>NC_134485.1:88277806-88892806 GCF_040206685.1 Ascaphus truei
CAGTGCCAGACACACACACACACACACACACACACACACACACACACACACACACACACACACACACACACGGAGACACACACACACTGAGACACACAGTGACAGACACACACAGTGACAGTGCCAGACAAACACAGTGACAGTGCCAGACAAACACAGAGACAATGCCAGACACACACAGTGACAGTTCCAGACACACACAGTGCCAGTGCCAGACACACACACACACACACACACACACACACACACACACACACACACACACACACACACACACTAAGCCCACCTCTGCAAACACACACAAAAATAAGGCCTTGAGGTGGGTAAGGTGTCTGGGAGGGGGTATAAGGGGGCATGTGGGTTACCTGGGGCCCGTGGATGGGCTGCAGGAGCTACATAGGTAGCCAGTGCAGCTGAGAGACTGGCAGGCCTGCGGAGCCTAAAGGGAGGGACAGAGGGGCGGAGCCCAGCATTACTGGAGGAGAGAAGGTAGGGGAGCAGTGCTGTAGGAAGAGGCGGGCCAAAAAAAAAAAATCTTGGCAGAGTGACAGCACGGGCAGCCAATCAGGAAAGGGGGACTTTTTTTTTTAAAAACCATTCTTGCAGGCTTTCTTCCCGGGGGCCGGACCAAATGATTTCGTGAGCCTTACACGGCCCGCGGGCCGGACGTTCCCCACCCCTGCTTTATACAGTCGTTATTACATTATATACCATATAATTAAATGAAAAAGTGAATATGTGTCAAAATGTTACATTTCTCAATATTATAACAAGATTTGCATTAGCTTTTGGTAACACACATGAAAATCTCCGTTAATAGCGCGGCTTTACTAACGCGTCTTGACGTTTGACCAATGCGCATGTGCAGTGTATTGGAGAACCTCTCTAAGACATGATAATCCCAGTTAATAGCGCTACTATTTTGGCGAATGGATGTAATTTTTGCATATCAATAGCTTTGTGGTTACCCGCTAATAAGATGAAAAAGAACGTTCATTCCCAATTTCGGCAACACATGTTATTAGTGCAAAAACTGCATCATTTTAATGGAGCTGATTTTTTCTCTAGCACATGGAAGTGGTCATAGCATACAGTATATACTGATGCAGCGGCCGTTATTCGAACACATCACGGCGCCGATTTTGAGTTCTCTGCTGTTCCCCACGCAGCATGAACGCGGCCAATCGCCCCAGGCACCCGCGCTTATCGCGGATGTTTTGTTTGAATTTCATGGATTCTGTTTCTTCGTTTACAATAAAATGGATGAATTGTAATGTGTACAGCACTGTGCTACTGTGTCAATTTCATGTTTTAAAAGCCAGAACACTAAAATTCGTTTTTCTGCACTCGCCGCGCTCGCATCTTAGTGTGGGGAGGCTGGAATTTATCCCGCGGTTTCAAATCGGGATTCCGATGTACATGACGCGTGAAGTGTTTGAATAACGGCCGCTGCATCAGTAATAGGAACCTATAACTTTTAAAAACATTTCTTGATAGCTTTTCTTTCTCATAATTTTTTCCCTTTGTCAAGGAAGCAAAATTCACATATCCTAATCCAGGAATTTCTTCTTGTGACAAAAGTCACAGTTCATTTTGTATAACATGGAAGCTTTAGCTACTGTATGAGTTTTGCATTCTTGTCAAAATAGGACAGTTGCATATTACTGAACCACAGCTATTCTAGACATACTAGTGCTGAGCACAACTGTACTGGTTTGCTTTGTATTCCCTATAGTGTAAATGCTTATTAAACAACATAGTATTTTTGTGTTGCATCATTTTGAAACATTGATAACAGACAACAGCCTAATCTCACATAACTGGCCGAACCCTATTGTTGCTGGAGGGGTCATCAGTTTATTGCTTTACAATGCAGCATGCTCTTGTAGCAAAAGTGTGAAAATACTCTTTAGTTGCAAATATTTGGGGCAAAGCAAGGATCACGTTCTTAAACAATAGATGTAGTTCAGTGAAGATGTAGTTCATGAACGATAGGGACATATTAAAACGTGTTTAAATTGATGTAAGAATACTAGGGCTGGGCATTTAGGAACCTATTGAGATACAGCTGCAGCGGCCTTTATTTAAACACTTCACACGGTGTATGCATCGGAATACCCAAGTCATGGCGCGTGATCTCTTCCAACCTTCCCGCCTTAAGACGCGAGTGCGGCGAGTTCAGAAAATTGCATTTTAGTGTTCTGGTTTTTAAACACCTGAAATTGACACAGTAGCACAGTACTGTACACATTGCAATTAATTCATTTCATTGCATATAATTGCACACAATCCATAAAATTCAAACAAAGCAACCACGATAAACGCGAGTGCCAGGGGCGATTGGCCGCGTTCATGCCGCGTGGAGTACAGCAGCGCACAGGAAATCGTCATCGTGATTTGTTCGAATAATGGCCGCTGCAGCTGTAGCTTTGATAAGTGACTTATCGCTAGTTTTTATCACTTTTCGAGCGAGTTTGCATGTGTATCTATTCAGAAAGTTCCGATAACACAGCAAACTCACTCGCAAACTGCTTCTTCCTGATCCGTAGCGCTCCTGCTCAGACAAACCGAGCCAGAGCTCGAAAAATGTTCAGATGCTCATTTTTTGACAGACCGAGTTATTCAGGTAGCTCTGAGATGCACATCGTGGCTTCAACTCGCAGGGCGAGATGGGATCCGCGATATGACTGATGGGAAAAATGTATTCTTACTACATCAGATTGTAGCCAGGAGTCTCCAGAGTCGACACATATTAATATCAGCTCCAGAGACTCCTGCTTCCATCCTATGTCATAAAATTTTAATTTACCGGCAGCTTCCATTACCTTAACAGCTAACCTCTAAGGTAATTATTGGTTTATTGGAGGTTAAGTGGTTGGGTGGTTAGGCCGACTGGGAGGGTTGTGGGAGAAGTTAACCCCATCATGACCTTAGTAGTTATTACCGCTAATGTAAAGAAGGGGTTAACCATACCCGCTAACCACCTGGTAGGCTTAAACACCCACCATGGCCAAATACCATCTTCACCCACCTACTCTACCCCCAATAAACATTAAAATACAATACAACAACCAATACTATCCAATACACCCATTGAATTCCAGTGTGGTTACCTATGCACTCAATGGGAGTAAAGATAACCCCAATGGCAATGAATGGACACCACAAAGGGGCATAGATAAACATAAACATATTGCCAGTCAATGGGCATCCTAAAAAAAATAATACACAATTAAATAAAATACAATAATTGTGTTTCTTACCCTTGCCAGGATGAAGATTCATCCTCCTCATCCAGAAGTGGAACCAACTCTTGCCCCACAACGCAATGATCCTCATCAGCATGATGCAAAGAAGTCCATGATCTTCAGTTGCTTGAAGAGGAGGCTCCGATGAGTTGTTCTTCTTTATTTTCTTCTTTATTCTCCAACAACTACAGTAGATCTTGATCTGATGGCTTCTATGGGTCAAATGAGATGTGACAGGCATTATATAAGGCCGGTGACTTCACATTTGACTGACAAATGGTACATCACCAATCTGATTGGTGGATGTACCATGTGATGGCTTCCTTCTTTCTTTTTTAATGATGTGACGTCATCTTAAAGGGAGGAAAGCCAGCCAATCAGGTAGCATATGTTTCCTTCTCTTTAAGATGACGTCACATCAGCAAAAACAAAAAATGGAAGCCATCACATGGTACATCCACCAATCTAATTGGTGGATGTACCATTTGTCAGTCAAATGTGACGTCAATGGCCTTATATAAGGTCTGTCACGTCTCATTCAACCCCAAGAAGCCGGCGGATCAACATCTCCTGGACCTGTTAATGAAGAAAGAATGATGATAAGAAGAAAAGAAAGGAAAAAAGAAAGAGCTGCTCACAGGGGCCGCCTCTGCAAGCCACTGAGGATCATGGACTTCTTTGCATCATGCTGATGAGGATCGTTGTGTCGTGGGGCAAGAGTTAGTGCCGCTGTTGGATTAGGAGGATGAATGTTAATCCCGGCAAAGGTAAGAAACACATAGATTGTATTTTATTTGTGTTGTTTTTAGGATGCCCATTGACTGGCAATGTGTTTATCTATGCCCCTTTGAGGGCATAGATAACCACATTGACAATCAATGCATTTTTTGGCAAATGTTTGTTTTTATTGAATTGTAATGTATTTTATTTTGTGGTTGTTTTCAATTTTTAGGTTGCCTATTCATTGCCACTGTGGAAATTCATGTCCATATTTTGGGCATTGTTTAGCCCAGTGACAATCAATGGGTTTATTGGCTACTGTGTCATTTATTGTACTGTTATGTAAATGTTATTTTAATGTTTATTGGGGGTAGAGGGGGTGGGTGAAGGGGGTAGATATCCCAGGGTGGGTGGTTAGGCCTCTCGGGTGGGTTGTGGGAGGGGTTAACATCAGGATGCCATCAAATGCCAAACAAAACTAATAACATGCAAATTCTGCCTGATTTTTAAGTAGACACTCCCTGTTCACATCCCTTAAAAGCAAACCTCCTAATTGCATACAGCTGTTATTTTTGTATCAACCTAATACAAAATAAACCAGGGGCCCCCAACCTTTATCCTCCCAAGTGCACACTTGAGATTTCAGGAGAGAGTGACGGCCACCAACCAATTGATACACACACACACACAATATACTTACCTTGGGGGTGCTGCGCGGGTCCCGCTCACGGATGTTGTAGAGACTTTTCACATGCTGTCCTCTTGTTGTTTATGTTGGTCTCTGAGAAAAAGTCACCATATCTGAATTGAGATTAATTTATCCCCCCCTCCCTGTTAAAAAAGGCAGAGGTCTAAGTCAGAGATATAAACATGGCACAATCTATGAGTCTTGGCTTAACTTGTAAATGCCACACCTATTTCATAGCTTCTTACAAAGTCAGTCGCGGGCAACCACAAGGCTTGGCACGCCCCGTTGCGGACCTCTGAAATAAACCATTCTAACTTTAATGTCACTGTTGGGGATACTCTCGTATCCTAATGGAATGTAAACGCAGGGCAGGGCTTCTTGGGTCAATCAAGTATCTTTGATTGCAAAACATTTGCAATTTATGTTTTCAGTACATAATGACTTAGAACAAAGGGAGACATTCTGTGTATATAGCTCGGTGTTGAAGTTAAGCAGCCTTTCTTACTGTGCTACACAGCCGTTACAGAGATTTAGCATGAAAGTTTACTGTAATTCAATGAAATATTTGTAAAATCTTGCCAAATATTGGTAAAGGCTTTCATTGTTGGCAAATCTGCACATAGTCAACAGTCAGTACAGGGGGAGTTCAATCATTTCCAAAATGCATTAGAAAAACATTCCAAACATTTGCTTCTCTTAGAAAAACAATCTCAATTAAACATAGAGAACAAACCTGTCAAAGCACTGTAACATTATGTCCTGTTTAACTAAACGAGCCTCCGCCCCTCATATATTGGTATGGATCAATTCTGTGAACCTAATGTGAGTTAAACCTGTCTATGAGATTTTACAAATCAATTCTGGAAGTACAATGTAGCCTCTCTTCTCAAAACAATACAATAAATCATAGCAAGATCTTATTTTCCCTTTAGATTATTAAAGGTTTAATTAAGTTAGAGAAAAGTATGCCACTTTTTTTTACAGACAAAAATGTATTAAAACACATTCTTTTAACAATTTTCTGTAACTGCGTAGTAAGTTTGGCTGGAAATAGACTTAAGATCATGGTCTGTGGGTTCCTGCACTGTGTTATTTGTTATGTATACCCAGATGTATATATATATATATATCCACATGAAAGTAGTTTAATGTATGATAAATGATTTATTAAACACCAAAATAATGATTTTAATGGATTGCAGGACTCCAGATTGTATTTATTTATAGATTAGATATAAAATGGGTCAATAAAGAAAGTTGTCCTGGAATATATTATTAATCTCTCAAACATACTTTTTGATAGATTAAGAAACTCATCTTTCATTGTACTGTCCCTCCAACAATACAAAATCAGATGTGGAAGTTCATCTCTGCAGGGCACTCAGGCAACCGAATCATGTATAATATCAGAAACCTATCTCAGTCATTAAATCTTATTGAATATGGCGATTTTCCACTTTTTTTAATGCTGAATTTTGCCTATCCGTATTGCACGGTTTGTCAACTACAAACTTGCAGTTTGTACTGCAATGTACAATTGTACTGCAATGCTATTAAAATAGTTTTTGTTTTCTATGTTTCCAATTTATTTTCCAATTTTATCACATTTTGTTCTTTCAAAGAGTGCATTTTGTCTGGCTTTGCAGGTTTTGGAAGGTGACTTCTTTCTTTAGATTTTGCCTTTTTAATGCAATTACACATCAATTGTTACATCATGGCACGGATAAGCACAACACTAAATGAACTCCAATGTGCCTTACTCATCGGGATAAATCTTAAATAATTGTTTTCTCATTTCCACACTAAAATATGAATTGTTGTGCTTACATCCTCTCTGACCAGGCATACATGTGCTTACATCCTCTCTGACCAGGCATACATGTGCTTACATCTTCTTTGACCGGGCATACATGTGCTTACATCCTCTCTGACCAGGCATACATGTGCTTACATCCTCTCTGACCAGGCATACATGTGCTTACATCTTCTTTGACCGGGCATACATGTGCTTACATCCTCTCTGACCGGGCATACATGTGCTTACATCTTCTTTGACCGGGCATACATGTGCTTACATCCTCTCTGACCGGGCATACATGTGCTTACATCTTCTTTGACCAGGCATACATGTGCTTACATCCTCTCTGACTGGGCATACATGTGCTTACATCCTCTCTGACCATACATGTGCTTACATCCTCTCTGACCGGGCATACATGTGCTTACATCCTCTCTGACCGGGCATACATGTGCTTACATCCTCTCTGACCGTGCATACATGTACTTACATCCTCTCTGACCATACATGTGCTTACATCCTCTCTGACCGGGCATACATGAGCTAACATCTTCTCTGACCGGGCATACATGTGCTTACATCCTCTCTGACCGGGCATACATGTGCTTACATCCTCTCTGACCAGGCACACATGTGCTTACATCCTCTCTGACCGGGCATACATGTGCTTACATCCTCTCTGACCGGGCATACAGTACATGTGCTTACATTCTCTCTGACCGGGCAAACATGTGATTACATCCTCTCTGACCGGGCATACATGTGCTTACATCCTCTCTGACCGGGCACACATGTGCTTACATCCTCTCTGACCGGGCATACATGTGCTTACATCCTCTCTGACCGTACATGTGCTTACATCGTCTCTGACCGGGCATACATATGCTTACATCCTCTCTGACCGGGCATACATGTGCTTACATCCTCTCTGACCGGGCATACATGTGCTTACATCCTCTCTGACCGTACATGTGCTTACATCGTCTCTGACCAGGCATACATATGCTTACATCCTCTCTGACCGGGCATACATGTGCTTACATCCTCTCTGACCGGGCATACATGTGCTTACATCCTCTCTGACCGGGCATACATGAGCTTACATCTTCTCTGACCGGGCATACAGTACATGTGCTTACATTCTCTCTGACCGGGCAAACATGTGCTTACATCCTCTCTGACCGGGCAAACATGTGCTTACATCCTCTCTGACCGGGCATACATGTGCTTACATCTTCTCTGACCGGGCATACATGTGCTTACATCCTCTCTGACCGGGAAAACATGTGCTTACATCTTCTCTGACCGGGCATACATGTGCTTACATCTTCTCTGACCGGGCATACATGTGCTTACATCCTCTCTGACCGGGCACACATGTGCTTACATCCTCTCTGACCAGGCATACATGTGCTTACATCCTCTCTGACCGGGCACACATGTGCTTACATCCTCTCTGACCAGGCACACATGTGCTTACATCCTCTCTGACTGGGCATACATGAGCTTACATCTTCTCTGACCGGGCATACAGTACATGTGCTTACATCTTCTCTGACCAGGCATACATGTGCTTACATCCTCTCTGACCGGGCAAACATGTGCTTACATCCTCTCTGAACGGCCATACATGTGCTTACATCCTCTCTGACCGGGCATACATGTGCTTACATCCTCTCTGACCGGGCATACATGTGCTTACATCCTCTCTGACCGGGCATACATGTGCTTACATCCTCTCTGAACGGCCATACATGTGCTTACATCCTCTCTGAACGGCCATACATGTGCTTACATCCTCTCTGACCGGGCATACATGTGCTTACATCCTCTCTGACCGGGCATACATGTGCTTACATCCTCTCTGACCGGGCATACATGTGCTTACATCCTCTCTGACCGGGCATACATGTGCTTACATCTTCTCTGACCGGGCATACATGTGCTTACATCCTCTCTGACCTGACTTAAGAAAGTTTTTGCTTTTAAGATATTTTAATGGAAAGCACTATATTGTATATAATAAATGGCACTCATTCACATGTAATTTTGCCACCACTAGCCAAATTTTCTTTTGGCTCTTACAACACAGTTTAGTTTGTCCTACAACAAATGATGTGCCTTCTTTCCCTATCATTATCTTTGCACCAGCTTTTTCTTCTTCCGCAAAAAACTGCTTCTATTCAGTATGATCAGTATTGTATCTTGAAGTATTGTATATCATGTTGTTCTAAATCTTAACATGGCATGATTTTTTACATTGTCTATGCTTTATAAAAAGTTACATTCAGTCTCTTTGAATCCCTTTTCAAGCATTGTGTTGCTCTGTTATATTCTACAGGACAAGTTGTCAACAAAGTGTTGGCTAAACCTGAAAACCTGTCTGCTTCTTTCAATGTACATGATGGTAACATCACTGGTCATTTTTCTTGGAAACTTTCCAAAGTAAATCTTCATCAGCCTATGACAGGCTTCCAAGTGACATGGGCAGAAGTCACAACAGAAAGTAGACAGAACAGCTTGCCAAACAGTATTATTTCCCAGTCCCAGATATTGCCGATGGTAAGCTGTTTTTATTACTACTTATTGTTTGAACATTCATCTACAGATGTCGCTTCATTTACTGTCCCCGCAGCAGTAGGCAGAAAAGGAAAATGCAACAGCACCAGTGATTGTAAATTCCACGACAGCTTGTGGGGGGGTTCGTTCTGCCAAATGGATCCCCACTCCCACAGAGAGATTTCCAGCTGTCGGGGGAAGCTGCGGTTAGGGTTTCGCAGGCTCCCCCGTCATCAAGAACATTAACTCTGGTGACATCTGTAACTCATCATGGTTTTTCTACACCAATTGTTATTGTTATCATTTTTGAATGCTTGCATAATAATTAACAATTTCTGTGGCACATACCTGTATGAATATTTAACTTTCTTATTTTACCATTATTACACGCTTCTCCCTATAAAAATTATGTTTTTTTTTCCATCTGCATTCAAACGGAAGCATAAAAGGAAATAAAATAATAGAATCCAATTTGAAAGATAAAGTCCTTGTTACCGATTTAATTGCTTCTGACAAATTTCAAAGATTGGTAATTCTACAGATGGGGGAGAAAAATTATCGATAAAGTGTGTTTTAAGGTTTATTCTTTTCCTAATTAAAAACGTTGATTATTTTGGTGTTACGTCATTTTATTTCGAAGCAAGCATTTTTATAATGGGCTCTCAATGAATGTAAATTGTCTTTACTTGACACAGGATCATTATGTGCTGACAGTTCCCAATCTTAGACCGTCAATGCTTTACAGATTGGAAGTTCAAGTATTGACAACGGGAGGAGAAGGACCAGCAACAATAAAAGCTTTCCAGACACCCGATTTGCTGCCACCTTTACCTCACCGTAAGTAAACAGTGATCTCACAATGCATGCTGCATTTTTTGTGGCCCCTTATTGAAACGGGTCTTGTTGTAGTATATAGAGTGACGTTATTATTTGGGAAGATATTTAATCACAAGATATTAGTCTACGGACCCTGTTCAATATGATGTGAAGCCATCTTCCCCACGCTATAGAAGATGTTAGCCTCTTTCATTTTAACTGCGTTGAACTTCACCCCAGCACAGGGAACACAGATTTATAGCATATTGAGTTAAATGTGCACTTTAATTCAAGTCAAGCATTGCATAATGCTTTCATTAGAGTTGGTATCAAATATAACTTTTTGATGAAGTATCTTGAAGCTGTTAGTTTCAACTTTGCTCTTATTTCCTTACTGACACAAGTGACAAAAATTGATCCATAGAATGCTGGCTCATAATCACTAAAAGAGATCAAAATTCAAAATGTCTCCCTTTATGTTAGTTTAATAGCTGTGGGCAGAGCTTTTTACAGTACCTATACCTGTTATGTTCCAGCACACACGAATAAAAACTGATGACAAGAGTTTGGCATGCTCTACTTCTAGCAATGCTTTTGATGACAGATTTAACATCGATAACATTTGTACTTTATTATGTCATGATGCCTGTTGGCCCATATTAATTATTTCCTACATTTAAATGTTACCCTTACCAGTTTTAGCTGGTGTGCTGTAATATGATGGGAAAAAAAAGAAACACAAAAAAAAATTGTGTGAAAAAATGAGGAGGTAAAAAATAATCCCAGATAAGTTTCCAAGCGGCCTTCGAGGCTTTTGGAATGTTAAAACACAACATAGACACAGAAAGCAAAAACAAATTGGCTAGTGGATAGTCTGTGCCATTATCATGCACAGCTGCATAGAAAATGTGGCGTAAATGCCAATTAAGACCAAAGCAGTGTTTGTTGATAAATTCTTCCCTCAGTTTACATTCTTCATTGGGCGAAGAGTGCGGCCAAGCAGGAAAACTAGGACGTCTGAAACCACCTTTTTCTCGTCTATTGAATTTCATCAAACTGCCCAAAAGATTGTTATAGATCATTTGGATATAAATTGTCAGGTTGTATCAGTATAGCCCTGGAGATAAAATTGGGATGACTTTCCAACTAACTAAAAATTCGTTATAATAAATTGGGCAGCTGTGGCAACATACAGTAAAAAAAATAAAATAAGAACTGTAATTTTTTATTTGTTGTTTTGGTAGAATTTAATTTAAACGCTGTAGATTGCAACTTTCAAATCAGGACATAGGCTGAGTTGTGTCACCCTTACTAAATATAATACAGTATTATTTTATTAATTCTTGAGATATTAGGTGTGCAATACCTTCTATTAGTTGTAATCAATTGTACAAGTATTGTATGTACAACTAACACCGATAAGTACTGTCAGTATAATGCTCATTAGCCGATCACATAAGGTGCTATAATCTCTTACGTCTGCAGAGGACTTTAGTTGTTTCTACATACTTCATTTACACTGGAGAAGTTATTTTTTACATACAGTAGAACATTAACGACCAACATTTTGTCTTTGAGTAATGAAAATCTTACAAAAATGTTGGCCTGTAACTGAATTTTGCAATATGAACTGATCAGTTTACAAAAGATTGTATCAACACATGAAAATGTCACATGTCTTGATTTATTGCAGGGCCTCATCTCAAACAGCATCATCCTCACCACTACAAGCCATCCCCAGAAAAATACTGAAGGCACGTTTCATAGTCAGAGTTATATGCCCGAAAGGAACTTTGCATGAAACCTATACATGGAAGGGCAATGCATCTTTCCCGATGAATTTGACTTCATGATGATATTTGGTCAATGCTGCGTAAATGTATCCTAAAGTATGACTTCTTCTCAAGTCCCAGTATGCAATCTGTAGCACCTTGATTCAGCATATTGTAGTTTATCTTTCAACTACCGGTGCATTTCTGCTTGTACTTATATTACAAATAGATTTTAAAGGTGCAGTGTATGGCACTTCTGTTTTGTGTATCCACTTAAATAAGCAATCTTTGTTTGTAGCTAAAACTAGGAAAACGCCATATTTTGTACCGCGTGTGTGATGAGTGATTCAGCCTAATAGGACAAAGATTCAGAACACGGAAAGAAAAACAAGCAAAACAAATTTTGAAACTCCATGAATTTGTGATTTTTGTCCTCAAATTGTCCTAGTATTCTAATTTCAGTTAAAAATGGTAATGTCTCACACAAGCCTATAAATAAGCCTAGTTTCCACTGACAGTCGTGCCACTGTCAGCAAAGTTGTCTAGAAAGATCTGCTATTGTCTGGAACAACAATCAAGCGCTGCCTTGAAGCCAAACACAAAATGTAAATACTGAATATCACTTCAACTGTCACATTTTGCAACTTGAAAAGAAATATGTTTCATATAATATCACAAACTGCTAAATACTTTAATATAACAATAATAATAATAATCTCATTTGCAACAAACTGTCCGGGGTATGCCTGTACTGACATTGTGGATACCGTGGAAAACCAATCAAAAACCTATTGCGCAGTGAATATTTATCACTGCCACCTAGATGTCAAAGTAAATCTACAGGTTGTTGTTGTACAGTGTTGTTTGGGTCCGTGGTTACCCATTTATTTTTATTTTAAATATTTAATTTCTCTGAAAGATTCAAGCAAATTGTCTGAAACTGTAGTTAAGGTTGCAAAATAATACATTTCATTTTTTTGTATCAAGAACGCGGTCGATGAGATGTACCATTTTATTTGTATCACTTCAAGATAGGGGCTGCACTGATTTGGTTGAAACTTCTGATAGATCTAAGTTAGGATGTCAGAAAGGTACCTTCAAACTTTCATCAGAATTGGTCAAGGCGTTTGGTCAGTGAAGAGAATTCACAAACAAAATAAACAGACAAACAATACACACCCACCCAAAGTGGCCTCAAACTCTACTGTAGTTGATGTCTTTGCTTCTCTCGCTCATCCAATTACAGATGGGAGACTTTGGAACTTTGGAATCCAACACCCCAACCTCGGCAAGCTAAGCAAAATTTAGCGCAATGCTATTGACAACATATAGCTCAAGTTGTGGAGATCGGGGGGTGTCAAATTCCAAAAATCTAAACTCGCTTATCTCTAGTTAAAATATCTGTGAATACTATATATTGTAAATATGACATTATAGATACCTAAAAAAAATATTATCTGGGAGGGGGCAAATAAAACTAAAGAAGCAATAATATACATGAATATAACAATGTTATGACAAATGTGTTTATTGAGAACAACGAATAAATCCATTTATATGACGCATTCTGTGGACTCAAAAAAAGTGTTGACATCCAAAATATTTAATCATAATAAGTAATTATTAGTTTACTTTTTAGATATACCCAATGTGCAGCCTGAGTCATCATGTGGAGATTGGTAACAATCTGAAGTTAATGACAGATTTATCTCAAAACTTCCTTTGTTTTACTCACTGTATTTTTAATAGCCAAATTGTATACGTTATACTGTATGTACTACATATCATATTGATGAATTGTGCTGTTGTACGCTAAGCATAATTAGACTTCTGTGTGACTGATCCCTTTCATAAGAAACCACGTCTTCCAAAAGTTTAACATTTCATCCAAAATGTTTCTTTATGCAAAATGAAGGCTATTGCAATGTACTGTATAATACAATTCTCATCGATGTAGTGTAATGCAATGATCGTGTTTAAATAGCTTGCAGATAAGGAACATATCACAGTGGGATATAATTACTATAATTATTGCCAAACTGTTGCAGCTTTTAGGACCACTTAAGCTCTTTATCATATGAAAATTATTTGTCATTTCCCTTTTTCTTGCAAAGTACTGTATGTTCCTTCTGATAATACAGTTCTCCCACTGGCTGCTTATGTATTTAAAATAGGCAATGATGCCACGTCAATACCTCACAGTTATTATGAATCAGATAAACTATTGTAGCTTTTTAATGTAAAACACAGTCCTTTCTCGCAGAATAATCTTATCTGAAAGTGTAAATGGTAAATAAATGCGTGTAGTCCTTTTGTCTTTCCTGATTAACATGTAAGAAACAAAGGTTTATCTCAACACTGCAGTATTTTTTTTCCGAATATCTTTTTCTGTTATCATCTTGTAAGCGATGTATTATCTATATAAATGTAATTATAGGACATTCAAGTAGGACATAGTTATTGTAATACATGAACTTGGGAGACCATCATTACATGTTATCATCTGAAGCCTTTAACAATTACTATGGGCCACATTTACTACGCAATGGTTAGATGTAAGGCTCCTTACAGCCACTTAATTATGCCATTATGGGGGCTGTGCATCAAAGTCTCCTTGCGGCAAAACTAGGGCAAACTTGGATCAACAAAACTGCTCCATATTTATCAAAGCCCATACTCCAATGGTATCCTAAAGGACCTTTTACTGTTATAAATCTGGTACAGTTTTTTGCTTCAGTGTTGCCCCAATTTTGTAGCCGGGCAATTACATAATGTTAAGGTGTCTTATGACTTTGTATCACCTTGTAAATAGTGCACTACAGTATAGCTAAGAAGTGTTACTCCATAAAACACATGCCATGCTAGAAGACATCTTATGCCTGATTCAAGGGAATGGACCATAACGGCCCATATTTACTAAGCAGTGTTACTCCATAAGACACCTTCCATGTCGAAAGACAATTTACAGCTCATTAACTTGGAGAGAAAAAAAAAACGTCCAAGTATCTTGTGGAGCAGTAAGACTTACTCAAATTGTTTTTAATCCCTTCAATCTGACATCTACAGGGGGAAAAAAACCACGTTCAGTCTTCAAATTTCTTGTATTATTAGAACATTTCCGTTTTTTCACAAAATAGAAAACGGATACTTCTACTAGTGCCACGAACCACAGCAATATGATAGTGTTTATCCTTGGTTCTTAGTAATGTGATCATATGTTTATTAGCACAATGCTGTACTGCTCTTTAAAGACACTCATGTTGACCTCTGTGACAGTAAAGGTTTTCAAAGAGGTCATTTCATATTTGCATAGAGAATTAAAAAAAACTAATAGTCACTAATTTCTGGTAATTTTTGTATTTGTTTTAACTATAACGGCAGAAAACGTTTTTTTTCACAGTTGACGGCAAAATCAATGCGTGTGTTCATCTGAAGCTTGAGAAACACATTATCAACACAAACTCTTCCCTGTCTCTATTACTAATTCTTTGGTTGAAACATTCCCTTTCCGTTTCATTAGATTCCCTTTGTATCTGTAAAGGTAGTTGTTATTTATTTCCCATCATTTGTGGTGCCAACTCTTCTCACATTTTTATGTGTACATATGTTTATCAATACTTTTAAATAACATTATGCAAAAAAAAGATGCATTGTAGAACTAGCAATGACTTTATAAAACTGTTGCATGTACTAAAATAAACATTTTGATTTAAATTGTAATTTAATACATGCAGATGTTAATTATTAGTATATGTGTTTTGCATGTCAAAACTCAAGTGGTCAGTTTTAAGCATGATTTTGAACAAATTCTTACCTTTATAACATTTATTTGCAATGTACTGTACACGTCAAAATATGATGAAATTAAGTCTGTATGTAATATCACCTTTACTTTCACATAACAATATTGTAATGTAAAGAGAACAAACCTGTATCTCTTTGGCTGTAGAAATCACATTCCCTTAAGTCATCATAGGTACATATTTATTTATGTATGTAACAAATAAAACCTTTTTTTTGTGTGTCCCAGTGATAAGGTTTATAAAACAATCAAAAAAATGGTGTAAAGAAGATTTTGTAAAGAAATTTGTAAATGTAAATAATCTTCTATGTTACTCAGATTTTCATGTTAGAATTTGTACATAATGTTTATGTAATAAACTATCACTAAATGGAACAATCCATGTGTGGTACCTGTATGCTGTACAGTAATACTTGGGGTTATTCATGAAGCTGCAATAGGGTCGATCGGGACCCTATCACACAGAAAAGCGAACTCAACTGGAGTTTCCGTGCTCGATTGGTACTATCGCAGCTTAATGAATAACCCACATTGTCTCTTGTCATGTCTTGTTTACAACTTGGTTCGTGTTTTATATCATGTATAAAAAAAATTGCAGTATAAGATGTCCATTTGTCATGTACATTTACGTACGTTTATTATTTAGAAGATATTAAATACTGTACTTACACCGTTCCATTGTCTTTATTTGTTTTCTAGATTTACAAAACTGAGGTTGCTTATCTGTTATCGTAGAAACTATTTCACTCACTCAGAAAAACAAATATCCAAAGCAAAATGTTGGACCTAAGAAGAATACTGCAATAGTCATGGCATATATACAAACAAAACCATGTTAAGCCCAAGACTGGAAAGGTTGCAATATATCCCTTAAAATCAAATCAACTCAAAAAGAAAAAGGAGAATAGAACAACTAAAAATGGAAAAACAAAAAATAATACCCTTGAAATGTTAAGAGATTCTAGGGAAATATGTATAAATAAAGGGCTGTGAATGTAATCGAGGTTAAGAGTAAAAGATGATCCAGCACACAGACTTAGCAAAATAAGAAATTTAATTTAGCTTAGCACTCTTTGTCAAGGTGAGGGCTGACAGGTATAGGGGACTGCATATATTTATACCCCATGACACTCTCCAGGATGTGCTGCAGCTGTGTACCGGTGCGAAATCGGGTGCCACCATGATGCGACAACCGCGATGGAGGTTCACACATGCACAGGACGCGGTGCACACAACTGTGCACCAGGTGCATGCGTGCGGCGCTGCGTCAGAGCGTCCGCACGTACTGGCGGTCCCAACGTCACCGCCCCTCCAATACCAAGGCAACAAGATGCTAAATGCAGCATTGCGCAAGGCAACGGAGGTGCAGCACATCAAACCTGACCACAAACCCCAGTGAACAGAAACACAACTGAGAGACCAAAATGATGCACATCATATCACTATAAATACCCCTAAGTGAAGGTAGATAACCCTTAAGGGCATAAATGTCAAGATATATCCCTTAAATCAACTCAAAAAGGAGAATAGAACAACTAAAAATGGAAAACCAAGAAATAATACCCTTGAAATGATAAAAGGTTCTAGGGAAATATGTATAAATAAAAGGCTGTGAATGTAATCGAGGTACCTATCCACAATGTAGGGTATCTGCATGAAGGGAATCAGACAAACGTCCCATGATAGGTAAAATCTCCATGTAGAATCATCTGCGGTCAGGAAAGCATCTAAGATTTTGCATTTAAACAGAAAGGAAAACTAGATTGCAATTTGTATATCGAAAAGGCCTCCTTTCTCAGTAGCAATGTTTCCGTGTCTTGCCTGCCTCTGTTTTTTAAGATCTGTGTTATTCCCATAAAACGTAATGCAGAGATCAGGGGCCTGTCTTCCAGACAGTGTGTTACGAATAGTCGGGTCTGTACCTTTCTTGATAACACTCTTGTGTTCGATGAATCTGTGCTTAACATTCTTGGGGTTTTGCCAAAATAAAGCAAGCTCCACAGGCAAAATAAAAAAGCTGAGTAAAAGCTCAAGGAAAACCACTGTAGTGTGATACTAATAGTGGATACATAATCGGCATAAGTACTATTCGGTCCAAAATGCTAAGTAGCAAGACAAAGTAATCAAGGGGAGAGAAAACTAAAGAGACACCGTAAGAGTATAAAGACCAATTCGCCAGAGAAACTTAGAGAAAGCAAATATGTTACCTTCACAACGTGACCTGGACTGTGTAGTCTTACCCTGTGTCCAATGTGGTATGCCGTGTGGAGCTGGGCTGTCTCCTACCTAACACCGTCTCCTCCTCGGTAGGTACGACTGCCTGAGTGCGTCGCTCCACACACGGGCAAGTATCAAGTGTGTAGTCCGACAAGTAATCCATGTTTTAACAGTGATCTTTTTGCCGCTCCATGGATGAGTAAATAAACCCCCCATACTAAGGCTGTTGCATACTGAACAATTAAACAGCAAAAATTACCAGGCCTACCCCGCTCAAAAAATGCTGTGGAGTATACAGTAGTTCTTATGATCATCAGATCTAATGAGTATGTCAGTGATATTGGTACCCTTCTTATAAGCCACAATGGGTAATTCCTTGCATACCTCGACAAGGATTTTGGTCATGTTGTAAAATATGTCAGTGCTTTTGTATAGTCTTTCTTAGGAATCCACTTGGCTGATTACATTTAGTTGAAAAAATAATGGGATCAGTAATTCTTTTAAGCTTGTAGGTGGCAATATCTCTGCGTAAAGTGTAATCTCTGTTGTGTATAGCCATGTCTCCCAAAGCGGTCACATAAATCGGTGACGGAAAGATCCAATTTCTCAGGCCCGCTTGTAATTCAGGAGACCTTGACTTTTTGTGAGTAAGGGAGAGACTGAATCATATTAGTAGGGTGATGGTTATCAACATGTAGAATAGAGTTTTTATCCGTAGGCTAACGTTATGTATCGGAATGTACCTAACCCCCTTCTGGTGTTATCCAAAAGGGACAGTTGTTTATGACTCCAGGTCCTGGTAAAACATATCGGGGTGTTAAAGTCATCAAAGTAATAATAAAAAGCTGATAAGTTCAGTCTCCGTGTCCGTCCACAAAATTAACACATTGTTAATGTATGAAAAAAAGTCCTACTATAAATATATATGTAGCCCTCTTTCCCCTTACTAAAGAGTCTACTGGTACTGCCATTGCCTTTTGGCTCACAGAAGGCAAGAGCCTCCGCCACTGGGAGCCTGGGGTGATCAGATGTCCACCTCGGTGCAGCGCTTCCACCTGAAAGGGATCCCGACACAGCAGGATAAGCCCCTCCCTGGAACAATACCAGTAATACACACACACACACACGTATATATAATATCAACCTTTACTATGAACCATAAACAGTATCCTGTACCACACAGTATAACAACCCCAACTCTGTACCACCAATGAGTGTCCCCCTAAGTACATTAGGTGCTATTCACCAATACCCTGATGTCCCTTTCCCCAGTGATACAGGATTTAAAAGGAAACCAGGAGAGGGATTTCAGCAGGAAAGATGCTGAGACAAATTTAGGAGAGAGTAAAGTTATTCTAGCAACTGCATTTAGGATAGACTGTAGTGGAAACAGGTGAGAGGCAGGAAGGTTCATCACAGGTGTGAATATTCAGGGATTGATAAAAACATTTTTTTGTAAACACCTAACTTAAAAAAAGCCTTTAAAAATTCAGAGAGAAAGAAAGTATCCAAGTGCTATACAGGCATACCCCGGTTTAAGGACACTCACTTTAAGTACACTCGCGAGTAAGTACACATCGCTCAACAGGCAAACGCAGCTCACGCATGCGCCTGTCAGCACGTCCTGAACAGCAATACTGGCTCCCTACCCGTACCGAAGCGGGCAGACTATAGAGCTCGTTACAAATGCACTATTTACATCAGTTATGCACGTATATGACGATTGCAGTACTGTACATGCATCAATAAGGGGGAAAAAGGGAGTGCTTCACTTTAAGTACATTTTCACTTTACATACATGCTCCGGTCCCATTGCGTACGTTAATGTGGGGTATGCCTGTATATACCCCAAACACACCTTTAGACAACATGTGGAGAGACAGCTGTGCAGTCAATATTTGGGGCATCTGAGATTTCAGGGAAATATGCTAATAGGAGTCATCTGCATATACTATCCAAAATGTATTGCCTATGCATTGACTATTCCTAAGGCAAAACACCTAAATATGTATCTAAAATTATTTTTCTTGTTAAGTTTATCAGAGGACTGCATGTAAACCACATTAGCTGGTCCCATTAGTATACTTACCGCTGTTGAGAAATTCTAAAATAATTTACATGGACATGATAAAATGTTTGAGATGTCACCAAATGGATATCAGCATATTTCGGGTATTATACATTGTGACACAATACTCAGATGCCATTTCAAACACAAGACCATAACCGCTAATTCATTCAGTACAATTGGGCTTCGTATTCATGTATAGCAGGCCTGCACAACTTGTAAAGCGAGAAGGGCCAAACTGCTCCAAGGAAAAAAAATTTGGGCAGCACGGGTACAATCATCATCATCATCTCTCCTCCAGCACCTCTCATCATCATCATCCTCATATATCTCCCCCAGCACCCCTCATCATCATCCTCATATCTCCACCAGAACCCCTCACTATCATCCTTTGCGATACTCCCCATCTATCTCTCATATCCCCATCTCTCCCCCTCACCCACACACATAATACTCCCCCTCCACATCAAACACACAATACCCCCTGCACACCACACACATCCCACCCCCCCTGCACCTCACATCCTTCTCCCCCCGTGCACCTCACATCATTCTCCCCCCCTGCACCTCACATCATTCTCCCCCCTTGCACCTCATATCACCCCCCCTGCACCTCAAATGACCCCCCCTGCACCTCCAATGACCTCCCTGCACCTCCAATGACCCCCCTGCACCTCCAATGACCCCCCTCTGCACCTCCAATCACCCCCCTGAACCTCACATTACCCCTCCTGCACCTCACATCACCCCCCTGCACCTCACCCCTGCACCTCACATCACCCCTCCTGCACATCACCCCCCCTGCACATCACCCCCCCTTCACATCACCCCCCCTGCACATCACCCCCCCTGCACATCACCGCCCCTGCACATCACCCCCCCTGCACATCACCCCCCTGCACCTCACTCCCCTGCACCTCACTCCCCTGTACCTCACATCACCCCTCCTGCACATCACATCCCTTTCACATCACCCCCCTTCACATCACCCCCCCTTCACCTCACCCCCTGCACATATCCCCCTGCACCTCACATCACCTCCTCACCTCCCCTACATCTCCGATAACGGCGGGACTGCGCGCACTCGCTCGCAAGCAGCGGGCACCGGAAGTGCTGCACTTGAGAGCGGGCTCTGCTCCCCCGGGGAGGAAGGGGAGAGCGGGCTCGGCTCCCTCGGGGAGGAAGGGGAAAGCGGGCTCTGCTCCCCCAGGGACGAAGGGGAGAGCGGGCTCGGCTCCCTCGGGGAGAAAGGGAAGAGCGGGCTCGGTTCGCGGGGGGAGGGAGAGCGGGCTCGGCTCACGGGGAGAGGGAGAGCGGGCTCGGCTCGCGGGGGGAGGGAGAGGAGGAGGAGGGGGAAAGCAGCCACCGCCGCGGGCCGCACAGTGAGTGCCGGAGGGCCGCATGTGGGCCGCGGGCCGTATGTTGTGCATGCCTAATGTATAGGTTCCAAGAGGTCTCACTCAGGAAACGCAGAAGTCTATCTTAACAAAAGAATGCTACAAGCAAAGGCTGTCAATCCCATCTCTTGGAAAGAGACTTGCACTTTGTTCAACAGGGTTAAAAACCAGCCAGGTAAATGATAATTATACAGTTAATATATAGTGAAGCATAGCACAAACACATTGATTTAAAAAAAAAAATAAGTTATATATGGCTTGATCACAATTAGTTCAAATGAATCCCAATTTATTTCAAGGTCCAGCACACATTTTAGAGATGCCTAGAGCAAAAGATTTTCCTCAGACTTGCAAATGCAGAAGAATCCGATTTTGCTTGCCCTAGATTTGTCAAAAGAATTTTCTTCTTCTGATATTTACATCGCCATTAGGATTGAAAGTTATTTTCTCACAGGTCAAACAGAAGGAAGAACCCCCATGCATTATGCAAATTGTATGTTGCAGCCATGTGAACAAAATTAGGCATTGGAAGAGAAAGAGGGCTGCCCATTAAATTACCAATGCAAAAACTGAGCTAATATCTGGCTAATAACCATAAATCTTTGAAATGAATGTGAAGGGATGAGGAAATTAAATGCTAGCTCACAGCAATTAATATTATGACTCTACAGTTCAAGTGCAGTAAGGTAATCAAGTCAGTCAACAATAAACATAATAATTACAAATATCACCCAATCATGCAGAGGTGCGCAAACTGGGGGGCGCAAGATTATTTAGGGGGGGTGCAGGCTGCGTGTAGCAAAACCTGGGGGCGGGCAGAGCTGTGCACGGGCGGCCAAGCTCCGTGCTGCTGCTTCTCTGTGGCTTGCTGCAGGGGCGGGGCTTCTCCATGCTGTCTGCCTGCAGCGGGGGCGGGGACTTCCCTGCACACAGACAAGCCCTCCTCCAGTCTGTTACCTGCCCCAGTTTTCAGCAGCACATGGAGGAGGCTTAATACTCCCCCCCCAGGTGAAAGTGTGTGTGTGTGTGTTGTGATATGTGTGTGTGTATTGTGATATAAGTGTTTGTGTTGTGTCTGTGTGTGTGTGTGTGTTGTGATATGAGTATGTGTGTTGTGTCTGTGTGTGTTGTGATATGAGTATGTGTGTTATGTCTGTGTTGGTTGTAATTGAGTGTGTCTGTGATTGTGTGCTGTGTCTGTGTTGTGATTGAGTGTATGTGTGTGTGTGTGCTGTGATTGAGTGTGAGTTAGGTCTGTGTGTGTTGTGTTGGTTGTGATTGAGTGTGTGCAGTCAGTGTTCTTATTGTGTCTGTGTTGGTTGTGATTGTGTGTGCGTTGTGTTGGTTGTGATTGTGTGTGTGGGTGTTGTGATTAAGTGTGTGTTGTGTCTGTGTTGGTTGTGATTGTATGTGTGCTGTGTGGGTGTTGTGATTGTGTGTGTGTTGTGTGTCTGTGTTGGTTGTGATTGAGTATGTGTTCTATTTTGATTGTGTGTTTGTGTGTGTTGTGATTGTGTGTGTTGTGTCTGTGTTGGTTATGATATGAGTGTGTTGTCTGTGTGTGTTTTGATTGAGTATGTGTGCAGTATGTGTGTGTGGGTGTTGTGATTGAGTGTGTGTGTTGTGTCTGTGTAGGTTGTGCTGTAGGTGTTGTGATTGAGTGTGTGTGTGTGTTGTGTCTGTGTTGGTTGTGAATGATTGTGTGTGTGTTGTGTTGGTTGTGATTGTCTGTGTGTATTGTGATTGAGTGTGTGCTGTGTCAGTGTTGGTTGTGATTGAGTGTGTGTTGTGTGTGGGTGTTGTGTCTGTGTTGGTTGTAATTGAGTATGTGTTGTGTGTGTTGTGTCTGTGTGTGTTGTGTCTGTTGGTACTCTGTGTGTGTGTGTTGTGATTGAGTGTGTGTGTTGTGATTGTGTGTGTGTTGGTTGTGATTGAGTGTGTGTTGTGTGTGTTGGTTTTGTGTGTTGTTATTGTGTGTGTGTGTGTTGTGATTGAATGCAGCGGTGCACAAATAGGGGGTGCAAGATTATTTAGGGGGGGCGCATGTGCAAAACCTGGGTGCACGGCCGGCAGGCGCTGTGCGCGGGAGGGCGAAAAAGCTGTGCGCGGGCGGCCAAGAAGATGTGCGTGGGCGGGCAGCCAAAGATGTGGGCGGGCAGCCAAAGATGTGCACGGGCGGGCAAACAGGATAGTGCAGGTGGCGGCCACGTGATGGTATGTGCGCACGTGCGGAGCTTCGGAGGTACGGGGGGAGCATGCCCAAGCGCTGTGATGTCAAACTCCCCTCCTTCCGTGGTCTGCCCTGCAATAGCGCTGTGTTCCTGCTCTCCTCCGCTTGCAACCTGCTTCGCTGCGATCCTTTGCAAGTGAAAGGGTCGGCTGCCACTATATCAATCACACTATGAATGTACAGAAATAATGAAAAAAAAAAAAAGTGAAAACACTTCCCCGCTCGTGCTTGCAAAATTATGCTGGACACACTGTGCTCATGCTTGGAGAGTTAGTGATGTCACCGCTCTCAGAGGCAGAGTGGACGCAGCCTAATTTTGCGAATGCAGCCTAATTTTGCAAGCGCGAGCTGTTGAAATATGTAAGTATTTAGACATATTTGTGTTTACATTGTATACCGTTTAATAAAGGTTTTTTTTTTTTCCATGTGATTTTGAATACATCAGGCAGGGGGGGCCTTGAAATTTCATGGATAAAAAGGGGGGCTCAGCATAAAAAGTTACCTCACACCTGTGTTAAGCAATGGTGAAATATGTAGTACATTTGACGAAAAATTACAGTTTCATTCCAGATATTGAGAGTGACTGGATCAGGCAAAAGAATTCCTGAGTTCAGATCACCTGAAACTAGAAACTTTTAATCAGAATCTTTTAGAGACTGAACACTAACAGTGACTGAAAATAAAAAAACGGGCTGTAGAGGAAAAGGGAAAATAAGTATAGGTATTAGTTGCTTTTTTTTTTTATAACTTCAATTTTATTAAGTTTCTGAACAACGAATACATGACATTCCATTTCATCCTTTCTAACAACAGTCAATGGTAGAACTTAACAGAGCAAATGGTACATACAAATCAAAAAAAGGGAAAAATGGGGAAGGGGAGGGGGGAGTGTATTGAAGGTCCTTTTTCCTGTTCCCTTTGGTGTCTTCCAGGAAATAAACAATTCACTTTGTTGTGGTCGGCCCGCTCTAGCTCCCGTGCGTCTCCGTTTGCGCCCTATTTCCCTTGTGTTCCGGCAACTAGTCAAAGGAGAACGCATCTAGAACTATCAGAGCAATATATTGGTGGCATTCACTCCTGGGATGTCTGTCTGGGCCAACCATGACAGCCAAGCGTTTTGGAATTTATTGCCAGAGTCATTAACTTGACTTGTTAACTTCTCCATCTGGCACATAAACCAAATTCTGTTCCTAATTTTGGCCAGAGTAGGAATCTCATTTTGTTTCCATAATGCTGCGATCTCGCACCTCGTTGCCGTTGTAAAGAGGGCAATTAACTTGGAATTAGTTCTGGATATACCCTATATCAGTCTGTTCAGTAAGAACAGCCAGGGATCCATGGGGATGTTCCAAAATCCTCTGTAGCCAATCTTTAATTTGCTCACATTAGGGTGTCGGACAAGGACAAGACCACAGCATATGCATCAAGTCTGCTGGCTCTCCACATTGTTTGGGGCACAATGGGGAGTAACTTGGAACAAATTTAGATAGTTTAAGTGGATTAAGATACCACCTCATCAGGACCTTATATACGTTCTCCTTTAATGTCGTGCAAATTGAACTCTTTGAAGCCGCCAAAAGAATTTCTTCTCATTCTTCCGCCTCCAACTCTTCACCTAAGTCTGCTTCCCTTTTAGCTATATATTGGAGCTTCCTAGCGTACAATGCCCCAGAACAGATCACTTCCGTGTACATTTCAAAGGTTAGTCCACTCGTATCTGTTTTTAATATACAGATTTTTTCACAATTCGTCAATGGTGGGAAGTTGTAATTTTATTATAAAAAGCACGTATCTGGAGGTACCTAAAGTTTTGCAGACTGCATCCGTGGGCAGCAACAGCACTCAGACCTTAGGGTATGCCTATCCTGCAATCTAATACCTAGAACCTGTCCTGTTTACTATATTTAGTTATGGTGGGGCTGCCAGAGAGATATACTTATTAGAGCAGCTCCCTCAGCCTACAATGCTGCAGCTACTACACTAGCGGCTTCTAGGTGGGGAATCCATATGTGCTAATTTGGATTATTAATTAGCTATTATTTGGTGCTATACTCTATACAGCAGTGTCAGGTTACATTGGTCTTATTAGCACCTCTGTGTCTGCCACAGTGATATTTTCTCATTCTGGCAGCACTCTGAGTGCTTATCCCTAACAATTATTTGGTTACAAGGGTTCCTTTACAGGGTCTAATTCAGACTATACTCTTTCTGTTCAGGATACTATATAGGTAGTACCCACACTATCTATGTGTTACACTATGTCTAGTATCAGATATATATAAATTACTGCAATACTAGTAGTCCAGTCCCATACCTCTTCGGTTCTTTTTAATTTTTTTTATTAGTGTTTGAGTCCTGCATTTGGGGTTTCCAAACAGTTTCATTTTAAGTTACTTAATAAAGATTATGTTTTAAATTAGGGTGTTGCTCTTCGTGCCAGACTATAGGGATTCTTTTCTGTTTTAGTTTGCCATTATTCCTCTTCCCTGTGAGCACCACCCTCCAGTATGTACGCTGTTTGGCCTCCCCCCATTTTTCCCTCTCTTGTGTGTGGAGAAGGGCATTTTCTGCATTATATACTAATGCAGTTTCTATCTGTATATTTACCATGTAACTCTATAGATGCACAAATTTCACTCTCCAGTGCCACCCATATTTTAGTAGTGGGTTCTGTGTGCCACTGTGAAATTTGGCATAATTGGGCCACCTTGTAATATGACAACAAGCAAGGTACTGTACCGCTAATCCACCTCCTAGAATTGGCTTTGACCTTCCATAGAAATTTGGAAAATCAATGTCTGAACCGAGCAAACATTCCTCAGCACCACTGGCACTGGAAGGGTTTTAAACAAATAGAGAATCCGAGGGAGTAGGTTCATCTTGATACAGTATATCCTACCAAACCAAGAAACACTGTATGATGACCACCGCCCGATATATCCTTTTAAAATTTGTAATAATCTAGGGTAATTTGCTCTGTACAGCATCCTATAGCTATTAGTGATGTGGATTCCTAGATACTTAATGGCTACAGGTTGCCAGTTAAAGTTAAAGTTTATGAATATCAGCTTTTCCATTTCTCTGGGAAAGTTCACATTTAGGGCCTCTGATTTGACTTGGTTTATTTTGAAACCGGAGATTCTACTAAATTTACCTAGTAAGATTAATAGATTAGGTAGGGAGATGAGAGGTCTCGACAACATCAGCATGACATCATCAGCATACAGAGCTATCTTATGCAATTGGTCGTTAATTTGGATGCCAGATATGTCTGGGTTTTCCTTATTTGGGCTGCCAGTGGCTCCATGCATAAGGCAAACAACAAGGGCAAAAGCGGACACCCCTGTCTAGTACCACTCGTTTTGGAAGAGGGTAGATGGGAAGCCCTGATCTGATGCATTACCTTTGCTGACAGATTGGTATACAGTGCTGTGATTGCCTTTTATATTCTACCCCGAAACCAAATGCTCCCAGCATTGCCCTTAGGTATGGCCAATCTATCCTATCAAAGGCCTTTTCGGCGTTCAGACAACACCATTACGTGGTCTTTTTTCTGTTAGCCAATTCAATCAGGTTAATTATGCGTCTGGTGTTATCTGCCGCCTGTCTATTTGTTATAAATCCCACCTGGTCCGGGTGGATCAATCTAGGCAGTATATGACCCAATCTGTTCGCTAGATTTAGATGTTCGAATTTATTAGTGAAATTGGTC
The DNA here is from genome assembly GCF_040206685.1 of Ascaphus truei. Taxonomy (NCBI): domain Eukaryota; kingdom Metazoa; phylum Chordata; class Amphibia; order Anura; family Ascaphidae; genus Ascaphus; species Ascaphus truei. Next base: position 88,304,834 of record NC_134485.1, read on the forward strand.
TGTAGCTTTTGCAGTTTGTTGGGTCTTTACCCTCCTTGAAGATTAAGGAGATAGATGCCTGAAGCATCTGGCTCAGGAATGAGACTCCCGCCAGCACTGCATTATACATTTGTAGCAAATGAGGGGCTAATAATTTGGCGATTTTTTTTTATAATATAGGTTAGAAAAACCATCAGGACTTGGAGCTTTAGAATGTTTCAAATGCTTAATTACTTCCAATACCTCTTCACTAGAGAAGTTTCTTTGAAGCTGCTCTCTCTCCTCCCCACTCAACCTAGGAAGGCCTGAATCCTCCAGAAATTCCCTTACGGCTAGATCCATTTTGACACCATGGGAGACCTTCTCTCTGTTATAGAGCTTCTCATAGTAATTTGTAAACTCTTCCACAATCAGTTTAGGGTTGGAGGTCAGCTCTCTTGTCTTTCTGCGAATTGTATGTATATTATAATTGGCTTGCCTATTTCTAATTGTGTGTGCTAGCAAGGTATCTGGCTTTTTTGCTTTTTCAAAAACTTCCTCTTTGACCAACTCAGAGAATTCTCAGCATGGGAGGTAAGTATCATATTCAACTCTATTCTCATGTCTTTTAGAGTGTCAGCTCTCTTGGTTCACCTATGTAGGTCCGAGAGCTCCTTTAATTTATCCTGCAATTTGGCCACTTTTGCATCTCTCTCTTTTTTGCGCCCTGCTGCTATGTTATGAGGGTACCCCTGAGTGTTGCCTTATGAGCTTCCCATTAGGCGTGACTCCACACTGCCCTCATTTATTCTAAAGAATTGATCTATTTCCACATTAAGAGCCTGGAGTACCTCTGGGATTTTAATAATTGACTCATTCAGCTTCCATTTTGCTCCCGGTCTGTCTAGATTAATTTGGGAGCACCTTAGTTCAATTGGTGCATGATCTGACCGTGAAATATCATGGATCCGTGTTTCGGAGATCTTTGGGACCAGTCTACTAGAAACAAAGAAGTAATCTATTCTGCTATTTCTATCATTGGGGTGAAAATAAAATGTGAAACCCTTGTCCCAAGGGTGTAGTTTCCTCCAGATATCCGATATTTGGTTGTCTCGCAAACCACTGGGGAATTTGTCCGTGTTTTTTCTCTTTGCTCTTTTGGGCTGGGCCGAGCTATCTAGTTCCAGATCTAGCACTCAGTTGAAGTCCCCTGCTAAGGTTATATATCCTTTTGAAACTCTGCTTAGGGTGCTGAAGAAGGAGGTAAAACATTTCGGGTCATGTTAACAGTGAGCGTAAATAGTAGCAACCATTAGATATTAGCCCTTGAATCTTGCCCACTAGGATTAGAAACCTTCCATCCCTATCAATCTTAACTTGTTCAATCACTAACAGGAATTTGTTATGGAGCAAGATTCCTACTCCTCTGTTCTTGACATTGGCTGAGGAGAGATACCACTATCCATATTGTTTATCAAAATATTTCGGGTGGATGTGCTAAAATGTGTGTCTTGCAGAAGGATGGCATCCGCTTTTTTCTTCCTGTAATCTGTGAATGCCAACTGCCTCTTGCATGGGTTATTCAGGCCTTTATTATGTGATAAAACTGTTATAGATATGTGTGAGAGTGTGAATCTGCTTACCCCAACTGCATCCACGCCAAAACTGCACAGGATCCTCTGCAACTGTTGAAAACCTCTATTTTTCATCTTGACCTTCAAGGCAAACTGGGAGGAGGGGAGGAGGGACCAAATTTACAGAAAGGATGGGAGAACAAGAAAATTCCACCCGAGTCAGTGAAGGACAAAGGTGACCTAGACTCTTCTGCCCTTGGGAAAAGATTCCCCCCTGCGGCCCGACATAGTAGGGCCCAGGGTTCCAGGCGTTGAGGATGTCTGTGTCCCAAGGGACTTTATTGGTGTCAAGGGTACTACCCATAACTCCAAGGGGATGGGGCATGGAGGCAACCTGGGCAGGGCAGCTCCCGCTCCAATCCCAGCCATGCGTCATAAGCCTCTTACTTTATCAAAACTGACAATAAATGCATATACTGTCCTATTTAAAAATAAAAAAGCCACAACAGAAATATTATGAAGTTTTCAAACAATGTGAACATCCCCCAATACCATAAGCGTCTTGGCAGCCAGGGTTATCCCTCTGTGACCACTTCACATTTTGCGTCAAAGATAAATCTGATACCTGCCCAATGACACCTCCTCAATATTTGAAGCCTAAAGGTCTCTCTCCTATTCCAGGTGTGTAACCTGCATTCCCTACACCACCAAAAGGCCTCACAGTCCCTCTAGACTAACCCATAGCTTCCTCTATGTTATGATATTCACATATCACAGCAGAAAGTGTCCCCTTTAAATCCTAAACCTAACTATTAAAGAGCCAAGGCTGCGTCCAAAGCCATTATTACGTCTTCCCCCTCTCCTTCCCCACATTGAATTTTTCACTTTTATTTAAAAATAACAGAACGGTAAAAGACATGTATATCTATCCTCCTCTAGCCCCTCAGAGCCGTAGCATGAGTCCCAGGGTCTCTCTATTCAGAGGGCTTACCTCTCTCAGCCCCTGCTACTCCAACCGCCTCTGCTTTTGATTATCTCCTCTCCTTATTTTTCCTTTGTGGCCCTTGATCTATTCTTCTCCTGTGAACCACTTATATTGCTTCCCCACTAAGTTCTCGAAAATCGGGCCTTAACGTTCTCCCACCGATTCCTCTAGCGATCTTGCCGCCTACATTGTCTCTACCTTAGTCCATAGGCCATCTTTAATCTTTGCTGTTGATCCATCTTCATATATTGCTGACTAGGCTCCCTGCACCCAGGGTGTAACTCGCATACCACCAACCAGGCACGGGGTCCGCCAGTGTCTGCCTTCCCTCCACTGACTCCCCGAGGACTCCGCAAGGAACCACCAAGCTGGGACAGCATTGGGCACTTACATCCTGCCGCCATTGGCCACGGCCACATGGCACCCTTAACCGGTAGCAGATTCTCTCCGACTCCTCTCCATAGGCCCCGGCTTCTATTCCGCACTCGGTTCCTCGCTGTTCGTCATTGTCCAGGTTCTCCGGCATATATAATTTCCTCCGTCTCTGCTCGCTTCCGTGTCTGACTTCCAATTGTGCCCCTAACTCAGCATACCATAAAACTCATGACCAGCTCGAAACTAAAGACCCGGACCGAAATCCAGGCCAGGGATACTCCTCTCGCTGACACCATGGGGAAGTGGTGGTACTCCTTTAAAAGTTAATTGACTGGCCAAATCTGCAACCTTGTCTCCTCAGGGCCTTAAATGGCCGCCATTTCATCTCTTCCACGCGCCGAGCGTCTCTCACTTCCCGCCAGGACACCTCTGGAGATGGTCCTTCCTCAGTCTGGTGAGAAAAGGTTGATTTAATCCCCAGTTTCTTTAGGAACTCTTCCCCTTCGTCCAAGGATCGCATTGCCACAGTCTGGCCACTCTTGATGACCAGTAGTCCGAACAGGATGGTCTAACGATATTAGATGCCATTTCCTTGAGGATCTTGGTCACAGGCTGCAGCTTGTGTCTCCTATCCGGAGTATTTGGGGATAGGTCCTGATAGACCTGTAGATTGATTTCTTCAAAGACGCTGGTGGGGGAATTTTGAATTATTTGGCACAGTGCTTCTTTTATTTTATAGTAGTGAAAACGTATTAAAACGTCCGTGGGGGTCTACTCTGATTGTGACTGCTCTCTGAGGGCCCGATGGCAGCAGTCCAATTGAATTTCAGCCTCGGTCTTGTCCGGTAGGACCAAGGTCAGCCACCTGGAGATGAAGTCTTCTATGTCAGATATAGCCTCAGGGATCACCCTTATTCTGACATTATTCCTTCTAACTCTAATTTCCTCCTGCTTATTTATGATGCCTGCCAGCTGCATCTTGAGGTAAGTGGTTGTTTTTTCGTTCTTCTTTACAGCTTTCAGTGTAGCGTCCATTTGCTTTTCTAAGTCATCAGTCCTGCCCCAATAAGATTTATATCCTTTCTTAGGTCTTGGAGCTCGGATTGAAACAGCCACTTTAGGTCATTAAACAGGGACTTTAGGTCACTCCTTGTAACCAGTTCTCTGTTCCCACCATCGCTTCTTTCCCGCCACGACTCCCTCTCTGAGTCCGAGCCACAGCTACAGTAGCTCTCAGTGCTGGGACCCTTCCCGCTCGTGCCATTTCTGAATTCGCAAAATACGTCTTAAAATCTAGTGGTCTTCTTTTTCTGGGCTCTCGTTGTTATCCTTGAGCAACCAGCGTTTGAGTCATATTTTTATGGGTGTTTTTGTGATTTTTATTGCCGTTTTAATGCTTAATTGATCTTAAAAAATACTGGCGGTGCTTCTACTCTAATCTGCCATACCCGTTGCCGCTGCGCATGCATCTCTCGGAATTAGTTGCTTTTAATGCCTATTGGGAATAGACAAGTATGTTGATGAGTTAGTCATTGTGGTTATTCCATGTAATTGTTGGTTTAGTAAGAGGTGAAGACAATTCTTTCAGTTCTTCATTGAAGACTCCTTAGAGGTTAAAACTCACATTTCTCATTATGTGAAGTTTTCAATTATGTAAACACGCATTTGACACAACAAAAATGGGTGACTTGCTAAAAAAATATACATATGTACACCTGGAGACAAATGCGTTCTGGACACAAAACTTTCATTCAGTTTACTACAGTACTTGTTCAATGACCCATACGGTATACACCTGTGGTTACTTACAACATGTTTGTTATCTGGAAGTCTCTCAGAGAGTTGCACCATCTGTTTCACAAGTTCAAATGCAGATATTGAGATTCAAATGGTTTGAGACCACCAAGAACACGGAAAATATTAACCACCTCAGTTTGACCTACTGTGTACGTTAAGCTCCAAAAGAGGGTTACATTGAAGATTTGCAGGAATATCTAGGATTGGAATATTAATAGCAGATACGGTTTTTGTATTCACCCAGAAACTATTGAAATGCAAATTGAGTTATATGTGCACATGAGATTTACAGATATGTTAGTGATAAATGAGCATTTTGAAAATTTACAGAGAATAATAAAAACAAACAAACAAAAAAAACAGACTGAGAAGCATACATTCTAGAAAAATCACATTGCATGCTTGCTAATGCAAGAAGCCTGGCAAATAAAATACAGGAGCTTGGATTAATAGCTAAATATGATATCATGTACTGAAACATGGTGGGATGAAACTCATAATTAGGCAGTTAATTTAGATGGTTATTCCCTTTTAAGGAGGGATCGAGCAAATACAGTAGAAGAGGTTGTAGAGTATGTTTATATATTAACACTGATTTAAATCCAATTGTAAAGTAAGATGTTTATGAAGGGATTGCTGAAAATGTAGAAGACTTTGCGGATTCAAATTTGCAGGTAGGTAAAAGTACAAAGAAAATGTTTGTAGGGTCATGCTACAAATCACCACATTTCTGCAAGATTGAGGAAGCCAAAAATACATTTGCAAATGGAGAAGGCATTAAAACTAAGTCATATTTTAGTAATGGGTGATTTTAATTATTGGTACATAGACTGGAGCAATGAGATTAGCATTACAACTAAAGAAAACATTACCCAAATTATTGAGGAACCAACCAGGAGGGTGGCATTACTAGATTTGGCAATATCAAACAAAGTAGAAGCAATAACAAATGTTGAAGTCAGGGAACATATGGAAAAAAGTGATCACAATGTGGTCTCAATTGAAATGAATGATCAAAAACCATATTATACAGGTGCAAATAAAAACTTTGCATTTTAGAAAGGCAGATTTTAATAAATTGAGGCATAATCTGCATGGAATAAACTGGGATTACATTTTTTTCAGGAAAAAAAAGGTGGAAGGTAAATGCCCAGTCATTAAAACATTGTTAGATAAATACACTTATCGGTGTATACTCAGGTAATAAGTATAAAATAAACAAGTCTAAACCAATGTGGCTAAATAGACAGGTAGGGGAGGAAATGGAAAGGAAGAGGCAGGCGTTTAGATTCTTCAAAAAAGAAGGGATTTAGGCATCATATCAGAATGATCAAGAATGTAACAAAAGTTGCAAACAGGCAATCAGATTAGCAAAAATTGAAAATGAAACAAGAATTGCAATAGAAAGTTATTAAATACCTTACTAACAAAAAGATTAGAAAAGAGAATATACAGTAGGATGTTTGTGAGATAGGCAAGCTAATTATTGGAATTAAAGAAAAGGCATAGGTATTAAATACATTATTTGCTTCTGTATTTAAAAGGGAGGAGGCAATAGCAAAAATATTGTTACAGAAGGAAGCCGCAACATCAATATTAATGAACAATTTGTTAACTGAGGAAAAGTAACAAAGGCTGCTTCATACAATTTAAGTAAATACAGATGCAGCGTCCATTATTGAAACACTTCACGCGGTGTATACCCCGGAATACCCATGTGATGGCGCGGGATTTCTTCCAACCGTACCGTCTTAAGATACGTGTGCAGGAGAGTGCAGAAAATGGCATTTTAGTGTTCTGGTTTTTAAACACTTGAAATTGACACAATAGCACAGTACTGTACACATTACAATTCATTCATTTCATTGCATTTAATTTCACACAATCCATGAAATTCAAACAAAGCAACCGCGATAAACACGAGTGCCTGGGGCGATTGGCGGCATTAATGCCACGTGGAGTACAGCAGCGCACACGAAAACGGCACCGTGATTTGTTTGAATAATGGCCGCTGCATCTGTAAAGCACCTGGTCTGGATGGCATGCACCTAACAGATTTTAAGAAGTTAAATTTAATATTAGCCAAACCAAAACATTTAACATTCAAGGACTCAATTTCCACAGGTTCAGTACCACAAGATTTGTGTAAAACTGACATGGTGCCTATATTTAATAAGGTAGCATGATCACTAGCAGGGAATAACAAACACATACCCTGACATACTAGTGGGGAAGCTACTTGAATGTTTAGTACAGGATAATATTCAGCAATACCTAATGGTGAACAAAATTATTAGCATGGATTTATGAAGGAAAGATTTTGCCAAACTAACCTTATTAGTTTCTTTGCGGAGGTAAATAGAAATTTATGCCATGGTAATGTAGTTGATATGCTCTAATTAGAGTTTGCAAAGGCTTTTGATACAGTGCCACACACCTGGATTGCACCTGGATTGAAGGATAGACAACAGAGAGTTGTCATAAATAGGACCTTTTCAGATTGTGCTTAAATTGTAAGTGGAGTAAATTAGGGATCAGTATGTGCTGTGCTTTTTAACTTGTTTATTAATGACCTCGAGGTTGGCATAGAGAACAAAGTCTCCATCTCTGCTGATGACACTAAATTATGTAAGATAGTAAAATCAGAGCAGGATGTAATTTCTCTCCAGAAGGACTTGGATAGACTGGAAAGGCAAACAAGATCTTATCTTTCATTAAATGGGGTATGCATGGAAGGGAAGAATGTATAATTATACCACTGTATAAAGTCTTAGTAGGACCACACCTTGAATATGGAGTACGGTTGTTGGCTCCACTCCATAAAAAATACATAATAGAACTAGAAAAAGTGCAGAGAAGAGCCACAAAATTAATTAAAGGGATGTAAGAGGCTAGCTAAATTAAATAAATATGGAATTAATTACCCATGCAAACTATGATGGCAAAAACAAATAGACAAATAGATATCTTTAAAGAAAGGTTGGATATATTTTTAGAAAGGAATGGGTTATGGATATACCAGATAAGTGTCAAAAACATTCAAAGTTTATCATGAAAAAGGAAATTAATTTGTTTCAAAAGAAGCTTGGATGAGGCTGCTAACTACTCAAATTATTACTTTCTCGGGTGAGTTATTGTTACCCTTTAGATACAAGGTTTATATTAAAATCATCATTATTATTTTTTAGATTTTCAATTTTTGCAGTTTTTACACGTGGACACCAGTATATGAAACTTATAAGCAATGTAAATATAACATATGACTATTGCTATTACTTATAAACATGTTTATCAAACTCTGGAATCCATATTGAATACTGGGTGTAAAATGTGTATGCATCTTTCATACATGTAATGTAAATTTGTTAGCTCATGCGTGAAAAAGCAATCCTATTTACAGTAGCAAAACATATTAGAGCTACAATGCAACAACAGTCATGTAACATTCCTACTATTTTTCACAACTGAAGATACTGTACGTTTAATAGTGGTGTAAATGTTGCTGTGAAAGCTTGACTATAAGGGTTCATCACCCAAGGCTGATTTCAATATACAGTAAAAAGGAAAAAAAATTGGGCAAGATATATACGGTAGAGAAAAGTGAAGCGAACCCAACACCAATCCTCCTTGAAGCCTAAATATAGAAACCTGATTAACCCGTTTATTACTTGAATGTACAAAGTATCAAAGTTCCAAGCACCTTCCAGCATACTGTGACGATTTGAGTATACCGTCAATGTTTGAGTAGCAATTATCTGGTCACTTTAACTATAGGGGTAACACACTCTCTCGTTCAGATCACAGAATACTTCTCCATTGTCCTCTAGAAAACAAGCAAAATGCTGATGATGTTCACTGAATGTCACAAGGGCAACCAGCGACTCAGCCCTTGTGGAATCTAGTGAATGTAATTTAACATATATGATTAATGTAATAGAAGAGACTTAGAAGGACTGTTATGTGAATCAAAATGAAACATTGCACATTTCAAAGTAAAAACCTATGTAGGTCCACAGTGCATAGGGGGAAAGAAGGGTCCCAGTTTGGTTCCACAATCCTGCATATGCACGTGCACCTACACTATATCACAGGGAGAATTGGTTTGCCACCACCAGCAGTCTTCCTGTAGAGTGGCCAAATGGTCACCACCACCTAGTAGTAGGAGAGCCACCATGACCAGAGCTAGCAGCCATATGGGTATTTCAGAAGCAGGTGTTACCACCATTGCTACTAGCACCACTTAGACAGACAGTACTCCTCAACATCTGTGCCATCCACATCTACACATTTCCCATCACAATCAGTAGTATTACCTCTATCACAGCAGAATGCCTAGGAGTGAAGAGACTTGGTCAGGAATAGACATGCACATTATTCAGAGACATTTGACATAACTTCAAATGTGGTGTTTCTTTGCAGACACAGATAGTCATGGCTCAGTCTCTCAGGCTCTAATCGGGCACAATCGCCGCTTTTTAAAAATAAAGTAAATTTAAATCAAGAGAAGTATTCATGCATGGCGCCCCCACCAAGGTACAAATGTCTGCTTCTTTACAAGCAGAGTCATTCCAAGATGGCCATCGCAACTTTCCCCCAATCCACCCTGACAAAGCCTCGGACAACCCGGGGCACCAGCGGGCCGATGCAGGGCAGCTCCCCTCCTCTGGCAGGTAAAGGGGGAATCCGCTACACCAGTCTACAGCATCACCCCCAGGCACAACAAATACACACTGCTACTAAGAATTGGGGCACTCTGATGCTGCTTCATATGAGAGAGCGATAGCAAGACAGTTGTATTTCCTTTAGGATAAGTAGGGGCTCAAGTACAACTGATACTTTTTTAGTAGTACCAGTTTGTTATGCTAGTCTTTTCCCTCAGATCTCATTCCATAGTGGTCATTTCCTACCACAACCACTACTATGCCACTTTCTCATCCCTCCTCTTTTGCCAATACTACTAGACATATTTTTATTTTCACTGTGTACAGTATGTATCTGTGTTAACACTCCCTCCATACTACTGTAACAGTGTTTCCCCCAACTGATCGCAGATAGGGGCCATTACATGGTGTATGGTGCATATACGTGCTGGCAACAGGAGGGCTGAGTCGTCCGCCGATGGTAGTGGGGACACAGGATCAGGCTTCTGGGCTTCATACCCCACATATCTCTTTAGCAGTGCAGCGCCTCCATCTGCCATAGGCTCAGGAACTGAAGGTGATCTCCCAAGGTAGAACTTATTACCTCTCCCCCCAGTAAGGTCATGCACCAGGCAGGAGGTTTATAACAACAGGAATGGTTTATTCACTCTGTACAGCACATAGATTACATGGCAGGCTTCTGCCCGATGCAGTACTCTCAGTTCTCACTGAATGATGATCCCTGGACCGTCACTACAGGCCAAGGGCACCCGCAGCAACACTAGCTCTTCCCCACCTCCCTAGCAGAGGCAGAGGTATGGTCCACACTCACTCTCACCCGGAGGGAAGAGCACATGGGAAGGCCCCAATCTCAGGCTCCCAGTTTTGTGACCTGCCTTCCTCAGAGGGGGAAGGACACTACTAACTTTAGGGCGGTCCTGCCTTTAAGTACAGCCAGGAGGCGGGCACCCTGTTTCCCAGCTACAACAGGATGTACCACCCTCTGCTATCACTCAAGTGCAGCACCGAAGGGGAAAACACCATACCAACTACTGGCAACCTGATTGTACCAGGGTTTACTGCCAGCCCAAGGACAGAATAGTAGTCATCAGGTAGCCTGGCTACACTACATAAGCGAAATGGTATGTGGGTCCTATTTATAGTTTCTGCTGTAAGAGAAATTAGGGAGGAATTTGAGAAGTTAAGAGAAATTCTATCGATTTTGCAATGCACGATGACTTTTAATGCTTGGTATATTTGTGGAGAATGGCTAATTTCACATTGCTTGTTAACCGCAGTGAAAATGTCTTACATCTAAGCCACTAATAAAACAAGAAAGACTCCTGGTCCTAATATAAAATTCTTGTGAACTTCAGAATCTAAATCCATGTGAATGGAGTCATAGCCTGTATACTGTAGTGTTTCAACTGTGATCTCTTTCACAAATAAGAGCACAACCAACTTATACAGTTGCTGATGTGCTCTCATGTTTATGCAGTAGGAAGCTATGAACCCAATATCATTGACATTTCCAAATTCAAGAAAATTGTAACACTTGGCTGACCATGTTACATACAGATGTAGCAAAACTTACTGATCCATGAAGCCACGGCATAAAAAGCAATATGTTGTGGCTCTGGGTGGCAGTAAAAGATGCAGCTTCTTCCGGGGGTCCGTTGTTCTGAATGGGACCCCCCCATAGAAAGATGTCCCACTGTGAGAAGGATTCCTCGGCTTCCACCAGCAACGTTCAGTCTGGCGACATCCGTATCAGAATACCCCAACTGTCTTTTTTAGGTTGAAGAGAGAGTGGATGGGTTTAGGTGAAAGTGAAATTGGAACGGGATATGGACGTTTGGATTTCTGCAATAGGTACTTGGTTGTGAGTAAGCACATTTTTAAAATAACTTAAAGGTCTTACTGATGCGACAATGTGTGTGAAAGAGAAAGAGAGTAGAAAAGTTACTTTATTTAAGTTTGTTGAAACTAACATAAAAAAATCAATTTAGGCTAATTTTTGCATAATCGATTAAAAAAATACGTTTAGAGACGACTTTTTTCAGAATCAGATCAGTTTGCAAAAAATCACTTGCTAAGAAATGTAATTTTCACAGCAGATGCAAACTTTGCCATAACGTTTTCCCATATCTACCTGGTCTATAGTTTGTTGGGCTGATTTCACATGACAGACATATAACTACTTTCCCACATGTGAAGACCTAAAATTCCACAGCATTTTTAATAGACAGGGCAACGTAACTCATACAAAGCTAGGCAGGGGACACAGCTCAGCACTTTATTTGCACTCTGATACAGTATATTAGATTTTAAGTTTCTGCATGTTTCTCGGTATCTATGTTGTCCCTGTTCTATAACATCTCACTTGTGGTGACCTCACTGTTCTGTGGTTCCGGAGACACCCCCACCATTAGTCATGTCAGCGGTCAAAACGGGAATCTTTGCTAATTTCCCTTTGAACTATAGATATACCATTTATTTATATGGAAAGTTGCCCATTCTGAGCACTGCTTGACAATAAAATATCCATCCTAGTTGCCATCTATTTATCTCCATTAAAACACACCATTATCTTTACTATACCCCTTTCAATTCCTTCTAAGTTCCTTTTAATGTCCACTTAAAGAGTTGTTAATCTATTTAAAACATTTAAATAGAACATTGTTGTGCAATTTTATTACTGGAGTCTGTTTGTGTCACTAAGGTATACAAATTAGGTTCGTCCTTGAATCTTAAAGTGGTTTACATTGAAAGTGCGTTTGAAGCAACTCTTTACGAAAAATTAAGAAATTATAAAGTGTTATTTATCTTAGTGATATGAAGACTGATATATTAACGACAGTCTGCACATGCACTGGTATTATTTTTTCCTTCAAACCTGGCCTGATTTTGTGCCCAGAGAACCTGCATTGTGAACTGTGTGAGGAAGTAGAAGCTGCCAAAGCAAATAAGGTGTAAGAAAAATCTAAACAAAGATTAACTGTACATTTATTCACATGACCTGTGTATCACCTAACAGATAAAATAGAGAATATAAACTAACTGTAAGTATATTGTAAAATGACAGCAGTTTCGATCTGAAACAAATAGTCACTAAATGTTGGAAAGTGGAGAACAAAATGCAAAGACGTTTTATGGCATATCCTAATCTGTCATGTGGAAGGGTCTGTACATTTTCCAGTTCTCTACATCAAAGGGATCCTGTGCTTCTCATTCTTAACTACAGTACTTCTTTTGTTTATTCCATTTCATCACAGTTCTTTTAACAGTTATACACTTCCCACTGTATCATTGTCCAGGCCACCTTAGGTGTCTCTACATTACTTATAATGGATGGCAATTGTAGCACCATTCTTCTCCTTCCTTATGCAGCACATAGGAATATTTGTGAAGTGTCACCCAAAACTTTTTCTGACAGCCTTTTCATTGTTTGATATGTGATAGATATACAGTATAAGGATAAGGTGGAAATGCATATCATGTGAATTAACTATGGGCTCTATGTTTTTGAATACTCAGAAGAAATTGATATATGAAAATTCCTTGCTTAGTTTAGATATTCAACACATATTAATAAGAAGCAACAATTAAGATTCTATATAAGGTAATAAATAACAGAGTGGTTTCCATTACAATAAATATTTCTGAGTCTGTGAAAAAGTCTAGATTTCTTGTACTGCATTTTTCAGTAGCAACATATATATACTGTATATAGGGAAAAAAATATTTTTAGACAGTGCCTAAGGGGTACTGATTGTATCAGCCCAATCAAATCCTAAATGTGTGTATGATGATAAAATAATACAAAAGTACCAAAAACAGATGCCTGCTGTTATGTTCACAAGAATATAGCTGGCCTATTATAAGCTATTGAACAACTAAGTAAGCAACATAAATTGTAGGTGAATACAACATAAATAAAAAGGCAATGATATAAAATGTAATGATTTAAAAAAAAAATTAATTGAAAAGTCTCAAGTCCACATAGTGTATCACAGTCAAACTGTGATAAATAAAAATAAAAAACCTTTGTAGAATAAATGTCTTGGATGCTGGCAGCCTTTCTTCTGGGGCCAACAACCTCCCATTGTGCACCTAACAGAAAAAAAAAAGAAAGAAGAGCGCCCGATCCTAGTGTTACATCAGAGTGTAAAAAGGTTTAATAAAAATGAACGTAGACAAATTCAAACTCACAATATTACCAAACTTTAAGAGCGTGGTATGAGCTGAACTCATGCACCAACACAAGAGGAGGAACCGCCGTCTGCCCGCTCCGTTATAGGATGTGACCTTTGGGAACTCACTGCTGGCGTCACTGTATTAAAAGGCCTCCAGCATCAGGCACTTTTCTTTCTTTTTTTCTATATATATATATATATGCAAATGTAAATACAACTGTATGCTCATCTGCATGTCTTAGGCAAGTCTGCAACCCCGCCTTTCCCCATTATCACCCAGCACACAGCACTTCCACTGCAGCAAGGGATTCTGGGAAATGACATGCAAATGAGCACACAGTGCCACTTTTTGCTTCAAAAACCATATACATACTGTATATGGGAAAGAGAAATTTGATACCGCATACACTCCAACTCACAATCAAGGTAACCCAATAAAGCCGCCTGATAACAGTGAAATATTACTTGCCGGCGGTGCTCCAGGGCAGAAGAATAATTGTGTGAACAACAGAAAAAAAGAGTCATTAAAGAAGCACTTAGGTTTACCGAAATTAATCAAAAGTTTATTGAGTATCACATAAAGTATTAAAAAAAACAGTGCAGAAAAATGCTAAAACATAGCATAGACTCCCTGCAAGTATCCACAAGACCAAAGATGCTGAAGCCAAATTGAATAACAATAAAACAATTGGCATATATAAACACACAGATTATAAGTAGGAGTATGGATGCTCTGATGTAAATCTACATGTAAGAGGATAGCAAGACTGATAACCAGCAATACGCCACTGAGTAGCAAATGAAAGAGCAAATCTAACCAAACAATGTTATATGACACTGCACAGCACAGCAAGAGGTGGAAGATGTACCAATAGTATCATTATAAGGTACAATGTTTGGACAATGTCCTTTCCTCACTTACAGTAAGTAAGATGCACAACTCCTCATAGAATGCTAGCATGTGTGTGCTGTTGTGAAGTGGCTATACTCCCACTGACAATGGTAGATACAGCTAACCATAAGTAAAGTGTCACAGTCAAGAATGTCTTAGTAGACACAGTCAGAGTTGTTCATATATAATAAAGTCTTCCAAATATGTTCATATAACTCCATAATCCTAAATGTGCATAGCAGCAAAGTCACATTGGATATAGCTACGTGCTCTTAGAGAAGAGAGAATCAGTGTGTCTTGCCAAGCTCTCCCACTCCTACGCGTTTCGACCCTTGTCTTAAACTTGGAGTGGTGAACTTGGAGTGGTTTATATATGCCAATTGTTTTATTGTTATTCAATTTGGCTTCAGCATCTTTGGTCTCTTGCGATTACGTGCAGGGAGTCTATGCTATGTTTTAGTACTTTTCTGCAATGTTTTCTTAATACTTTATGTGATACTCAAACTTTTGGTTAATTTTGGTAAACCTGAGTGCTTCTTTAGGAACTCTTTTTTCTGTTGTTCAAACATTATTCTTCTGCCCTGAAGCACCGCCGGCAAGTAGTATTTCAGTGTTATCAGCCGGCTTTATTGCAAACTTTTGGTTAATTTTGGTAAACCTGAGTGCTTCTTTAGGTACTCTTTATTCTGTTGTACACACACACACACACACACACACACACACACACACACACACACACACACACACACACACACACACACACACACACACACACACACACACACACACACACACACACACACACACACACACACACACACACACACACACACACATACACACTATATATATATATATATATATATATATATATATATATATATATATATATATATATATGCAAATATAGTTGTATGCTCATCTGCATGTCTTAGGCAGGTCTGTAACCCCGCCTTTCCCCATTATCACCCAGCATACAGCACTTCCACTGCAGCAAGGGATTCTGGAAAATGACATGCAAATGAGCACACAGTGTCACTTTTTGCCTCAATAACCATTTTTAACATGGTTCCCTATAGGCTTAAGCTTGCTGCATGGTCACAGCTTTGAGCACAGCCAGGGTTAAGGTGCATACCCAGAAAACCACCCACAGACAGCTGTTTCGACCTTGATGGGTCTCATCAGTGTGGGGTTGATTTTACTGGGAATGCAAGAGAGGCTATGGGATAGGCTAAACCATAATACTCAAATAATGCTCAAAGCTGTGACCATGCAGCAAGCTTAAGCCTATAGGGAACCATGTTAAAAATGGTTATTGAGGCAAAAAGTGACACTGTGTGCTCATTTGCATGTCATTTCCCAGAATCCCTTGCTGCAGTGGAAGTGCTGTATGCTGGGTGATAATGGGGAAAGGCGGGGTTACAGACCTGCCTAAGACATGCAGATGAGCATACAGCTATATTTGCATATTTGCTTTCCTGTGGAGGGTTTTTGTCACTTTTTTTACTCACCATAACTTAACTCAGTATTATGTTTTATATATATATATATATATATATATATATATATATATATATATATATATAT
This sequence comes from Ascaphus truei, assembly GCF_040206685.1. Classification (NCBI taxonomy): domain Eukaryota; kingdom Metazoa; phylum Chordata; class Amphibia; order Anura; family Ascaphidae; genus Ascaphus; species Ascaphus truei. The sequence goes on from NC_134485.1 coordinate 88,320,838, forward strand.
ATATGTTTTACAAGGTTGTAATACATTGAAAGTTATCTCTCGTTTTCAAGTACAGCTCAACCCCGTTATAACGCGGTCCTCGGGGGCCACCCGAACCGACCACGCTATAACAGGGGTTGCGCTAATTAAAAAAAATGGCCACCACGCCCGATCGGGAGGAGTGGGGAGGAGGCGGAGTGAGGCACCGGAAGCCCCACACAATCCCCAAGAAGCCACCGCACTTCCCTCAGCAGCCCCACATGATCCCCCCAGCAGCCCCATACGATCCCCCCAGTAGCCCCATACGATCCCCCCAGTAGCAGCCCATGATCCTCTCAGCAGCCCCACACGATGCCCTAGCAGCAGCACCACCAGATGTATGAGGGTAGGGGAGGGGGGTGCTGTGTGCCTGCCTGTGTCTGCGTGCTGTGTGCCTGCCTGTGTCTGTGTGCTGTGTGCCTGCCTGTGTCTGTGTGCTGTGTGCCTGCCTGTGTCTGTGTGCTGTGTGCCTGCCTGTGTCTGTGTGCTGTCTGTGTGCCTGCCTGTGTCTGTGTGCTGTGTGCTGTGTGCTGTGTGCCTGCCTGTGTCTGTATCTGTTTGCTGTCTGTATGCCTGTCTGTGTCTGTGTGCTGTGTGCTGTGTGCTGTGTGCTGTGTGCTGCCTGTGTCTGTGTGCTGGCTGTGTGCTGGCTGCGTGCTGTCTGTATGCCTGCCTGTGTGCTGTGTGCCTGCCTGTGTCTGTGTGCTGTGTGCTTGCCTGTGTCTGTGTGCTGTGTGCTGTGTGCCTGCCTGTGTCTGTATGCTGGCTGTGTGCTGTCTGAGTGCTGTCTGTATGCCTCCCTGTGTCTGTGTGCTGTGTGCCTGCCTGTGTCTGTGTGCTGGCTGTATGCTGTGTGCCTGCCTGTGTCTGTGTGCTGTGTGCTGTGTGCCTGCCCGTGTCTGTGTGCTGGCTGTGTGCTGTCTGTGTGCTGTCTGTATGCCTCCCTGTGTCTGTGTGCTGTGTGCCTGCCTGTGTCTGTGTGCTGGCTGTATGCTGTGTGCCTGCTTGTGTCTGTGTGCTGGCAGTGTGCTGTCTGTTTGCCTGCCCGTGTCTGTGTGTTGTGTGCCTGCCTGTGTCTGTATGCTGGCTGTGTGCTGTGTGCCTGCTTGTGTCTGTGTGTGTGTCTGTGTGCCTGTCTGTGTGTCTGTGTGCTGTGTGCTGTAAAAAATGTAATTTCGGGATTAACGCTCAAACCGTGTTATAAGAAGATCCGCGTTATAGCGGATTGCGCTATAACGGGGTTGAGCTGTATGTCCTGGGCACAGAGTTATAATGACAAATACATGGTTACAAATACATAGTTTTTTCCAGAAAACAAAGCCTGTCATGGGAGACCAATACAGCTCAACCCTTTTATAATGCGATCCGTTACAACGCGAATCTGCTCTTAATGCGATGTAAGTGTGGCTCCCAATGTTCGGATTTATGAATACTTTACAACACGATTTATTGGTATCTTAAATACTTTATTGTACAATGCATACAATTGTGCATTCTTTCTAATGCGATCCGCTTATAACGCGATGTGATTCTTTGGACACCAAGCACAGCGTTATAAGGGGGTTGAGCTGTACTTTTAACACCTAAACCCCCAGGGATCACTATCACCAGACAGGACTCAATAATTGAATAAACAGAGTTTATTCTGGCAGGCCAGCAAGCACACAAAATACACAATACACAATATACACTCACCAACTGGGGGTCTGGCGGGGAGTCTCTAGCATCAACTAGGTGCAGGGGCCTGCTTCAGGTAGGCTTATCCTGTCCTCTTCTTGTCCCATTGTTCACAGTGCTTCTCAGTGCTATCCAGCACAAAGCACTTTTGAATCTCCCACTCAGCTGTGTCTCCTTCAAACTCCAACTTGCTCCGTTGGCCGGGCTTCTCTGCGCTTCGCAGCCGAGATCAGTGCTTGTGTATGCTCTTTCACACAAAGAACTTTTGAAAAGCCCGGCAGCGTGTCTCTGATCGCCTCCAGAGATGGTCTGAACACGAACACACACACACTACTTATTAACACACACACACACAACTTATGAACCCCCCCACCGCCCCGCCCTCCACACACACACAGACTACTTATTAACACACACACATACAACTTATTTAAACATTAACTAGGACTTCATTTTATGTTTTGTTTAAATTTGCAATAGTACAATATTTAGGGTTCATTTTTTTTTTAGATCATTCCAAATACAAATTGAATACAAATGTTTCTTTCGGGTTATTGGTAGCTTTCAAAAGTTACTTAAAACTTCTGTAAAAAAAAGAAGCATCATTATTAGCTGTTAGCTGAGAAGTGCCAATAACAGGCCAAAAATACAGACCTCCTTAACTGTTTTTAAGTTCCATCTGTTCAGGATGCAGATTACAAAAAATTATCTGTTAAACCTGTCACATAGAAAAATGGCTGTTTCATAGAACCCTTGACTTATTTGTAAATTGTCTTAATGTCATTAGCATAGATTAAAGAGGCCTGTTCTCCCCACTGATCCACACATGGTCAATGAGTAATTAATACAGTACCTTGAATTACAATTAACAGAGCAACACCAACTTTTCTCTGGTTGGAATCAGATAAAACACTGAACAGGTTACTGATTATTAATGAATATGTCTGCTCAAACCTTAATTTAAAGGTCTTTTTACAATGTAAACTTCAGAAAGTTAATTCTGAGAGCTACCAGGTACATTTTAAATTCACAAACAGCAAATCTGCATGCTATTGCACTTTTGAACAAGGTCACTGGAATAGTTATTTCCCTATAATGCTGACACATTTCTGATTCTGACGATCAACAGACACTTGATTGCCATTTAGCTTACTCATTCAGTAACCGTTAATTTTCAAAGTTAGATGAAAAGTTAATAGAAAATACATATAAAATATGTGGACATAGCAAATAACTACAAGAACAATGTCACTTTTAGCTCCTTCTCTTTTCAAAGTGTTTCACACAGGCAGCAGGTTCTACAACCAAATATTGGTATGGAACAGAACAATCAGTTTATTCCGGGACATTTATTTAATTGGTATTGTGCAGAAATATGGAAATGCATGTTAGTTATTCATTAAATTATGAAGTCTATCCACGGCGGATCCAAATTCGCCCGAAAACTGTGCACATCTCTACTCACAGTGAGACTTCAGTCTGAACTCTGAGGAACCTATTTCTAGAACATAGAGAGTATCTGTATATACCCTTCTTATCCCTATAGTAAGGTCACAAGACACAAAGGCACAAGACACAAGACACAAATTATCCCCCTTGAGAAAGGGCTCTAAGGAGCCTGAAACGCGTAGGGTTGTTATGTATTAGTTTTTTGTTTGTTGCCTTATTTTCATTTTATGTAGTCTTAATAAAACTTTTTTAGCCCTCCAGTTGGTGAGCTGATGGTGCAATTTTTTGGACTTTGGCGATTCTACTTTCCAATCTTCATTACACTTAGTATCTGTATATACCCTTCTTATCCCTATAGTAAGGTCACTGGTCACAAGACACAAAGGAGTGGCTATCCCTTTCTGCATATCCATTCTGCATCACATGATGGGGAGGGGAGTAACCCGAGTGATTCCACACAATTAACCCATTAAAGCAGCAGTCCAAGCGGCCATTACAAAAAAAAATTCCCCCCTTTTAATCTGTGCATCAATACAATCCATACAATGATAAGTAAATAGCTAATTTGCCAATCGATCCATTCTCCTGTGATCGATCGGTGAAGATTTGGCTCGGGGGTTCACTAAATGACTGCAAAGGAATATTCTGCATAGTGGAACGCACATGCATATTAATATGACAATATTCTGTGGGAAAGATCATGTGACCAGGAAGTCACAAGATACAATTGAGCTTGTGCACTGCTAGAGAGAGGGCAGGGCTCAAAAAGGGGTGCCAGAGCCTGCTTCAGAAGAAACTGGTATAGAAACAGAAAAGGCTTGTTACATTATAATTCATTAAAAATGTAATTCAGAGTTGTTTAAAAAATGATACAAGTATTTTCTCATAATACAGAACTGATTTATTAAAAAAAAAAAACACACATGTAGGATATTGCTGGGTCTGCTGCTTTAAGGCTGTCAACTCCTTATAACTAGTAGTCCCTAAAGGGGGGGCTGCACTTGGATAGCCAGATAAAATAGAAAATGCTGCAGCACCCAGGTTATGCAATAATAATCATGAAAGTATACTATAGTATCAATAATTGAACCCTTTTCATGCCAAGCTGGCATCCAATGCATTGCACAGTACTGAGTTATAGGACTATGTGACAACAAAAGGTTAACTGACCACACAACCCCCTCACTAACAATAAGCATAGAATATAAATATACATTATCTACATATATAGAATTGAAGGTGACCAGGTCTACAATGACGTTAATATTGGTCCTAGCCTACGGTATCACTAAAAAGAAATAACTCCATGATTTCTGGTATGACCTGGTCTACCATGACAAACAGTGATGTGAAATATGTGAACTTTTCTGCTGTTGTTCAGATTACATTCTAGGATGGTACCTCAAAATGTAAGGCCCAAGCAGGGTTGTTGGGATTCCACCAGAGGATGAGTGTAGCCAGGTCACCTGATGGCTACTAGTTTCCTTCTCTCCTGGCAGTAAGTCCTGGTACAAGCAGCCCTTGTCAGTAGTTGATATGGTGTTTTCACCCTCCTTGGTACTATACATGAGTGACAGCGGGAGGCGGTGACATCAGGCCTGGGCATGACCAATCATGAGTCAGATCTGGTGCCCTCCTCCTAGTTGTACTTAAGGGCAGGCACCACCCAAATTCAGGAGTGTCCTTCCCCCACTGAGGAAGGCAGGTCACACAACTGCGTGCCTAAGAGTGGGGCCTTCCCTTGTTCTCTTCCTTCCGGGGGAGAGTGAGTGTAGACCATACCTCTGCCTCTGCTAGGAAAGTGCGGAAGAGCTAGGATGGCTGTGGGTGCCCTTGGACTGTAGTGACGGTCCAGGGACCATCCTTAGTGAGAGCTGAGAGTACTGCAATGGGCAGAATCCTGCCGTGTAACTGTGCTGTACAATAAACCATTCCTGTTGTTATATACCTCCTGCCTAGTGCGTGACCTTACTGGGGGAGAGGTAATAGTTCTACCGTGGGAGATCACCTTCAGATCCTGGAGCCTACGGCAGATGGAGGCGCTGCACTGCTAAAGAGATATGTGGGATATGAAGCCCAGAAGCCTGATCCTTTGTCCCCACTACCATCGGCGGATGACTCAGCTCACCTGTTGCTAGCACGTATATGCACCATACACCATAGTAATGGACACATCTCCCACCGGGTGGGGGAAATACTGTTACACACTCTAGCTGGGTGACCTTAATTACTCCTTTGGATTCACCTATCATCTCTATGCTTATGATGCACAAATATATTTATCTACACCTGACCTTATACCTGCAGTAACAAAGTGCCTATCGGCAATCTTGGCCTGGATTGTCCTTCGCCACTTCAAGCTTAATATGGCTAAAACAGAAATTCTTACATTGCCTCCCAAACCAGGTCCCATTGTCCTCTTTGCTATTACAGTTAATACCTCTACTTTTCACCCAGTGTCTCAAGCACGCTGCGTAGGGGTTACATTCAACACCTCTGTTTGCTTCTCACCACTAGAGATGGGCACATTTTATGGGCAAATTTGAATCTGCAGCAGAAAGGCCGGTTTCTTTGGTCCACGGATTTTAGCAAATCAATGTCAAAAAGGGCGAGTTGAGTTTTGCAGATTTTTAAATTATTATTACCAAAACACTCTGCGGATTCCGTAACCCGTTGATGGATTATTGGAATCCAATCGGCGGATTCAGCAATCCGTTGGCAGGTTCTACAAATCCATCCACAGGTTGTATCCAGTGGCGGATTTTTATGAATCTGCAAGGATTGAATCTGCCAAATCATGGATTCGCCCATCTCTACTCCCCACATATAATTACTATGACTAAATCTTGTCATTTCTTTCTTCGCAACATTGCTTAGATACTCCGCTTCCTATGTTTCACTATCACTATAACACTAATGCAGGCCCTTGTTCTCTCGTGTATAGATTACTGTAACATGTTTAGCAGCCCTCCCGTTCTTACACCTCTCTTCTTCACAATCCATCCAAAATGTTGGTGCCTCTTCTAGGCGGGTATCGTCTTCAGAGCCTCCTCAACTCTCTCTGCTGGTTTCCAATTAGTTTCAGTATAAACTACAACATTCTCCTCCTTTCTTTTAAGGCTCTCCAGTCCTCTGTCCCTCTATATACCTCAACTCTGTTTCTTCCATTAACATATTCATCTCTTACACTCAACCCAAGGTTGTTTCATTTCTGCACCTTTTAACTCTACAGACCTCTCCATCTTTAACCTTTTTCACTAATCTCTCCCTACCTATGGAACGCTCTTCCACTCAATATTCATCAAGCACCTTCACTTTCTACATTCAAAGCCCAGCTGAAAATCCACCGTTTATTCGAAGCATCTCATGAAACATTCTACGCCTCTACTGCGAACTCCAGGGGCAATTATCCTCCCCTGACTGCACTTCAAATAATTAACTTTTACTCCAACTGTGCCTATAAGACTCCCAATATACCACTTAGAATATAAGTCCTTTGTGGCAGGTTCTCCTTTTGCTTTGTTGTCATTTACCTCGTACACACCAATTGTTTGTAATGTGAGTCTGATACTGGTAAAGCACAGCACACCCTTTAGTGAATATGGGTCAAAGAAATATGTTTCAAGCTTCTCGTTAACAAGTTTGTCTTTCCATGAGCGATACAGATAATAAACTGTGCATTATTTGGTTTTGTACTCATTGAGCACCCCTGTTGCACTCGTTCCCATTGTTTGTAATTGAATAGCCTTGTATTCTAATTTTGTAAACTGCTGCATACATTGTTGGAGCAATATAAATAAAGTTATGCATACATACATACTGTACAACTATAACAGAATACATTTCCCACAATTGGCCTCTTTGGGTAGAGACATCTGCTCCTGCACAACCACAGGAAATACCTGTTAAGCCTGAGGAAGGGCCAAGATGTTCAGGAAGGGCCAGGGTGTAGTTTAGACATTTGGTGGATTATGTACTGTGGTGCCGACGAGTATTCTAAAACAAATCTGGGGCAATCACCAACAAGACCCAGGTACATGCTGGGTACATGCAGGGTACATGCTGCAACAGTTCAGTGACATTTCTGCAGACAGACTAATGGCCCATCGGATTAACAACAGGGGACCCTGGCAGTCCCATTCTAACTGAATGGGACTGCCAGGGACCCCCTGCTGTGTTAATCCGATGGCCATTAGTCTCTGCAGAAATGTCACTGAAATGTTGCAGCATGTACCCAGCATGTACCTGGGTCTTGTTGGTGATAGCCCCAGATTTTCCAAGGCAAGTTTAAGGCAAGTTTTAGAATACTCGTCGGCACACCTGTACAACATTAATACAATATATTCCTTTTCCGGACACGGTATAAAAAAAGGGGAGATAAATGTTTTTTATGTGCTATGTTATAACATGACATTTTGGCATTGCACTTCTAAGGGTGCTAATGTCTTGCCCTATTAATGGGATTAATGGTGAAAATTCAGGAAATAGAAGTTGCTGTTGAGAGAAATAAAGAGATGTTGAAATGTTAGCACAGTGTTTGTGCTCCTGCAACAAAGCAGTTGACATGCTTGATGTCATAAAGGATTTAATTGTACTTCACAGAAATGCACAACTTACTCCTACAGTACTGTATGTCATCTGAGGGTCTAAAGGTAATGCACATACACAAACAGTAACTTTTTACTAACACGACTCAACTAATAATCCGTATACAGATGCAGCGGCTGTTATTCGAACAAATCCCGGAGCCGTTTTCGTTTGCTCTGCTGTACTCCACGCGGCATTAACGCGGCAAATCGCCCCAGGCACACGTGTTTATCGCGGTTGCTTTTTTTGAATTTCATGGATTGTGTACAATTAAATGCAATGAAATGAATGAATTGCAATGTGTACAGCACTGTGCTACTGTGTCAATTTCAGGTGTTTAAAAACCAGAACACTAAAAAGCCATTTCCTGCAGTCGCCTGCACTTGCGTCTAAAGGCGGTAAGGTTGGAAGAAATCCCGCGCCATGACATGGGTATTCCGAGGTATACAACGCGTGAAGTGTTCAAATAACGGCCGCTGCATCTGTATGCACAACACTTTATTAACCAACCCCAATGACAAACAAAAATACAGTGCAACAAAATGTACTTTTTAGCTTTGCTGGAACACTGTAGCAATATATATTATCTCTGTTATAGACCAAAAAACACGTGTTCCAAAAATGGAAACAACATCAGAAATCCCCTTCACATGTTCAAGGATAGTAGAGTTGATTGCAAAGAACTGTTGTTGGTTTAAGATCCATTTTCTTTATTGATTTTTTTTTGTATTTTACTTGTCTTCTTTCTTCTTTCTTTTCTAGGCTTTTATTTGTCCCTTTCATCTAACAGAAGACCTTCAGCCTAATGTACATGGGGCCTTTGAAAAGGTATTGAATAAGTTTGAAGTCACACGACAGCAGCAGCACTTTAAGGGAAACCAATTGGAAAGGGGTCATAGATATTTTTAGATCTTTTTTGCCATATTTCTTTTATCTTATTGTCTTAAGCAATTTTAAGGTTAGAGCTTGCAATATTCAGACACCCCTTTTAACATTTGTATGTCAAACCTCAATAATCCAAAGAGTTAATGACACATCTGGTGTATTTTACACAAGTATTCAGTCATATACTATTGTAGCTTATATATATATATATTGTTATGTAATATGTAATATGTAATGCACCAACATTGAAATATTACTTCTATTACAACCACTGACTGGGCCTTTCTATTAGCCTTTGCTTCAAACAACATTGAAAGCATTCGTTTTATATTAACCAAAATGAAATAAGTTAAGCAAAATGCTGAATCGGAACGAAGATGTAAAGTTTGTGCCACAATGTACTTTAGATTAATTTGATCTGATAACAAAAATACGTACAATATACAATTAGTATGCAAAAAAAAAGCCTTTCTTTTCTATGGTGTACTGATTACATCATAAAGAATTAAAAAAAAAAACACCAGGGCTATTGTATGAAAAAGAAAATAATGGGTCTGCCCTTGGAGGAGTCTGTAGTGAACATGTCGGATGAAGAAGGAAAAAAATGAAACATCCTGTTTATTAAAAATGTACAATGGAGATAAAAGCTAGTCACTCATCTGAACTTTTTTTTTTAAAGTGGATTAACTCTGACTTTCAAACAAATATAAATGAGCACACATTCCAGTGATAGGTGAGGTAAGCAAATGAAAAGCATATTCTTTGCATGCTATCAGCCATATGTCTTGTACCAATAACTCAACAGGATTGTAAGAATGTATCCTACTTTTTATCTAATGTCATACTTTAAACCTTTCATACTAAACATGGAAGATCTGAGCGGATTCTCATTGAGCGTGACGTAGAGAAATAAATACACACAATGTTCACATTACTATATTCATTTACACTGTATGCTTGAATTTTGCAAATGCTATCTCTAAAAAAAAATCCCAATGCAATGTACAGCAACACACAAGTGATAGATCACATTATCAATTTTTTTTAAAATTTGGATATAAATATTTACACATTGGAAATGACCATCATTGGTAATTTATCATTTTAATGGCAGAAAGGCTATGAATACATTGCAGATACAGTACAACAGGCGGGCGATAATGTTTATATTGGTAAAAAAAACTAAGTGGGGAAAAGATACTGTGTGTTGAGTAGATTGAGGAGAAAGTAATAAAGGAAAGAGCTACTCCAGTATACATGGAGATGCCACTCACAGTTATAAGTATGTAGTCATGGCTGGCTGCAAGTCCTGGTAAGAGCAGGCAGTGCCAGTACCAATCATGGGGTTTCCCCGCACAGGCAGTCCCTTGAGTGACAGGGGAGGAGGTGTGACTAGGTCTGTGTTCTGCCCAATCCTGGGTTCAGACCTGGTACCTTCCCCCTACTGCAACCCCAAATTCAGTAGTGTCTCTACCATTGAGAGGGACCAGGTATCACTCAGGACTGCTGCGCACTGGCAGGGCCTGCCATCTTCCCTAAGGGGGAGAGTGAGTGATCGCCTTTTCCCCGGGTCCTGCTGGAGGGCTGGGGAAGAGCAGGGACTGCTGCGGGGGCCATTGACCTGTAGTGAAGCTCCAGGGACCATCCCAAGTTTGGGGACCAGAACAGAGACTGTATTGGGCAGAGGACTGCTGTGTGCTGTCAGTGTACAGGAATAAATCCGTTCCAGTTGAATATACCTCCTGCCTGGTGTGTGATCTTACTGGGGGGGTGGGGGGTGGGGGGTGGGGGGGGGGGAGAGGTAACCGTTTCTACCGTAGGAGATTACCCCATACATCTGGAGCTTACAGCAGATGGAGGCGCTGTGTACCATGGAGTAAATGTTGGGTATATACCCCAGAATCCAATCCTGCAGTCCCCACAACCATCGGTGGACAACTCAGCCTCTTGTGAACCAACAGGAAGCATGCACCATACACATGGTAACAGGGAGATCTCCCAGAGGGTGGGGAAAACACTGTTACAAGTATGCATTTGTGTTGCTCTGAAGGGCCTAATACTTTCTCTTGAAAAAGGCAGAGAAGGTAGTAAAGAAATTGTCAGGTGATATGCTGATTATGTATGCACCTCCTATCTAATGTTATCCTTAGACTAAATATTGATAGAAGTGCACATTTCAGTTTTCTTTTCCTGTTTTAGTGATTAAAAACTGTTGACAAGAGAGATAATAGTTTTCTTCTTCTCATGCCAGTGTGTGCTGGATCTCTGCCAATTGCAGCTACATGGTAATATTCTTTAAAATCTTTGGGACATTTTAAACTTGATATATCATTGGAAATCTGTAAAGTCTTTTTGAAGTGAAACTTCTTTGCTGGCACCTACAGAGTTTTCATGGGAAAAAATCCTTACCTTGTAACGAAAAACCGAAATGTGGGTGACGTCACCCTCCTAATCAGCGAGCACCCGTCGTGTGTGCCCATCGCGCATGCGCAAAAAACACCATTCCAGGTCGCACTGAGGTTAGCCCTATATGCATGTGCAGAAGAGGTGGTGAGCCGTGGCACACATGTGCAGAACCCATTAGTCGCCTCCCCACATGTGCAGAACCCATTAGTCGCCTCCCCACATAGTCGCCTCCCCCCACATTAGAGCATGCGCATCCAACGCCGTGTGCAGGCGCAGACATTTCTGTGTGCGGCCGTTGCTGTGTGCGTGCGCAGGCACAGCCAGCATGGCGATCATGTGCAGGTGCGGCTCGCGCCACGCGCGTGCAGACCCACCCAGCACCACACACATGTGCAAGACCAGAGAAGTCAGCCGCATGTTCCATCATCAGCCACCTGGACCCCTTATATTCTCTCTGCTGCACAGGTGGGTCACGTCTATACAGAGTCACCCACACACCCAGTCACCCATACACCCAGTCACCCACCCAAACACCCAGTCACCCATCCACACATCCTGTTACCCACACACTGAAATTGTGTTTTGGTTTTTAATAAAAAAACAGCACCATCAGAAATACAATTTCTGTGACAAAACTGGGACAAAAGACAAAGAATTTTCTCTTATAATGCGTGTGCTCGACACACACACACTTTTTTTTCAGCATGTCCACATTTTACAAACTCACACCCAGACTTTTGATGGAGTCCATAGTACCATAGCAGGTGCTGTTTTTCTTTTACACTGTTAATCTGGATTCCTCCTCTTCAAACAACTTGTATGTATGTATGCATGTACAGTATATATTTATTTATATAGATCCAGCCAGAAACATAGCGCTTTACAGCAGCAATAAACGCTACATAATATTACAACACATAATGGGAATAAGTGCTTCAGACATAAAACAATAGGAAAATAAGTCCCTGCCCTGAAGAGTTAACAATCTAAGTGTTATGTGTCATAAATATTAGTATCTTGAGTGCCATTTTTTTCCTCAGCAAAATTGATGTCCTCCATTTTTGCCCTGAACCAGGCCACTTTTCCCCTCACTAGTGTCTGACCAATGGTCAAACTTTCGGGGGCATGTGTGCTGACTCCCTATGGCTCCTGGGGTTCTCCTTTCCCAGACTTGTGGTCTCTTTTTGCAATTGTGCATCCTCCACATGTCCCCTCTTGTTGTACTTTTAGGTAAATGATTAAGGGGAAGACTATGTCAACTATTATTAATAATAATATAACATAATACAACATATACATTGGGTGACTTGTCTGACGTCACAAAGAGAGCTAATTTGAACTGGGCTCACCCGCTTTAATGGCAGTAATATTATCACTGAACTACTTCTTCAAACCATCCATCACTGGAACTACTGTTACATACAAACATATTTTATTTCTTGAGGCAAGTTGTAAAGTAGAGTTTTAATTATTTTCTTTCCTTTATACAAAAGTTCTTATTAATATTTACATTGCAAATTACTGGTTAGTAGAGCACAGTACCCATATGCGACTTCAATTAAATAATTTGTCTCATTTGCTTATCATATTAGTTCATTAATATTAAACCCACAAAAACAAAATTTTCATTACATGCTATTTGTCTTCTTAACTCATTTTCTAAATGTTAAAAATTGTATGTCCATGATGCAATAATGGCAATGAGATTTTTACCCTCTTTATATTTGATGTTACACAATATAATTAGTTTCTTGTTTTATTTGCCAGGGTATTGCTCCTTTTTTCCCCTTCTTTTTACCTGTGAAAAGAAATATACAGTATCTGCTGCTGAGACTGAGAGAATTTCGGGACTCCAATATAGGACATCTAAACACAAACAGTGGGGGCCAATTCTAGTAGCTTCGATAACTTTGCTGCAATAGCAAACGGTTTAGCATGTTCCCAACAACAGTTTGTCATTTGTATTATCACGGTATTCTGAAAGAATCAGAAACCATTTCTCCCATTCCTTAAATGGGATATCTCAAAATCTGATTGGTTGAAGTATCTTGAAGATGGCAGCCATTTTTTTAAGCATGTGACGTACTTCCCTTTAAGATGACGTCACATCCTTTAAAAAAAAAAAAAGAACCCTGTCACATGGTACACCAGCCTATCGGATTGGGGGCATATCATTTGACCCTCAAATGTGATGTCACAGGCTTTATATGGCCTGTCCCATCTCATTTGAAGGCAAGAAGATAATGGGACAACATCACCCCATTGGATTACAAAGAAAGAAGAAAGAACCTACCGGCTGTTGAAGAGCATTGTGTTGAGTGTCAAGAGTTCCTGCTATTGTTTTTGGACTCAGAATCAGAGGGTGAAGATGTCAATGGTTGAAAAACATAGATGGTACTTTTTTTTCATTGCATATTTTTTTTAACGTTGCCCATTGACTGTCAATGTGTTTATCTATGCCCCTTTTGGGCTATAAATACACACAGTGACAAGCAATTAATTTTTTGGCAATTGCATGTTTTTATTTAATTGTTAGGTATTTTTGGTGCTTGGTTTTATTTAATTGTTGTGTATTTTTGGTGCTTGGTTTTATTTAATTGTTGTGTATTTTTTGGTGCTTGGTTTTATTTAGGTTGCCCATTGCCTGCCATAGTAGCAAACTATGCCCATATTATATGGGCATGGTGTACCACTGTGCCAATCAATGGGTAGAGGGTGGAGTAGTTACCCCGGGGAGGGTTGTTAGGCGTCCCAGATGGGTAGCAGGGGAGGGATGTTAACCCCTTAATTACTATAGCGGTTACTAACCGCTAAGGTGATTAAGGGGTTAGTGGCTATGAGTTTGTTTTTATTGTTATGTTGCTGCCACAGAGGACAGGGAGAAAGATGAGGACTGTCGTCATCCTGTCAGGGGTAAGTAAAACTTTAATTTATTTTATGCTGGCTGGATAATATTTTATTTTTAATGGGCAAAAGAGCTATTATCCAGATTTGTATAATAGTAATTTTGCCCATTACTGTAATGTATGTTTGGGGGGAGGGGGGAGTTGTTGAGGTTAGAGGTTATCTCTGCTCCCATTGAGAGCATAGGTAACCACACTGGCAATCAATGGGTGAATTGGCTAGTATTGGGGTTTAATGGTTACTGTGGGTAGCGGTGGTGGGTGAAGGTTGTAATTGTCCTGTCGTTGGTGTTTATGCCTTCCAGGTGGGTAGCGGGTAGTAACCGCTAAGGTAATGAATGGGCTAACTCCTCCACAACCCTCCTGCAAGGCCTTAACACCCACCATGGGCCAAATACCACCTTCACCCACCCCCGCAACCCACAATAAACCAGGCACTAGTAGTATCTAACCCATTCATTGCCATAGTGATTAGCTACTAAGGTAATGAAGCTCGTGTAAATGTATTTTTATTGCATTGGAATGAAGTCGGGGGTCTCTGGAGCTGGTATTAATGCCTGGCATTAGTCAGGAACTCCTTGATAAAGTGCGTATTGCACGAAACGCGTAAGAGTGGTTGCACCCTCCGTTTTTTAATACAGCTCCAATAAAGTTTTCATTTCCTATGACCTGGCTCTCTGTTGCTTTGCGCTGGATACAATTTTTGTTGGGATATCTCAGTAACTCGGGAAGCAAGGGATCCCCATGGCTGAAATGAATGTGTTTCAGCTCTTGAAACCAGCTGCTTCAATACTATGTAATTAAAATAAAAGCAAAGCCATCGCTTGTTAGAGATGCACAGAGAGAGGGGTGATTCTGCCTGCTCTCTCTGCACAGCTTTTCCAGATTGATGTGGCCCGGTAGGATTAACACAGCGGGAGTTCCATTCAGAAGCAGGGACTGCCGCTATGTTAATCCTGATGGGCAATTCCCCCCTGCTTTGCACTTTGCTTTGAAGACTCCATGTTTTGTCCGCGGTTCACCAGTACATGTGCTGGGGCATGTTGGAGATAAATCTGGCTACATCTGTAGTTAAAGCTGTGGCCTTAGGCATCTTAGAAGACACTTGACCTGCAACCTGCAGCCAACCTAAAGTAATGGTTTATATAGATCTTGTATAATATTCTTTTTTTCTTTCAAAATCACATGAATAAAACAGAAATCACACATTATGTGCCGGTTCAATGTGTAGTCATGAAACATTATAGTTTTGCACTGATATATTTGTTACCTTCCTTATGTAGCCATGTCTGGTTTGGCAACTAATCTGCCCTGCCTAGCATGTAAGTCCTGGTATCAGCGCATGCAGTGTTATACCCAATCCGGGTTTTCCCCTGCAGTGAGCAGTTCCCTTGAGTGACAGGGAGAGGCGGGTCTGGGGTCTGTGTTCTCCCCAATAAGGGGCTCAGACCTGGGACCCTCCCCAGGGTACTACCTGCACTACCAAATTTGGTGAGTTGTCTCTCCCCTGAGAGAGACTGTGTGTGGAGGGCTCTGGCCACTTTCCATCCCCTCCCTTAGGGGAGTGGGGACTATACCTCCTACTCCACCAGGGAGTAGGGGAAGAGTTAGGACCGACCCTTGGGGCCCATGCCTGGGGGTTGAGTCCAGGGACCATCCGGAGGAAGGGACAGATAGTTGTACCAGTTGTATGCTGATAACCTTTTGGTGTGAGAATGAAGTTCCAGATCTTTTATATACTCCTGCCTGAGACTGCAATCTATCAGGTGGAGTATCAGAGGGTTCTCCTGAAGGGATTTTCTCCGGCATCCCATGAGCCTGCAAGAGATGGAGGTGCTGAACCATAGAGAGAAGGACTAACCATCACCCGAAAAGCCTGTCCTGTCTTCCCGCACCACTGGTGGAAAGCTCAGCATCCTTTGAACTAGCAGGTAAACAGCCCTACACCCTACAGGCAGATCTTCCAGAGGGTGGGGGAAACACTGTTACACTTACGAAAGCTCCAAAGCAGGGCACATCAGATTGACTATATATAATGGCAGTAGCCTGTTCTGGTTGCTGGGTAGGTACAGGCTCGGCATGATTAAGCAGATAGAAATATGATAGACGCCAGGAACATTTGTATAACATAAAAGGTGCTTTATTCAACATCCTTGTATAGGACTCCACAGATATTGAAATATATCTCACTTGACATAAACTCATGGAAAAACATAATACTCTAGACTTCATACCCCTGGTAGCTCTCACTCTTATGCTGGGGAGGTACTCATACTAAATTGGCAGTTTGTAATGACCCATACCAGATGGAACTCATCAGGAATATACTTCAGGCTGCTGAATTAGTTACCCGCTACTACGTACAGCATAATTCTTCCATACCTATCTGCTCAGGATTGCACTAGGGACTTTCTGGTTGGGCAGATCTAAATATACTCCATAGTTACTATGGCAAGAACTCCAATCAAGAGCAAACTTCCTTCTTTTCAACAGTGAGACAATATTGGATTCTTGCTACTGGCACTTACTTAAAAGACACATTTCCTAACTGAAAACAACAAACGGTAATGAAACAGTTCTTAATACACACAAACCTATTTACAGGACTCACAGTGAGGACCCCAGTCTTAAATTTGCAGGACCAGTTTCTAAAGCATTGGGTGGGTTTCATTGACATTTTTGTTTGCCTTCCTTTGGCTCAAAACACTGTAAATACAAATATAGGATAAGTATCTGTCGTCTAAATTTAGCATAGGTTGAACTTGATGGACATATGTCGTTTATCAACTTCATCTAGAACATAGGATGGAGCTATATATGCTCTTGTATCTCCCTTTGGTGACATCACTGGTCACAAGTGAAATGCAGTAGTAGTCCCAAAGGGGGGCTTCATATTTATCTGATTACTCATGACTAAATATATGTTACATCTTTATTTACAACCTGAAATCATCAAATTCAATAAATATGTCTGAATATGTGTTCTGGATCTTCAGTTAAACAAGTATTTTTGTATGTAGACATTAAATTTAAATTAAGTTAAATCAGTCTAAATCATCGTCTATGCAGAAAACTAAGATCCCAAAACATTAGAGAGACTAGCACTATAATTAGATATGCTTAACTTGTAGTCTGTCCTAATGCCCTGTAACGCTATTTAACCACCTAAAACAATCCTTACTGTGGCTAAGGACTCGCTTTCTGCTGTTTGGCTATACATGTACAGTAAGCAACACCTTACAACCCATTAAAGTGAAAGACTGCAAGGTGGTTTGCGGTGTCAAAAGGTGTGTTATGGCACAGCACCACTTAGTAAATATGAGATCTTGTAATTTTGAAGTAGGTTTACATTTACAGTATGAGGAACAATTCTATTTGTCAGTTACAAGTACACAACCTACTAATACTATGCTGTCATTTTTTATAATTAGAAAGGCTACATGCATGATTTCAAACTTCATGTTAGAATATTTGCTAAAGTTCGGGATATTTGGGAGGTGATACCCTCACTGTAATTTTTAAAAGCAGTAAGAAGAGTTATTGGTATTAAGGTCCTGAAGCAATATGTTATGAAGCAGACAATTTGAATGCAATTATCCGGAAACTGACTTAATTGGAATGACAGTGTTCCCCTGTTTTTGGAACATTGTGAATCAGGCCTTAAGAAGTTTGAGAATGAAGTATAAAGAAATGAAAGAAGAAGAAGAAGAAGAAGACGAAGAAGAAGACGAAGAAGAAGAAGACGAAGAAGACGACGAAGAAGAAGAGATATTATTAGAGAAAAGGCAGTTTCTAGGCTGGTGAGCTTGAAGAAAAATGGCGTTTGTGTCACAGATTCTGAGCTTTAACAATAAAGCAAAGTACAGTAAGTTACAGCTGAGATGCCAAAATGCCTCTTCTCCGTGATTACAAGGTACATACGCCTTAATGTTGAGTAGATAAGCAAAACAAGCCAAATAGAGAAGAGACCGGAGAAGAGTATATAATTCATATAGAAATCTAGATGAAGAGTTTACCAAAATGTACAGAAAACAATTGGAATGTATTAAAGATAAAAAGAAAGGACAGAAGTTATGCAGTTAAAAGGGCAATTAAAATGCCGTATGTCACCCTTTGAAATAAAAAAAATTGTTGCTATTCTCACTAGCATGAAGCTGATCATTTTGGAAATCCTGTTCAAAAGGGTTATGAAAAAATATAACTCTTTTTAGGTGAACTCACGGTCTGGATGTATAAGTGTAGTATTTGGAATTTGAGGTTCTCCCATTCCAAATTAATTACTACATCAGATTATAGTCAATATCAACTTTATTCGTAGTAAAGTAGGGGGTCCCCGAATATGAAACAAGACATATTCATCTTCTAGTTTCCAAGATATGCACAGCTGAAGATAACAACATTACGTCCCCTCCAGGGGAAACAAAATGGAGGGTTTACTCTCCCACATCTCATCGGCCAAATGAAAGACACGACTGAGGATGTTGCAACTTCCTATTTGCAGCTTTTCCGATATATATCCTGGGATCCATGTGGTCCCCAGGGCTGAAATTAACGGGTTCAGCCTTTGGGATCTCCTGCTTCTTATACATTTAAAAACAAATATATAAAAAAAAAGGTTGGCCCAGAGGGGAACTGCTCCTTTAAATTGCTTCTCATGGTATCTATTTAATTTCAAAACAACCATTTTATGATCTAGATATAGCTCACTGATTGAATTAGACATAGATATTCTGAAACACAGGCTGCACATTTCTTACTGGCTCAGTCAGATGCCTGATAACGTCTTTGTAGGATTCCGACAAGGTTGTAAAAATAAATATACCTTCTAGAAAGAAATATTCTCCTCTGTTCCTGGCTATTTACATGCAAAGTCTAAAAGAACGTATTAGCCTTGTCAGATGGGCCGGCTGCCAATTTGCCATCTATATGGCATTTTCTTAATGTAAACCTGGGATAAACATTTATCTCACTATTCCCTTGGTACCAAAGGTGTATTTGAAGCTTTTGTTATGACAGAATTTTCTACATTGTCTGCACATTGTGGAAAATAAAAATAAAAACTGATATGTATTCTGTTTGATATATTATCAAATAAAGTATGAAGCTGAGAAGTTTGCTCTACTGTCTGCTATAATATTTTACTTTTATCTTATCTCTCTCCGATTCTAGACAGTCATCAGCTTCTTTTTCCTCTGCACATATTACTTGTGTAATAATGTGCTGGTGCATGCACTGATTTATCTTAAAATGAATCTTACACAAAAAAATAGGGATTACATTACGTCCCCCCCACCCCCCAGAGATATAGCAAATATATCTTCTTAAGTGTCCTGCTCTGTCACACATACTCACCTAGCCTACATATTTGGCTAAAGTTACAAACATACTTTCTTTGCCCCGGCACTCACTCCTCTGCATGTCTCAGGAAAAAACATCGCACATTGATTTTCTTCCCCTATAGGCCCCATGCTGTCCTGTTTTAACCTTACACACTCAACAACCTGTGGATGTATCTCAGTTACTCTCACCTCCTGTTGTCCTGCTACATGCCCCCTGAAACTTATGTCACAAGGCATCTTGCTCTCTACACTAACCCACATCCTTAATTCCCCTCTCGTTTGGCGCTTATTTTCTCCCTGCAGGCATGCAGCAGTAGACACCCCAGTTCTCAAAAACCTGGTCATGCACAACCTGCTGCTAACTATCACCCTGCATTTTCTCCTGTCATTTCTTTCAAAATGACTGCTGAGGTCTGCTATTCTCTAACACGGGGATGCACAAACTTTTTTGTCTGCGCCCTCCTGCCTGCTCTCCCCCCATCCTCGCCCTCTTCCCCCCTCACCTTTTCTCCAGTGTTTCCTGACATCGTGACGTCAACGCGACATCATGTCAACCTGCGGCGTCATTTGATGTCGCGTCATTTGATGCCGTGTTGCCATGGCGACGTGTCGCCAGAAGCAGACGGCGAAAAGGAAGGGATACTTACAGCGGCCTCACGCGCTCCCCTAGCATCTAATTTAAATGTTGTGGGAAAGAGCATAGGGCTTTTGTATGCGCCGCTCCTCCCCAAGAATATGTTGCGCCCCCCAGTTTGCGCACCACTGCTCTAATATGCTCAATTTTATTAATCCCAAAGTGTCCCTAAATCTTTTGCAATGTGGTTTCTATACTGCTCAGGTGCCTGTTCAAAACTAACCAATGATCTAAAGCAGAAGCTTATTTTTACCTTTCCATTCTTCTTCACTTTTCTGCTTCTTTTGATTCTGTTGATCACCCTCTTTTTGTCACATTCCACACTACCTTTGTAAAAAAGCTCTTTTGTTGTTGTCCTCTTACCTACAGTACATAATCATTGTATGGAAACAAAGAAGAGACAGCGCAAAAAAACCATAGTGTAGTAAATTCAATTAATATTTATAAAGTGAAGGTGAGTATTGCACGTACATCAAAAAAAAGGGTTAATAGCATGACATGTTTAGGGACATGTTACCACTCAGCAGGGACAGCCAGATACCAATGCAGAAATCTTAACACGTTCACCCTCTTTGCTGCTGGCATCCAGGGAGACTCTGTGCTGCTCTGTGTTGGCGAGCCGTGTTGAAGGAGCTCCAGACAGTGGATCGGCAGAGATGATCTCAGCTCACTTCCGTGTTACTCCACGCTGGCGTGTGACGTCATCCGGCGGCGTCTCTCAGCCTGTCGCGTCTCACACGTGTGGATCGGGAGAGATGGTCTCAACTCGCTTCCTTGTTACTCCACGCTGGCGTGTGACGTCATCCGGCGGCGTCTCTCAGCCTGTCGCGTCTCAAGCGTGTTACTCCTTTAGCGATATTCGTTCGAGTGGTGGCAAATTGTCCCAAACGAGTCCCACAGAGAACTAATGTCCAAAATTAGTAGCCACAATGGGAATAATTGTAACAAATAGGAACGCGCCCTCTCCCGATCCAAACGTGTGAGACGCGACAGGCTGAGAGACGCAGCCGGATGACGTCACACGCCAGCGTGGAGTAACACGGAAGTGAGCTGAGATCATCTCTGCCGATCCACTGTCTGGAGCTCCTTCAACACGGCTCGCCAACACAGAGCAGCACAGAGTCTCCCTGGATGCCAGCAGCAAAGAGGGTGAACGTGTTAAGATTTCTGCATTGGTGTCTGGCAGTCCCTGCTGAGTGGTAACATGTCCCTAAACATGTCATGCTATTAACCCTTTTTTTTGATGTACGTGCAATACTCACCTTCACTTTATAAATATTAATTGAATTTACTACACTATGGTTTTTTTGCGCTGTCTCTTCTTTGTTTCCATATAGCCTGGTGTTTGAGCCATTCCCATCAGACCAGCAGCATAAAACCACACTCTATCAGGTTGTATTGAATACCTTTATTATCATCACATATATATATCACAGGTCACTTATGAGCGCAATATTATCTGTTTCACTCTATAATCATTGTATGTATTTATTTATGTATGCATATACTTATTTATATAGCGCCATTTATGTACATAGCGCTTCACAGCAGTTATACACATGGCATGTTAATATAACACATAATGGGAATAAGTGATTTACACATACAGTAAAAGTAACATTAGGAAAAGGAATGCTTGCCCCAAAGAGCTTATAATCTTTAGAGGTAAGTAAGAAGAACGTACAGAGACCGTATGAAGGTGTTCTTCATGTACTGTAAGTATGTCGGGCAGGGGCCAAGGTCGATGTATGAGGTGTATAGTAACAGCCATGGAGCTACCCGTATGCTTTGTTAAGGAGGTGGGTTTTAAGATGGGTCTCAAAGGTGGAGAGACAGGGTGTTAAGGGGAGGGAATTCCAGAGGTGTGGGGCAGTGAGTGAGAAAGATTTCAAGCAGGAGAGGGCTTTAGATGCAAAAGGGGTCGAGAGAAGACATGTTTGAGCAGAACGCAAGAGTCAGGGTGGTGTAAAGCGAGATATTAGGGCTGAGATGTAAGGAGGGGCAAAATCATTCCCTCTATCTTGTTTGCTACATCTTCTAATATTTTATTGCTCTGTCTGTTGATGGTCCACAAGGATCTGCTTTGCAACCCCTCCCCTTCTCACTCGATATACAATACTACTGGGTGACATTACTAATTTGTTTAGCTTCAGGTTCAATCTCTAAGCAGATAACACTCATATTTATCTATCCACCCCAAACCTCAAACCTGCAGTCCATTACCAAGTCATTTAATGTCTCTTAACTATATTCTACTGAATGGCTCTCTGACATTTAAATTTAATATGTAAAAAATGGCTACTCTCATTTTTACTTATACCAGGCGATTTTCAATACCTTTTTCCCAACAATACTGTAGATTTAATCACCATCTATCCAATCAACAAATACAATTGCTTAGGCATCGTATTCAACTTCCTGCTCCTTTCACATTCATGCATTGAGTCAATCTTGTTCTTACTTCCTCACTCAGCAACATTGCTATGATCTGTCCTTTCTACTACAACTTTAACTGTACTGCATACTCCTATCTTGAATGTTCTACTTACAAATATCTCTGAACCACATCTTACGTAAAAGCTATCAAAAATCATGCTTCTCTCGATCCAATTCTGACTTCCCATTACATTCTGTAGCAACCGCAACATTTTCCTCAGCAGATATTTGAGATTTGTTGATAAAGTTATGATGATATGAATCTTTCCCAGAACCCCCAACGATTAATTTGTTCTCTAAAGACCACATTTAATACCATCCTTGAAGAAAAGGTTGCCCTTTTTTGTAAAAACTGCAAAAAAAATTGCACCAATTTAAAAAAAATGTAAACTACAAATTTGTTGACCCATCAAAATAACAAATTGCCTTTATTCAATATTTTGTTATTTCACACATTTCATAAAGGTAGTCTCTCAGAGTTACTTTTTTTGCCTTTTAACTCTGCTACTTCTTCCCCATCCTCATCTGCCAAGCATTTTCACTCTCCATGTATACAGTAAGTGTAATATAATAATATGGTGTTAACCTTTTCATTTAACACTGACTAACCTTAAAACTTGCCCCACAAATCAAGCATCCCAATAGCCTGCACTCATGGCTATTGTCCCACAGTCACTTTTACACCCATTCTGGCCAAGCACCCATCTACAGCACTTATTCCCTCACCTGCTGTCTCTGTAAGTTACCCCTCAAACCTCTTAGATTGTAAGCTCTTTGGGGCAGGGATTTCCTTTCCCATTGTCTGATTTTTGCTGCACTTATTGTATTATTATAATTCCCTGTACTGTATTCTTTGTGAAGCGCTGAGTACACTTTTGGCGCAATATATATAAAGACATACAATAAAAAAAAAATACATAAGATATAATAGACATATACTGTCTTTGGATGAAACTTTCAATAGCCTATATTTATGACTATTGTTCCTCAAATCCACATCTGCCCTCATTGTACCAACCATTTCACTCTTAATACAATTGTCTCTGAAATTCTCCCACCATACGTTTTAGGCTGCGCTTATACTGTCGTGGCCGAGTTTATTCTAACCTTTACCCGGTCTCGGCCGTGACAGATACCGGGCGCGCGCCGAGGTGTCCCATGCGCGCACCGGAGCCTCGGAGGATCGGTCTTCCGATCGGGACTTCCCCCTCCCCTCTCCGGGTCCGCCGGGTCCCCCGGAGCCCCCCACCGCCATCCCCACATTACAGCAACCCAGGGCTCCCTAGGGGAGCCCTGGGCACGCGCGCCATGCGCGCACACTCCCGATGAAGCGTGACCGTGCATCGATGACGCGCGGCACGCCGAGGAAAAAAAACAAGCAAGCCGGAAAACCTCCCGGCTTGCGGCTCGAGCCAAGTGCGGATAAAAGTGTGCCGCCTCTGTAGTGACGACGATGCGACGTCGCCCGAAAACAAATGTATTGCCGCCGTTGCGTGTGCTAATAGTAAGCGCGACATGACGGAGCGACGGGAGCGACGGCAGTGGCGCAAAATTTGGAAGCCGGTCAAATTTGATTTTTCAGAGGCTGTCGCCACATGTGACGGCCTCTGAACCAATCAATGACCTGGTCGCCCGCGACGTCGCCGCAAAGCGAATGACAACTTTCGCTAGCGGCGACGGCGACCGGTGACGTCACCCGTCGCCGGTACGCGCACTAGAAGCGCGGCCTTAGACTGAATATTTGTACATACGACATATTAATGTAGACTATACAATTTCAGGACAGATGCTAAAAATGAGTACAGTACTGAAATCTAATTAGCCTCTCTAACTCAATTTAAAAGTATTCTCATTTCCTTCAATCAGTGAATACTGTAGCTTAACATTGCAATTGTTCTGTAACCAATGAGCATTAATAATGTAATAGCTCAAATGAGACCTGACCCACATCCTTAGGACTCCATTTGAATTTATACTATGCTGCCCTTCTTGTTTCCTGAAAAAGGTTCTTTCAGGAGATCGTTCCGTCCCAGTAGAGTTAACGTATGTGAAAATCAACTTTATTAGTGGAAATGAAAATTGTTGATATTTCCCTGTGGACAGAAAAAGGAGCATCAAAGGAATTTACTGGGATGATCAGCTTAACTAAACAAATTGCAGTCAAACCATCACATATGATCTTTAGCACATTTGATAAATTCCCATGTGTTGACTTTTGGCGTTTCATTTGTTCATTGGTGCAGCTGTTTCTCCACCTGGTATCCTGCTCTCAAAAAGCCAGAGAGCTATTTAAGCTTAGGGTCTAAAAGGCAATTACTGTGCATCCTAACGATATTCTTTAGATATGCTTTCAAAACGTAATAGATGGTTTTTAATTGTAAAAGTTGAAGGTTAGTATTTAAAATAAGGGGCTGTGTTTGGATATCACAATGTTCTTACAAAACCACAACACATTATTTATCATTCTATCTTTACTAAAAGATGTGCAAAACTGCTTTTTTCTTTACTTTGCTAATACATTTATTTTTGGGGCATAAGCCACTAATCTATTAAACTGCAATAGTGATGATTGTTTCCATTGAAGTACTGTCTGAGAGTTTCTGTTTGATAGTGCCCTGATTGGCACTATTGCGGTTTACTGAATGACCCTCCATAAAGTATGTTAAAAAAAATCACCAACGTTAATTTTACAATATCCATTATGAATATTAAAGGTTTGTTATTTACATTTAAAAGTTTGCTTGCTAATATAGCAGAGAGTTTAATTAAGTGCAAGTTTAGGAAATCATCGGCATTTTACTCTCTAAAAGGGATTTGTAGCAAAGTTTTCCAACAGCAAAATGGTAAAGTGGAGTAAAAAAAAAAAAAAAGGAGCACTGGATTTATTAATGCAAACTTTCTGATTACAGCTAATGTGGTTCAATTTCATTTGTAAAGCTGCTACGTCTTTTCAATAAAGTTGCCCTAATTGTGTAGCTGGTGGACTTTGCTGCATACCAACCTCTAGTTTTGATGATCCTTCTGCCACTCTAGAAAACAATTGGGCTAGAAAATTGCCTTGGTTTTGATCACTGATTACCAGATGTGAAATACAGAAAAATAACTGATGACATTTGTTGTCGCTCAAAAATATTGTCAAAAGCAGAATAGCAGCAATATTCTCTTTTAAGTTCTCTATTGAAAGGATTCCATGAACATTTCTTACAATGTTGTTCGACTAATTACAGGAATTGATTTGTTGAGTATTTTTTATCATTACCATTTATGTAAATGTATTACATGTAGACTGATTCCGTCTTTAAGTATGTACAATGTTCTATTTTATTGCATTGGGCCCTTATGTTTAGCAACAGCATGTTGTTGACACAATTGTATATTTCAACTGCGCCAAAGTTTTTTTATTTTTTTCTCTCATTCTCACTGTGGTCATAAGATGTTTGCTTTTAGTTTTGCTGCAAAGAATGGGGTTCTTACAGAGGCTCAAAGTGGAAAACGGTTGAAAAATGTAAAATAACAGCTTACTAGTCCTTTCCGAGTCATGGAATTTGTAGGAATCACTATTTGCCCTCAAATTATGCTCATTTAGCTACGAGGGATCTCCTTGCATCATATGCCCTGACGTAATTTGTTTACGTCGTGACGTGTGACGCCAAGATGGCTGCCGCCTGTGATTAACACAAATACAGTTGATCTGCACCTGTGAGAATAAAATGCTACTTTTTCTCTTACCACTTTAGACTCTGATAAAGCGTGATTTTTTAGCCCGAAACATAAAGTATCGTATACTAAGGTGTCAGTCCGCTATTTTTCCAGAAACCTTTGGTAAGGTATTTACCTTTACATTGCACTTTCAGAGTTGTTGATTACATTGTTGTAATGTCACTTTCTTTTACATGGTGTATATTATGTTGTGTGATCATTTGAGTTTTTATGACTGTGATTCTCTTACAATGTGTATTAAATATAATATACTTTATTTAACATCATTCATTGTGCTTGATATTTCTTTTTTTACTTTATATTGCTCATTTTGTTCGATTGGGTAATATTTCATGGCCATTTTGATCTTGAAGACGTGGGATATTTATTAGAGATCCTATTTCATTTAACTAACGTAATATTGTACGTAGTTACTATTCCCTTTTAATGATTGTCATTTACTGGCTGTGAGTCATATTTTCAAAGAATGTGGAAACAAATCACAGATGCTACATGAGCTTTTTCATATCAACCATTCAAAATATTCCAGTTCTCTTCCCGTGTTGACTATTGTGTGTTGCTAGTTATACTCATTTTTGCTTTATAACGCAATGTGTTCCATTGGCTTTGACAAAGGAGCAGGGGAGGGGGATTCACAAATGTACAACACTGTTAAAATGATCCTTAAATCATGAACATAATAGAACAAATATTTCTCCTAACCCTGGCCCCTTCCATATAACTGGTATACCAACTTTGTTTCATCGTTGCTTACCTACTACCCTTGTTAACAACCGTAACCTTCAAAACCTCATATCTACTTCCATGGCCATCATTGTCTCTTTTCTTATGTGCTTTCTTAAATACCCCATCCCTCTCTAACAAGGTCCACCCTGCTCATGACCTCATCTTCTCTTGTTCCCTAAATCTCCTTGCTCTGACTGAAACCAGGCCCTCTTATTCTCTCTCCTACTGTGGCCTTTCCTTCTCTCATACTCCTCGCTCGCACAGTGTTGGTGTGGGAGTGGGATTTCTTGTCTCCCCATTCCCTGGCATTATCTGTTCGAGCTTCCCAGACCCATGAGGTGTATATTCCTGTACAAGGAAATGGGCCTGAAGAAGGCTAACATAGTGGCTTAAAAACGTTTGCCCCCTTTAGATCCCCCTGTAATAAAAATAGCGGGGAACCTTCAGTATTTTTTTATCAATCTGTTGCTCCAGGAGTTAATGTGGTTACAGTTTATGATTAAAAATCTACTAAGAGGGCTTAATTGGGGGGGGAGGGGGGGGGCTATCACGTATGGCCCACTAAAAGTGAAATGTGTATCACTTAGAAGGCTATCGACGATATCCAGATTCTAGGCTCAAAGGAAACTATAACATTCTTAAATTATTACTTGTGCATCACAGAGAGAGGTGACAAACAGGTTACCACTTAGTTGGAGGACTTTATTAAAAATACAGATATCATGTGATGACATCTATTCTGAATAATAACAGGAACATATTTGGTATTGTTGCAATAAGAATGATCAAATCATACTCTTCATGATTAAGGTGATTAAGGGGGTCCAAAGACAGATAACAGTTTCTCTTGCAAAAGTAAAAATTAGGCTGTCAAATTTTAGATGCAGGTGTGCATGTGGAGAGCACATATGCAACCGTGAAGAGGGCGTCTGTCTAAGTACTTGGTTGAGTGTTTCTATATCCAGTCAGACTTTTAAACGTCAGAAGAAAATGTTTGTTTTTTAAAGTCATAAATGTCACCCAAGTAGCTGATTTACAGTACAAACGCCTGGGTGTTATGTGTGTTTCAATGCAAGAATGTCTGGGCATAAATGTTGGCATTTATTAATGGAAAATCAAAATTCAACTGAGGTGTGTTTTGGGATCAGAACACTTAAATTCTCTTGTACTCCAGTGACCTATCTGGGACAGGACCTATGGCATATGATACTGTATAGGGATTTCTGTTTGTTTTATCATTTTATTTTAAGAAACTGATCTGCATTTATTGTAACTGTATGTTCTTGGAATCATCTTTATATGTAATCTAAGCACTGTATTGTTGTATATTAAAGTCAAACTTTAATAAGTGATGCTTTGGGCTCTGATTGAATTGGTTGCACACTTTGTAGAGCGAAGGTTACATTTTCGTACACATTTTGCTACAACAGATTTTAGTGTGTTAAGTGCAAAGTTTTTCTTTAATAAACAGGGACCTTAGATCCTGGTAGATAATTATATAATTGTATTTGCCTATTTCTGGGCTGGTGGAAGCAGATAGATATGATTGCAATCAAGTAAAGGGTAACTATTCTCATTGAAAGTACCATGTGTATGAGAAAGGTGAGTTGGCTTGAGTAGCCATGTGTATTAACCCTGGTTGCATATCTAAGTCACATGCTCACAAGTGTGCTGTCTGTGACAGATGGTATATGGAGACATATTGAGGAAAGATATTGTTCATTTGAGGACCTTTGCATCAGGTGAAAAGTGGGCCAGCTAGAGAGCTGTGTATTAACCCTTGCCCTGTAAGCAGGTCACATGCTCACAGGTGTGCCATACATGACACCCCCTTAAAAAACATATACTGTATATACTTTGTTTGCTGTACGAACTTGTTTTGCCCTTTACCCACCCCTTTTTTGGGGTTCTGCTTCTCACGATAAGTAGCATATTCTTTAAGATATTTTATGACTATTTTCTGCATCTGCCTGCTGATTATGAGTGTATAGCACCTCAAGCGCTTACACTTCACACCTTATTGTATGTACTTTATTTGCTTTTATTCCACTGTATATACTTTATTCACTATCAACACCTTCTTCTTGGATATCTGTCTTTTTAGTATCAACATTTAGTATGTTGATTTAGTATCAATATACTGCACACCTTATAGGTGAAGATCTGCGGATTTTTATTCTTTGCATCTGTGAGTTTGTTCAATTGGCTGATATGAACGCTCTGTAAATGATATATATAATTTTTGACTTTTTCACTATGTGGTATGATCATTTTCATGGTCTTTTGCAATTGATTAAAGATAATTTCCTTATTAAAGAAATTAGTGACTGCTTTAATTCATTACGTGGGAGTTCTGGGATTGCATTGTTTCTCTTTTTCCGTCTTTTGAGTTCCCCACTATCCATTTTCTTCCTCTATTCATTCTAAGTTTTCTCTAAATTTGAATTCTTGCTGACATTTCTCTTTTTTGGCTCTCCAACCCTCCTACTAGGAGACTTTGTCATATTGAGGACTTTTTGTTTTCTCTTCCTTACTTCCTCTTATAGCCTTCACCAATAGACTGCTTCCAAAACCCATACTTAGGGCCACAACTGTACGTAAGCCTTGTATTTACTAACAACTGTTCACTTTCTGACTTCTCTATCTCTACTTTTCCGCTCTTGCACTTCACAGTGTAATCTCCTTTGCTGTCTCCATCTTATCTTCCTCTATGCCTTCTGTCTCCCCTTATTATTCCAGAGACATTCAAACCATGGAACGCCATGCTATGTAATCCTCCCTGAGCTCTTAACTATCTTTTCTATCCTCTCCTGACCCTGACAATCTTGTCAACACCTACAACTATATCCTTTCCAACTGCCTGAGCCAGCATGCTTATTCTCTTCTATGGCACCTTACCACTTAACCCTCAACCCTGGATCAACACTGAGACACTTTATAGCCTCCAGCATTCGCTGCTCTGAGTGTCTACGGAGGAATTGTCACACTCTTGCTGAATTTTAGTACTACCCATTCCTCCTGTCCTGTTACAGCTCAGCTCTATTTCTATACAAGCAAATAGATTTCTCTACAGTTATCAATATTTACAGATCCAAACCACTGCGCCTTGTTTTGGTACTTAACGGTCAAATGTCCTACTTTATGTCTCTCACCCTTCATCTCTTCTCAAATGTTTGCTGACTAAGGTCAAAGGTGGACTCTATCAGACGAGAAATACACTCTGTGCCTTACTCTACATGTACTGTATTCTCCTGTATTCCCCTTTATCCACTCTGTATGCTTTCCCCCTTTAATAGGGGAGGAAGTATCTCAGTTAATTTTCTTCTTTGCCTTTACTACAGTACTGTAAGTGCCAATTTTATTCCATTCCTTTCCATTTCCTTCAACCTCTTGCTTCTAATTTGATCCCTGCACACACTGAAAATGTCAACTTTTCCCTGTCCTCTTGTATGCTTCCTTCTCCTCTTAAACATGCTATATGATAACTATTCTTAAAACCAATACTCAACCCCACTAATCTATCTACATACCACCCAGTCTCCTTCCTGAATTTTGTCTCTAAACTTTTAGAATGGTTTGTATCTTTTCAGGTGCCTTTTTTCCTCAGCTCCAATGCTATCCTAGCCCCCTAACCAATCAGTTTTTTTGCACTGCTCACTCTACTGAAACATCATTTACTAAAGTAGAAAATTACTTCCACATTTCTATATACCAAGGACATTTCACCTTTTCTGATCTACTTCACCTGTCTTCAGTCTTTAATACTATTGGCCACCCACTTCTTCATACTATCCACTCTCTCCTTGTGCTGGAGTAAGCCCTTTCCCTATTTTGTCCTACCTCTATTATCGCTCCTTAGGTATATCTTTGGCAATCTCCTCTTCTTTCTCCGTTAATGTATCTGTTTGTATTTGTACTTCAGTGCTCGGTTCTGGAATCTCTCTCCTCTTTTCTCTCAATACTCCCCCCTTGGTAACCTTATTAATTAAATTGGCTTAAGTATCACCTGTATGCAGATGTCACACAACTGACACATTGAATCTTATTCAATTATTTCTTATTCTAGGTGGCAGTTTGATGTCTCAAACTTAATATGTTAAAGACTGAGCTGCTCATAATCCCACCTAAATCAAGCCCCATCATATTCCATAACACTCCAATCCATTCAGTCCCAAGCCCTTTGTTTAGGCATCATCGGCAGAGGACCCCTACACATAGATGTACAGTAATGATACAATCATGTTCAATAGTAACACTGCAAAGCTGTATGTCAGTGTCAGTATATCCTGAGCCACCCAATCCTGGGTATGTTTGCTTTGTGATGGTGCCAGCACAACGTGGGAGCTTGTTGTGTACTAACTGTAGCAGGCCTGTACTTCAAAAAGGGAGCTTCTGTACCACTGTGCTTTGTAGCTATTGAGGGTCCCCACTGACAGCACTCGAACACTCAGTCATGTCCTGGCTGGAATCCGCCGATTCTACTGCCACGTGTACTCGTGCGCATTCCCCAATCTTTGGACGAACCTGATTGCACTGAGGTTTGCGCAGCTCTTATCTCATCATGGCTGCCCCCTTTAAAAAGGCTCCTCTCCCTCTTAGTTGTAGCTCTCCTGCAGCTGTTATCATTGGCTGCTATCCCATCCATTAACAGTCACAGGTCCACATTATAATTACAAGTTACATAGTTACATAGTAGATGAGGTTGAAAAAAGACATATGTCCTTCCAGTTCAACCTATGCTAAATTTAGACGAGAGATACCTAAGGCTATATTTGTACTTACAGTCTATTGATCCAGAGGAAGGCAAACAAAAAACCCGAGTGAAGCATCATCTAATGATATCTCATAATGGGAAAAATAAATTAATTCCTGACTTCAAATATCAGATTAATCCCTAGATTAACAACCTTCCCATGTTTACTTATTTGATATATACCTGTATATCTTTCCTTTCTAAAAAGATTTTGAGCCGCCGCGCTCCGTGGGGCATTTTTCAGACTCACATTAAAATTGTGATTATACCTAGTGACGTAGCGCTAGACCACGCCCCTTTGTGGTTCAGCCAATGAGTGCGAGCCTGCCGGTTGATGTCATGGCTGTGCCCCTGTCACTCCCCAGTCATGCCCCCCCTGTCTTTCCCCCTGCAGCTCTCTGCAGACCGGGGAATTCGGCTGAATTCGGGAAATTCGGCAGCACGCGCCGCCAGCCACGCAGGCGCACATGCAACGCAGGCAGCGGGGCCGTAGCCTAAGCCTGTTGTCTATAAGCACTCCTAAATCTTTCTCCATCAAGCATTCTCCTAATTTATCCCCATTTCATTTTTAAGTTGCCTGTTTATTCCCACCTGCATAACCTTACATTTATCTGTATTAAACCTCATCTGCCATTTACCTGCCCAAGTTTCCTGTCTCTCCAAGTCCTTCTGGAGAGTAATGATATCCTGCTCTGATTCTACTACCTTACACAATTTATTGTCATCAGCAAAGATGGAGACTTCGCTCTCTATGCCAACCTCAAGATTAATAATAAACAAGTTAAAAAGCTGGGGTCCCACTACCATTATATATGATTAATATTTGTTTTCCTGTAACTAAAGGAATAGGTAACTACAGAAGTAGCCAATGTTCTGGCAACCCGTGGCATGCCCCAGCTGGTGAAATGGGGTGATAGCCTCACCCCTTCTTTCATGCGGCCGATTCAAAAGAACTGCGGCTTCTTGCGCTGGCGCTTTGTGTATGTCCTGATGCAATAGAAGAAGAGTTCACTTTCGCACACTAGCAGGATGGTTTCTTCAATTGTGGTATGATCAAAAAAACTATGGTTCATTCCTCTTTGGGGTAAAATATCCCTGTTTGCAGATGTTTTTTCTCCCTTTTATGTCCCGATGCAAGCCTGAGTTGCAATAACGTTGGCTACATCTGTATAATATATTATCATGCTTTACCATAAATCTATATGTAGATTGTTACTTGGAAGCAAACATTTAGATTTTTCCAAAAAAAGTGTCAATTTTGTTTATAAGAAAAGCCATAGATTTGCAAAATGTAACTATCAAAACATATTAGGTAACAGTTTATACATAAGATCTTAGTCTAAGGGTAACAAAGCAGTAAAAGTTTAAGAGTTATCAAATCTTTGATATGCATCATATACAGTACTGTATATCATAATCCATCTGCTATTAATCTAAATGAAAAATGTAGTTCCTGATATATTTATGTAAGAGATTTACTGAGCCGGTCTAAAATGTATCTATGAATGAATTGCTACCAGATGCATTACTTGAGTTACTAAAGTAATAGACAATATTACATTTCAGAGTAATAAATTATTCCTTGCAGTACAGTAGACATTGTAAGGCTATGAGAAATGATAAAATATAGACATGCATGCTAATATTCATATAACCAAAACGGAAGATCAAATTATATATTTTTTTTATTTGCCTTGCAAACTAGTTTACTTCATGCGCCATAATTTTAGGGTAAATTTTATTGTTAACCATTGTGCTAGAAATCTGTATTTTCTTGCCTTTATGAAACTTTAGACTTGTATACACATTATCTAAAACACGGTAACATGACAAAGACAGCATTTTGAATAATGTGCTGAGGAGCCAAAGTAAGGCCTTTGCTTTCTGATGTCATACTCATGACAGATAGATATAGCCAGCCTCATTGTTTCTAGTGATTAAAACATTGTGTCCCATTATAACTCCGAAATTAGGAGTTTCCCTAGGATTCAATGTCAGTGATGGTGCAGAGTAAGGCTTCGCTCAGACAGGTCGCGTTGCGACGTGCACGCGTACACGCGGGCGCACGATCGTCACTCTTTCGGTCTAGGGGATGACAGTTGTCACACTATAAACTGCTTGTGGCGGCAAACTACAGCGTTGACGCTGCAACATTTTGCCGCCACAACCCAAAATTAAAGTTGGGGCTGCAGTCGTGTCACGTGAGCTGGTTCAGCCAATAAAGGCGAACCAGCTCTGTGAC
The DNA here is from genome assembly GCF_040206685.1 of Ascaphus truei. NCBI lineage: Eukaryota > Metazoa > Chordata > Amphibia > Anura > Ascaphidae > Ascaphus > Ascaphus truei. The sequence continues at coordinate 88,354,613 of NC_134485.1, forward strand.
GTGTTCATTATGCCCCCTGCCACGCCCCCAAATGCCGCGACCCAACCCCTGTAGTTTGAGCACAGATCGCTGGGCTGCAGGAGCGCACGGCAGAGGCGCGCACCCAAACGCGTGGATGTAGCAGCCTGTCTGAGTGAGGCGTTAGACAACATACATATGTAGCAGACGTTATCGCACTTGCTGGCGCACGCTATTGCGTGCAATAGCATGGTAGCCCCGCCCATTTTTCCTGCACGGGTAATATTTTTTAAATGGCGTCTGCTCCTGCTGGTGCATTGTGTGTGTCTTTCTGTAATATGCCAGTGGAAGCATTAACGGTTGCTATATCTATATAATAGATTACCATGATGCACCATGGGGAACAATTAATGTAATCAGATATCTGGTCATGGCCATCTCACCGAGATCAGGTCTCCGCCGGCGTTTGGCCACAGAGGGACGCTACGCCGCAGTCTCTTCACCGATGGACACTCAACTGCTGACCACTCCACCAATAAGGTAAGTTAATTTAAGGGGCTTTGGCGGTTTGGGTAGGGGGTTAAGGATAGGGGTTAAGGTTTTTAGGGTGATAAGAGGTTAAGGTTTTAAGGGCAGGGGATTAGTGTAAGTGGTTAAGGTTTTTATGGTATGAGAATAGGATAGGGGTTTTAGGATAAGGGGTTTTAGGGTAAGAATGTTTAGGGAAAGGTTTTTTTTGGATAAGGGGCTTTAGGGCAAGGGGGTTTAGGGTAAGGAGTTAAGGTTTTCAGGGTAGGGGTAGCATTATTATTGAGGGTTAAGATGAGGGGGTTCTAGGGTAAAGGGTTAGGTTAGGGAATTACCTTGGCAGCAAAGCGGTCTGGGGAAGAGATGTCATGGTGGGGAGTTAAGAGGCAGCAAAAAGCCGGTGGAGATTTAGTCGTGGCAAAACGGCCAGGACCAAATATTTAAGACTGAACAATTAAGGTGTCTGCATCTAAAAACTAGTCTTCAAGAACAAAGCAACAAGAAAGATGGACAACTTCATTGTGAAATACAGTAATTTCCTTACTTTATAGGGACAGATTCTTCAAGATTATGCTCTGTTTTAGGTGTGACTCACGTATCATAAATAAACCTCTAACCTCCGATCTTGCACTGCTTATTAGGATGCTCAATTGATCCACAATAGAAAGAAGATGTACTGTAGGGCTAAACCTCAGTTTTATATCTATCCTTAAGCACTTTATATTTCATGTTTTGTAAACCATAACTTTAAAGATAATAACTATTTTGTGTGTTTTATACACTAAACATAGAGGCCAAATAGGAATTAAATAAAATGGCTGTTATTAACTGTTAATGCTTTAACTACTGTTAAACTATTATAAATGAAACAATACTCTTGAATCCAAACAGAAAACATAGCAAGTTTAAGATCCGAAGGGGAGGGGGGGTTATTAAAGCTGGATGACTGAGGATTTAGTCGACATTAGGCCTCTTTTCAAGATATAATCATTCCATATTTTATGCAAGGTTACTGGAGGAGATTTACATAGTACAGTGTATATCACGAGTTTTTTTCTGTAACTAAATAATATCCCTGGTGGAGTTAGGAGAAGCACGGTCTGACACGAGGCCAACCCACCTCTTTTTTTCCTTTTGACAAATTCCAATAATACATTTGGCTGAATTCAGTAATATCTATGTACTGTATGTCTGAAAGGGAAAGGTTGTCACTATAAATAGTTCTGTATAGAATTGACCTTATTACTGTCATTTTTTTTACTGTTTTTTTTCCAGATGACATTTTGGTGACAATGGGAATGGGCGATGCATGAAATAGGTAGAGCAATCTAGGTAGAATGTACATTTTGGGAGCAGCAATTCTTTCAGTCCAAGGGTGAGTCCCCAGTCTTCACCGTGGCACGCGTGCATAGCGCTACACCGCGATCGGAGGTCTGAGGGGAGCGGGAAGGTTTGCGACGGGAGGGGGCATGGCTGTGGGTTTGCGGGGGCATGGCAATGACGTCCCGCTGCTGGCTCGTCCTCATTGGCTGAACCGCCGGCGGGGGCGTGGCCATGGCTCCGTCGCAAATGCTAATCTCAAATTCCCCTGCCTGCCTGAAAACCTGTCGCACACCGCTGAGGAAAGGTGCGTGACAAGGTAGGAACTGGGACCGGTCTGAATGGGGGGGGCGGGGCTTGATTGCACAGTGCACGCCGAGGCGTGCGCTGTAGTAGTTACTGGGACCGCAGCCCAAGAGATGTATAACTAGCTCCAGGTCACAAAATCTCTTTTGATTTGGCAGATCCAGGCATGAACTAGTAAAATGAGAAAACTACATTCTGCTTAGAATGTTCCATTCATTTGAAATTCTAATTATTATTTTTTTCATATGAACAGACACATATTAGTTTAGAGGCTAAGGGGTCTATCATCATCAGAACATCTGGTTTAGTTCAATGCTAGAGTTGCTGCCCTGAATGACTGTGTTGTGGGTTCTAATCCTTAACTGACACTGGTATGCTCTTCACCACCGTGGGATTTAAACGGATTGGTTTTTCAGGATATATTTTAAGATGTGCAACTCATTTAAATATACTTTGTATAGACATTAGATATCTCCCATGGTACCTCAGGTATGTTAATTTTTCAGCCTAAGCATCTCTCCATAATTTGTTTGAGGGGACATTCCTCCACCACCCCACCACGCAAAAACCCTTTTTCAGACTCTGAGGGAAATTGCAACTCCTATCTCGCCACCCTTTAGGTGGCGAAAACAAAATATGCGTGTTTGAGATGCGATGTGTATATTGAAGCTACCTGAATAGCAGTTATTGGCAAAAAAAATGTGTTTCTGCCTTTTATGACCTACCACACAGTTTGTCAGAGCAAGAGTGATAACGATCTTTAAAAAGCCTTTTCCATCCGATTGTGACATTATCAAAGCTTTCTGAATAGATACACATGCAAAATCGCTTTCAAAATTATACTTAACAAGTTTAAGTCAGTTCTGGAAACTACCTTAATAGACCCCTAAAATTTGTTAGTGTTTATTTTAAATCCGGAAACATTTCCAAACGTATTTATTTCATTAAACTGATTGGACAATTGTATTAGAGAGTTATAAATAGTTAACAGAACATCATGCAAACAACACCAGTTTTTAACCACAGACTGAATCCCTATCAATTATTACAGGTTCTGTATATTTTGGTTGCCAAAGTCTTTACAACCATAGCAAATAAAATTTGAGAGAACAGCTTGTTTAATTCCTATTTCTAAGGCTGTCAGGTTCGAAATGACTTGATGACATATTTTTATCTTATCTCGTTGTCAAGTGCTAGAGCCATAGACGGACTTTTGTGGGAAGAAGCTACACAAAATTATTTTTCTCGACATTGATCAAGATTTAGGCCAGTAATTAATACTTCATGATATATCTTTGTATTCTTTAGGGATTACCTTTATATTTGATTTAATCATGAAAATGAAAGAGGGACCCCCTCAATAATATCATTGAAAATGTTCAGTTGCTTACTGAACTTTTTGTAGTAAAAAACTGAAAACTTATCAGAACAATATGTTTTTATCTCGTTCTGGGTCAAATAGTTTGGGAATATTTTATTCCTTTTAGTATTTTTCTATCTGAGCCAAAAACACTTGGCAACTGCTTGTTAAGCTATACAGTATATAGAAGAGTAGTGCTCGGCACATTCTTCACAAATGAGTTAGAGATGTAGAATGAACTCGGCTGGCATGGTGCTTCTCTCTCAGTCTAGCTATAACAATGTCTGTTTCGTTGACTTCATCAAATAATTTTTGTTGAGTCCACCTCATGGTGTTGTTTATTCAGCTAGGTAAACATTAATCTGACCTATAATTTTAATTATCTTGGATAAAAATTGGGTTTGCTCCAAATGAGAAATGCCCTTATTCAATCGAGCTAATACTTGAGATTTTTGTTTTTTCTTAAATAAAGCAATACTAATAATATAATATAATATTACAATATTTATAATAATGCTAATGGTCTCTTATTACCTATTTAAATACATAAGGGATAGCCTATATGCAACACACAGATATATTTCACGGAGTCCCAAGCAAAAATGAATGGTAGTTATTCAAGGAATGGCACATGTTATAACATAGCTAAACAGAGTCATAGGGAATTATGCAAAGGCCCACTTCAAAAGAAAATTATTTAATATTCTACATATTTTATATAATATGTTATTTGATTAAACCTCTTAAATCGATAGAGAGGTCCTGTTTGTAATGTATCTCTTAATTGCACTTGAGGTTTGAATAAATTATACCATGACGTAATAAACTTTTATACTGTTTTGATGGCTTCTTTTATCAAGATCTCCTGAGTTGACTGTAAAAGGTGTATTTTGTCTCTCAGGGTGGATATCTGAAGGTCTGTTTGGCCTACATGATGTCATCCAATTAGTACTCCAAAGTATTGGTATTCTCCCCAAACAAGGCCACCTCCTGTTTGTTTTGAGTTAGTGCTCTCTGGAGTTCTTGTTAATTGGCAGAGTTAATATTTTAAAGAGATTTTTAGTTGGTCTTTTGTGGTAGGTAGTTGTCTGCTACTCAAATCAGTGCCTGTGCTCCCATTTAGCAAACTGCCCTGGCTTCTGGGGGGTGTATATTGAGCAGCATAATAAATGTTATGCTTTTGTGGTCTGGAAACAAATCAAATTCTACACCTCTGGGTGGTGCATGTATGTTTATATGAAAATAGATCATTCAAACTGGGAGTGGGTCAGTAAAAAAAAAAAGTGTGTGCATTAAATGATGGTTGTAAATAAAACACTAAAGCAGGATGATTTTAAATACTACAGAAGCAGTGGACAGGAATATTCCATGGAGTCACACCCAGCCCCAGTTAGCTGAAAAAGCAGCACGGCAGCCCCCACTAGAGGTGAAACATGCCAGGGCAGGATATACTCTCGTCTTGGCGGTGACTGAGTCATCATCTTTAAGATATACGTTCAATAAAATAACTTTTATTTTCCACAAATTGCTTTCGTGCTGTGCTCTTGCCTTATTGTGGCGGACATAAAAGTAAAACAAAATGTGGCGACAATATGTCTTTTTTGTAGAGCTAGATAACCTAATATTATGGTTGGCATTTATGTAAAAATATGTTAGAAGTGCAAGTAAATGAAATGTGAATGGTCGTTTAAACTTTGAGTAATCAGCATAAAAATAATATTAAGTCTGTCATGTTACAAAGTATATCCTCATTTCCTCTAATTTTTTCAAGTCACATTATCCTCAGTCTGAAAAGAAATATATATTTTTTAACAAAGTTTTGAAAGTACACTTTATCCATAACATTTTCTCTTTCTGGTAAAGCAGGTGCGGGAAATGTAATGCTGATATAGACATCTTGAATTCATTTTGCGTTATAGAAAACATCTCCAGTGAGTATGGTTTGTAACCTTTAGTTTTCTGATATGATATTCTTTGCTGTGCTCGACCAGCCTTGGTGTGGAGGTCAAGTCACTTCACAATAGCAGAACATATATGTCGTTGCTGGGTAGCAAATACATCTTGTAATAAGAACAGGACTTATGTTAGGCAATAATAGCCAACAACCTTTCGCACTGTTCGAAGAAATGTGTTTGGCATTTCAGCATCTCCCAGAGCAAACACACACACTGTGTAGGGTAATAATGAATATTATGGCCTCTGGCTAATAGCCCTCTTTAAGCTCCATAGCCTCTCTCCCATGTCATTTTGCTTAATCCTAGACATTTCTCCTAGTGTGTTAGACCAGATGTTCAGTAAAAGAATTATAGCAGGTCCTCTATAATATTCAATATCGAAAAGTGTCTGCAAGGGGACCAATACAGTTCTAATCAGTCCCAAATGGTGACTTGCTTCAGAGACTAACCTGTTTTCGGGAGTTATACCTCAATGCTTTAATGAAGCAATCATAATTTAATTTGACCCTTTTATGGGCAGTAAAAAGGTAGAGGCGGAGTTCCAAAGAAGATAGGTGGCAGACGCGCCACATTGTCCATGTCTCTTAGAGTGGTTGCCCATGACCGGTTATAACCTCTCTAATCACTAATTGATATGTTTTTTCTTTTAAGTTATTCTACGGCTCTGCCTCTTTTCTGTGCTGGAAGACTGCTTGCTACTATGGTAATCCTTGGCCACTCATTAACTATGTGCTAATTCACTACTTTGTTGTCCTTTTATTTGTTCTGACTATATGAAAGTATGTCATGTTTAACTTGAAGATAATGTAAAAATATAATTTATTTGGTAAAGTTTCCTGCTAACCCTACACAATAGCAGTAGAACGTATTATTCCCTTCTACACAGGTCCCTGCCCTGTGGAGCCTACAATCTATGTTTTTGGTGCCTGAGGCACAGGGAGATAAAGTGACTTGCCCAAGGTCACAAGGAGCTGACACCAGGAAATGAACCAAGTTCCCATGATTCAAACTCAGTTCCAGAGTCAGTGTCTTTACTCACTGAGCCACTCCTTCTCCACAATTGCATTGGACTCGAGTGACGTTTCTAACAAGTGGTTCGTGTGAGGAAGTACCAGAACATTCTGGATTGCATTTTACTTTGCCTTACCTATTCATATTACTCTGTCATCTAGTGGTAATAGTGAAATGTTACCCTATCACAAAATCAGCTTTAAATAATTTCTAGTTATCTTCATTATTTACATTACATACTTAATTTGTTCTTGAAAAGAAACATAATTACATTTTACTTTTTTCTTTCTCTGTACAGTAAAGTATTTCAAACAGAAATAAAATGTCCTGTCTTTTTTTTTAATATTCTTTTTTTTCCCAGTCAGTACTCAAATGGGGTATAAATCAGGCATCTAATTTTTAAATTGTATCAAAGTGAAGTTTTATAGCTATTCGATATTTTACCATCACTGTGATATTGTTTTTTCTCCTGTTGTAGCTATGGATGAAGCCAGATTCTCATTCCCCCTCAAATAATGCCAGTATTCCCCAAATTACTTACAAATCAAGTAAGGCAAACCTAAATCAAATTCTTTGGGGCTGATTCTAATTCTAAAGAGAGTGATTGTCCAAGAGCTCTTATTTAAGTCCACTTCGGAGGTTATACAATCAGCCCCTTCTTATCTTTGGCCTTGACATTAAATTGCCCTCTTGGAGTAGAGAAACTTGCAACTTGTAGGTTGCGTTACCCTCCAGCAGCCGTTTCTTCAGATTTTCTGGTCATTGGTTTAGGAATATCTAGTGAAATATGAAATATACCGCTCGCCTAGTACCGTCCTAATGTAGTAAAACCTTTCACAGAATAAGTAGGTACAACTGGAGTATAACAAAGTACAAGAGATTGATCCGAAGGTCCAAAGTACCCCAATGTGTGCACTCCATACTTGATATTGATATGTGTGGGCCTAAATAGTCCCCCAGATAAATTCTGGATGGCGATCAATTAGATCATAGTTTTAGGAAGCAAGACATGACATTTTTTTCTTAAATTGACATTGTAAAATAACACTTGATAGCAATAACAACAAAACAATAACAACTGACATTTAATGCTACTGCTAGTACTAATAATAACATTAATAGTCCTTATAAAAAAAAGATTTAAATTATGCTTTGTTAATGGTATTTTCAAACTCAACAGGTACAACTATACTATTTGATATGTTTTTGCACATTTTTTTGCACTCTTTTAAGCAGGTTTTTCATGATTTAAGATAAAATGCTTGCCTGCAAAATGCACAGTAACATACTGTAGCACCCACACAATACATAGTATATATTGAATATATAACTATGCAAACAGTGTTATAATCATTTTAAAGTTGCACTGAAGATCACATATGAGCAATAAGGTCATTTTTAGAAAATCACATTTACAGACATTTTCAAGATTCCCAGCACAAATATTTGTTCATCACCTCTGTCCAAAATAGATAACAACAATATTATCAGAACTAAAAAGAGGAAATAAAGATATAACATGTGAATAAAAACAAATTCCTCATGGTCTCAGGTGTCCAGATCTGGACTATGTAATATAGCTGACCATGTGAATTTTTGACAATGCAATCTCAACTGTTTTATATGTATTTAATTTGGACTATGTATGTGTTACTTGGGCCAAACACAGTAAATAATTTCAAACATGAATATTTGGTTTTAAAGCTGCAGTCCAAGCTGCACCACCCCCCCCTTTAAAATGTGCATCAATACAATACCCAAAAAGATAAGTAATTAGCTAAATTGCCAATCGATCCATTCTCCTGTGATTGACGAAGATTCAGCTCGTGGTTCACTAAATGGCAGTCAGTGCTACAGAAAAGGACCGAAGATGCAAAGTTCTGTGGGGATGATCATGTGACCAGTCGGTCACTAGATACAATTGGTGCACAGCTAGAGAGAGGGCAGGGCTCAAAAAGAGGTGTGCTAGAGCCTGTGGCAGAAGAGGAAGGGGATGTGATTTTGTAAATGGTTGCTACAGAAACAAAAAAAAGATTGTTACATTATAATACCGTACATTAAAAGTGTAATTTAGTGTTGATTTGAAAAAAAATTGTTACATCTATTTTCTCATAGGGCAGAACTGATTTATTAAAAAAAAAACACATGCAGGATATTGCTTGGTCTGCAGCTTTAATGTGTACTTTAAATTTATTGAAGAAAAAATAATAATAAAATGTTTGACAAAAAAAAAATATTACCTTTGGGTAATCTCAAATGATAGAAACCTATTTTTTTCCTGCCTGAATAGTATTGTGTTAATGTCAATATTTCCATTATTTTCCATCTGTGATGTGCTTCTTATATTTTCAACCCAGTCAAAAATGTAACATCTTTTATGCCAATGCTTTTTACTTACACTGTAACTGCTGACAGGGAAAAATGCCAGCTGCTACAGTACTTTAACCTGGCACAACATGAACAAAATGATTTGCTTTAATTTTATGATTATGCAAATATTTTTTTTGAATAAATCTGGTTTTAGTTAGCTAACTTGAAGTTTATTTTTGTTTAAAATGGTTGGAAAAAAGAAATATGCATATTTCCATCATGGTGAAATAACACTGTAAAATGTATCATTGTTTTATGATCTTTTACATGTATAGATGGTTGAAATAAAACAGTCCTTTTAGAAATTCTGTATTTCTTCTGACTTTTTCATCAACTGCCAAATGTGATTCAACATAACCTGCCTGACTAGCAGTAACCACCGGGTTGTGGTTCCATACCCAGCAGAGCAACTTAATGAATACTGGACATTCTAGCTACAATGGGGTAAAAAAGCATGTAGGTTACATGTGCTTACATGTAGGTGGTAAGTAAGAAAACAGCTGTAATACCCCTATCCCCCCCCAACCCTGGCAGCAGGGGATAAGGTGTACATGTGTGAACTGGGTCCAACCCCGCTCCCGATGGGATTAGAGTGATAGCTTTTCGGTCAGTTACCTGTGATCTCAGAGTTCCCTCTGGCAGGTTTAGGCCTGGGCTGTAATGGAGGTTGTGAGGACAAGACAAGAAATAGGGCGCCAGGATTTCTTGCAACTCAAAGGTGTTTTATTGACAGGCACATCAGTCTCGCGGCTCCAGCTTAGTCACGAGCACCCTGAGTATCAATTATTATCATATAGAACACAATACCTCATTAGACAGGTTCCCTGTATGATGCTCTCTTTAGGGCAAGTTCCCTCGGTGCCCCTTCCCATTCAGATAAGTACTGGTCAGTCTTTGGCCTCTAGTCCACCACAAATCTTTTGGGTTTCCTAGCTCCCAGCACCCTGCATCCCAGAATACTGGTTCAGCCTAAATATCACTTAGGAAGGGCTTGCTTCTGTTCCCTTGATCTTTACTGTTCATCCCAGGAGCTTGAGGCTCCCAGGCAGTCTTCACTTAGCAGTCCCTGCTCCTCACCCCCAAGGGGAGGAATGAGCCTGCACTTCAACCTGCCTCTTGCAGAGCCCACTTAAACATACAGCAGGATGAGCCAAACTATCTGACCCCCTCTGCATGCAACTCCACAAGCCCAGACTTGTGCCTGTAAATTGCTACACTTAGCAACTGAGGGGATGTGATCTCACCAGCTAACTATTAACTCTAGCACTGCCTGCTCTTACCAGGACTTATGTGCCAGGCTGGGGGAGTGGTGGGGGGAGGGGGAGATTAGTGAGGGGGATACAGTCTCCCCCTGGAGAAATCCTCATTGACCTCACATGAGGCAATATTTTATTATAACATCTAAACTAAACATCCACAAATAACAGTATTTGCATTAACACAAGATTACATGAATCTTAGAATAACCTGATACATAATTATAGCATAGCATGACATAATATGTATACACATTAACTGTGAACTGTAGGCAGCATAGATTGACACCATGTCACATTCTCAATATTAATGATCAGGATCTGGCCTCATGATAATGTTACCCCGAGGATCAGAAACATTAACAGGGTAGCAACACTTCTTTCCCTTCTCACCAACATATTCCATCCCGTCTATGCAGATATTTTCCTTTGGTTCAACAGTCAAACTACTTTCATCCCACCAACACAGAGTAGCTTTCCCTGGGTCACCATTGTCGGTACATGTCACAGGAGACCAATGCTTTTAACACCAAAATACCCGGATCCTTTGATTGAGCAAAGCGAGAGATAAAATAAATTGTAATTTATTTACAGAATGAATATACACAACTTCATTTACAATTACAACGAAAGATAAACTAGTTACAATATTAAGTCTGGTTACAGGATGAATCTTTTACTGCATGATGATTCTTGTTGCATGATGGAACTTCTTCCCCATGGGCTACAGGGTTTTTTATGCACTAAACAGGCCTATACTTAACCCATGCAGCCAATGTACTCCATGGGAATAATTCCTTAACCCTATCACAGACTTGACACTACTTTGCAAACCTGTCAGAGGGGCTTCTCAGTCTGCTCTGGGCATGTGCCAACATTGCACCTTGTACCGCTTAGCATATGTGGCCCATCCCCTCTACCTGGCACCGCTCAGTCTGGGCAGAACAGCCATATGCCAGGGTGGCTTTGAAATTCTCCACCTTGCTAACAAAAGGTCTAACACCTCCACATCCTGGATCTCCTTTGAAGCTGTTGCTAACAAAAGGTTGAACACTCCTATATCCTGGACTGCCTTTGAAGCTTGGAGTAGCCACTCTGTCTCTGGCATGTTAGATGAAAATCCCCATATGCCTAACATGTTGGTACAATTAAAATAGGGGAACTTTAATTCATCCATTTTTTATATCTCTATAAAAATTGCACGGAATAATAGTCCTTGATTTTACCCGAACAGCGCTCACAGCAAATCTCACGGTGCTAGGAGCTTCCTAGCGAAAGTTAGCAAAAAGCCTCGTGCTATGCTGCTAGCTGCTAGGTTTTAAAACCATTTTTCCTTTCACACGCTTACACGAAAACACTGCCACAGTTATACACATAATCTTAAAAATGACTTTACTCTGAACCCCCCCTGGTTCTGGGGTTTGCGGACATATACTGGGGGACCTGAATGTAATTCATTCCCCTGCCCGGTATTACTATCCTGGTCTGTGCTGAAGCAGGGAAATGTCCGCTGCTTAACACCCCTGGAATAATAAGACATACATATACAGTTTTATCACAAAACACAGTGTTTCTGCCATGATTGGGTTGCAGAGCTGACAATTACAATTCTCCAATATGGCTCAGGGGCACCCAGCTGGGCCAATACCTTTATTTACTGGCCTGGGTACCCTTTCACCATCACAGTACACTTAGGGGATACCGCTGCTACAAGGTAAGACAAGGACCTAGGATGTAAAGGCATGTAAATGGGAGACAAAGTACAAGGAATTATCTCACCCACATTAGGACCAGGCATAATAGCAATACATTCATTGGTTACAGAACCCATAGCAGAGGGTGGTCTGGAAATGTCTGAGCTACTGTTCCCTTCTTCTTTGGGAGACATGGAGCAGGTCAACTTCACCGGGGCACATCATTATTAAACCCACCCAGCATTATATTGTCCCGTCCAGTCTCTGAAGCAATAACAGTGTCCTGGACATGGTCCTCTTTGGCAATAGGCCCAGAAATGTGTCCCAATGTCTTGCTTACTTTGCGCCGACCTCGGCCCATTACTGCAAGTACTTTGAGGTCAGCCAGGTCTTCCATAGCTTGTCGCTAGCGGGCCTTGCCTAGTGCATGGCACTGTAGTAGAAAGGGATCGGCCACGGCCATACACACCGGAGCGGAGATAATTTACGGATCCGCCAAGGCAGACGAATCTTCGGGGACACCTTCCAGTATCCGTAGGTAAAGAAGTACCGGCCGGTACCTCCAAAATGGACGCCTCCGTGAGAACCAGTTGGGCTCATGCACCCTAGGGGATCTCCCGGCCAGGAACAGGCATTTCTAACACCTCGCAAAAATCCTCCACAGCCGCAGATATCTACTGCTCGGGCGGGATCACCTCAAATGTCATCAAGGACGGTTGGCGGAGCTCCCGCTCATACCGCATGGTTGCTCTTATTACTCTGGGGCTGATGTTTCAGCACTCCGGCAGGAGTACTGCGATGGAGCCTCCCGCATCAACTCGATGGTCGCCACTCACAGCAGAAGAACAGGGTATCGCCGTCTCCACTTTGATGGAAGCAAGTATTAGGTATGTTGAGGAGAAGAGGCGCCCTCCGGAAGGCACGGAGTCTCCAGGGCTCTCTCCCTTAGCTCCAGCGATAAGTAAGTCCTCTCTCTTCCCAGGGATGGCACTCGATTAAGGAAGAACCATATTCTGCTCCCGGAGCTCCGGAAACAGTGAGCACCCTCTGGGGTAAGACATCTCGGCAACAGTGATAGACGTTGGAGTAGCTCCAGGGTTAGCCTGGGGCAACCTTGTGGGCATTGAATTGGTACAGGACTCCTGTTCTGGACAAGCAACAGTCAGCACCGATCCCAGTCCTGACTTGTTCAGTTATTACAGGCTCCTCGACCTTGGGGGCGGTCACTGTGTCCGCAACCACACACGTGATCATGATATCCTCACTGTCTCTTCCCCTCGGTGAAACCAGGAATCCTAGGCAGCACAGAAAGGGTGCAGTCATGGCTTTCGCGCCACCCCGCAGTAGATTTGCAAATGTAGACTCGGAATTTTGCAAAACAAACATGCGGACGTCTTGATTTTGGCTGGAACCGCCTACCTCCATTATTTCTTCACCCATGCTTCCGTGAAATCAGTCCTGAGTGCCACAGTTCAAAATGGTTGCATACCTTTCATTGCGGGGTCCAAAAGATCCAAACCCAAACCCCATAGTTTATAAAAAAAACTCTGGTACTCACAATTGCAATTAGTCCTTCAAGGCACGCTGACAATATCCACTCCAATAGCCCCACGTTGGGCGCCTAATGTAACACCCCTATCTCCCCCGGCAGCAGGGGATAGGGTGTACATTTGTGAACCGGGTTCAACCCTGCTCCCAATGGGATTAGAGTGATAGCTCCTCGGTCAGTTACCTGTGATCTCAGGGTTCCCTCTGGCAGGTTCAGGTCTGGGCTGCAATGGAGGATAGTTGGTGGTTGTTAGGACAGGACAAGAAATAGGGCGCCAGGATCTTTTGCAACTCAAAGGTGTTCATTGACAGGCACATCAGTCTCACGGCTCCAGCTTAGTCACGAGCATCATGGGTATCAATTATTATTATATAGAACACAATAATTTATTAGACAGGTTCCCTGTATAATACTCTCTTCAGGGCAAGTTCCCTCGGTGCCCCTTCCCATTCAGGTAAGTACTGGTCAGTCTTTGGCCTCTAGTCCACCACAAATCTTTTGGGCTTCCTAGCTTCCAGCACCCTTCATCCCAGATTACTGCTTCAGCCAAAATATCAGCTAGGAAGGGCTTGTTTCTGTTCCCTTGATCTTTACTGTTCATCCCAGGAGCTTGAGGCTCCCAGGCAGTCTTAAATTAGCAGTCCCTGGTCCTCACCCCCAAGGAGAGGAAGGAACCTGCACTTCCCTAGGTGTGGGAGCAACTGACTGCCTTTTGCAGAACCCACTTAAACATACAGCAGGAGGGGCCAAACTATCCCTCCCCCTCTGCTTGCAACTCCACAAGCCCAGACTTGTGCCTGTAAATTGCTACACTTAGTAACTGAGGGGATGTGATCTCACCAGCTAACTATTAACTCTAGCACTGCCTGCTCTTACCAGGACTTATGTACCAGGCTAGGGGGGGGGGGGGGGGGGGGAATTAGTGAGGGGGCTACAGAGCTATAGTACCAATTCCTGTCCAAGTTCACAGAAACTCCCATTACTGTCAATGCTAGTTACCATGCAATACTGCAACAAATTGCACATTTGCACTATACTTATGTAGTGGTCCAGACTGCCTATCTGTCTCCTGTCATGTAAGTCTTGATAGCTAAATGCTGTGGCAGGCTATCCTAGGGGCATTGCCCCCCCTCATGCTGACTTTGAGTGACTGAAGTGGTGGTGACTCAAGGTATGTGTACAGACAATTATGGTACAGATCTTGTGCCCTCCCCTTCTGGAGTTTCAGAGAGGAAGTTCCATATTATAAGGAGTTCTCTTCCACCCTTCCTGGGGAGAGGAGGTGTGTGCTGCTCCTCCTGGCTGGGAGTGAGACATGCCAGTCAGTCCCTCCTGGGCTGGCTGGTAAGAGAGAGATCAGAGGCCTCAAGACTATTAGAGAGCCCAGCACCATCCAGAGGCTTGGGACCATCTGACATCCATCTGCATCCGCTGTATTCCATCTGCAGTGACTGCTCAAATAAAGCCCTTTGTTTTAAATACCCTGCCTGAGTCTACAGTCTATTGGGCAGGGGTGTGACCTTCTTTGGAAATCCTGGAGCCCGCCACAGCTGGAGGCGCTGACATCCATGAGTGAAGACTAAAGATCACCAAAAGCCTGTCCTGTTCCCCACACCATTGTGGACCACGCAGCTCTCCTGGACCCTCACAAGTATGACCGCACCACAAACAGCAGTAACCAGTAGTACATCTTGCAGAGAGGGGGGGAACTGTGTTACACTTAAAAAGTCTCTTACTGTATGTCTTTTAATGGATGCTTTAATTATCTAAAACATTTAAACATGATATGGATAATGTAATGATATATACTTTATCAATTGACATTAATTATTCATGGCATACTGTAAAAGCACTCTGATTAGAAGAGAATAATTCTTACTTCTTATACTGTCCTTTACCTACATTCATTCAAACAGGCCTATCATCTTGTTACAATCCCCCTTTAGTGGCAGGTGCACCAGGCACACTACGAGTTCTGAGTGGCTCGAGACCCCAGCACTTTTTGATGAGTCAGAAGAAGCAGAAAGTGAGACACTTATCACTATGACCCTAGAGCCTATTGCAGCCAAAGAAGAAGCTCTGAGTTCAGTGACTATCCCCACACAACGAACTGATGAGGCCAAGGAATTGAATGAAAATCATACAAGACTATGAAATACGTAACAATACTCCAGTGAGCGAATTCAACTTAAAAAAGGCACCAAGAAAGACCTCAAATCTATTAAACATCATATGAACTAAACAAACAGGCACCTAAGGCAGCTCATTGAGGCTTGAAAACAGAATACAGCTGCACAGGACTGAAATGCAACAGTCTCAGAAATGTGTAGCACATTTAGAGATGTAATTGTTGTCCTAAGATGACCTATAGTTGATACGACAACATTAACTACTGCATGAACTTAAAACAATACCCCCATCACACCATGTGACACCCCCCAACCCAGTGCACAACTAACCACTTGCGAGAAGGGCTATGGATTCCATCCAGGTGGTTGTATCCAAATGATCGACTGCATGAGCAGCCAAAAGGCCTGAACAAATATTAACCACAAAATGACATATATATATAAATATAGCCCCCTTTCCCCTTGCCTAAGGGAAACCGCGGGCGACTACGTGTGCTGCTGAACCTGTGAGGCTTACAGGAAGCCAAAGCCTCTGCACGTGGGGAGACTGGGGTGCTATATCTCACGGTGCAGTGCCTGCAGGATCCCAGCGTAGGCGGGATGTATTCCTCATAGGAACCAATAAACCACTAATACAACCGGGTATGTATATCTTTCTTTACTGCGTCCCCAGTAAGGTAAATAATGCAGTACATACAATAACACACATAATATTACAATGCAATACACAATACTATAGTACCCCTGTGTGTTCCTCCCAACATACTGAGGGTGCTGTGGCACCAATAACCCCGGGTGTCCATCTCAGCAATCCCACCCAGTGTGAGGTAGCGCTACCCCCTGTGAATGTTTGTGCACGTTGTGTACCTGCCTGGGTACTTAAGTACCCAGGTGTAGCTTTGTTTACTTGGACTGAAGAAGGTCCCACGCAGCGGGGCCTCTGACAATGATCCTCTCGCCTAAGGGTCCAGTCCTCCACGTGGGGTGAGCTCCAGCTGGAGTGTCTCACACAAGTGTCTCTGAACCTGCAGCCAGGTGCGTGGTCACCACGTGGGTGTCCATTCACTGGCACAGTATTGCTGCAACAGACTAATGGGAGGGCCCCTCTCTGGGGCCTTCCCTACAATACTGTACTGGGTTTGCTCAGGGCCTATCTGGGGCCTAAGGGGCAGAATCTAGGTCTAGTCCAGGAAGCCACTTGCTCCCTGGACACTACCTACTCCTGTCCTGGCTCCCACATGTCTGACTCACGGGCTCTTGTCCCGTGGAGGATATCCTCTTCTCCCCTTCTTGTTCTGGGCCATAGTACATGCGCAATGTCCTTGCAGCACCACCTACAAGATGGCCACCGCCTTTACATCTCCTGTGCATGCACAATGTACCCTGCGGCACCATCTGCAAGATGGCCACCGCATTATCACGTCTTGCACATACACCGAGCCTCGCACATGTGCGATAGCTTTAAAAATGGCTGCCTCCTGCCCCGGAGCAGCGGAGCGGTTCCCAACCCAGAGGCAGGGTAAGGAGACCCCTCTACACACACATATATATATATAAAAAGAAAAAGTATAAGGTGCGCAAAACTGATTTAAAATAGTGTTGCAATGATGTCTATGAGTGCTGCCACAATATAATGGGTGTACACCACCCCAAGGGAAATACAAAATACAAAAAAACACAAAAGGCGCAAATCAGAGACACAGGTGCATGGATATACAACACCTGAAGGATAAATATGTGAAAAAGTCTTATATTCCAATTCCACAACGAGATGTACCTATAAATGAAAAAGATACCAATATAGGGAAGTACGTTTATGAATAAAATTATTGCGCAAGCAACAGAAGCTACTTACAATGTAGCAGAAATAACAGGCATATCAGTAAAATGCTTTCAGATCGCTGCATCAAAGGGGCTGATAATCTCAGGAACCGCTCACTCTGTCTGTGTGCATGGACGCGGAAGCTTCACTGCTCAGCTGTAAACAGCAGTTGCGCGGGTCCTCCGATGGTGACGTCACTCCCCTAAACGGAAGATGTTTTTAAATCGGGAGCCACGCTCAGACCGCGTTACCAGCGGATCTGCGTTGCAGTGGATTGCGCTATAACGGAGTTGAGCTGTAATATTTATTGCATGCTTTAAACACACAAGAAGTGTTAACATATACTGTACAACGAGATCTGTTTATTGCTCTTTAATTTTAAATGTTAATTCTTACCGTTTAATAAAGAGGCATTTAAGACAATTAGGGGGTTAATCGTAAAGCTGCAATAGTGCCAGTCAGGCACAATTGCACAGAAATTACCACTGAGTTGAATGGGAGGTTAACACTATTATATTTTCATTAATAAGCCTTTAAGGTACGAGTTGGCCTAAAGTACTTTGGCCCAAAGTTGCTAAAGATTTAGCTTTGGCTTGTTTGAATGGGACTTAAAGTGCACTAAGGCTTGGGTAGCAAAGTAGCATATGAAGTCCCCTTTCCCTATGACTATGGGAACTACCTGTTTTGCTCACAGGAGGCCTAATCATTCGTCACTGGGAGCCTGGGGTGAGCTCTTTCATCCTTGGGTACCTTGCTTCCACCTATGAGGGATCCCAGCGTACTGGGATAATCCCTTCCAGGAAACAATTACAGTGAAGAGTAATAAACACACGTGGTTCCCCCAAAGTACTGAGGACACCCTAGGCACCTAAACACCCGGCGTCTGTAAGGCAGTCCCACCCAAAGTGCATGGAGTAGCGCTACCCCTGTGTGGATTTGTTGGTGCACTTTACCTCCCTGGGCACTCCTGTACCCAAGTACCACGGATGGATGAAAGGGGCAGTCAGGTCCCACGGCATGGGGCCTCCAACATAATCCCCTCACACCTTATCCAAGTCCATCG
The DNA here is from genome assembly GCF_040206685.1 of Ascaphus truei. NCBI lineage: Eukaryota > Metazoa > Chordata > Amphibia > Anura > Ascaphidae > Ascaphus > Ascaphus truei. The sequence goes on from NC_134485.1 coordinate 88,372,934, forward strand.
CGTGGGGTGAGCTCCAGCTGGAGTGTCTCACCTTCAGAGTCTATTAGGCCCTGGGCCAGGTCCCAAGCCGCAGGGCACCGCGTGGCTGTCCGGTCACTGGTGCAATAGCAACACTAAGTACTAGTGGGAAGTGTTCCTATCTAGGGGCTTTCCCTACAATACTTATCTAAGGTGGCTCTGGTCCTAGCTGGGATCTGCGGGGGAAGTCTGGCTACTGTGACGGTTCAGGGGATTCCTTCCTCTCCATGTGTCCCCGGCACCGCGCTTCCCCCTGCCTCTGATCTCCCTTCCTTGCCCCCTCGTTCTGTTCTCCCTTCCTCCTCCCGCATCCGTCCCTCTGCGGCATCCCCTGATGCTCTCCCAGCGTCTGCGCGTGTTCTCCGCAGGGAGCGCGCATGTTCGCAAACACCCGATCCCCTCCGCAGTACTCCCTGCTCGCGGCCTCTCTCTGTCTCCCCTCTGGTCCCTTTACCTCCTGCAGTCTCTCCTCCGGTTCTCTCTGCTCCCTCGGCGGGTGCTCCCGCGGCGCGGCGCTCTGCACGCCTCCTGACACAGCCTGTGCGCGCGCACCCCAACCTTACAGAGGGTGCGCGCACACGCTCCTCTTGTAAACTTCCCTAGACCTCTGGCTCTGCCCCCCATGCTGTACAAGCCAACTCTCTCTCTAGTTTACCTGTCTCCTCCCTCTCTCCTTCTCACCTATCCCTGCTGCCTCTCACTTCACCCTCTACTCCTCCTCTCTCTCCCATTGGTGTTCCCTCCTTTATAACCCCCGTCTGTCCTCTAGCTCATTGCTCTGCATACTGTCCCGGCCAGCTTTATTCTACTGCGGCTGCCGCCACAGTTTAAAAACAGCTGCGGGCGGCGCGCGGCGCGCGGCTATCTTCGGCCGTTTTTCCCACGCCTCGGGCGCTTTCAATAGTAAGCGCCATTAGCGCTTATCTATTGAAGCACGGCCGCCGCGCGGGAAACTCCGTTTTAAACGGAGAGAAGCCCTGCGGTTAGCCCGCTATGCACCCGGCAAGCTTTAGAATAAAGCTGGCCGGGATAGTAGCTTCTTGTAACCTCTGTGTGTGCAGTCCTCTGCTTGGCTCTCCTGTGTCTTTCAGCGTTTGTTCCTGCTCCTGCTTACCCCTTGATCTCCCTGGCTTGAACTCTGCTTTGTACTGGATTACCCTGCTCTCTCCTGCCCTTGAACCCTGCTTACGGATACGACTTTGCTGCCTTCTGTTATCTCTGGACTCTGGCTTATGGACATCACCATCCTGCTCTCTATTGTCCTAGACTGTGGCACACGGACATCACTATCCGAACTCTGAATCCCAAGGCGTTGCAAGTGTAACGGTTTTTGTGAACCGGCCTGACCCCCCCCAATCTCATATTGGCCCCTGTGGTCTAACCAGTCCCCATTACGGTGTAGTGTCTGGTGGTGCACCTGTTGGCTACAGGACTCCTGAGTCTCCCGCATGATGGTGTATGGGGATTTGCCAACCCAGACAGGCAGCTGAGGTAGTGTGCTGAGTCCTACCTATATCCAGTGCAGCGCCTCCACCTCATCAGGGTCCCTTCGGTCACTTGGGGATGGTCCTGGCGAGGAACTCCTCTGTGGTGCTCCTCTCTGTGCAATAATTCACACATGCACACGAGAGTGTTGATAATCAAGGACATTCTTTATTGTACGGTGGGCCAGCTGCCCTCCACAACGGGGTGTAATCAGCCCTCCATTGTTTCTGTACTTCCCTTGGAAAAGTGTGTCCTCCTAATGTAGGGATTCCCTCTCCCCACAGGGATATCTATGCTGTGCCAGGTCCCTGGTCACAGTCTCCTCCTTCAGCTAATATAACATAACCACTCTCATCTACTCAGCAACTCCTCCAGAACTCAGACTAGAACTAACTTTTTGGCTCAGTGCTGTGCCTTATGTATCCTCTGGGGGCTGACACAACTCTGACATCACCAACCAGGGAGTCAGAGCCTGTGACCACTCCCATCCATACATAGGGCACCTCACCAGGGTGTGAGGGCAAACCTCCATAATTACTACTGGCATGCCCATAACTTACCAGGCCTTACTGCCAGCAGGAGAGATGACTGCAACCATTTTATGCATGGTTACATTCTCCCCCTAGTGAATCCCACCGTCCCCGGCTGGGACCTAAATTTGAACACCTTCCGCCAGGACGCACTGTAAAATGGAACATTGTTAGACATCACACATGTTTATAACAACATAATGAAAACAGTCTCATCCCGCCAAGCACGCCCCGACCAGCAGCCACGAGCCCGCGTAATGCCCTAGTACCGCCTAATAATAGTGTCTCGGGTCCGGCTTCTTCACCTCTCGACCCCCCATGTCCAGGACGGTCACGTGGTAGCTACGCTGCGATCCCCTCTCGGGCCTGTAGACTACCCTGTGCTTATACACGCTCCTCCCAATGCTCCAAAACCTTATAAGGTGCTCTATTCTCTCTTCCGCCTTGCTACCAGTAATGGCACCCCCTTTGTTAACCATATACTCCTCAATAGTTTCTCTTAGCCACTTGTCCCTATTCTCCTCTATCTCCTCCATGAGGGGTTCTGGAACATAAGGGTACTCCAACCCATGAGAGTATTTGTACTTCGCAATGATCGCCCTTTCCGCCCTACTGCTCCTAGTTAGGTTGGCGCTCCCTGCTTCCCCTGGTAACACCCATGACAGGGGCTCATCCGGATCTACGGGGTTGTTTAATATACCAGGGCCCATGGGTTCAATTTCGTTTCGGTCGATCATGAGCCACCGATATTGCATTTCTTTCTTCCGCTCTGCGGGCGTGAACTCTCCCCTAGCCCACCAGTAATCTACCACGTCATCCTTGCGTAGCAGAAACCGCGTGCGGTCCATCCAACCCATGTACCCCTTGAATAAGGGGGCCCACCATCGGGTCTCCTTGGGTTTTTCGTTCCACTCCTGAGAGTCTCCCACCTCCCCAGGAGCACACCCGGGAAGTCCCTGCAGAGCGGGGCCTGGACCACCTCTCATGTTTCGGGGCCTCACCAGAGGGTATATCCTCCTCCTCCGGCACCCACCGGGACTTAGATACCCGTCCCAATTGTCCTCCTCCCCGGGATCCCTCCCCGGAATCGAAGCTACTTGTTCTATCCCCAGTCCGGTTCTCTCCAACCCCCAAAGACCCTTCCGACACCCCCAAGCTGGAAGATGATCCCCGGGAACAGGTGACTGGGACAGGGGCCTTAGCTAGGGCATGGGGTCGGGCATAGGGGTAGGCAGTCGGAAGCCGCGGGGTTCCGACCCGTTCGCCTTCCTGGGATTGTCCTGTACCACTGGACAGTGGTATCGCCGGTGGCGTCTCACCCCTCTCTGGCTTCCACGTACTCCGGTCCTTCTTGGTCGATCGGGAATCACCACCCGATCGCTGAGATGTGTGCCTCCTGCTTCCGCTGGTTCCGCCGCCTCTACCGGAAACGCCGTCGTCGCTGGAACCGGAAGCGTCGCCATCTTGGGATGGACCCCCATGCGGGATCTCTTCTACCACGATCAGATCCGGAAGTTCCTCTGCATCCACGTGCGCCGTCCGGGCCTGGCACGGTCTCTCCTCCTCGGGCGACGGCATCAGAGCCTGGCAAGGACAAGGGCTATCCTTACCAGTCCGCAGATTGGGCGTGGATCGCCCATGGCCACTGGACCCGCCAGTCCCGATAACTGCTGGGCTCCGCCTCTCCGGTTTCGGCTCCACCGGGGACACCCGACTCCGCCCACTGTCGCTGCCGGTAAGTGGCCGTTTGGTCCCGCTTCCCCCACCGGGAACTGCCACCGGCCAGACCAGGGTACTCACTGGCTCTTTGGGTCCCTCGTCCGAAGGATCCGCACTTAGCGTACTTGGGGTCACCGAGCGCGGCGACCGCCTTCTTTTCTCACGGTCGGTTGTCAAACCGACCACGTCACACTCCTCAGGGTCTATACTTTTAGTCCATAGCGCCCCGGGGGACTCGCGGGACAACATAGCAGTATTCCCCCCAGGATCGTTGTTCTGTATGGGCACGAAGGTGGGCATTGGCCACAGATATTGTGTGCCACACTGGGGACAGCGTGCGGCCGTGCTCATGGCGCCGCCGGGCAGTCGGCACTGTAGGCAGAGGCCTACGACTGTCTCCGCGCCCCCCACGCGTATCACTAACACCCCGCCGGGTATCGCGTAGGGTTGGGTTGAAACCATCCGGTTTGCATCCGGGGAGCAGGCCATATTCTTGGTAGGAGCTACTCGCAATATTGGTCTGTCCTGAGAGCTGGTTCCGCACGAGTGACCAACAGGGGTTGAATGGTCAGCCACTCCTTGGTTTAGCTCCTCCCTCCTCTGACACAATTGGAATCCGCCCCCAGTGGTAGCAATTATGGGCGGGTCCCACAAGGGAATAGGATGTCCTTTGATTAAGGCCGCGCCTCTCTCAGTCCTAGAGGGCGCGACCACAGCTACCGCGCGTTTTTCCCCAACAGGGTGGGGCTCTGCTTTTGCCGCCAACTCCAATCGCTTCCTTGCAGCTGCCTTGCGTGCAAAGTATCCCTCTTTTTTGCACCCGATTTCCGCGGCCGGAACTTCTTTTGGTAGTGGTATTGGCAGCGCGCCAGCTCCTGGGCCCACAGGGCATAGTTGGAAACCACTCCCCCTGGTAGATATTAGGGGAGGGTCCCACAGGCTAAGTGGTTGACTCAGCACAGGGGCTGAGTGAGTCTCTGTCCATGCAGGCGCGGCCGCAGCTTTCGCGCCATACCCCCCATCAGGGTGGGGTTTTCCAGTTGGCGCCACTTCTGGCCAATTCTTAATACTTTGTGCATCCGCAGAATAGTCTGCCATCGGCCCACGCGGTCTCCCAGAGAAGCGGGAGCCGCCATTTTGCAATTCCCTTCCATCCCCCACAATTTCAATGTCCTCTACACAGTCCTCCAGGGAAGCCCCCCGTTGTCCTAGGCAGGACCAGAACGGTGCGGCCACAGCTTTCGCTCCACTCCAAAGCAGACTTGAAAACGACAGTTCAGCAACAGCTTGCTCTTCAGTGGGGCGCACGCCATGTGTGCTTTCCCCATTAACCTCCGGTCGCCATTTTGGACTATCCGCACCGCGCGGATCCTCCATTCTTGCGGTCGCCATTCTCTCATAACAGTTATCGTACATGGGGCTCCTCTCTGCGGGGCAGCCACCACACCGGTACAATAAAGATGTCTCTGATGCACCACCACATGTGTACCTAATGTAGGCTGGAATCGTGTATGCACTACCTCAGGCTAGGCTCACTCTCTCAGAGTCTGCTGTATCTCCTTCCTCCCAGTCTGTGCTCCCTACGGTAAGAGTTCTGGAATGGGCTAGAGTACTCTGGGGCTCCCATGCAGTACTTGGGGCGTCTACCTGTCTTGGTTAGCCTAGCGCAGACCCTCTCCAGGATTCCTGACCACGTTAACAGGCTATCCCTTCTGGCATCCTTCCAACTAGCGCTACCTCACGGTGACTAGGACAGCCATAGCCCGGCTCCAAACCCCCAACTCCTTTCAGGCCCCTAGGTCGTCCCTGCGAACCGACAATACCCCGTCAGCCCCCTTGACCGCCCCTAGGTCCGTCCCAAACCAGCACAAAGTGGCAGCAGACACTCTCCCTGTTCCCAAGTGACCTAGCTAAAGCCTGTCCTGTTGACAGGTTATCTCAGCAGCGCCTCCAAATGTAACGGTTTTTGTGAACCGGCCTGACCCCCCCCCAATCTCATATTGGCCCCTGTGGTCTAACCAGTCCCCATTACGGTGTAGTGTCTGGTGGTGCACCTGTTGGCTACAGGACTCCTGAGTCTCCCGCATGATGGTGTATGGGGATTTGCCAACCCAGACAGGCAGCTGAGGTAGTGTGCTGAGTCCTACCTATATCCAGTGCAGCGCCTCCACCTCATCAGGGTCCCTTCGGTCACTTGGGGATGGTCCTGGCGAGGAACTCCTCTGTGGTGCTCCTCTCTGTGCAATAATTCCACACATGCACACGAGAGTGTTGATAATCAAGGACATTCTTTATTGTACGGTGGGCCAGCTGCCCTCCACAACGGGGTGTAATCAGCCCTCCATTGTTTCCGTACTTCCCTTGGAAAGGTGTGTCATCCTAATGTAGGGATTCCCTCTCCCCGCAGGGATATCTATGCTGTGCCAGGTCCCTGGTCACAGTCTCCTCCTTCAGCTAATATAACATAACCACTCTCATCTACTCAGCAACTCCTCCAGAACTCAGACTAGAACTAACTTTTTGGCTCAGTGCTGTGCTTTATGTATCCTCTGGGGGCTGACACAACTCTGACATCACCAACCAGGGAGTCAGAGCCTGTGACCACTCCCATCCATACATAGGGCACCTCACCAGGGTGTGAGAGCAAACCTCCATAATTACTACTGGCATGCCCATAACTTACCAGGCCTTACTGCCAGCAGGAGAGATGACTGCAACCATTTTACAGCATGGTTACACAAGTATACCTTAACCTTCTTTCTACAGGCCCGGCAACGCACTACCACACTCCAGGCACGCCCTCACTGCTGTGGGTGCGTGTTATAACCCTACCCACCTCAGTACTGGGGACTGGCCAGGTCTTCGGGCATACAGGCGTTACAGCTACTGGCACCCAGGACACTACCTCTTCCCTTTGCTTCCTCTGTCTGACTGGCTCGCGGTCCGTACGCGCCAAACTACCTTCTCCACCTCCCTGCATTCGCCCCTTCGGATGCTGGGACATGTAGTCCCTTGCGGAGCCGTTTCCAAGATGGCCACCGCAACATTACACTGCACATGCGCAAGGCTTTACGCTGTGCATATGCAAGAACCAAAATAGAGGCCCCCTGTATGCCGAGTCCGCCGCAGAGCTCCCTCTCCGCACCCTGGGTAAGAGTGGAGATCGGCTACACATATAAAGAAAGAGAGTTGTGACAATTGATATAAAGTGTACATAGCATCTCAGTGTTTAATAGCACTGTGTTTAGAAGGGCATTACTGTATGTCAAAATTACCTACTTACTTATATTAATTTTGGTGATATAAATTCATATAAATACTCATCTGCTAATTTAGGTATCTTAAATTTCACGTTTATTGTTATCTTTCAGTCGTCTTGGAGAAATATCCAATTTTTATAGGCCATTTAGATCTAAAATGCTATCACAAGCAGGGCCCTCGTTCCATTTTGTATCGGTACATGTTTGTTTGTCCTCATTCGGTATGTCATTTTATTTATGTAAGTTTTTTAATTCTGTTTCTACATTGTACCACACTGCAGTATATTTGTGCACTTTATTAATAAACAATAATACTATATATGAGTTCAAATTGATAATACTGTACTGTAGGTCTAATCTAAACCTATCTATAACTGTTCAGCAAATGAGTCAAACTGTTTCTATTCCTCTTTCCCATCGTGCAGATTTTATTAACAATTGTAACACAGTTGTCCAAATACTTTCAAAATGTGTTCTGTAAAGAAGTCCAGCTTCGCATGACATTTTTTAACATATTAACCATTTGAATAAGCCATATACATTTTATTGTTAATGTCCCGGTGAGCCTGAAAAGAAAGGATCTGCTAAACAGTTTATAATAATAAAACTTTAAGCCATTTGGACATTTCATAAGCATCTGTGAGTTTATTTAAAAAAATAAAAAAAAGTTTAAAAAAGCGATTGGTACGCTTTTGTACAACATGTTCAGGTGCAAATGTGTGATTTTTAAAGAGCGTGTTGATGTTTCTTTGTCGGTGATGTGTTTGTGTGAAAATGTCATGCATCTGTTACATATTAGGATATGTGTTTTATTAGTAGCTGGGGACCCACAATAAAATGAATGCTATTTATGTGAAGTATGCTGCAGGCTGTGTGGAGCCTGTAACATCTTAAAAAAAAAATATATATATATATACCACACTTTACAAAAAACCCTCAAACATTTGAGATGATGAGCTGTTAGGGATTCAGGAGCCTGAAGCCAGCAACACTTTCCTCTATTTGTATGCCCTTAGATGTCACATGCAGCAATCTAACTTGTGAATAAAACTCCCACAGCGACTGCTTTCAATCGATCAAAGTTGCAACAAATCTTTAAATATTAATTTATCGCACGATTGTTCTTGTATTACAAAGCCAACACGTGCCATAACATTTCCTTCTATACATTCTGATCACTTAATTCTTACACTCAGCATTTGCTTATCTGCAGCCCTAAAGTCCCAAACCCCATACTCACACTTCACACCAACACCCAGCATTCCAGCTTTTATGATCTGTCCCTGCACCAGAGTTTCATGCCTGCCTCTAGTCTGTGCCCCATCATCCCACACTTATTTTGATGTCCTGGTTTTCTACACTTGCTCATGCTTCTCAAATGTCCTTGCTAGCTTCAGGATCCCAGCTCGTCAAAGGAATTTAGACCTTATTGCCGGACCTGACCTCCTAACCTTCTGTTCCAGCCCTGCATCCCAACCCACCTATGTCACAGCCAATCTCTCCCCCCTCTACTTCATCCCATTTTCCATAATTAAATAGGGAGTTCTCAATCAACCAGAGAATGAAAGTAAATGCTGGGAACTACCAACAGTAGGAGATGCTTAGAAACATAAGTGGTGTGCGTTGAGAGGTGCAGGACAAGAGAGATCCTATATATGGTGCACACCTGCTATGTATAAAGACATTGGTATATTAAAAGTTATATTTTATTGAACTACAATCAGTTCCACAAACATTCTTTATACGTAACAGGTGTGCACCATATATAGGATCTCTCTCGTCATGCACCTCTCATCCCATTGTCCATCTGACACTTTAGCCCCAAAGCAACTTCATTCTGCCCTCTCCAACACAACCAGGTGTATGTTATTTACCGTACTGTTTAAAGCAAGCACCAAATGCCCCAGGTAGAATTTTTGGGGATTTTAAATTGATTTGATTCTTATAATTTAATCTTTATTTAACATCAATTCCTATCTTAAACCCTGAGGAGGCGCAGTGCAATAGGCCCGGTTTACAGGTTTCTCACAGAGAGCGGTGTAGTTTCCTTGAATTGGAGGAGGCAAGGTCTTTTTGGGACATGACGTACAGATGTAGGCTGACTTTTGCTGGATCACCCGGTTGGCGTCGGATTGGTGGCATCAGCATGCTCAGAGGGTACAAATACACTCCTGTAAGTATATGTATTTTATACCTTGATAAAAAGCCCTTAGGGGCTTGAAACATGTTGGTTTGGGCTTATAGCCTTTATTCCATGATCCAATAAATTTGCTATTTTTCTATCACTATTGGGATATGCATCGCTTAGTCCTCTTGCATCATGTAGTGTTCCTCTTTTTTCTCCTTGCTATTTCCAGTTCTACCTTCAGCAGATTGCACACCAGGTACCTCAGGACACCAGGATTTCTATATTAGACTCCATGAGTCACATAATATATCCACACTGATATTATTCAGGACCTGACCCTTATTATATACAGTACACGCCATTCTTCTGGACACAAGTCTGTGTTTGCATAATCACTGAAGAATGTGGGATCATTCCAGATAGGCGTGTGAGTTAGGATTCTTACCAGTTATATATTCTATCAGTTACCGGACAGGTACCATGCACTGATATGTTCAAACAAAATTCAACTAATCTGTCCAGGATTCTCTGAGCACCACACAGTTTTTTGGAACTTGGCTTTTGCTGAAGCTGTGGCTTAAAAGGCAAAAAGCAGCCGCTTTAGTGAAAGTCACAGCCACTCCCAGCATTGCTGTGTGTGCTCCATTACTTCCGAATTGAGGGGAGTTCTGACCTGGATCCTGTGGCTTCTTCCAGGAGAAGCAAAATGAGGTTCGGCTACATCTGTACGGTCATAAAACATTGAAGGTAACACAATCTCGACTTAGTAAGAAATCAAAATAGTTTAATTGAAGTCAATGTTTCGGTGCTATAACCACACCTTAGTCAGGACTTAACAAACATCATATACAGTGATTAATATATAGACCAACTACATGACAAAAAAATTGCCAAAATACAAGCACCTCCTCCATCTGAGATAAGAGATCATGAGTTACGTCATGACACCAGATTGCTGTAAAGAAAATGAGAATGCAATACAAAAACATTCTGAGTTTCCCGACTATGAATGGTGCACGTCCCGCTGCATGATATATTGATAATGAGATCAACTCTTTTGTGATTAATATGTTCTGTATAATGTGTGGTAGGACGGCCTCATGGTAGGGTCAGTAAGAGTCACAAGCAGTGGGATAGGTTTCAAACTTCAGTGGTTTATTCTCCAAATTAAAACAAAAAACAGGCACACTGTCCCTTTAAGGCAAACCAAATCATAAAATAAAAATCCATTCCCCTTTGGGAGACTAACTGGAGAACAGTGTCTGACTAACAGACTGACTAGCTAAGCCCTGTTTCCAGCTTTAACAATACACTCCTGTATAGAAATATATAATATCAAGTCCTTATCTGTGGTTTTGGGAACTCAGTACCAAGAGAATCCAGGAAATCCCTGTGGAAACAGCAACACTGACAGGACAGCTCTGCTCCCTCAGCAGTCTAATGAACGCTGGTTCCTTGAAGACAAGCCCAGCATCCAGCAGCTTGTTCACTCTCATGGCAATTCTGCTCCTGGGTTTGGGTCCCAGCAGGCCCTGTATCCAGCAGGCCTGGCAAACCGTTCCAACGAGTGTCCTTCATGGTTGGGGAAGGTCTGTCGCAGCTGGCAGCTTACTGCCTACTTTTTAAAGCCCCTTTTTAGTCCAGAGCTGTTTGCTTAATTAGCTGCAGGTGCAGCTAGCTCCTAATGAGGAGTTTAACCTCCTGCATGCTGGAAAGTATGCACAATGCAAGCTCTCCCCAACCTGCACAGACAGTGACTCTGGCACACATGGTATTTTGATAACTATTGAAAAATACTCTTCTTCTCAGAGATATAAAAAATGGGAGCAGGACTTGCTGTAAGCAGAGGTTAATAAGTGTTTTAGTGGGTAATGATATTCCTGTTCATACTATGAAAGGAACACTATTGAGGCTACAATATCTTATTTAAATGTATTTTTTTGTAGAGCTAAAGTTTATCTTTATATATACAATCATATTCTTGCATTGTGATATTATGAAAAAGAATAGTTAACATGGTATAGATGAAAGCTTAATGTTGCCTGATTATATATTTATCTTTTTACTTTTCTCTGTTACAATATGTTCTTTCTTTTCATTTTTCTTGCAGTTTCTACAGTATGGTGTTTTTTTGTATTACGTTCACATTTTCTTGATAGCCGTCTGGTGTCATTACATCACTCACGACCTCTGATTTGAGATAATGGAGGTGCTTGTATTTTGGTGGTCCTTTGGGCAGGTAGTTGGTCTCTATATAAATCACTGTATATGATAGTTTGTTATGTCCTGACAAAGGTGTGGTTATAGCACCGAAACATTGACATCAATAAAACAATTTTTATTGTTTAGTGTGCATTATCTTCAATGTTTTACGATTATGGGAGCAGCTTGCAGCAGTTAATGATTAACAGCACCCAGCACCTCTACAAATATGGAGCCATGGAGCATTTATTGTTAATTTGCTGTGCAAGACTTACACTAATGTATCTTCCATACATATGTACAGACATACCCCGCATTAACGTACGCAATGGGACCGGAGCATGTATGTAAAGCGAAAATGTACTTAAAGTGAAGCACTGCCTTTTTTCCACTTATCGATGCATGTACTGTACTGCAATCGTCATATACATCCATAACTGATGTAAATAACGCATATGTAACAGGCTCTATAATCTCCCCGCTTGCGCACAGCTTCGGTACAGGTAGGGAGCTTGTATTGCTGATCAGGACGTGCTGACAGGCGCATGCGTGAGCTGCCGTTTGCCTATTGGGTGATATGTCCTTACTCGCGAGTGTACTTAAAGTGAGTGTCCTTAAACCGGGGTATGCCTGTATATGATAGGCAAACAATAGGAAAAGAAATTCCAACAATCGATGCTCAGCTGTGAGGAATCACTGCAGATGTGATAATATCTTGAGTATTACAGAGCTTAAATTCTTAGGAGAAACACTTTAAATCCACTCTCTTGAGTATGTCAATTTCTAGTGTGTCTGTCTGAACCTCCTGAAGTATGGGGGACCTCTGGTGTTAGATAATGAATCTTCGGGTCAGACTATATGCATGACCCCTGATGTACACCACTATAATAAACGTCTCCCTGGAGAATGGCACACATATAATAATGAACAGCCAATCCGTATCTGAAGGAATGGGGGTACTCACGATTGAGAGGTTGTGGGTCCATCAGCGTGCATCACGCATAGTGTATACAGCAGTAGAGAGCTTCCACGATGGAAAGAAGTGGAGCACAGCAATGAAGTAAGGGGGCTAGACACCTGTAAGTATAAGGTTAAAAGTCCTTTAATCCATGGTAGACATCATGGTGTGAGGGTAAGTAAAAATCTCTAACGCGTTTCGGCCCGTGACCCTTATACTTACCGGTGTTTAGCCCCCTTACTTCATTGCTGTGCTCCGCTTCTTTCCATCGTGGAAGCTCTCTACATATGTATATGATACCATAGATATATTATGGAGGGCATTATTTTTATTGTTTATTTGTCAAGTGCCAACATTTTCCACAGCATGGTAAAAAAAAGGCAACAGAGATTTGATAATGATGTAAAACAGAGTTACAGTACATACAAATAAGGATAAACATGCACAGACAGATACAAAGAGGTAATGAGGGCCCTGCTCATTAAAGCTTACATTCTAGAGGAAATGAAGGACAATGTTGAAACATAAAGGTAAAGTGACTGCTTATTGGGGGATGGAGTGTACCTAAGGGTGGAGGTTGGTCCACTTCAATTGCTGAACCCATTAAAGTATGAGGTTGATGAGGTTAGGGGGTGTTAGATAGCAAGGATATTTGTCCTTCCGCATAGCTGATACTAATGGGGTTGGATGATTGAGGTAAGTCAGATAGGCTTCCTTTAAAAGGTAAGTTTTGTGGGAGTTTTTATACATCTGAAAGTTACGGGAAAGTCTGATGGCACATGGTGGAATTCCAGAGAGATTGGGAAGCACAGGTGAAGTCTTATAGGTGGGAGTGAAAGGGAGATACGGCAGGAGGACAGGCAGATGTCATTGTCAAAATGTAGGGGGAGGGGTTAGGTATTTACTGTATATGAGGATAAGGGCTTAGATTTAAGCAGGGGCAGCATCATTCAGCTACTTGGTTGGCATTTACGACTTGAAAGAAAAAAACCTTGTATTGGGGACTTTCAAATTTGACTCAATATATAAAAGACCATGGGGCCGATTCACTAAGCTCCGTTAAGTGGCTTTAAGAGCGCAAAGCACCCTTTAAGCCCAATAAGGCTGCAGTGAGATTCACTAAGCAGTGATAACTGTGCTTTATCGGTCTTAAAAGGGCTTTTTTTAGCCCTCGGCGCAAAATGCGCATGATCAGGCTATTGCGCTGATTTTTGCCAGTACTACCGATTCACTAAGCAGCGCTAAGTGAATAGGCCTTAAAAAACCCGCCAAACAAACGCGCCAGCTAAAGGCAGGCGCAAAAGAAGCTGGATTTAGAAAAAAATTCTTTGTTTACCTTTTTGCTGGCACACAATCTATACAACAGGCCCGTGGGGGTGTCCGGGGGTGTCCGCGGGTGTGTTCGGGGGTGTCCGGGGGTGTCCGCGGGTGTGTTCGGGGGTGTCCGGGGGTTCCCACGGCCGTCCGCGGGCCTGTGGTACCAATGGTGTGCCCCCTAAAATTAAACAATACTCTAAAAAAATACCCCCGTCCCCTAACACATACACTACATTAATGGGCAAAATTACTATTATCCACATATGGATAATAATGCATTTGCCCATTAAATATACATTAATCACAATAAAAACATATTGTATACACAATAAAAAAAAGAGCCAAACTAATGTCCCCTAACCCCTTAATGACCTTAGCGGTTATTAACCGCTACAGTCATTAAGGGGTTAAGCCACCCTGACCCGATACCCAACTTTCACCCATTTATTTGTACAGTGGCTTCATCATGTATATATATATATATATATATATATATATATATATATATATATATATATAGGTAACAGAGCAGATGGCACACAAATACAGATGAAGACAGGTGCTTAGTCCCATATGAATGAATATAATCAAAGGCTCCTTACCAGGCAGACCAGAGAATCCAGGGAATCCAAAGTAGGCACAGCAAGGAAGAGACAGCACACTTGTTAGCAAAAAGAATTGTATTAGTAAAGCAGGCACAAAACACCAACGTTTCGGTCCTAAAAACAGGACCTTTATCAAGGGAGTGCTTGATAAAGGTCCTGTTTTTAGGACCGAAACGTTGGTGTTTTGTGCCTGCTTTACTAATACAATTCTTTTTGCTAACAAGTGTGCTGTCTCTTCCTTGCTGTGCCTACTTTGGATTCCCTAGATTCTCTGGTCTGCCTGGTAAGGAGCCTTTGATTATATATATATATATATATATATATATATATATATATATATATATTATAATATATATATATATATATATATATATATATATATATATATATATATACACACATATATATATATACTGTATATGCATGATTAACTAATATACAAATAAATACTGTACATGGCCAAATACAAATCTCTCACAATATCAAACAGCACCAAGCAAAATCAATATCTAAGAAATCCAAATACAAACACTCAATTTGACAATGTGTACATGATACAATTAATCTGTGCATCATGTGTCAACCAGTGCTCCAAATCAAATACACTAAACCTAACAAGATACAAATACAATCATTAAAGAAAAACAAACCATCAACACAATTAAATGACCATCAATTAATCCAATCACCCATCAATTACAATCCAAATCAATTACACACTTCAAATCCTACAAACAAACCATTGTGAAAAATAATCTATGTCAAAGTAACCATTAAACTAAATCTATCTTCCAAAAATAAGCCAATAAAATAATCTATAGCAACCAGCCTTTAAATAAACATTTGCAGAAATGAAATGTATATTAGAAACACATTTTTACACAAAGCAGCAAATTGCAATTCCAACAAACTTCCAAACAGGGCAAGCCAACAAGTTTTTATTATACCTGTATGTATGTCCATCTATAGTTTACAGACATAAATACAGGTGCAATAAAAGAGCATTAAAAGCAATTCAATCACATTAAAAACCAACATACAATACAACCACTGATTTGTCCTGTACGTATGTATATCCATAGTGACATACATAAATTCAGGCCAAATAAATGGACATAAAAAAAAATGGACGTCAGGAAAAAAATGCCAAAAAACCTGTAAAATAAAAATAAAATACATTTATTTTGTTTACTTACCATTAGATGAACCACTCACAGAAATCAAGGGGAACCGGAAGCACTGGAACAGGTAATCCAACAACAGGAACCAGGTAACCATAAAATAATAAACCCTTACAATCCACAAGTTCTGTATCTTCTTTCTTCTATTTGTAATCCATAGTGGGGGTCTTCTCCGTCTTATCCGTCTTCTTCTGTCTTCTTCCGGGGTCTTCTTATCTTCATCCGCCACACCCTGGTCTTCTTTCTTCCTTAGGAGGTCTTTCCTCCTCGGCGTCTAGCTTCAAAATGAGACGACATAGGCTTTTATAGGCCTATGACGTCACATTTTCGTCATATGGTTCTCACAGTCCTGATTGGGCCGTGAAAACATGTGCTTTGGCAGACCAAAAAAAAATGATGACGTCATTTAAAGGCAATGAAAGCACAGCCAATCAGAATGGCTGTGCTTCAATTGCCTTTAAGATGACATCATGAAAAGAAAGATGGCCGGCCTCACATGGTACGGTAGCCAATCAGAGCGTGGGGAATACATCCCAACTCTGATTGGCTCAAGTACCATGTGACAGGCTTTTAATAACGTCACATCCGTTCTCCCCAAAGCCTCTGTCACATGGTCTACTTTTTTCATTGACTATATATATTATAATATATATATATATATATATATATATATATATATATATATATATATATTGATGAAGCCACTGTACAAATAAATGGGTGAAGGGTGGGTATCGGGTCAGGGTGGCTTAACCCCTTAATGACTGTAGCGGTTAATAACTGCTAATGTCATTAAGGGGTTAGGGGACATTAGTTTGGCACTTTTTCTTATTGTGTATATTTTTCAGCACCCCAGTGTATGGACGGGGAGGAAGTTGAGGATGGCCTTCATCGTGGGTGCCGGACAAGGGGGAGTACAAAATGTATTTATTGTGATTAATGTATATTTAATGGGCAAATGCATTATTATCCATATATGGATAATAGTAATTTTGCCCATTACTGTATAGTATGTGTTAGGGGGCGGGGGGATGTGTGTTGTATATAGCAATGTTTATTGGGAGCAATTGTCCCCAATAAACATGCTGTTATGCCTTAACCCCTTCATTGCCTTAGCGGATAGCCGCTAAGGTAATGAAGCTGCTTTAATGTATTTTTAATAATAGTGTGCTGGAGCAGGGGGTCCCCTGAGCTGAACCGCATTGATTTGTGGCTCAGGTACCCCCTGCTTCCCGAGTTACAGGCCCCGGTAAGGGGCATCGGGGCCAGTGTGAACGCCATCTTTATTGAGCCCATGTCGCGTCTTTTACTCTATAAAGATGGTGCAGACAATGGCACCGATGCCCCATACCGGGGCCTGTAACTCGGGAAGCAGGGGGTCACTGAGGCATTAATCAATGCGGTTCAGCTCAGGGGACCCCCTGCTCCCGCACACTATTATTAAAATGTACATTAATGGAGCTTCATTACCATAGCGGCTATCCGCTATGGTAATGAATTATTATTTATTGTTAAGTGTTTTTTAATATTAGTGTACATGTGCAGGGGGTCTCCTGAGCTGACCCGCATTGGTTTCAGGTCCGAGGACCCCCTACTTCAGGAGATATAGGCCCCGATATGGGGTGCCGGTATCCCCTGCAATTTAAAATTCCCTCGTCACGTGACCGGGACATTTAAATTCTGCAGGAGATACCGGCACCCCATAACGGGGCCTATATCTCCTGAAGTAGGGGGTCCTCGGACCTGAAACCAATGCGGTTCAGCTCAGGAGACCCCCTGCTCATGTATACTACTATTAAAAAACATATTTGGATAGCACGATTGCCTGTAAGAGCGGTGCATTGAGACACAGCGTCTCCATGCAGTTTTTACAGGCTGCTTTGTTTATAATAGTTATCGTGCTAAATAACTTTTAGCACGATATCAGGGGGGGAAGAAGGTGATCGCGTGCTATGGCCCTTTTGGGCAAGGCATGCCGTAAACGCGCCAAACAGCCTTAGTGAATAGCGCTTATGGCTGAAGCCTTTTGCGGCCGAGCGATATAACCCATTTTAGCGCTACTTAACGTAGCTTAGTGAATCGGGCCCCTTATAACTTAATTTTGCTGGTTCTTAGACAGACACAATCTTCACTGTTGTGTCTGTATACTTAATCTACAATTTGACAGCCTAACATCTATTTTTGTTGGAGAAACAGATATCTGTCTTTTACACCACTTAATCATGAAATGTTTGGGATTTTTGATTCATCTTATTGCAATGACCACAAATATCTACATATTTGTTATTATTGCTAATTGCTGCCAGGCCCAGGACATCTTCATTTTCAATATAGCCTTCAAACTAGTTGATGACCTGTTCATCACCTCTCTCTGTGATGCAAAGAGGATATTTCAAGAATGTAATGTTTTCTTTTAGGCTGGCAGCCTATCATCTGGGTATCATCTACAGACTTCCAAACTATACATATTTCCCTATTAGTGGCCATGAGTGATAACCCCCAGGTTAATTCTCCATTTTTAGATTAACACAGAACCAGGATGGGTCTTGACCTGCCATCAACATAATTCTTGTATTTTTAAGTCGATCTGTAACCACATTAACCCCTGAATTTCCAGATTGATTAAAATACTCAATATCTCATCATATTTTCATGACAACGCTCATGCCTTAATGAGAATAGCAACCTAGACAGTGAATTAACTACTGTATATACTTTGTCTTGAGCTCAACAGATGAACAATGGACACACAAAGAAAAGAAAAAGAGGGAGCATAAGAATGTTTAGCAGGCTTGGAAAGGGGAAATTACAAGGGACAAGGGAAATGTTGTAAATTCTATTAAATTCATTTGTTGAGGATTATTTGTAGTCTACAGATGTATAGATGTAGTGGCCGTTATTCGAACACTTCACATGTTGTATACCTCGGAATACCCATGTCATGGCGCATGATTTCTACCAACCTTACCGCCTTAAGACGCGAGTGCAGGCGAGTGCAGAAAATGGCATTTTAGTGTTCTGGTTTATAAACACCTGAAATTGACACAGTAGCATAGTAGCACAGTGCTGTACACATTGCAATTCATTCATTTCATTGCACACAAAAAAACAGAATCCAGATGCACCACAGATGCCTGGTGTGATTTGCCGCGTTAATGCCACGTGGAATACTGCAGAGCACACGAAATCGGCTCTGTGATTTGTTCGAATAACGGCCACTGCATCTGTAGCAAGAAAATAAAGTCCCGAAAACAGGAAGCGACCTGGAGAAAGTGAGGATTAGCGTTGTGGGGGTGCCTGCTTCTGAATGGAACCACCTCAGTGTTTATCTTACCAAGCCAACCACCAGCTTGTAAGAGCGGCACATAGGACTCCCAGAGAGAAGTAGATTCTCTATATAGGGCCTATTTAAGAAGCTTCGATAAGTGAGTTATCGACAGTCTTGAGCACTTTTCGAGCGAGTTTGCATATGAAGCTATTCAGAGAGCTCCAATTACATGGCAAACGTGCTGGAACCCTGCTTCTTCCAGATCAATAACACTCCCACTCAGACAAAACCAAGCGCTAGCTCCAAAAATGCTCAAACTCAAATTTGTTGATAAATTCAGCTATTCAGGTAGCTCCGAGATTCACATCGCGGCTGTGACTCTGGTGGAGAAAATATATTCTTACTACATCGGATTGAAGCCGGCTGTATCCAGAGCTGACACATTAATATCAGCTCCGGAGACCCCCTGCCTCCATACTGTGTAATACAAATACATTTACAGGCAGTTTCATTACCTTAGCAGCTAACTGCAAAGTTAATGAAGGGGTTAAATACCAGTGCCCTGTTTGTTGGGGGTAGAGGGGGTGGGTGAAGGTTACTATCCTGTGGGTGATGGTTACTACTTAGCGGTTACTACCACCAAGATAATGAAGGGGTTAACCCCTCCCGTTACCCACCCGGTAGGCCTAACATCCCATCCTGGGCAAATACAACCTTCACCCACCCCTCTACCCCCAATAAACATTAAAATACAATACAACCACCAATATTATCCAATACACCCATTGATTTCCAGTGAGGTTACCTATGCCCCCAATGGGAGCACAGATAACCCCAATGGTAATGAATTGGCACCCTACTACCAACCCCCTCTACCCCCAACAACCCCCCAACACATACAATATAGAAATGGGCAAAATCCCTATTTGTACCCCCCTCTTTGTACCTTTCATATTATCCTCCTTTGCTTGTGTTTATCCCCCTCCCCCTTTTTTCCCCATCCCTCCCTTTTCCCCCCTCCCTCACCTTTCCCTCCCCCATCCACATCCTCCATTTTTACCCTTGTCCCTTGGGTGTTATTTATGACTTTGAGTTCTAGTTCACTCACTCATTTTACATTCTGTGTTCCTTTGCATTATATACTATCATATTAAATATCTATTGCATATTCATTATAGGTTATATGTTATTATTCATTTTGCTTTTTTGAGTGCTGGGAATTATATTATTTATCAACTTAATGTGATGTTGTAATAAAATGTATTATTCTCTTGGTAAACCAGAGTGCTATTGTGGGTTACTTTTTCTTCAGTCGTCCATATTACTTTATCCCAAGCACCGTCAGAAGCTTTATTCTATAGCTTACACATACTGATTTTGGTACAATTTACTTATAGGGTCTGTAGCCGACACACAAACACATACACACAAACACACACCTCCCCCTACACCATGCGGGAATTGAACCCATGATATGTTAGTGCAATTCTCTAGCTGCTACAACACATGGTTGGTGGGATGAATCTGACTCTATGAACAAATTTAACATCTACTGCACTGTGCAATAGATGTTAAGTTTGTTTATAGAGTCAGATTCATCACATAACTTTCATAGCATATGAAAGATCATGGGTTCAATTCTTGCATGTGTATTATACAGTATAAAATGTATTCACTGTTGGGCTGTCATTGGTCAGAGAAGGGTCATGTGACCCTCCTCTGCACTCGAAAGTGAAAGCAGCCATTTTGCGATCCCGGTTACAACGCAGTTTCATTCTGTGGACCCCGAGCACCGCGTTATAATGGGGTTCAGCTGTTTATATATATATAAAAACACACAAATTCCAGCAAGCTCAAGAAACCCCCAAACCAACCACATCATATATACAGCATATATATTTGTGTCAAAAAGGAGTGCTTGTGAGCGTGGCCAAATGTATACAACAAACATTTCATCGTAGCACTGGGTATTGCTGTCTTTTGATTATATATATATTACAGTGTTCGACAAACCTATACATCTGCACGCCCCGGGCTAGTGGATTTAACATCGTGGCGAGCTCCTATTGGCCCAAGCAGCACACGTGTGGTACTAGGTGGCGAGTAGATTTTTTTGTTCGGCGAGTAGATTTTTTGGTGATTTGTCAACCACTATATATATATATACATACACAGTTAGGTCCGGAAATAATTGGACACTGACACAATTTTCATCATTTTGGCTCTGTACGCCACCACAATGGATTTGAAATGAAACAAACGAGATGCAATAGAAGTGCAGACTTTCAGCTTTAATTCAAGGGGTTGAACAAAAATATCGTATGAAACGTTTAGGAATTACAATCATTTTCATACACAGTCCCCTTATTTCAGGGGCTCAAATGTAATTGGACAAATTAACACAATCATAAATAAAATGTTCTTTTTTAATACTTTGTCAAGAATCCTTTGCAGGCAATGACTGCTTTAAGTCTTGAACAACATGGCATCTCCCACTCTCAGGGGAACTTGCTTGCTTACAGTGTGATTGTGACAAATCTATTACAGAGTGCTTTTCCTGGTAATGTACAGGTTAATAAAAGCTTCAATCAGACTTAGAACTTTTGCAACTAATATTGACAGATTTATTATAAATCATTCTTCCTGGCAATGCACAGGTTATTAAGAATCTATATTAGTGTTAGGGACCCTTGGAACGTGGTCTGCCGTGCAGTTGGCTCAGGGGCTTACAACAATTTGGCCAAAATGTTAAACTAAAAGACCATTTTATTTATTAGTTATCTATACATGTATATTTAGGCACTGTACCGTGTATAAGTTTTACTGGATGTGCACTGAGCTTTGTCTGTGTTTTATGTTATGTCTCTGGTTTTAAATGACTGCTTGAAGTCTGGAACGCATTGACATCACCAAACGCTGTTTTTTCTCCTTTGTGATGCTTTGCCAGGCCTTTACTGCAGCTGTCTTCAGTTGTTGTTTGTTCGTGAGTCTTTCTACCTTAAGTTTTGTCTTCGGCAAGTGAAATGCATGCTCGATCGGGTTGAGATCAGGTGATTGACTCGGCCATTGCAGAATATTCCACTTCTTTGCCTTAAAAAACTCCTGGGTTGCTTTCACAGTATGTTTTGGGTCATTGTCCATCTGTAAAGTGAAGCGCCGTCCAATCAACTTCGCTGAATTTGGCTGAATCTGAGCAGACAATATATCCCTATACAATTCAGAATTCATCCGGCTGCTTCTGTCTTCTGTCACATCATCAATAAACACTAGTGACCCAGTGCCATTGTAAGCCATGCATGCCCATGCCATCACACTGCCTCCACCGTGTTTTACAGATAATGTGGTATGCTTCGGATCATGAGCCGTTCCAAGCCTTCTCCATACTTTTTACTTACCATCATTCTGGTACAGGTTGATCTTAGTTTCATCTCTCCAAAGAATTCTGTTCCAGAACTGGGCTGGCTTTTTTTTATATTGTTTGGCAAAGTCTAATCTGACCTTTCTATTCTTGAGGCTTATGAATGGTTTGCACCTTGTGGGGAACCCTCTGTATTTGCTCTCGTGAAGTCTTCCCTTTATGGTAGACTTGGATATTGATATGCCTACCTCCTGGAGATTGTTCTTCACTTGTTTGGATGTTGTGAAGTGGTTTTTATTTACCATGGAAAGGATCCTGCGATCATCCACCACTGTTGTCTTTCGTGGACGTCCAGGCCTTTTTGTGTTGCAGAGCTCACCAGTGCGTTCTTTTTTTCTCAGAATGTACCAAACTGTTGATTTGGCCACTCCTAATGTTCCTGCTATCTTTCTGATGGATTTTCTTTTTTTTTTTTTGCAGCCTAAGGATGCCCTGTTTCACTTGCATTGAGAGCTCCTTTGACCACATGTTGTGGGCTCACAGCAACAGCTTCCAAATGCGAATGCCACCTGGAATCAACTCCAAACCTTTTACCTGCTTAATTGGTGATGAAATAACGAACGTATTGCCCACACCTTTCCATGAAACAGCTTTTGAGTCAATTGTCCAATTACTTTTGGTCCCTTGAAAAAGAGGGGGCTACATATTAAAGAGATGTAATTCCTAAACCCTTCCTCCAATTTGGATGTGAATACCCTCAAATTAAAGCGGATAGACTGCACTTTAAGCCCATATTCATTATTTAACTGTAACTTGAATTTATTTTGGTACAAAGCCAAAATAACAAAACTTGTATCAGTGTCCAATTATTTCCGGACCTAACTGTATATACACAAGAATGTTCAGGGCACTCAACAAGGGAAAATATAAGGGAAGCAACTTATCTGGTCAGTTGTGGTGCAACCAGGATCACCATCCAGCAGCAAAAAAAGACAAAATCCTGATGTACAAAATCCGCAGCACTCACCAATTCAAATGCAAAAACAATTTAATGTAGAAACACAAGCATCAGGGGTAACAGCAGGAAAAAAGAAGCGACGTTTCTGACCTCCCGGTCCTTTCTCAAGCTCCCTCACTCAGCAAGTAATACACTGCTAATACATATAGTGATGTAAATTAACAAATTTGGTGCCAAACCCTTACTACTACTCGTATGGTGCCTCATCAGGAACAAAAAGTGTGTGCCCTTTAAGTGAGAAAAAAAACGCAGTTCCCGTAATAAACACCGCATTGCATTGACAGTATTAGCGCTGTGCTTATTTAATTGTTTTCAATTGTTTTCAACATTACAGTCTCACAGTTATGTGAGGTCTGTATTAGAGGTACACAAGCAAGCTACTTGTAACATTATGGGTGGCGTGCGTGCAACTTTATGGGCGGCATTCTGTATACAAACTTTCACGGATAACTACACTACTATTGGCGCTGTCTCGGCATGAATGCGGCATGAATGCGGTGAAGTGTGTGCCATTCGAAAAAAAATACCCAAACCGGAGATGTTGGAGAATAAAAGGGGCCGTGACAGTACACATACTCCCCTCAGTTCATGCACATACAGGAGGGGAAGAAATGCTCATTGCATGATCAGCAATATAAAGATGTATCCCTCGATTAGATTCATAGTACACTGTTGCATTATATTTGTTTACATCCATGTGCGCACTCACGTGTCTTCCAGTGACGATTGCCCAGTGTACTGAGTCTAGTATGTGATGTATACCCGTGCCGCTTAATTTCTAATATATATATATATATATAACAAAATGAACGAGTCCAGTGCCCCTACTGTGACGGGAGACGCGCTTAATAACACATTTATATTTCGTGGGTCCTGATTGAGCAGAACAGGTTGAGCAAAATAAACTGAGATTTATTCCCTTGATAGGCAAACACACGACAACTGCAGAATAAACTTAATAATTACACTCACGGGTAGAGAGACAGAGGATAATGTCCAGACAGATGCCAAGCACCAGAAGATTGTCCTTTAAAATGTAGTCCATTTGCAAATTGCCAAATAAATAGCCAGTCCAATCCTTCTGTGAATGTGCAAAGTCTTTTCTGGTTCTCTGGGATTTGCTGGATCCCCAGGGCTAACGAAATCCTGAAGCAGGGCAAGTTTCCTTGTTGCGATGTTTTTAACCCCTTGCGTTCTGGAATCGTAGCCACTCTACTCAGGTCTCATCCGCTTGAAGAAATCAGGTAACAGCAACAGCAACAACACAGGAATGAGGGGTACAGGCCTTTTTAAGGACAAGGGCCTGTGAAGGGATACATTAGCCTCATCCCATTGGCAAGGAATTATCTTGCTCCTATCAGAACCTGCCAGGTCACAGGGGACAATCTTACAGCCAGCCCAGGTAACTCTGAGCATTCTCAGTGAGCAGCTTGGTAGCACTGCTAAGTAAAAAGGGGCCACTCATTTCTGGGGACGCAATGTCTGGAGTTTGGTCCCAAGGTGTGAAATATCCAGGCTGAGTAACAGGACCTGCTACTCAGAAACATCCTGATTAAGTGACACTTTAAGAGTCTGGAGTCTTTCATCTACTAGATGCATCGGCATCTCCCAACCGGGGGGGGGTGGTCTTTCATCTATGCATAACATTTGTTCCCTAATGCCTTACAAAGGCAGGCATACAAAAAAATAGCATCCTGCCGGTACATGTTAACTGCAACAGAAGGCACTGTCAAAAATATATGTTTCCCTTATGACAAAGTTATATTTTTAATATGTGTGTACTGGGGGGGGGGGGGGGGGGATTGCACATAAAAAATCAGGGTGCTGGCTCACTCCGTTCCTAAATTAGCAATCTTAAAAGGGAACAGCATATAATATTAACCCCTTCATCCCCAATACGAAATAGGGGTAACCAGCCGAGCCCACTGCCTTTATTAATGCGCTGATTACCCCCCATTTTCGCCACACCTACCAATTAGGCTAAAATAAAATTAGGCTACAGGCTTATAACGTTTTGGCCAAAGGGTTTAACTAAATAACCCTTATTTATGAGATTACTATTTTATTTTAGCCTAATTGGTAGGAGCGCAGGAATCGTTCTTTTTGTTTTTCTATATGTAAGGCCTACATTTTTACCGAAAAAGGGGAAATAGGGTGCTCCACCCCAGTAGAACTTCATCCAAAATTAAAATATAGTAATGTGAATGGGAGTGGGTATTAATGAAATATAATGACCTGTGAGTCACTCCAACGGATATAAGCAATAAAGTATCTACTAAAGACAATCCAAATAGGAGTACTCCACTATAACCGTCATAAAATAATTATAAGTCTCTTACCCACTCCACTGATCACTAAAGGTCCATAGTGGCGTGCCAGCCATGAAGAGGAAATCCAAGGTAAGTAGAATATGTAGCAAATAGCGCACAGCCAGGGAGTCAGGTGATAGATAAAAATAAGTTCCATTTATTTCAGTCCACGACCAATAAAAATCATCACACCATTGGGGAAGAAACACACACCCTCCTACGCGTTTCGGACCAGTAGGTCCTTTATCAAGGAGTATGGGACATTGTGCAACTGGATGCTTTATATACCCCCACCTCAATTGAGATAATTCCAAAAATCTGCGCAAAATCACCCCGACCTCTCCGCGTGCATGCGTGTGACGTCATGCGAGGCACCACCACATCCGGCGCAATGCCGGTGGATAGGCACGCCCCCCCGCTCGTCCGCACATGCGCACCAAGGAGACTAAATAACACAACTCAGATCACAAAGAGTTCCGTCCCACATGACCAGCCTTCAAGCACCCGATTGGGCCGTGCGCGCCGCCATACCGCCAATGAAAACACGGGCTTAATTGGAATCAGGCCGCCCCCAATCACGGTACCCTCCGGAATTGCCATGAATGGGCACAAAAAGCATAATAAGCATAATAAGTGTAAGAGTCACCCCGTAGGCAAAGGGTTATCCTAAATCAAGTACTAAATATACCCATTTTACTGTATGAATAAACAGAGTGACTCATACAGGGTATCAAACCCCAGTTGCTCAATATCCCACAAATAGAAATAAAACAACAAGTATATCCCTTGTCAGAACATAAACACCTATATGACAATGGGGTTAGTATTGACAGTATACCAACCATAATTGTTATAAAAACATCACACTACACATTGACCCACTAATTAAAAATGATCTTAAATCATTTTACTATATATTTGTGAGTGTTTTTCCCCCTTTAGGATGACTCCCTGGCTGTGAGCTATTTTCTATATTTTTACCGGCAGCAAACTTCTATAGGTAGGAGTGCGGTAATATGTACAGTTATATATATATATATATATATATATATATATATATATATATATATATGTAACGGGTTTTCTGGCCTAGCCTGACCCACCCATCTCACATTGGCCCCTGTGGTCTAACCAGTCCCCATTACAGTGTAGTGTATGGTGGTGCACCTGTTGGCAACAGGACTCCTGAGTCTCCCGCATGATGTTGTGTGGGGATTGCCAACCAGACAGGCAGCTGAGGTAGTGTGCACGAGTCCTACCTAGATCCAGTGCAGCGCCTCCACCTCATCAGGATCCCAGCGTCCGCTTGTGGATGGTCCTGGTGAGGAACTCCTCTGTGGTGCACTCCTCTGTGTAATCACTCCACACTTACACACGAGCGTATGGTTTAACAGGATCATCTTTATTGACTTGCGGCGGGCCAGCTGCCCCTCACAGTAGGTGTACTTAGCCTCTCATGTTCACCGCACTTCCCTTTGAAATGTGTCCTTTCCCCAAATTGGTGGATTCCCTATCTCCCCTTAGGGAGATAGTCCCTGTGCCAGGTCCCTGGTCACAGTCTTATAAGCTGTCTCCTCCCAAGCCTGCACTCAGACTTGCTCCTTGTCTCATAACCTCTTGCATAACCTTCCAACAGCTTAGCAACAACTGATAATCTCCTAACTTTTGCGCAGTGCTGTGCTTGATGTATCCTCTGTGGGCTGGCACAACTCTGACATCACTAATCATGGATTCAGAGCATGTGACCACTCCCATCCATACATAGGGCACCTCACCAGGGTGTGAGGGCAAACCTCCATAATTACTGCTGGCATGCCCATAACTTACCAGGCCTTACTGTCAGCAGGAGAGATGACTGTAGCCATTTTACAGCATGGTTACATATATATATTCTTTTTTTCTGTGGGCGCGATATTAACTATGTTCTATCAGAGATTGATGACTCTAGGCCTGTGTTGGCTGTGTTATATTAAGTGGAGATTTGTTGGTTATTATTGTTTAAGCATCATCAGAGGGATGTAATACTTTGGTATCGGTTAGTTTGAGGGGCTACTGCCTTGTCACACTTCACTTTGGGGCAGAGTGGGTGTAATACTAATGTGAAGCCCTATGTACACTAATGGCGCTATATAAATAAAGACATACATACATACAATTCAGTAAAAAAAAGAAATAGTAAAGTTTTTGTTTATTATTTATTTGTTTTTGTTTAATCATTGTCTGTTCATTACTTTGGAGAGTTATGTATTGTCACAGCAGCCGGATGTCTTTGCCAGCTTTGTAATATAAAGAAATGTTGGTTGAGGTTGTTGTCCAATTGTGGGACTGGGAAAGTTCCATAGTAGAAATACCTGTTGCTGGACAGCTAGGACTTGCTGCTGACTTTATGTGATGTGCTCAATGTATAGATGCCCACTTGTCCACTAAACCCGTGATTAGCATTGATATTTGGGTTTAATATTTATGGTCAGTTGCCATGGATTTTGTATTGTAATTCTTACTAACGAAAGTTGTTTCTGTTTTTTGGTCTGGATGGTCCTTGGTGGTGTTACTTAATATATTTTCTTAAATCTGCCTATTTATAGTTATAGTTATAGTTATAGCTGATTAGACAATGCAGTGCTTTTAATAAAAAATTAAATTAAGTAAAATGAAAGCTAAGAAAATAATTGTTTTTTTCCAAGGTTGTTTGAAGTTTTAAAAACATAAAATAAGGACATACAGTATTGATTCAGTTGCCCTTAAAGCTTTGGAATATGAATTTATAAACGGTAAGTAATCTTTCACTTGTTCTCACAGTAAAGCTACATACATCACCAAGATATATTAAACAATACAGTATTTTCAAACAAATTAGTTATTGCTATTCGTGTGAAAGAAAAGCTATAATAGAAAATAGATTAGTTTCTTTGTTAGTTTGTAAACAGTGGGAAAAAGAATTAACCAGTCTTTCATTTCAAGCTGCAGAGTCACTTTAATGTTTCTTAATGAAACGTGTTAAGAAACAGTTCAAATAATGTTCTCCTTAAACAAAACTACTATGCAAAAATTGCTGATATATAATGCTTCAAATAATTTTCTTATAGTGTTAAGTAGATATTTTGTGGAAAATCTATTATAAACATTTCAAATATATACAATTGTGGTTTTTGTGATCTTGAATAGTTTGCACTTCCCAGTTCTACCTTTTGGGACATCCCATTAAGTAAATGACAAGGTACTGTAAAAATGTAAAAAAAACGCAGGAACAACACAAATCTAAGTATAGACGTAATGTGTGGTGACAAAGTTGAGAAAAAAGTACATTATGGGGGAGGGGGGTGGGGGGGTCTGACGTAAACAGCACTGGGATCTGAGCAGCCATTTTAAGTCAGCATCCATTTTAGGTGCCTGATATTGTCATCCATTTTGTCTATTGTCTGCATGAGTGTTGGTATGAAAAGTTAGGTTTAAAAGACACATTTTTTTCTTCTTTCTGCTCCTAAGTTTTTAGTGATAATAAGCCTTTCAGCTAACCACAAGATCTTGGAGATGGGAGAAATGCGCCACTGTTATGAAAATAAAATATAGATAACAGGCACATCTCGCATTCAGGGGGAGGTTCTCATGGTCAAATACACCCTTTCCCAGAAATCACGTATATAGAGGAAAGGTTAGCTGACAATTCATTTTTAGTATGAATCTTACAGTTACGTTATTAACGCAATGTTCTCATATTCATATTTTGTTTATCTTATACGCTTATGTGATGACGCACACGCCAACTCATAAAGGGGGTGTGGCTTAGTATTTTTGGTATAAATATGGCTTGTAGGCCAATATGTCGTTGGGGAAGTTTTATTTTGAAACTTCCTTCTATGTGTGCATATGTATGCGAAAAAAACTAATTTAATATTCTGCAATAATCCTCAGATGTGTTTCTTTATTCACGCTTTTCACAGTGGTACGAGCGCTCTAGCACACGGCAAATATAATGTTAAAGTCCAGATTTATAGAAGAAAGGGTGAATCCATAATAAAACACATATTGATATGAGTGTATCCATGAATTGCTTCACTGGCAGATAATCCCTGAAAACAGGTGATATGCAGAGAAATCACACACCATCTATTTTATTGGGAATGCCAAATTCAATAGAATTGAAATTCTCACAATCACCCACTATTTGGACTGGAGAAGACGTGCAGCTGCCGAAATTGAAGTCCAGATGAAAAAAGAGGGAGTAGTGCACAGCCAAAGGACAAGGAAAAGGGTCCATATAAGGCAAAAAGAATAGTTTATTGGAAGTTCAAAAGCATAGGCTACAGAGACCTCCTACGTGTTTCGTATGTGTGTACTTTATCAAAGAGTTAAAAATGTTTGTGTCCTGGAGTCTTTTAAACCCCCATTCGGTATTCAGCCTTCGCGCCAAAAAGCACAGTGACGTCATGACATTCCGACCCCACGCGAAAGTGCATGCGAAATTCCCCCGGAACGCCTGTTATGTCAGCGCTACCAATGGGTGAAGAGCAAAAGAGAACGGATTCCTAAAAGGTCTACAATAAAAAGCAATGCTACAAATCTATTCATCAGAGTGTCATAAGTCCAGGACGGAAAACGGGGCCCGCCCCCCGCTACAAGAGCAGGCACAGAAGGCACTGCAAACTGCCACCAGACATAAAAAAACTCCAGTTGGGATAAATAGACAAACAACACCATAACCAAGGGGAGGGGGGAGGGAAGGGGGGTGAAAGAGAGAATGTAAGGAAGAGGGGGAGGGAGAGAAAGGAGGGACACACAGAGACAGACACATACACACACACAGACAGACACAGAGACAGAGACAGACACACACACACACACACACACACAGATAGACAGACACACACACACAGACAGACACAGAGACAGAGACAGACCCACATACACACACAGACAGAAACACACACACACACACACACTCACACAGAGACAGACACACACACAAAGAGACATACACACACACACACACACACACACACACACACACACACACACACACACACACACACACACACACACACACACACACACACACACACACACACACACACAGAGACAGACAAACACACAAAGAGACATACACAGGGAGACAGACACAGAGAGTCAGACGCAGACAAGGGGGAGGGGAGGCTCATGGTGCCGGCAGCGCAGCTGTGAGTAGCAGAGGCAGATGGAGGGCTTGTGGGGCATGCTGCTGAATCAATCTCTCCTGTGTAGGGCCTGGCACTTCCAGCAAGCAGAGCGGGGGAGGAGTGGGGCTTCTGGTGCATGCAGCCGAACACACAATGCTCCTCCTGTGTTGGGACCGGCACTTGGAGTAAGCGGGGGAGAGGGGGTGGAGGGATGGGGGGGGGGTCATGGGATGGGGGGGGGGAGTAGCGGAGCAAGCAGGGGGGGGGTTGGTGGAGTTGCGGAGCAAGCGGGGGGAGGGACACACTGCTGAAACCACCGTTAGGAGCTTCAGCTGAAACGCTGAAAGCTGCTCTGGCTTCTTCTGCAGCGCCCCCTGGCTGATTTTTCTTTGTTCAGCACATCGATTGTAAGACGCAGTCCTATTTCAGCCATGTGAAAATGGGGAAAAAAAGTGCGTCTTACAATCGTGGAAATATGGTAATATATATGAAAAACAAAATGTACCTAATATTTAATCTCTTGGCCAAATAATCAAACTAAATGACCATATGTTTTTAGTTTAGATGTACATATATATATCTTTGGAGATTAAATATTAAAACTGAGAAAACCAGTAAGCTCCTAATTTATATACCCCCAAAGTAACCACAATATATATATTTGCATATGAGTGTCAAAACGGAGTGCTACTGGGCAATATATGGTTAAAATCAAGGACAGAACATAGAACACAGGCAGAGCCCAATGCTACTTCCAATGACACAGATACACAGTAAAGTACCTATATATATATTTTGTGTATATATATATATATAGGTACTTTACTGTGTATCTGTGTCATTGGAAGTAGCATTGGGCTCTGCCTGTGTTCTATGTTCTGTCCTTGATTTTAACCATATATTGACCAGTAGCACTCCGTTTTGACACTCATATGCAAATATATATAGTGTGGTTACTTTGGGGGTATATAAATTAGGAGCTTACTGGTTTTCTCAGTTTTAATATTTAATCTCCAAAGACTCACTATTAAAGAAATGAATATGAATAACAAAAATATTATATAACAATAAATCAATAAATAACAACTATGATAATCTAAGTACACTACAACAGAATATGTTACCATTCTTACCACTTTTTAATAGTTATATTGTGCTAAATAAATGCCTTACCATCTGTAACACTTTATAATATTTCATTTAAATTGGGGGTTTAGTTACATAATTTGACATAAGTATGAAAATCTAGCGCCCAACATGCAAAGGTAACCCCAAATCAGGTGAGTCCTAACTTATAGTTTAATCATGTTTTAATGATGTCTTCTGAGCTGAATTCCTCCACTTTATTTTTCATGTATCAAGACTCTCTGACTCTGACTCTCTAATATATTTTAGATCTTGCTATTATCAAATCATCTGCTGGTAGGTGGGTGGGGAGCTTAAGCCATTAGACCGAGGACCCAATTCTTCCATAAATACCAATCCAGTTCTATGTGTAAGCTCCCCATTATATAAGGCACAGGCAATATTTTATCATGTTTCCCAATAGTTTAAGCTTCCTCCCACCTACTCCAAGGTCATCTGCTAATTACAAGGTATACAATACTGTGTAAAAAGAAAAAATAACTGCTGCGCTAGCTAGGAAATTGACTGCCACGGGGAGGACAGGAGAGGAGCAAGTGTTAGTGCTGTTGCACATTTTGTTTGGTTTGGTTTGACTGACTGTCTCTAAATCCACCTCCTAGGAGCAGAGAGCTAATAATTTCTCGTGGGCACTCACAACGGACGTTGTGTCTGCCACGAGGCAGACTTTTTACAGACCACCAGTCCACACAGACCGCGGACCGGGCACTCACAACGGACGTTGTGGTGTCTGCCACGAGGCAGACTTTTTACAGACTACCAGTCCACACAGACCTCAGATCTGACTCAAGTTTCACACGTGAGACCTCGGAAGACAGGTAGGGAACACCTGCCCTCCAGTATAGTATCTTGAGGGACTGCGGATCAGAAACCTAGTACTCATAGGGCGAGTGAATACCAGGAAGAGATTGAGTGTGCGCGCATGTTCCTGGCGTCCGCAACGGGAGCTTATCAGACCAACTGCACGTGGATCGGCACACGGATGGATTAACGGGTGATGTGCCAAAATCGTTTTAACCACTGCTTATTACCTTTTTATTTATTGTAAGTGTCCGTAATCTAGCAGCATTCATCAATAAACTATCTACAGTATATACAGTATTATACTATGGGAGCCGTGCTGTCTTCTCTTTGTTATATACAATTCTGTGTATTTACATTTGTAAGTCAGAGAGTGTTGCTCTATGCAAACAATATAGAGGGAAGCATGGTAAAAAAATATTAAATTAGACATTCAGTGTTGCCTGATTTGGGGATACCTTGGTGTGAGGCCAGCACTTCATACTTTGGCAAAGTTATGGAACTAAAACCATAATTTCAATGATATACTAGAAAGAGTTAAAGAAAAAAAACTGAAAAACAAGTGTTCTGCTAAATAACTATAAAGTGAATCCATTACAAAGATTAAAACCTTCACAAAGTGTATGTGTATATAATAACTAGATAAGTGTAAATTATAAATACACAAATGAATAAACTATTGTGATCAAAGTGCATATAATAGAGCACAAGGTGAATAAGAATATGTAATATAATAATATATAAGAGATTGATTAAAAAGGTGTGGAGAGTGAGGAGAAAGACTTGATTTGAGACATTTGTGGCAACAAGTGTAAATTTGTATGTGTGTTTTAATGTGTTTCTTCTTGTTTCCATATACTGTACCTGTGAACAGTAAAATGTACTGTATGTACATACAGTTGTTTGGAGGTTTGTGAGCCCTCCTTCCTGGGTTTAAGCTCACTCCTTCTTCCTTTTTAAGTGCCGTAGCATGATTTTTCATACTCCTGTGTAAAACTGGTCTATTGAGGCATTTCTCCCTCCATTGTAGAGGTAAATGAGCATTTTCACAGGTAGTGTTAGGACCTGCAGAGTGGTCATGCCATGACGTGACTGCAGGCGTATAACGCTTTGGCCAAAGAGTTTAACTAAATGACCCTAACTTCTGAGAAGACGAACAGTTATGTACGATATTTAACTATATATTTTTTGTCATATTGGATGTAACATTGGGTATTTTTGACTTTTGTATTTTGTAGCATTTGTATTTTGCCGGTATCTCCTGTGCATTTAAATGACCCAGTCAGCTCTGGAGACCCCCTGCACCAATACTGTGTTATTAAAATAAATTAAAAGCAGCTTCATTACCGTAGGCATCCACTAAGGCAAGTGGGGCTAAACTAGAGTGCCTGGTTTATTCCTGGTAGAGGTGGCAGTTGTCCCAGTGTGGGTGGTTAGGCCTACTGGGAAGGTTGGGGGAAGAGTTAACCCCTTCATTACCTTAGCGGTAGTAACCGCTATGGTAATGAAGGGGTTCGCCCCTCCCACTACCCACCGAGAGGCCTAACCCCATTCATTGTTATTGTGGCAATCCATGTCCATATCGTGGGCATGCTTTACTACAGTGACAGTCAATTATATATTGTCAAATGTTTGTTTTTATTTAAATGTAATATATATATATATATATATATATATAAACACAAAAAAGAAAACCTCTAATATATATATATATTTTTTTAAGTTGCCCATTTATTGCCATTGTGGCAATCCATGCCCATATTGTGGGCATGGTTTACCACAGTGACAATCAATGTGTAGAGGGGCTGGGAGCAGTTGCCCTGGGAGGGTGTTAGACCACCGAGTGGGTAGCAGGGGAGGGGGGTTTACCCCTTAATTACCATAGCGGTTTTCTATTTTAATGTTGCTGCCCATAGAAAACATGAGGTAGATGAAGAAGGCCTTCATCCTGTCCGGGGAATGTACAACTTTAACTGGCTGGCTATGCTGCAACCCTCCCGGGAGGCCTAAACACCCATCCTGGGGCAATAACAAGCTTCACACACCACCTCTAACTAACAACAAAGCAGTTCCTGCTTTTTAACCCCTTCATTACATTAGCGGTTAGCCACTAAGGTAATGAAGCTCGGTTGTAATTTTATTTTTACTTGTTTTTTTACCTGGTTTGTTGGGGGTAGAGGGGTAGATGGGGTGGTTGAAGGGGGTAATTGCCCAAGGGTGTGTGTTTAGGCCTACAGGGAGGGTTGCGGGAGGAGTTAACCCCTTCATTACCTTAGTGGTTACTACCGCTAAGGTAATGAAAGGTATAACCCCTCCCACTACGACCCACCTAACCACCCACCCCGAGGCAACTACCCAACTAAGGTGAATAAGGGGTTACAGATCAGTAGTTCATTTTTTGTCGGTGCCCACTGAAGACGAGAAGGATGCAGAGGTCAAAGATGAAGACAGCCATCATACTGGCAGGGGTAAGTACAACTTTTATTTAGTACAGTTTAACCCCGTTATAGCGCGACCCATTATAACGCGAATTCGGTTATAACGCAGTTTTCACGTGGCTCCCGTTTAAAAAAATAAAAAATAATTTTTGCCATTTTTTTAAACATTTTTTTGCACACTGCACACTGCACACTGCACACTGCACACTCTCACTGCACACACTCTCACTGCACACATTCTCACTGCACACACTCTCACTGCACACACTCTCACTGCACACACTCTCACTGCACACGCTCTCACTGCACACTGCACACACTCACACTGCACACTGCACACTGCACACACTGCACACACTGCACACACTCTCACTGCACACATTCTCACTGCACACACTCTCACTGCACACACTCTCACTGCACACACTCTCACTGCACACACTCTCACTGCACAAACTCTCACTGCACACACTCTACACTGCACACAGCACTCACAGCACACTCTCACAGCACACAGCACTCACAGCACACAGCACTCACAGCACACTCTCACAGCACACAGCTCTCACAGCACACTCTCACAGCACACAGCTCTCACAGCACACTCTCACAGCACACAGCACACTGTCACAGGACTCACAACACACTCTCACAGCACTCATAGCACACTACACCACACCTCCCACTCCCCTCCCTACCTTTGGTGTCGGCTGCTGAGATCGGAGCGGAGCTGGCATCAAGAGGAGGGGGGGTGGGGGTGTTGGGAGGAGGGGGGGGGGGTGTCAGGAGGAACAGGCTGGGACTCAGAGGGCCGCGTGGGCTATGCCGCGTGGGCTATGCCGTGGAGGAACGGTAGGTGTGGGGGCCTGGGGGGGAGGAAATGGATGCCGGTGGTGGGAGGTAAGGAGCAGGTTGCGACTGGACTCACCATTGCTGGGGGATGTGTAGGGCTTCCGGCAACCTCTTCCTTCCTTCCTTCCCTCCTCACTCTCTCCCTCCCTCCCGATCAGATGTGCGGCGGCCATTTTTAAAAAAAAATTAGCGCGACCCCGGTTCTAGCGCGGTCGGATCGGGTGGCCCCCGAGGACCGCGCTATAATGGGGTTTAGCTGTATATCCTGGCTGGGAAATATTTTATTTTTTTATGGGCAAATGCACTATTATCCAGTTCTGAGGGGGGGGGGGGGTAGTAGGGTGCCCATTTATTGCCATTGTGGTTATGTGTTCTCTCATTGAAGGCATAGTATCCACAGTGGCAATGAATGGGTGTATTATCTAGTATTTTTTGTTGTATTGTATTTTAATGTTTATTTTATTTCATTGTGTATTTTTTATTTTTTTTTGCATCACAAATGGCCAAAAGCACTAACAGCCATTTGGCTGCTTGTGCTTTTGCCCATTTGTGTGTGTGGTGATGGGGCTGGTGGGAGATGGGTGTAGAAGGGGTGTGGGATGGGGTAGTTGCCCCGGGGTGGATTGTTAGGCATACCAGAAGGGTTGTGAGAGGGTTTAACCACTTCATTACTTTAGCAGTTACTACTGCAATGGTAATGAAGGGGTTAACCCATCCTGCAAACATCCCCTGGAAGCCTAACCATCTGCACAGGGGCAACTACAGAACACTCTTCACCCACCCCATTATAACACCAGTAACCCCTTAATTACCTTAGTGGTAGTATTTTCAGCCTTTACATGTTGATGCAGAAGAGGTGGAGGATGACTTAATCCTGGCAGGCGTTAGCAAAACATTTATTACTTTAGTTTGTTATGCATTTTACTGTATGTATTTTACTGTTGTAAATGATCAAAATTTATAGTAGACATAATTGGCTACTAGGGCATTTGCCCATTTCTTTGTGGGGGCGGGTTTGTTGGGGGTAGAGGGGATAGGTGAAGGGGGTAGTTGCCTGGGAGTGGGTGGTTAGGCCTCTCAGGTGGGAAGTGGGAGGGGGTTAACCCTTTCATTACCTTAGTGGTAGTAAACGCTAAGGTAGTGAAGGGGTTTACCCCTCCTGCAACATTCCCAGTAGGCCAATCCAGTCAGCCTCGGGCAAAAAAAAACAAAACACACCCTTTCTACCCCCAACGAACCAGGTAGTTTGGTTTAACCCCTTCATTACATGAAGCTGCTTTTATTTTATTTTAATTATGTATTATTGAAGCAGGGGGTCTCCGGAGCTGAACCATATTCATTTCAGCCCTGTGCACCACATGCTTCCTGAGATACAGGCACCCCATACCAGGATCTATTACTTGTGAAGCAGGGGGTGCCCATGGATGAAATTAATGCTGTTCAGCTCTGGAGAACCCCTGCTTCAATAATATGTAATTAAAATAAAATTAAAGCCACGTGATAGCCTATTAGGTGTGCAGAGAGATTGACTGATTCTGTCTACTGTCACATCTTCCAGATGTAGCCCGGTAGGACTAACACAACAGGGGTCCCATTTAGACGTAGAGACCCCCCACCATGTTAGTCCTGATGGGCCATTAGTCTGGTCGCGGGAAATCCATGAGCAGGCAGTGGTTCATGCTGTGTGATAGTGAAAGAAAGGCGCTAACACTAATAGTGATCACTAAAAATATACAGTGAATAAACTTAATAAACTTAATAATCCAGTGATTATAAAATATTAACTCATGCAAAACGTGACAATAACGTGACAAGTGTAAATTGAATTAAAAAACCCTGCTCAAACCCAGCTGGCAGGGACTGGTTTCACTGGTCCCCAAATTGTAGAATTCCGTTCGCAATCCAGGGGGAGCATAAAAGGGAAATAAAACAAAAGAACAATCTAAGTGTAGACAATAAAACAATTGTGAATTTGCTATGTGATGTGTCTTGGCTCATATGCACAGCCTACTCACAAGATGTAGATAAAAAACAGGCAATTGGGAACAATTTCTGGACGAGAAGAAGAATTCCTATTTTGGATAGGGTGAAGACCTCCAATCTCAGCAGAACAGTGGTATTTGTAAAGAAGGAAAAGTATCCATAGTGCAAACCAATCTTAAAAACGTAACTTTTATAGGGCTTAAAAATGCACACTTACAATAAAAACATTCAAATAATGCATGTATCACAACACTGTGACGGAAGAGAGTATGCTGTGGACATGTGGCTCACCCCCCGCCTCCAGTCTGCAAACGATGCCTTAGTGGTCAGCTCTCTGCTTCCCGAGCTCTCTCCGAGATGTGCCGACACGTCACTTCCGGACCTAAGACCATGAATCACTCCCTAGGATCTTCTCAATCAACGCTGCTCCCTTCCTCCGTTAACCCACGAGAACACTTCTCTGCTCCCGAGACAACAAGCCAAGGTTTGGAACACGCATGCGCAGAAGCCTTAGTAGGCTGTGCATATGGGCCAAGACACATCACATAGCGAATTCACAATTGTTTTATTGTCTACACTTAGATTGTTCTTTTGTTTTATTTCCCTTTTATGCTCCCCCTGGATTGCGAACGGAAATCAGGCAGTGGTTCAGGAAGCTCCCATCTACGGTTTCCTGGCCAACTATTTGATCAACCATTTGGCTGAATCTGTACTGATTGATCCCTTACTGGATTGTGGAAGGCCTAGTGTTTTCTAGTCTTACGAGGCCACATATGTAAGCATGTCACATATTTTATTTAGCTAAGTACTTTTTTCATGTATGTGTGCGTATACTGAAAATATTACAGTAATGTTTGCTCTGATGTTGAAGGTTGTGTCTAAAGCGACATGTACAGATGCAGCAAGACTTACACTCCAAGTGACCGTGAGAAGCAAAGTCTAAATCCCTTGAATGTAGGCGCATGCGTATTCAAAGGAATGTATATGCGAGTCACATGGGAATGACAGTTCTACTGTATGTAAACTTACTGCACATTTACCTTGATTATACACGGGCAGAGACTGATTATCCACGGGCATACCCATCTAGCCAGGGTGCACAATTCTGATGAAACAATCATTAATGCTTTAGTTGTGTTGAAAATAATTTTTCTTCATAGAATGGGTACTTTGTAGTGATGTATTGATAGATCAAATAGTTATCAGTACTGTCTTGAATGGCAGATTATATTAGATACACATAACTGCAGGCAGGTTTTGCTTCGTGTATACTAAGTGCCACTAAGTTTCCATACCATGTAAAAATGGACTGAGACAAATTTGCTTCATGCACAGTGATTTGAGTAAAGTGTGATACGATAGTAGTACAGTACTTCTGATGAAAAATACAACGTCATTAAACAAAGAAAGGCAGTGTTTAAAGTGAAAGGGTTTAAGGCTGCACACCACAATATATGAATAAATACATACAGTTTACCGGTGCTGCTGGTTCAAGGAAGTACCTGCCAGGAAATTCCAAAGTACACTGAGGAAAAAAGAGAGATCCAGCGCTCCACGGATTTCAAGATAATGAATTTATTGTGCCACAATAAATTCATTATCTTGAAATCCGTGGAGCGCTGGATCTCTCTTTTTTCCTCAGGGTTTAAAGTGAGACATTTCTATATTGTATCTTGTATTGAAGGACGTGTGAAGTTCCTGGAAGGGCACATATACTGTTCTGTGTGCAATGCGCCATCTGCCGTATGTAGTAAAAGAATTCTAAAGCACTTTTGGAACAAAATTGGTCCTAAACTCATCAGGTTTATGTACAGTTTAGATGTAGGAAGACTTGCTGTCCTTGGTGTTGCAAAACACCAAGTGTAAATCCCTGTCATTTATTTGCAATCTGTGGCTTCTCCCTCGGCTCCCTTACCGCTCCCATGTATCATAGATGAAGATATATATTGCGCCACCTCCCGGCCACGTGTACTGAACTGCACTAATAATCATTGTCATTATTCCGGCTGACCGTAGCCGAGCCACGGATGAGGTGCGTTCAACAAAGTGTTCATGCGGTTGTCATCTTGCACCTTTTCGCGGTCAAGGGGATTGTAAGTCTTGCTACATCTGTATACATGAGATTTATATTTAGTGTATTATATATGTACTGTATTGTCACTTAGGTTTCTCCTCATACACTAAGTCCACAAGTTCATGTTGTCCAACAACCTGGGCGGTAACAATGACAGAGCTGACCCGCTCCTCCATATGAGTCAGGTGCAATGGGACAGGTGGTCCCCCTCCAGTCTTCTGTGCCTGAGCAGCATGGTCACATTTCGATTGGTGTCCGCCCAGCTCTTCTTCAGTATGTCAATGCTATGGATGGCATTCCTGAGGGCATTTAGGTGCACCAGGAAGCCCCCTGAATCCTTTGCTTCTCAGCAATGCTGGTCATAGAGCCCCTAATAATTTTGAGATATTACCTACCACCCTATTAATTCAAATCTCTAACTCCACATCTGGGAATTTCAGGCTACTTCTTCAGCCAGCATGAGCAGCCCCAGCAGTAGATGAAGAAGCCTGCTCATCCAACTCTACTGTTTTGCAATTTAATTTGAAACAAATGAGTTATTCAGTTTTTAATATATTTTAATTTGAAACATGCTCATGGGTGTCCTCATAGGTCACACTTATGCATAATGAATCACAAAATGGCCTGCGCTAATAAGACTTTTTACCAATATGCATGAGCTGTGTATTGGAGAACGCGTCTCCGTGACATTAAAAAAAAAATCAATACCACTGCTGCTATGACTAATGGAAGTTATTTTTACATCTCATTAGCTTTGTGGCAGGGTTCAAAGGAGAATCACAAATACAAAGATTGAAGTGCAACTCCCAGGAACCACATATGCAGTAGAAAAAACACAAATAGTGCAATTCTGTGTATTAAAGTATGTATTCTGAGGTAGAAGGGTAATAAATGAACTCACTGGTTAGCTGGATACAGCAGGCATGTGGTGCACTTAAGCTGGGCAATCAGCTGTTAGACTTTGAGAATATGACATCAAGCCTCAGGATAGAATGGATATTCTACATCCCAATGGTGTTGAAAGGGTGTCCAGAATCACCTTTGTCTTGTGGTTATATCAGAAATCCTCTCTAGTGCGTTTATAGAGAGAGAAGGAAAATGGACATAGTGCAAGTATTGCTTTTAATAACAATTAGAAAGAGTAAACATATGGGGTTAAACCCACATGCTATAGGTAAAAAATACAAATTGAGACCACCCAGGGTCACAGCACAGATGCTTCTACAGACCTCCGCCGATGCTTCAATCCGGATTCCTCCTCCACAATGGCAGATATTCCATGCTAGCAGTGCTAGCCTCCACAGGAAGAAGGGGAGCAGCACACAAATGTCCCAATGGACACAGGGGGGTCAAAACATTGGAAATTACAGCCCTACTTGTTTTACTGTTAAATTGCTTCCTCAGGGGAATCCGTATTCGAAGGAGAATCAACAGAGTAATACAAGATCAATAGGGATGGAACCAAGAGTCTGGATCTGCAGTGTGATGTAGGCAGAGAGTTAAGGAAGGAGCAGGCAGATGGGGTAGTCAGATTATCCAAGGTCAGGGCAGTCGGTAAGCAGAAAGTTGTCGATCAAGCCAAAGGTCAGAGCAGGGATCAAGCAGAAGAATAATAGGATGTCGGACTCGATACCAGATTTTCACAAGAACCTGCAGCGCCTGGGAACTTCCAAGCAGCAATGATACATAACCCACCTCCAGTGCAGCAAGCTTGTTGTGAAACACTGGAGGCCAGGACAGGTTCCTTTTTTTTTTTTATAACTCTCATTTTTATTTGGTATTACAGTGCGTATATAATATCACCACCTATTGGCATACGTTACAGAATACACAATTTTATCATCAAAACAGTGACACTTAGACAGGACATTAGACAGACGTAACGAACCACGCGTAAACCACATCACTAAGACAGACAGGACAAACAAAACTGGGGTGGGACACAGTAGGGTGGGGGGGGGGGGGGGTGGGGGACACCTGGAGCTGCTGCATCGGAGCGGAGGAACTGCTTTTTGCTCTGTGTGTACGCTAGGGTGTATTGTGGATGTCTCAATAGTTCTACGTTCTCCGTCGCTATGTCAACGTCACGTCGGGTCTGCTCTGTCCAAGAGAACGCATTTATATATATTAGTGCAAAATTGTGGCGGCGTCCACCCCCGGGATGTCTGTTTGGGCCAGCCATGGGGCCCATACGTTTAGAAATTTGGGGCCAGAGTCGTTGATCCAACTCGTCAACTGTTCCATCTGGCAGACATGCCAAATTCTGTTCCTGAATTTGGATATAGTGGGTAATTCCTGTTGTCTCCATACTGCTGCGATCTCACACCTCGTGGCGGTTGCGAAATGTGCAACCAATTTGAGTGTCACGTTGGACATGCCCTGTAGCCGTCTGCCCACAAGGAACAGCCACGGGTCCAGGGGGACCTCCAAGTTGAGGATCCTTTCTAGCCATTCCCTAATAGATTCCCAAATCGGGACCACGTTCGGGTAAGACCACAGCATATGTTTTAAATCAGCAGTTTCCCCGCACTGTTTTGGGCAGAGCGGGGAATAGCCCTCGATAAATTTAGAT
The DNA here is from genome assembly GCF_040206685.1 of Ascaphus truei. Classification (NCBI taxonomy): domain Eukaryota; kingdom Metazoa; phylum Chordata; class Amphibia; order Anura; family Ascaphidae; genus Ascaphus; species Ascaphus truei. The sequence continues at coordinate 88,415,306 of NC_134485.1, forward strand.
AATTTCAATGGGGTATGGTACCACCGCATTAGGACTTTATATGCGTTCTCCTTTAACGTAGCACATATTGAGCTTTTGGTTGCTGCTTGTAATATTTGATCCCATTCCTCGTCCTCTAGCGTCTCCCCTAAATCTGTCTCCCACTGTCGCATGTATTTCAGTCGGGGGGCGTCGGAAGTCTTCGGACAGATCACCTCCCTATACATCCGAGAAGTTAGTCCCCTTGTGTCTGTCTCTCTGGAACACAGCTGTTCGAAATTGATTCGTGCTGGGCGAACCGGGAATTTATTATAGAATGCCCTGACCTGGAGGAATCTAAATAATTCTGTGTTGGGTAGCTTTTTCTCATCCTTAATCATATCGAACGTCTTGATATATTTACTTCCTTCCAGGTCCTTTAATCGTAAATATCCCGCTTGCGTCCATTTTACAAATTTGTCACCTAACAGCCCTGGAGCAAAATCCGGATTTCCCACCAGGGGGGTCATCAAAGACTGTCGTGTGGTCAATTTAGCTTTAAATTTAGATGACTCCCAGACCGCTAGCGAGTTCGCAATTGCACAGAGTGGCATCCCTATTGATTTCTTGCACTGTTTTGGAAGCCAAATCAGATCATGTAGTTTTACTGGTGCGCAGCATTCTGTTTCTAGGGCCACCCATCTTCTTTTTGCTGGGTTCGAGTGCCACTGGACAATTTGGCATAATTGTGCCGCCTTGTAGTATGCCAACAAGCAAGGTACCGATAACCGTCCTCTTGTTACTGGCGTTGTCAGTATGTTTTTCGCAATTCGTGGGCTTTTTTTATTCCAAATAAGCAGCGTGAGGACCTCAGTCCTAACAAGAGGTATTGGGAGGGCTTGAAACAGATATAACAATTTAGGCAACAGGTTCATTTTGACGCTGTTGATCCGCCCAAACCATGATATGCCATAGGCCGCCCAAACCCTGAGATCCTCCTTCAGTTTCTTCATCATTCTGGGGAAATTTGCTTTGTATAGTGTGTTGTAGTCCTTTGTGATATATACCCCTAAATATTTGATAGCGGAGGGTTGCCATTTAAAATTGAAGTTGAGCTCTATCAATTTTTCGACCGGCTTGGGTAGATTGATGTTAAGCGCTTCCGACTTGGCCTGGTTAATTTTAAATCCCGACACCAAGCTGAAAGTTCCCAAGATCGCAAAGACTTTGGGCAAGGAGGTGAGGGGTTTTGACAGTATCAAGATTACATCGTCTGCGTATAACGCTACTTTATGTTTCTGCTCCCCTAAATCTATCCCTGTTATATCTGGGCTTGCTCTGATATGAGCCGCTAGCGGTTCTATGCAGAGAGCAAATAGTAACGGTGAAAGTGGGCATCCTTGTCTTGTCCCGCTACGGATGTTAAATACCTCCGAGGGGAACCATTGGTGTCACACCCTTGCAGTGGGACCATTGTAAAGGGCTAGTATTGCCTCTAGGAGGCACCCCCCGAACCCAAACGCCCCCCAACATCTCCCTGAGGAAGGGCCAATCAATCCTTTCAAAGGCCTTTTCGGCGTCCAGACTCAATAACATAGACGGAATATTTTTCTTTTTTGCCAGATCAATCAAATCTACAATCCGCCTAGTATTGTCTGCCACCTGCCTGCCCCCAATAAAGCCTACTTGATCCGGGTGAATCAGCCCCGGAAGGACAATGCCCACCCTGTTAGCTAATAATTTTGAGAAGATTTTAGTGTCTGAATTGATCAGGGATATTGGCCGGTAGCTCTTGACGTCTGCCGGGTCCTTACCGGGTTTGTGGATCACAGAGATAGACGCCTGGAGCATCTGCGCCGGGAGGGGCTCTCCTGCTAGAATCCCATTAAATAGGGACAGCAAGTGGGGAGCCAGAAACTTGACGAATTTTTTATAATATAAATTTGAAAATCCGTCTGGACCAGGGGCTTTAGCGGGTTTAAGGGACTTCATTACCTCTGTTACTTCCTCGAGGGTGAAGTCGCCCTGGAGTGCCTCCCTATCCTCCCTGCTCAAGGTAGGTAGATTTGCCTCTTTTGAAATTTGTTCAGAGCTGCTGCGGTCTTTTGTGTGTGGCTGACCTTATCTCCGTCATATAGTGTGGCGTAATAATTCTTAAACACCTCCACTATTTGTCTAGGATCAGAGGTAAGGTCCTCCCCCTGAGATTTGATGGATGCTATGTGGAAATTTGGAAGCTTGTTTCGGAGCTTATTGGCTAATAAGGTATCTGGCTTGTTGGCTTTCTCGTAGAATCTGCGCTTTGACCATGCCAACTCCTTCTCGGCCTGAGAGGACAGCACCAGGTTAAGTTTAATTTTTGTGTCGCTCAGTTCTTTCCAAACCAACCTATCCTTATGAATTTTGTGTTGAGCAGTGAGATGTGCCAATTTCTCCCGTAGCTCTTTTACTTTCGCCTCCTTCGCTCTCTTTCTTTTACCTGCTATGTTCAACAACACCCCCCTCATGGTAGCCTTATGGGCCTCCCAGGGCGTGGACTGAGCCGTCACACTGCCTGTGTTGTCCCGAAAATATTCTTTGATTCGCTCACCAATTTCTTTTGCAGTTACGGGGAATTTAAGGGGGAGCTCGTTGAGCTTCCAGTTTGCTCCAGGTCTGTCTAAGGCGTCTAATGTGCACCGCAGCCCTACCGGTGCGTGGTCGGACCACGAGATTCCATGGGTCTCTGTGTGCCCCACCACTGGAACCACACTATTGGATACCAGGAGGTAATCTATCCGACTGTAACGATTGTGTGGGTGGGAAAAAAGGTATATTCCCGTGCGTTGGGATGTTGTTCCCGCCAGATATCTATCAACTGACAGTCTTGCATGCCCTTATGTATATTTAGTACGTCCTGTTTGTGGGATGGGTTAGGTCTTGTACATCTGTCCAGGTCAGGGTCTAATGTGCGGTTAAGATCGCCTGCTAAAAAGATATGTCCCTTCGCGACCGTGTGTAATTTATTAAAGAACTGCGTAAAGAATGCAGAACTCATCTCGCATGGGGCGTATACTGACACTAATGTCAGAGGTTGGCTTCGTATCATCCCCGTAAGGATGATATACCGACCTTCTTGGTCCGCATAGTGTTTGTTTATATCTAGCGCTAGGTTATTGTGTACTAAGATATCCACCCCTCTTTTCTTTGCCTTGGTTGAGGCAAGATAAAATGTTCTGTAATTTTTGTCTAAATATTTCGGGTGATTGAAGCGGGAAAAGTGGGTTTCTTGTAGAAAAATTATATCGGCTTTCAGTCGGTTATAATCTTTGAATGCGATTCTACGTTTAACCGGGCTGTTAAACCCTTTAACATTATGTGTGATCATTATTAGCTCATTACTCATCTTGTCTGCGGGAATGGTGCGCTCCGTTAGCAAGGTCATCTGGGCCGTTTGTTGGTCCACAAACTCCATCTGCTGCTGGGTATCTTCAGATCTCCCTCTTCCTGTAGGTTGGTGCACTATGGGGGGGGGGGAGAGACGAGAGGGGGGGGGAAACAACTAGACAAACATAAACAAAACATATAAACAGTGATCTCAGAGCCTCGGTACCAGTACCCTGGCTGTGAGACCAACGCCCTTGGGCACTCAGTGTAGGCGGCCAGGTACTCCCATTGCCCCAGCCCTCCTCCCTCCCTCACTGAAATCCCCTCCCAAGGGACTTTGCCGGCTAATGGGGTTGATGTCTTTTCCCGCTCCGGCGGGCGGCCCGTGCAGGAACAAAAGCAGGCTCAAACCCTGCTGTCCGGCCTCCCTCCTACAAAATCTTCAAACAACAACTAGCAAACAATGCTTTCCTAGGATCATTCCTATGCCCTACGTACTCCACTTTACGGTACCCTGCCTCTCCCCCTTGTAATACATTATCCTTGTACCCCTAATTGGAGCTAATAATCATGCCTCTGTGTCTCTATGTGGCGCCTCCTGCCTTTGCTTGGCCTGATCCCATCTATCCCTCCACTTTCTGTGGCTGTTGACCTCAATGAGCGGGACCACCGTATACAGAGATGAACCGACTGCACCGGAATCAAGCATATATCGGTTATCTGGGGCCTTTTGATCTCCTTCTTGTCCTCGCTCCCTCCCATCTATCTTCCCGTGTGTGTATTGCCTTCTCACCTCTATCTTTCTCTTATTTAATCACTTCCCCATCCCTTATCTCTCTCCATCACTTCCATAAATCCTTCTCTTAAGCTAACCTACTCTTACCTTCCAATATTTCACATCCCCCTCCTTTCCCGATAACCTACCTACTCCTCGCTGCTTCACCTCCCTACTCCTCCCGTCTCCCTCCTCCAACCCGTCTACCTACTACTTCTCTCCTTCTAACCACTTACCCTGAACCACCTACTTAATCTACTTACCCCATCCTTTCTTGCCCTATTACCCGTCCCCCTCCTTCCTTTCCACCTCACTTTCCCCCCTCTCCCCTATATTACCCACCCTATCTGCACTACCCGTGCCCCTCTTATCTGTTTCTCCGGCTGTCTGAACACTCTCCCCCCTGCCCCACTCAGCTCCGTTATTCATCACGTATACAAAAGTTTCTTTTATTGTCCGCCGGTGCCGTCCATGTCGATCCCCGCGTGGTGCTCCGTCGCCGTCACTTTCTGGCTTCCTGGTCTGTGTGCCGGTGTCTGGGGTCTCTGCTGCTCCCGGTTGTCCCTTCCTCTTGATGTCCGTTCCCTCACTCGCCGGCGCTGTTACTTCCGGCTCATCCAGATGACGTCGTGGCCAGGGTCTCCTCTGCTCCTCGCCACCTCCAAGATGGCCGCTCCGGGTCCCGCCCCTTCCGGTGACGTATTTCCTCTGGACGCCATTTTGGATTTGACAACTCACAGAGGCGGACGCATCATCTACATGGCTTCCCGCTCACCTCGATCTTCCCGCCTTCTTGGTTCTGCGTTCCATGCTGCCTGTGCTGTCTCCGCCATCTTGGGTGCCATGCCATCTCCACGAGGTAAGTCCAAAAGAGTTTTTTAACTGGTGCCCGACGTCCCGGGTATGCGGCATACACCCGCTCCGGTAGGGGGGTGGGGGGGCGGGGTACATTAGTCCAGGGCAAAGGTGTATATTTCCTAACTTTTCGAACATCAAACTTTCAACTTTATTAAAGTACAAACTGTGGTGAAACATGATAATTATACGTTTCCTCATCCTTGAGTGGCCCCTTCATCAGCTGTGCTTCCGACTGTGGTCCAGGATGGGTCCGTGGCCGGTTCTTCTGTCTCGGAGCTGGTGGGGGTCAGCCGCAGCCCCAATTTCTTCAGGAACGCCTCACCTTCTCCTGGGGCTTTCATGCTGATTGGGCGTCCATTTTTGATCACTATCAGCCCAAAAGGAAATGCCCAGCGGTATCGGATTGCCTTATCCCTGAGGCATTTAGTTATGGGCCACAGCTCTCTTCACCGGGCTAAAGTAGTTGGGGCTATGTCCTGGTACACCACTATTTTAGTGCCCTCAAATTCTCTCAGGGGTGCATTCCTCGCGTGCTGCAGCACCGCTTCCCGGGTCTTATAGTGATGGAGCCGCACTATAATGTCTCACGGTTGTTCTGTCGGTTGCGGCTTGGACCGGAGCGCCCGATGGCACCTATCCATCCCTAATTTATTTTGCGGGGAATCTGGAAATATATGGGTGAGCCACCATGCCACGAACTCCTCACAGTCCCCCACATTTTCTGGGACTCCTCGTAAGCGGACATTATTTAGTCGGTCGCGGTTTTCCGCGTCTTCTTGTCTGTCCTTTAATTCATTAATTTGTGCCTGCAGGTCTGCCGTTTTTTTTGTATTGCGCAGGCCCACCTTAGCGTTCGCATCCACCTTCACTTCGAGCTCCTGCGTTCTGGCCCCCAGGCTCCCTACCTCCTTTCCCAGGGCTCTGATTTCAGCCTGCAGCATGGATTTTAAGTCAGTGTATAGCCTTTCAAAATCACAGCATCTTACAGGTAGCAGACCCTGATCATCCCCGGTATCCCCCTCCTCCTCCGATTCTGATCCAGTGCGGGAGGTGGGCGCCATTGCTGCTGTGGCTCTGCTCGGTTTACCTCCGCCAAAATACTCTGGGAGCCCCTTTTTCTTAGGGGTTTTTGCTATCTTCTTGGACATCCTGGATGTTTAATTGTTATAATGTGGTGTTTTTATTCAAGTATTGCCAGTTTTGTTGTTCTTTTCTTTAGAAAGACAGGGAGTGAGGCACAGAGCTATTAGGTTAAGCTTCCATGCTCCTTGCTTCCCAGCATGCACCTCTCAGGACAGGTTCCTTTTTGTAGGCCATGGTAAGTCAAGTGGTGTAGTCAGTATAGCTGCCTACTGAGGGCCTGTATAGAATGACGCAGTCCATGCGTGTGGATCCTTACACTTTGAGGATTCCCATTAATAAGAAGAAAAGTAACGTTCATTTCCACATTTGGCAATGAGCATTATTAGCACAAAAACGACGGATTTCTGTGGACCTACCCGATTATGTTTTTTAATCTATATTTTATAAATTCAATAAGCTTTAAACATGTAGGGTTATATGTACTAAGCAGTGCTATAATATAAGACTCTGTATAGACCCTCCAAGTAAAGTTGTCTTCTGTCATTTACTTTTGAAGTACAGCTTAGTAAATTCTGTCCTTAGAATTGTATACATGTTAAGTATTCATTTTTTTTATAGCATGTAGAATTTCATAAATCTCTTATTGGTTTATAGTCCAAAGACAGTTGGTGCATCACACAAGTGACAGACAACTACTGCTGCGGCCGAGTTTATTCGAGCATTTGCCCGTTCTCGGCCGCAGCAGTAAACTGGCGCGCGCCGGAGGGTGCCGGGCACGCGCCGAAGCAGCGGAAGAGCGCCCTCCGATCGGGGCGCTCTCCCTCCCGCTGCCGGGTCCGCCGGGTCCCCCGGAACCCCCTGCCGCCGTCCCCCACATCGCGGGACACCAGGGCTCCCTCGGGGAGCCCTGGACGCGCGTGCAGGGGGCGCTGGCACCCGATGACGCGTGACCGCGTATCGGTGACGCGTGGCACGCCGAGGGAGTGGGGCTAGCAAGCCAGGGCATCCCCCGGCTTGCGGAACTAGCCCTGCTCAGATTAAGTGTGTCGGTAGTGTACCAGTAGTTATCTGACTTTTGACCCTCTGCTGCACTGGGTCAATGGAATCCTCGTACATGATCTGAAAATCTGTTTGTGAAGAGACACTTTTAGGAACTCCATGAAGAACCGTGTTCATCTGATTCTGTGGTGGTTAGAAGAATTCAGGTACAGTTTTCTGCCGGTGGAGTTCTTCTTCAGATAACCTGTGGGTACTTTGAGTACAACTTTATACAGTAGGTACACCATCAGTCCTCTCCTTCATAAAAAAAACAAGGCCGAGTAAACTTAAAACACTATTTATCATGAATGGGGATATTATCTTAAAAATCTTGTTTGACCGTGACATTTTTTTGACCTACACGTTTAATCCAGAAAACATTGTTAACCCATATCTTATGACTATTATCCATGTTCATAAAACCTTTACTGACAATGGAAAGATAGAATTTACTGTAGTCACGACTTCAAACAAGGAAGTACTCAGATTAAATCCCTTCTTTTCCAGGTCAGAGCAATTAGCTCAACCAATGACTATTTCTCAGATCCAGAAGTGTCAATGTACAGTATTGGTCACTTGCCAGCATGATTATTTCCAGAGAAAGCAGCACCAGACATGTACAGTAGTACTACACATCACACAATGCCATAATACAGTATGCACATAACTGCACTCATTTTTTGTTTTCTTGTTGTTTCAGGAAAAAAGGGTGGCCTGGGGGGAGGTGGGGTGTTGTGTCTAGTCTAATCTGTTTGTACAGTCAAATGTACAGTATATAAACAGCAGTAATGATGTACACAAAACCTCTCCTCTCTCAATGAACTACTGTACTGTACACAGAATAAGGAACAAGATAAAGACGGAAAAAATAATATTACTATATATATATTATACATTACAGTATATATTATTAAATAATATTCTTATAAATGTGCATTATTCATGTTTCTCCATGTTTTACAAATGTTTTCTAAATGTTTATCCAATTTCAATCTGCCAGAAGAATTTAATATGTATTTTTTGGTTCCTGATAAAATAAAATAAATATTTATTTACATCCTGCTAATCATAATCATTGACAACACCCACCCCCCCCACATCCACAGTACACCAATGAATAAGAATGAATGACAAAACAACATGAATCAGTTAATGGTTTTTTTAACTCTCATTTCTCACAATGCTGTGCAAATCAGATTTACATTTCAAACTCGAGAAGGGATTTTCCAAAGCATTACCGTAAACAAAGCCTCAAAGGGTTGGGGGGGGGGGTTGAGTGAGTCATCTGCAGTAATCAGATAGCTCCCATCTCAAAGAGGATTACACGCAGGCGCAATGAGGCTTTGTAGCTCGGCTATGGATGGATTAAGAACACAATGGCAAGATTCAGAAAAATAACGACTCTGTGGAGAGGGGGATGTTGGGTGACGCATGTGCAGTAAGCAGCAAGCTCCCATCTTAAACAGGATTAGAGTACACGCAGGCGCAGTGAGGTGATTGACGCTCGGCTAGGGACGGATTAAAAACACAATGACTAACTTCAGAATATTAATGACTCTGTGGAGGTGTCTGTCGAAAAGAGTTTGTGTGTGCGTGAGGGAGGGATGAAGGATTAGTTGTGCAGCAGTTCAAAGAAATTACATACTGTAGAGTAGAGTACAGTAATTTCAAAAGGCAGTTCATCATAATAATTTGATCAATAAACCCCCAAATACAATCCCCAAATACAGTACATAAAAAGCACAGAAATCAACCGTGTGCAGGCAAACGGACACAGATTGAATATCGTAATATGAGAGGGAGTGGCTCAGTGAGTAAAAGACAGAGTTGCACTGAGAGTTTGAAGCAGGGGAGCCTGGTTCAATTCCCGGTATAAGCTCCTTGTGACCATGGGCAAGTCACTTTATCTCCCTGTGCCTCAGGCACCAAAAACATAGATTGTGAGCTCCACGGGGCAGGGACCTGTGCCTGCAAAATGTCTCTGTAAAGCGCTACGTATAACTAACAGCGCTATACAAAAACATGCTATAATTATTATTATACTATCAAGGTGATGCTCTGTGCAAATCAAATTCGAGAAGGGATTTTCCAAAACGTTGCCGCAAACAAAGCCTCAAAGCTCCCGTCTCAAAGAGAATTACACGCAGACGCAGTGAGGCTTTGTAGCTCGGCTATGGACGGATTAAGAACACAATGGCAAGATTCAGAAAATTAACGACTCTGTGGAGAGGGGGGGTTAGGTGACGCATGCGCAGAAAGCAGCTAAGTAGCTCCCATCTCAAAAAGGATTACACACAGACGCAGTGATTCTTTGTAGCTCGGCTATGGACGGATTAAGAACACAATGGCAAGATTCAGAAAATTAACGACTCTGTGGAATTTCAAATCCTTGAGCTAGCATTCGTGAGGGAGGGGGCTACAGGGTACAGCTGCATGAAGTTCAAAGCTAAAGACATACTTTAATTTCAAAAGGCAGTTCATCATAATAATACACCCCCATATACAGTACATAAAAAGCACACAAATCAACCATGTGCAATCAAACGCACAGTGTCGCAGTCAAAAGATACAGCACAGATTGAATATCGTAATACAGTAAGATGGTTTTTACAGGCTTGTAAAGAAAAAAAATTACTATAAAAAAATTTTTTTACATTTTTTTTGGTCACTCACTCAGGCAAGCAAGCAGTGGTGGGTGAAGTTACAGGCGCATGCGCAGTAAATTCCTGCTGTCAAGCAGGAATGTGATTGAATCCAGACACATGTTCAAAGGAATGGTGTGGGAGAGATGTACTGCATTGTAGAGAAGATAAGAAGTTGAAATACCCTGCAGTGCAGTTAATTATCCTGAGCGATGGGAGAGCGCTGTATATGCTGAAATGTGACACTGTTACAGTACAGTACACGCCTATGCGTTTCAACAATTTTCAAATGAGACATACTGAGACATACTGTACTGCAGAACAGCACTGCAAATGCATGTACTGTATACTTTAAATATGCAAATTTACAATTACTGCGAAGGTATTAGACTTTCAAGACAATTCGGTCTAAGGTCTCTTCCATTGAGAACTTCCGCCCTCAGCCGTGACGCGATAGCGGAAGTGACGCGACGGCTGTGACATACGCGGAAGAGAATCCTGAATGCTGTGAAGCTACCTACACCTACACCACCACATAACGAGCTGCGGTTCTCTCCCCCACCTGATTTTTACATGGCGAATGTGAGTGTAATATACTCGTGTTATTTGTATGATTAATACAGTATTGGAATAGTATGCACAATTGTGGCTTTTCTTCTTATCCATACATATCCGTGCCTTGAGGGATTTCCCTGCTACCATTTAAAGGGCTCCAGTCAGAGAGAGAAGGATCTCTGACACGTGATATTTTCTGCGATCTATGTGAGTTCTATTCTATAGATTACATCTATCTGCACAGTGTTTACCATCTGCACTATATATGTTATTCTTTTTTGCATATTTTGCTACACCTACCTGCGCTCCTCCTCATCTCCAAGAAACAATCTACCCTTCTGGGACCTGGAACTGTCCCATCAGAGGAAGTTGAGCTGCTTTTTACACATATTTATTTTTCACTATTTCACTATTGGTGTTATATTGTGTGTTATCAGTTGTATTCCCAACAACATTATTGGTTCACCAGGGAGAGCACAATCCACTTCCTCACCCCACTCCTTCACCTTCCCTCACATCCCTTTGTTTTGCATTCATTTCAAGACAACAGCTCGCAAACGCCCCCCTGAGTTTTTACATGGCATTGCAGTATTGCAGACAGCGAGAATAAAATGCTAATATCACGAGCGTGAAAATAACGCAGTTCACTCCGGGCGAAAACGACAAAAAAACGCACCTAACCGGGATAATCTGAGAGCCACGGATCTAGCCGACTTAGACTCAGGTCGGCCGCCTGTGTATATATATATATATCTTATTAAGTATAGCACTATTTGAAGTGCATTCCAGATCAAATGTATAGTTCTGATTTTGCAGCATTTCTTTTGGTTTACTATAAATGGTGCCCCTTTGGTTGCTTACTTTATTTAATTTAGGTTTAAATTTTTAATTACAAGTAGTTCGCAAACACCTAAAATATATATGTCCCTGTTGTGTTTGTAGATGCTTCTCAGGCTGTGTTATCATTTAGCGAGCAGGACAGTGTTTAATCTATATACAAATGTACAAATCTTTAGAGAGCATATTCCACAGTGACACAATACATTCAGACCAACTTCTCAAACTCATTCATCTGAACATGTATTGAAAAGTCAGACATAAATGAACTAAAACATTATGTTTAACACGTTTAACCTATATTTACATGAGAAAGCACACATTCTGCTTTAACATATTTAATTTTAAAAACAATATGTTCACATTGTTATAATACATTTTATTTTAATTTTACTAGTGTAGTATGACCCAGATCCACAAAGGACACTATGCTTTAGCGCTTAGCACCCTTTTGTGGATCTGGGTTTAAGTGTATTCATTTTACAGCTGCTTTTGCCTTACTGGGCATTATACTTTATGAGATTTTCATCTAGTGGTGTTCTTGTACCAATTAACCGTATTGTTTTTGCTGGTGTTGGAAAGTGTCTTATGCCATAAAGTAGCACCTCATAGTAAATATGGCCCACAATGATACAAAATGCATATTAAAAAATTATTCCTGAAAAAAGATGCTGTACATCCGAACTCAAAGTAATATTATGTCTTGGATTATGTATACTTCTAGGGCTGCTTGTTTATATAAAATGATGGATCATATTTTGTGAATATGTATGTAATACACGAGACAATCATATAAATAACAAATAATACAAATAATACATAAAAGGGAGAAGAGCTTCAGACATAAAAGTAACATTTAGGAAAAGGAGTACCTGCTCTGAAGAGCTTACAATCTAATTGGTTGGTAGGTAGAACATACAGAGACAGTAGGAGGGCGTTCTGGTAAGTGCACCTGCAAGGGGCCGATATTGAATATGGCCAATGCTGAATATGCAACAGATTGAATATTTCTTCTGATCTCCATACAGCACATACCGTATTTTCCATGCCTTAGCCACAACTAATATAATTCTCCTCAAAGCTATTACACATAGGTGACCAATGCATGCACATGTTGAGTGCTTTGATGAAATCACTTTAAGGTGTATCTCAATAATATGCTGCAGGCGTTCTTCATGGAATTCTAGATCTAAAGTAGAAGTCCACAGTGGGTATAGTTGTATGCTTGCCTTTAAGTGAGGGTAGTGCCACAAGGGGTGCACCCCCTCCCCCCCCCACAACTTTCACTTTTTCAGTTCAATTGTTTGATTTGACACAGTTTCTAATTTAGTATGTTTAGTATGCGTCTAAGGGCATAGTGAAGTATAATTAGTAAATAGCATTGAATTGCACCCTTGCAAATATCCCAAAACATCTAAGGTTAGACCTTGCCCTATTTTTTTTTACAGGAATATATTGACATTAATCACTCTACACTTGTAATTTTTCTGAAGCACATAACCACAATTAAGTAAATTATTCACATAACTCTTAAACTGATGTGAAAAATACATACGTGCCAAAATGCATTGATAAAATTACTTTGAGACAAACCTTAACAAAGCTGCAAGACTTTTTTTTAAAGGAATTGTATATTTAAACCAGATATCACTGTGTGGTGGAGGTGTTGGGGGGGATAGGGGGGAGGTGGTATGTACAGACGAGCCAGCGAGTATTCTAAAACTTGCCTTAAACTTGCCTTAAACTAGCCCGGTACATGCTGGGTACATTTCAGTGACATTTCTGCAGAGGCTAATGGCCCATCGGATTAACACAGCAGGGGTTCCTGGCAGTCCCATTCAGTTTGAATGGGACTGGCAGGGACCCCCGCTGTTAATCCGATGGGCCATTAGTCTGTCTGCAGAAATGTGTGAAATGTTGCAGCATGTACCCAGCATGTACCCAGCATGTACCCAGCATGTACCTGGGTCTTTTTGGAGATTGCCCCAGGTTTGTTTTAGAATAATCGTCGGCACTACAGTACAGTACTAGGATGATTGCGGAGCAGAGAAAGTGTTTTGATGCAATGTTACATTTTTGTGAGCACAGATTAATAAAATGTAATAAACTGTTTCTAACATCTGGTGCAGATTGTTTGAAGCCAGAAAGTTACGCCACCTTAAACCTGGCGGATGTTGTAACCCATGTTGCTGAGAGAAAAAGTAATTCACTGGGGAGTACAATTTGATACATCTCATTGTAATCTCTACATCATGTAACACCTCCATAGTTCCTCCATTTGACACTCCTCAAATTTCAAGCTGATGTACAGTACATGAGGATGCAATTGGAGCAAAGTGCTTCATTCATATAAATAGAAGATTAAAATGGCACTGTTTGCATTCATTTTTGCTTCAAAATTGACTTAGTAAAAGTTCCTTATATTTGCTAACATTATGGGGCCTATGCAGAGAGCAGCGCTATTTCGAAATTCGCCATTTTTTGGAGAAAATCGCGCAGAAAGCAGCAGAAAATGGCGAGTTCCGAAAAACGCGCCAATTTTTCTTTTCTATTTGTAAAACTCGCCTCGCGGCTGGCGAGAACCTCAATCTCGCCAGTTTTAAAAATATCCGTATGCAGAGAGGCGCGAACGGCATCTAGCGGCTGTTCGCGCCAATAAAATGGCGCGATTGTCTCCGTTTTGCCTCGCCAAAAAAAACTGCCGCTCGCGGCCATTGCAAAGGGAAAAAAAAAGGCGCGAATTTGTTTTAACACATTTCTGAAGCGCGCATCTCGCCAATTTAAACTCGCCACACGCATCCATGTTAAACATAGCAGAATTCGCACTTTTCTGCATATGGAGATTAAAACTCTCCAAAAAAGCTACTTTTTAATAAATTCGCCAATTTTAAAATTCGCTGCTCTCTGCATAGGCCCCTTTATGTTTGTTTCTAAGAGAGTGTAGTTCTACAAGAAGTAAATTTATAGAAGATGATTTAACATTGACTTTACATAATCTATGCTTAGTACATCTCTTTTTGACGTGAAACTTCTTTGCTGGCACCTACAGAGTTTTGATAGGAAAAATCCCTTGTGTTGTAACAAAATTCCATGACGGAAGTGATGTCACTGCTGGCAGGAGAGGCCATCTACGACGTCGGGGGAGGGAGAGGAAAGAGAGAGAGACAGAGACAGACAAACACACACCGCTGTGTCCCTGCAGCAGTGTTGTCAGCTTGCACCAGTGAGGATGAAGGTATTGCTGGATCCATGGTAGAGAGAGGACACACACAAAATCTGGCTGCCGTGTCTGCAGCTCCACCATGGGGAGAAAGTGGGGGCTGCTCTGGGCCAGGGGACTCAGACAGGGACAGCTCGTCCTTCCTGTAAAGGGAAGAAGGAGGTGGCGTGTCTGGCCGGCAGATCTGTCCGCCGTGTCCCTGCACCTCCGCCAGGGGGAGGAGAGAGGCGGGGCTGGTTCCGGCTGGGCACGCCTGTGCAGTTGGTGCCGGCTCTGGCTGGGTGCGCCTGCGCCGTAGGCTCCGCCTCAGCACGTCTTCTCAGAAGGCACCAGCGCACCTGCAGCAGAACACGTAGACCACACACAGACACACACACTGACTGATATACACGCACACACACACTGACTGATATACACGCACACACACACTCACTGACTGACACACACACACACTCACTGACTGACACACACACTCACTCACTGACACACACACACTCACTCACTGTCACACACACACACACACACACACACACACACACACACACACACACACACACACACACACACACACACACACACACACACACACACACACACACACACACACACACACACACACACACACACACACACACACACTGTCACACACACACACACTGTCACACACACACACACACTGTCACACACACACACACACACACACACACACACACACACACACACACACACACACACACACACACACACACACACACACACACACACACACACACACACACACACACACACAATGACACACACTGACACACACACACACACACACACACACACACACACACACACACACACACACACACACACACACACACACACACACACACACACTCACTCACTGACACACACACACACACACACACACACACTCACTCACTGACACACTCACTGACACACATACACACACACTGACTTAAACACACACACACACACACACACACACACACACACACACACACACACACACATACACTGACACACACACACACACACACACACACACACACACACACACACACACACACACACACACACACACACACACACACACACACACACACACACACTGACTGACACACACACACACACACACACACACACACACACACACACACACACACACACACACACACACACACACTGACTGAGTGACTGACACACACACACACACACACACACACACACACACACACACACACACACACACACACACACTGACTGACGCACACACACACACTGACTGACACTCTTACACACACACACACACGGACTGACAATAACACACACACTTTTTTCATAGTAGGGTCTCAGAGAGTATACTCATGCTGGTAATTCATTTTGGAAAAAGCTCAACTGGAAAGTACTGTATTATGAACAAAGGTCGAAAGCAAATACTTGGAATTTTTGTCAACATGAAATAGTTCAACTGAAATGATATGGAGATCAGTGAACTCCCTTCCCCAATCAACTTAATTGATATTTTTATTTTTATTATTTTGTATTGAATTCAAAGGTTATTACACGAACAATTTTATATTCAGACCTCATTGGCTAATATTAACATACAAATATATAAAATAATTATATAATGTTTTGGCTCAGATCCAGAGATAAAGACATTTTACATTCAGAAAGTGACTCCACATAACCAATAAGTAAGATTCACCCTGTCCAAATCATTCTATTATGTTTATATTTGTGAGGACAAAGTGTTTGAGCACAAACTAATTTAGTCTTCTCTGATTTGAAATTACCCGTATAATACCATGTGTGATGGCTTTACACTTTGGACCAGGAAAAAAAACTTTTGGCCTATTGCCTAACCAAGTGTTACCTTTAATTATAGCAACTTTCTTAAATACACTTCGTGCTAATTTACTCTTTAAATGCGGGGCTTTAGTAAAAATGTCACGGGGATTCTCCGGCAGAAAATGTACCTACACATCATCCTTTAAAAGAATGTTCCAATGTTTTTTTAATGATTTTCTTTATTTGATTTAATGCCCTATTAAATTGTGTGATGAAAGGTACTAAATAAACTTCTACTTTATTTTTATTTTATTCTGTCTATTTAGTGAGTTGTAAAATTAGATAATAGGCCTGCTATTTGGGGAATGTGTAAAAATAAAAGAAAACCTGGTTTTATCAGTTCAATTAAAGGGAATAATTAGAATCAGGTGTTTAAATTTGGTATCTCCAGGTGTGAGTTTGTGAGATCCACCCTTTATAAAGATCAGAAACTTTGTGCGGTGTTCACCATACAGGTGTGTGGAAACACATAATGCCACGAGCAAAAGAAATCTCTGAGGACCGGAGAAAAGCAGTTATTGATATTCATCAGTCTAGAAAGGGATTCAAAACCATTTTAAAGGATTTGGGACTAAACCAATCCCCTGTCAAACAGATAGAGAATGTTCAAGACCACAGTCACCCTACCCAGAAGCGGTCGTCCTAATAAAATCTCTCAAGAACAAACCGGCAAATCATCCAGGAAGTCACAAAGAACCCCAGAGTAACATCCAAGGATCTGCAGGCCACTCTCGCCTTGGCTAATGTGAGTGTTCATGACTCAATTATTAGAAAACTACTGAACAAGAATAATGTTCATGGAAGCATAGCCAGGAGGAAACTACTGCTCTCTTAAATGAACATTGCTGCCCGTCTGAAGTTCGCACAGAGTGCAAAGATGATCCACAAGACTTTTGGAAAAATGTTCTCTGGACACGAGTCAAAGGTAGAACTTTTTGACCGCAAACAGAAACATTATGTTTGGCAAAAACGAAACACTGTGTTCGAACAGAAGAGACTCATCTCAACCTTCAAGCTTGGTGGTGGTAGTGTGATGGTTAGGGGCTGCTTTGCTGCCTCACAACCTGGACAGCTTGTTATCATTGACACAACCATGAATTTTGTATTGTATCAGAAGATTCTAGAGGAAAATGTCATGGCATCCATCCTTGAGCTGAAGACGAAACGAAAGTGGGTCATACCACAAGACAATGATCCGAAACATATGTAGCTTTCCCTATGCCTAAGGGAACTACGCGGGCAAATACGTGTGCTGCTGTACCTGTTTGCTTACAGGTGGCCTATATCTCCGACTCTGGGAGCCTGGGGTGAGCTCTTTCCCTTTGCAGTGCAGCACCTCCACCCATGAGGGATCCCAGTGTTGGCGGGATAACCCCTCACTGGAACCGATATACAGTAAAAAGTAATACACCACACAATGTATAAACTAAGGTTTACTGTACTCACATACTAATACAGATAACCCAATAAATGGATATCCACAGTATAAACCCAGTGATCAAACACATGGTGGTTCCCCCAAAGTACTGAGAGTGCTGTGGCACCAATACCCTGGTGTCCTGTCCCAGCAACTCCCACCAAAATGAGAAGTAGTGCTAGCCCCTGTAGATGTAGGTGCACATTCGGTACCTGCCTGGGTACTCCAGTACCCAGGTGCTGCTTGGCGTCGTGAGTTGGAGCGGGGCCTCCAATACAAATCCCCTCTCTTTTAAAGGGTCCTGATCCTCCTCACAGTGTGAGCTCCACCCGGAGGGTCTCACACAATGTCTCTTGATCCTGTGACCTGGTCCCAGGCTGCAGGGCACCGCGTGGTCATCCGGTCACCGGTGCAGAAATAACAATAAGGGGAAGAGTCTCTATCTGGGGCCTTCCCTGCAACACTCCTCTACTGGTGGCTCAGTAGACACTACCTTCTCCTTTGGCTCCTCCATCAGGGCTGTTGCGCACTCCCTGCATGTGGAGATTTCTGTCTCTCCCTCCTGCGTGAATCCCATTGGCTGGGGCAACACCACGTGGGCAGTCCCTCCCTCTAGGGATTCTGGGACATGTAGTCCCACGGCTGCATGTGCGGAGCTTACCTAAGATGGTCACTGCACTCCTCCACTGCATATGCGCGCCTCGCCGCACAGCGCATGCGCAACTATCAAAATGGCCACCCCCACCTCCCAATCGTGCGGAGCTCCGGGTAACCACTGAACAGTTCCCCCGCAGCGGAGGCATGGTAGGGGGACTCGGTTACACATACAACAGATATACAAAAGAATGGCTGCAGGAGAAGAAATTCTGCATTTTAGAATAGCCTAATCAAAGTCCAGATCTAAACACCATCGAAATGTTGTGGCAGAACATGAAGTGAGCTGTCCATGCATGGAAGCCTTCAAATGTCACAGAGTTGAAACAGTTCTTTAAGGAGGAATTAGACAAAATTCCTCAACCAATGTTAGAGATTGATCACAGTTACAGAAAACTCTTAGTATAGTTGAAGTCATTGCTGCTCAAGGGGGTGCCACCAGGTACTGAATCTAAAGCATTACATACTTTTTCATACATGGACATTGAACGTTGAAGCATTTGTGGATAAATAAATGTTGAAAAAGTATCATGTTTTGTGCCATTTGTTTGATCAGGTTATCTTTACGTATTATTAGGACTTGGATTAAGATCTAATAGCATGTTATGTTTAAATATATGAAAACTCTAAGATGTTCACAAACTTTTTCTTGCCACTGTATATAGTCTTTGATTTAATTAATTTTAACAGTAATGCTTTCTATTGTTTTCTTATGGTTGTAACTCATGTTCCCCCCCAATCGCAGATAGGGTGTAGGTGAGGGGATCTATATGCATTACCCAGTGTGGTGCTTTACCTGTTAGGCTCAAAGGAGGCCTAAGACTCCGCCACGGAGAGCCTGGGGCACGTATGACACAATATGAATAACCTCGTACTTGGTGCAGCGCCTCCACCTGCGATGGCTCCCACCAGAGGGGGAGTGGTTCCTCGCAGGAAAATATATATATCACTCCACACACAGTATGTAAAACAACCAATGACTTTACTGTATAGCATATGCACATATATCATCTGGTGTCCCTCCCTAGAGGAGACACTAAACACTGCGTTTCGCAGGACGCTACCTCCACCTCCACCAGATGATCCCACCCAGTGTCCAGTAACCCCACACAGTATCACCCCTTTCTCAAGTGAGATAGTGAACCTATGACTGCGCAGCCACTATGTCCGTGTGAATATGATATGACTCGTTGGTGCACTTGTTGATTACTTGCCGGGCACTCCGGTGCCCGGGCCTGCCAAGGAACTTCACAAAGGATCCTGATGTCGGCTTTATACAGGAACCACTGTCCGGGGCGATCCCACCCAGATGGCTGCTGCAGCGACAGTGGAGGTCTGAGCCCAAACCTCTGGATGGACGCGCAGCGTCTGCTGGGTCCCTAACTGACTCTGGATAGTAAGGGGCAGGGTCCCTAAGCTGGGGGCTGTCCCTGACACAAATCACACTACTGGATGACTCAGGGCTAGCTGGGGCCTTGGGGGCCTAATGCAGGGAGTCACTGACTGCTGCACCCTACCTCCTTCCCCTAGCTTCTCCTGGCGCCAACTCCTCCTCTCCTCCAAACCCCACAGAATGTCTCTCTTTTCCCTGCAGGGCAATCCTCTAGCCCTTTTGGCTACTCTGGGGCACCTGGTACTTCCCCCCTTAGCCTCCTGGGAATTGTAGTCCCGTGGAGGCTATTCCTATACTGGGGCCGCGTGCGCGATTCCTCTGTGCATGCGCAACCCCTCAATGGCCGCCGCAACTGCCTGGCCTCATCCGCGCATGCGCGATCACGCCTCCTAAGGCTCGCAACACTCCCTGCTCCGGCCCCCACCTTTGAAAGCAGCCGGCGGGTCCGTCGTTGGCTCCGTCGGCCCTCGCGACTGTGCTGCCACAAAGGAGGGGAGTCTCTAGGAGCCGCCGGGGACCGGGGCTATTGGTATTAAATTAATAATCTCATTAATTCATAGGAAGAGTTACTGTATGGTATCTTATACCTTTTTCCATGATTTTGACAAAAATGGATCCTAAAGATCAAAGATGGGTTAACACCTTAATTACATTAGCAGTATTAACCGGAAAAGTAATTAATGGATTATCCCCTCTCGCAACTCTGCCGGGAGGACTAACCACCCACTCTTGGGACAACTACATCCTTCACCCACCCCCTCTACCACCAACAAACCAGGTACTGATGTTTAACCCTTTCATTACCTTATCGGCTAGTCACTAATGTGATGAAGCTACTTTTATTTTATTTTTATTACATAGGATTGAAGCAGAGAGTCTCCGGAGCTGAATCGCATTAATTTCACGTCTGAAGACTCCTTGCTTCCCAAGGTACAGGCCCCAGTATGGGGTGCTGGTATCTCCTGCAAATTTGAATGTCTCGGTCACGTGGGTCGTGATGTGGGACATTTAAACTTGCAGGAGATACCGGCACCCGATACGAAGGCCTGTACCTCGGGAAGCTGGGTGTCCCAGACCTGAAATTAATGTGGTTAGGCTCCGGAGACTCTCTGCTTCAATCCTATGTAACTAAAATAAAAACAGTGTGATCACCTGTAATGGCTGTGCAGGGAGACAGAGAGGGACTGCTTCTCTATGCTCTCTCTGCGCAGCTCTTACAGACTGGTGTGGCCTGGTTGGAGTCCCATGCACATGCAGGGCCCCCGTTGTGTATATTTTATGGGAAATTATTTTACTGAGATTTTGGGCAAGAGGAAGCTGTGATCGGGCCATGGTCAGCTCCCTTCAAGTTCAGTTTCAAAATTCCAAATAAATAAGACCCCATCTGTAGCAGTTGGGGTCCTAAATAAAACTTGTATTCTTGTAAGAATTGGATCCTCGAAGCCAAATGCATCAAGCATTCCTATGTAGAAACGGCAATTAATTCTATCAAATGCCTTTTCCGCATCTACGCTTAATATCATCGCTTTAGTTTTAGTTAAATAGACATGATGTATAAGATTAATCATTTTACGCATTTAATCTTATGCTTGCTTTTCAATAATAAACCCTGTTTGATCTGTGTGAATCAATCTACGGAGCAGTGTCTACATTCTATTTGCGAGGATTTCGCTGTATATAATCAGATTAGCATTCCATAGGGATATTAGTCTGTAGCTTTCACATCTTCTCCTTCCTTATGAATAACTGTTGTATGTGCAACAGTAATTTGTTTAGGAATATTTTCCTCCTAAAAAGGAGTTGTATAACGTAATAAGAGTAGAGGGCAGAATACCAATATAGCTTTTATAATATTAATTACTTAATCCATGAAGGCCTGAGGCTTTTGAGGATTTCAAAATTGTAATCACATCCTTCAATTCTGCTGTTGTCATTTTTGAATTAAGAATTTCTAAATCCTCATGAGTTAATCAGGTTAAATTACATTACATTCCGCTTAATATTTGGTTATTTTAGAATTTACTTCAAAGTCATCCTTCCTCTCTGGATCCAACGACAGTTAGCCTTCCCAAGGTTAAACATTAATTGTCAAACCCTGATAAAGAATGAGCTGATCCACTTGAATCATGATTTATCGTGGATTGGATTGTCAGATGATTTCACAGTTAGAATAGTTTCTAAGAGTTTAGCTTTAATATTTTGGGCAGGAAACTGATCATACTGTTGCGGCCGAGTTTATTCTTACCTTTGCCCGGTCTCGGCCGCAACAGAAACCGGGCGCGCGCCGAGGTATCCCGTGCGCGCGCCGGAGCCTCGGAGGATCGATCCTCCGATCGGGGCTTCCCCCTCCCCTCTCCGGGTCCGCCGGGTCCCCCGGAGCCCCCCACCGCCATCCCCCACATTAGGAGCAACCCCGGGCTCCCTCGGGGAGCCCTGGGCACGCGCGCTTTGCGCGCACGCTCCCGATGAAGCGTGACCGACGGAAAACAATGATGAAACCGGAACACCACGCGGCTTGCAGCTCCAGCCAGGTAAGAATTAAGTGTGCCGCCACTGTACTTTTGAAATTCTTATGCATTTGGTGCTTGTGGTTTTACTCTTGTGGATTATAAAGCAGATGCCTGGGGCTTTAAAAAACTGGGTTAATGCTAAAATAAAATTATTCACCAATGCCTGACTTTTTTTTAGGTATTGCTTACAGGTATACGGTATACTTATGCATACAGTATCTTGATGTTAGCTCTTGGTATCTTCAGGCTGGGACAAACATATTATTTTTATAATACTTGTAACAGGGGAGTTATCCCTGTTCAGGTAATGTACCTCTATTCCAGCAGTGTGGTGGTTAACTGCTGGTAGTCAATTAACAAACACCATCTGCCTGATTAGATGGCTTAGAAAAGCCTGTCTTTTGAGACAGGAAGTGAGACTCCTTAGCTCACACCTGAGCTGAACTTGGAGACAAACAGTCTTGAGCCCTGCCAGAAGAAACAGCAGAGCTGCTTTCAAGACACATGGGAAACTTCTAAACCTGAATGCTTACACACCCTGAGGAAAAGGGAGCTGAACCAGGGACAGAGAAGAGTTTCCCTCCAAACCACAAGGAACAGATAAGACTTTCATTTATGAGACTTCTTATATCTGCTTAATTCATGCTATATGTTTGGGGCTGGGAGACATGCTTATCTAAGGGAGTTGTGAACTGCATAGTATTTCACTAGAAATACTCCCAAGTGAATAGAAGCTTTGTTTACCCCTTGTTTACCCCTTGTTTGGATGGTTTCCTGATGTTAAGGAAACAGGCGCAATAAAAGGCTTATTTAATTTCACTATGATCAGTCTCCCTCGCATACCTCTGTGAGCGTCCGCCTACATATGGTGTCAGAAGTGGGACGAGAGGGGGTTCTTGAAGTTAAGGAACCCGGAGTTTGGCTGTGAATATTTTTTTATGCTTTTTGCCTACAAACAGTCTGAGCAACGTAAAAAAAAAAAAAACATCTCATGCAGCAGAGATCATAGTTAAAGTGATACACACCACTGCACTGAAACTTACAAAAACTCTTTTCCCCAATCCCAAGAGGAGAGAGAGAGACTGCTGAAGCAGGTAAAACCTTATTTGCCTATCAAAATAAAGTGTAATATGGTCATTGAAATAGGGGGTTTGCCTTCCAGCCATAGTCAGGGTTCAAGAAGGGAGTTAGCCCTTGAAAGGGATAGTCGTTTGTTATTTTCAAATGTTTAGCTGAAGCAGTGAATACAGATGGTGACCCATGAGCGGTACTGATTCTGCAAGTAAAGACTGCCACACCGCATAGGACTACCAGTTGTGAATGGACTATATGCAGAAAAATTTTGAAAATTGATGCAAGACTGTGCTGAAGCAGGGGAATTTTCAGTAAACAAGTGCTGAGGGTAAAATTGCCTACTAGAAAAAAAGGAATTGCTGAACTGTGTAAAAGGTATCCCAAAGTGTGAAGAGTGAATGTCGTAATACCCAAAGTTGAGACTGAACTCAAACAGAAAATCACATTATTTGGCTGAAGCAGAGAGATTGGACTTAGCAAGTAAATGGTGTAAAGCAAACAGAAGTTTTTACGTAGCAACTACACATTCAGCATACCTAATGAGAGATTATACCTAGCAAGTAAATGGTGTAAAGCAAATAGACGTTTTTACCTAGCAACTGCACATCTTGTATACCTGATAAGAGAAAATGCATGCACAGAACTGCTGATATTGTAAAACTTACCCAAGAAAGAAAAAGTCTATAGAGATGCCTGTGAGAGCTACGACCTCTACAAGCAAAATATGCCCACCTGTAGGACTACCACAATTGGGGGTTCTAGCAAATACAGTGGCAACATCTGCAATAGCGCCTCCTAAGGTCAGGAAGAAAATTACACCGGATAGCCTAAAAATGGAGGACAAGATGCAGCGTTCCTGTAATGAACCCTACCCCACGGAAGAGTGGCCCTTCCAGTCCAATAAAGAGGAAAACATCTCTTACGGGGAACCCGAACCGAGTCACACCCACAAAACACCCCAAGAATGAACTCGGCATGAACAGAAAAGACCGCTCCCTTTGATGACGAATATGATCAGCAGGAGACAGAGCGGGAGCAGTGTATCACCGAATATTTCTGTCAGCTAAAGCAGCTGCAAGAAAAGCCTGGCGTATATAATGAAGCTGCTAAAATTTCAAATGAAGATGGAGACCCCAATATCCCTGAAGGCACGGTGTCATCCAAATCAAAAAGGCGGAAAAAGAAAAGCAGTTCTTCACTTACCGTGGAAGGAATAGACACGTCCGCAGATCCTGTGGAAGAAAAGGGGGACTGAGTTGCCCTGCAGCCTAGAGAAAATGGAGAATTCGTCCTGCGGGTAACCAGGCGGGTAATCCAGAGGGCCCAAGGCAGAAGTCATGTACCCCAAAGAAGTGTCTGTCCGGTGCCAACAGTGAGGAACCCTCGGCCAACCATCCCAGGGAAGTGGAGTCGGAGCCAGTGAGTGACGATCCCTTGACCAGTCCTGAAGATGCACTGCAAGCTGCCAGGCATGGCTGTGATCTACTCTGTGAAGAATTGGAAAGGGAGAGAAAAAATAATGCTGAGCTACAGAAGACTGTGCTAGCAATTTACTCTGCGGCCAAGACCGAATTGGAGGATCTCAAGACTGAGCTAGATACTGCAAAGGCTACTATTTCCACCATGGAGGAAAAGCAGAGCCAATCTGATAAAATGGTGGCTACGCTAAAGCGGAAATATGAGGAGGCACTGAAGCAGATGACAGTCTTTCAGCAAGAGGTTCACACTCTTCGCATAGAGCTGAATGCCTCACAACAGGAGGTCAACAGTGTCCGGATAGAGGTGGACGTATCTCAGAAAGAGGTTCAGACACTCCGTAGAGCACTGGATGCCTCACATCATGAGACCAACAGCTGCCGCACAGACCTGGAAGTTTCCAGAAAGGAACTACACAGTCTCACTGAGGAGCTGGACATTGCTATAGAAACTATTGGTAATCTTGAAACAGATCTCAAAGTCTCTCAGAAGGAGCTTCAGACCCTCAACCTAGAGAAAGAAGTCTCACGCCAGGAGATTGTCATTCTCAAAGCAGATGTGCGTAAATGGAAGGAGGACTGCAAAGAGGCCCTGAAGAATACAGAGACTGAAAAAGGAGAAAATTCAAGATTAAAAAGAGAAAACTTAAAACTGAAAGAAGAAAATTTTCAGTTAACAGAAAAAGTCAATGAAAAGTTTGACGCAGAGCACCGACTGCAGAACCAACTGCAAGGTCTGCGTACACACCTCCAGTATGCTGAGGAGAAGCAGCAAATGCTACAGGAAGAAAAACTGCAGGCTACTAAAGAGGTACAAGCGCTGCAGGAACGTCTGAATACCCAGTACGTCCCCACAGAGCAGTATTAGGAGCTAAAGGCCACGCTGCATGTCTTCAGAGCATCGTTGGAAGCGGAGCTTCGATACCAGGTGACTCTGTATGAGAGGGAGCGTGAGAAGGCTCAGAAACTGGAGCAAGATCTGGAGAGACAGAGAGACTGTTCCATTCCCTTGAGTCAGTACACCAAGGAGAAAACAGATGCAGCGGCAACCTTGACGACAAAAATTACAGAGCTCCAGAATATGAAGGAGACTCTGATATAGATTCCTCCAATACAGAAAAAGGTATTGGCTCTGCCCAAGCACCAGTATCCCACAGTAACTAATGCCCGCAAGGACAAGGGTACAGTGAGAGTTGGGACTCCACGCAACTTCAAAACAAAATTACGAAGTTTGAGCCACCAAAGAAAGCACTAGCCAAACCTACAGCTGCCCAACAGGCAACAAACAGAGGTAGGAGTGCAGAATCAAAGCCAGAAGAATCCTTAGCTGAAGAAGCTGAACTGGCGACTCTGTGGTGTGGAGAAGCTGCAGAAAGACCACTTCACGAGCAGATAACTCTAAGGGCTAGTCCTAACTGATCTACAACTGTTGCCATACACTTTGTCTACAAAAAGAGGAGTGCCCGATGCAACAGAAATCTCAAGACCGCGCACGCGATAAAAAGACTTTACGTGGAAAAAGTCCTCCTCGTGCGACTGAGGAGTGCTGATCTCAAGCATCTTCGGGAGGAGACAAAAATAAACTGGAGAAAGGGCTCCAATCCCAGCGGGACAGAGGGTTCTCTTCCTCCATCCACTCTCATTCAAGTCACATAGATATCTAGAATGAGAGTGGAAGGATGGGCTTTGGCCTTGGTAAGCCCGAGTTTCCCACAAACAGAGGAGGTATGTAACAGGGGACTTATCCCTGTTCAGTAATGTGCCTTTAACCTAGCAGTGTGGTAGTTAATTACTAAACACCACCTGCCTGATTAGATTGTTTACAAAAAGCCTGCCTTTGAGACAGGAAGTGACTCTCCTTAGCTCTGACTGAGAGCTGACCTTTGGAGCTGACCAGTCTTGAGCACTGCACAGCAGAGCTGATTTCAAGACACAGGGAAAACTACTACACCTGAAGCTGAACCAGGAAGTGAGAAGATTTTCCCTCCAAGAAACAGATAAGACTTTTATTCTTAAGAGACTGCTTATATCTGCTTATTTTCATGCTATATGTTTTGGGGCTGCGAGACATGCTTAACTAATGGAGATGTGAACTAATTGCATAGGATTTCACTATAAATACTCCCAAGTGAATGGAAGCTTTGTCCCCCCCCATGTGTTTGGATAATTTCCTGATGAAAAGGAACAGGCACAATATAGCCTATTATAATTTCACATTATAAAGCCTCCTAATTGTGTACCTCTGTGAACGTCCGTCTACATGCAGGAACGTCTGATGACCCAGTATGTCCCCGCAAAGCAGCATGAGAAACTGAAGGCTACCCTGAGCGTCACCAAAGCATCGCTAGAGGCCAAGCTTAGAACCCAGGTGACCCAGCACAAAAGGGAGCACAAGAAGGTCCAGAAACTAAAACAAGTAACTGTGGCCCGAGCAAAGAAATTCATAGTGCTTCACAATGCAATAAAAATGTGGAAGCAAGCTCAGACAAAGCAAAGCATGCAGATAAATTCCCTGAGAAGAGACTTGCAAGACGCACTCAAAAAACAGGGATCTCTTGCGGATGAGATTACAGTCCTACAAGGAGAAGTATTGACCTGACTAAGCGTCAGTATCCAACAGCCTCAAAAACCCATGAAGACAAGGGTACAGTGAGAGCTGGGAATAGCGCTCATCTGAAAGACAAGGTTGCAAAATTTGAACCACCTAAACAAGCACTAGCAAAACCTTCAGCCACCCAACAGGCAACAAAAGAAGGTACACGTGCTGAAACAAAACCAGAAGAATCCTTAGCTGATGAAGCTGAAAAGATGGGACATTCTCTGGAAGTGGGTGTGGAATTGCAACTTAACCCCAAAGAGGCTGAACTAGCAACCCCATTGAGTGGGAAAAGGGCAGAGAGACAGCTTCAAGAGCGGAAAACTCAAAGGGCTGTTTTTAAACGCTCTGCAACTGCTTCCATACAGTATGCCTACAATAAGACGAGCACTCGACGCAAGGGAAATCTCATGACCGCGCACGTAGTAAAAAGACTATACTTAGAAAAAGTCCTCCTCGAGCGACTGAGGAGTGCTGATTTCAAGCACCTTCAGGAGGAGACACGAATAAACTGGAGAAAGGGCTCCAATCCCAGCGGGACTAAGGGTTCTCTTCCTCCATCCACTCTCATTCAAGTCACAGAGATATATAGAATGTGAGTGGAAGGATGGGCTTTGGCCGTGGCAAGCCCGAGCTTCCCACAAACAGGGGAGGTATGTAACAGGGGAGTTATCCCTGTTCAGGTAAGGTACCTCTAATCCAGCAGTGTGGTGGTTAACTGCTGGTAGTCAATTAACAAACACCACCTGCCTGATTAGATTGCTTAGAAAAGCCTGTCTTTTGAGACAGGAAGTGAGACTCCTTAGCTCACACCTGAGCTGAACGTGGAGACAAACAGACTTGAGCCTTGCCAGAAGAAACAGGAGAGCTGCTTTCAAGACACCGGGGAAACTTCTAAACCTGAATGCTTACACACCTTGAGGAAAAGGGAGCTGAACCAGGGACAGAGAAGAGTTTCCCTCCAAACCACAAGGAACAGATAAGACTTTCATTTATGAGACTTCTTATATCTGCTTAATTCATGCTATATGTTTGGGGCTGGGAGACATGCTTATCTAAGGAGTTGTGAACTGCATAGTATTTCACTAGAAATACTCCCAAGTGAATAGAAGCTTTGTTTACCCCTTGTTTGGATGGTTTCCTGATGTTAAGGAAACAGGCGCAATAAAAGGCTTATTTAATTTCACTATAATCAGTCTCCCTTGCATACCTCTGTGAGCGTCCGCCTACAATACTATATTACTATTCAAAGTACTGTCAATTTGTGTGAATCACTGGATAACTGATATGCCTCCATTATATATGGTACATAAAGGTAATCTTGGCTAACAATGATATAAATTCTAGTTGGTTACTAGTAGTGACAAGTAGTGACTCTTTTGGCAGTCCATTATTGGAATTTCTCTCCCGCTTCAATTTCTGTACACGAATCTACAATCTCTACATCTCTAGATTTGGGAAATAGGTGAACATTTCTATCATCCTAATTATGGATGTTAATCATAATTATAGACAGATCTGTTTTAGGGCTCCCATGAGTAGCTCACTGTATAGAATTAGCTGTGGTGGGAGCAAAGAAACCTTGAAAATAGTGGTTCCCACTCATTCTGGCTTGACGAAACATGATCAAAGTCTATTGGCCAAGTTAGTCATAGTTTGTATACCCTTTAATTTTTCAGATGTCCCATACAGCTTTGCAGGGAACACAATCCCAATATTTTTTGCCTGTGTAGCCATACCACCTCTGGCTACTAACCTGCCCTACTCGCAGTAAGTCCTGGTACAATCAGGCTGCCAGTAGTCAATTTGGTGTTTCCCCACTCACTGGAGCTGCACTTGAGTTGAATGGGAGGCGGTGACATCCTGCTTGAGCATGTCCAATCATGGAATGGACTTGGTGCCCTCCTCCTAACTGTACTTAAGGGCAGTGCTGCCCTAAATTTAGTAGTGCTTCTACCTACTTGAGAAGGGCAGGTCACACAGCCAAGAGCCTAACTATTGGGCCTTTTCTTGTCCTCTTCCCCTCAGGGGAGAGTGAGTGTGTACCATACCTCTGTCCCTGCTAGAGGGGCAGGGAAGGGCTGGAACTGCTGCGGGTGCCCTTTACCTGTAGTGAAGGTCCAGGGACCATCCTTCAGTGAGTAGCTGACAGTTGCGGCATTGGGCAGAACCCTGTCTTGTACTGTGCTGCACAGAGAAAGAGAATAAACCGTTCCTGTTGTTATACTCCCGCCTAGTGTGTGATCTTACTGGGGAGAGAGGGGATAGTTCTACTGGAGCCTACAGCAGATGGAGGCGCTGTACTGCTAGAGAACCACCTGGGTAATGTACCCCAGAAACCTGATCGTGTGTCCCCACTACCATCGGCGGACAGCTCAGCCCTCCTGTTACCAGCAGGTATGCACCACACGACCAGTAATGGCAGAATCTCCCAGAGGGTGGGGGAAAGACCGTTACACCTGCTAACAAGATTGCTGAAGTAACATGACCTAATAGGTATTTGGCACAAACACCTAATAAAAGTATAACTTGTCCTGAAAGAAACAGTATAGGGTTTACTTTACTATATCAAAATAATATATTGCAGAACTTGTTAATAATAATAAAAAAAAATATGAGTTTATTTTTTGAGGACAAAATTTGGAAATGTTTTGCCTGAACATCGATTGCATGTTAATAGGTTAATTAAAAAAAAAATCTGGTAAAAACAGTAGCATTATTTATTTTATAGGGCACACATACAGATGAGCCAATGAGTATTTTAAAACTTGCCTTAAACTTGCCTTAAACTAGCCAGGTACATGCTGGGTACATGATGGGTACATTTCAGTGACATTTCTGCAGAGACTAATGGCCCATCGGATTAACACAGCAGGGGTCCCTGGCAGTCCCATTAAGTTTGAATAGGACTGGCAGGGACCCCCGCTGTTAATCTGATGGGCGATTAGTCTGTCTGCAGAAATGTGTGAAATGTTGCAGCATGTACCCAGCAAGTACCTGGGTCTTTTTGGTAATTGCCACTGGTTTGTTTTAGAATAACCGTCGGCACTGCAGTATGTAAAAAAACAAAACAAAAAATATATATATTTATATATCTATATCTATATAATTTACATAATCTGCACTGGACTACCTGTAATAAACATACAGGACCCCTATATAAACTAAAATACCATTTTATTAAAACGATATCTATATATATATATTTATGCACTGTACTATGTATTTGTGTCATTGGATGTAGCACTGAGCTCTGTCTGTGTTTCATGTTCTGTCCCTGGTTTTAAAAGAGAAAGGTAAAATTAATTTGTCTTTGTAAATAGACATGTAGTATTCACTATGTGTGAGCCATATTATTGTGAATATAATGTTTATTATTAGAATGTAATGCAATTTTCATCATTATGAATAGCTCCCAGCACTCAAAGCACGAGTCAAATGCTTGATTTATCAGAAAATTACTTTTTAATCAAAAAAGGTAACAGATAAATATGCATACAAATGGTATCAAAAGTATTAAGAACAAGATATTGTGTTCAATACGAAAACAGTATCACAAAGCACTAAGTGTGACATAACAATGGATGAAGTATAATGTTGCAATTTATACTATATAGCAATCTTATTGCTTATAGTAATCATGCATCCAAATGCTATATCATAATTGTCTGGGGATATTCGAGGAAGCGCTTAATAGTTTTAACAATGTCTGCCAGTAAATCTTTCGAGAAATGTTTAACACTTAAGTCCCGTGTGCCACTGTGGTGCATATCAGCATTCAATAATCTAGCAGTACATGTGTTGCTGACATAGTATCATTGTCAACTGTTTTTAATACAATTGATTATTTTATATACTGTAGCATGGCTCATTGGGAAAAAAAACTGTTGAGTATAATTATTAGTTTGTGTATATACAGTATGGCAATGGGACAGTTAAAAAGATGCAGATAAAAGTTTACCAACTTACTGTACAGTACAGCAATGTAGTTTATTTACGTAAACAAAAAGTTGCATTATAAGGTTTAAAACATTAAATGAACAGGTGTATTCATTGTTTATTATATTGATTTTTTTCTGATATTGAGTATAACATTTATGAAGCAATGGCAAATGACACTTTTTACAAGATTAATTTACTGCGAGTTGTAATACCGTTTTATTCTAAACACATCGAGATAATAGCGTATATGTGTCTTGAGATCACACTGATCTGTTGGTGAACTTGGCAGTGATACAGTACATTCTGGGCACAACAACATCAATATGTAGAAACTATATAAACATATACAGTATATTAACATGTATTTAGCAAATCCTAGTCAAGGATACGATGCTTTACAAAGAGAAGAGCACAGCACAGCTACAAAACAGAGATACATTATATAGTACCATTATATAGTACCTACAAATGTAAACTTTTTTTTTATCAGCAATCTAAAACTACTATCCTTTGACTGCAGCCTTCCTCTCTATTTAAAGTAAAGATTAGTAATGTAATTGACCATATGGTTCTGCTTTTAAGTCTTTTTGAAGTATCACTGTGATTCTATTTTCTTCTATTTCGGTATCAGTTACAACACCCCAGGCCTAAACTCTAGAGGAAAATCTACTAGTGAACATATTGTTTTAGGGGATATTTTCTCTTGGATTCCCTGTATCCACTGCGTACACATCTACTTTTAAAAGCTATAAGCCAAAGATCACATTAGAAATCCTACTTATAAAGGTCAAATAGATTTACACTGAGACTAAGAATGTTTTTGAAAAGGGCAAGATGCCTTGAGAACATTGCCCGCTTCTCTCCATATTCGACGTGAATGACAGCCTTTTACTAAAAAACATTGAAAAGCCTCTAATTGTAGTGATTAAGGTGCACTTAACCCTAAAGACAACCATCTTGACTTTGCCTTTCATGGATATCCATTGAATTTAAGACAATGCTGCATGCATTTGAATTGTCCTAGATATAATGTTGAAGTGCAAATATCACCACAAAAAAAAAGAAGAAAATTAGAGAATCAAGGTCATAGAAATAATTTCTAACTAATGATATAAAATACCATTTACAAGATAATGTGACCGTTTGTAAAACTGTAGAGGTATTATTCAGAAGTCTATTTTTGTACATTACATTTAAAAATGATTTTTTGAATTTAGTTTTATTCATGTTTAAAAGTACTTACTGTAGATTTAAAAAAAACATTACAAAATCTACTAGATTCATATTTTACAATTACCATTTCATTTTGGTAGGAAATGCAGATTTAGCAAATTACTTAATATTTTCTTAGTAGCGTTATTCCATTAAACACCCTTTGGCTCTGGAAGATACCTTAGGGCTAAATCTAGTGAGGTGAGGTGTACACTGGATGAGGTTTTATGGGACAGCGTCAATTAGTAAATATTGCCCAAAGTGACCTACAGTATCTAAACTCACAAGGAGAGCTGACAGTGGTATAGTACTCAGTAATATAACTGATATTGAGGAAAATAGACAGTCTGACAGATACTTAGGCGTGGCCTGGTTATCTTTTATAAACCTTTTTTTATCTGAAGAATAAATGATCCTATTAAAATATGTTCAGTGTCTGTATGCTGGGTGCAAATTAAGTTGACAAAAGGTGAAGTTTAACTTCCTTTATAATCACTCACTGTAATACAGAGCAAAATAAGTAACGTGAACACTTCTGTATGTCAATTTACAGTATGTCAGACAGGGAAGTAAAATGTTCAAGACATTTGCTATGAAATAATTTACTTTAGAGAAACATTTACTGTATTAATGAATTCCAAATATTTTAAAAGCTTAGAAATCATATTACTAATCATTTTATTTCACTAGTAATTTTTATTTATTTATTTATCAAATATTTTAACAGGGAAAAATACATTTAGAGTTACCTCTTCTTTTCAAGTATGTCCTGGGCACAAAGTAAAAGTTGACAACATTACAATTTACAGGTACAAATATGTTTCAATTGGGAAACAGACGAAGCCTTGAAGGAACTTATGTTAGATCCATAGGAGGTCGTTAAATAATTATCGACCTGGTAAATTGGGTTAACGGTACTCTAAACCATAATGGTTATCCTCAAAGGTGCTTAACAGTATGATTTCATCGCATTAATCTGATTGCTAACTTTTAATGAACATTTGTCTTACTCCTATGTAAATCATATGGTAATGAGCAGTTTACCTAACAGCGGAGACCCTCAGACCTCCGTTGATGTTAGCACATGGGAATAACGCTGCGATATTTATCGAGACCTGATTATCAGTGTGTTATTTCAGAAATAGCTGCAAGGGAAAAGGCCAGGTTTTTAGTGGTACCCATGTGATTATACTGTGTGTAGGATTTAACCCTTTTATTTCATATGTAATACAAAGATATATATGATGAAACATTTTAATGTCTGAAACACACCAACAATGCATCTGATATTTTGTTATTTTCATGTAATAAATTATACTTACTTTTTATTGATTAAAGGGAATGTAGGATATGTTTGTGTGCCAACTATTTTATGTAATATTGAGTGTACCAATTATGGGTGTAAAATAATGATTCTACTTATTAGAACAAGAATTACCAGAAGTTGGCAAAATACATTTTTACTCACACAATTAATTCACTGTGTGAAAGTGATTTTTTTTTAAACAATACTGTATATACAAAACAAAATATAACAACATTGTAGGAGATGCGTGCAGAGGTGAAGACGGGAGACTTGCTTTGGGAAAATAAATGAAGACTTTTATTTCGCCAAAGATCAATAAAAAACTTTTCTTCGGCTAAGGTGCAGCAATTGACAGGTCAGCAATATAAAAGGTAGGGTTTTCCTAGGCCAAAGTTCAGTTTCCTCAGCATATGAAAGTTCATATACATCTATAGATGTCTATATAGATCTGGTGTCCCTTGGAATCAAGGACATAGGGATATGGTATAACGATGCTTGGGTCTGATAGGTAGCGGATCTGCAGAGCTACAGTAGAGGTATATGATCTGACCAGATCCAGGGGACAGAATCCTGTTTGAGTAAATCATAGTTGGGATGCAGTTCAAGGCAGGTGGCAGAAATGCAAGGTCAGGATATAATGCTGGCGTCGAGGCAGGCGGAAGAGGTGCAAGGTCAGGGGCACAGGAACACATCCTATATAATAAAAATGAAAGCACTGTATGCCTGTCTGCATCTTCCTGTGTCCCAAGGGAAATCTCATTGGTCCTTTGGCCCGCCCACCCCCGCACACCTCTCATTGGCCTGAGGAGGAGTGACGACACACACACACAACACACACACAGTGTCACACACACACACACACACACACACACACACACACACACACACACACACACACACACACACACACACACACACACACACACACACACACACACACACACACACACACACACACACACACACACACACCTCTCTCTCTCTGTCCTCTCCCACCCCCCATCACACTCACCTCCCCCCCTTAGCTCCCCCCCCGGTGCTCCGCTCAGCTCCCCCCCGGTGCTCTGCTCAGCTCCCCGCTCACCTCCCCCCCGATGCTCCACTCACCTCCCCCCCCGATGCTCAACTCACCCCCCCCCAATGCTCCACTCACCTCCCCCCCGATGCTCCACTCACCTCCTCCCCGATGCTCCACTCACCTCCCCCCCGATGCTCCACTCACCTCCCCCCACCCCCGATGCTCCCCTCACCTCCCCCCCGATGCTCCATTCACCTCCCCCCGATGCTCCACTCCCCCCCCCGATGCTCCACTCACCTCCCCCCCTGATGCTCCACTCACCTCCCCCCCCGATGCTCCACTC
The DNA here is from genome assembly GCF_040206685.1 of Ascaphus truei. Taxonomy (NCBI): domain Eukaryota; kingdom Metazoa; phylum Chordata; class Amphibia; order Anura; family Ascaphidae; genus Ascaphus; species Ascaphus truei. Next base: position 88,450,441 of record NC_134485.1, read on the forward strand.
ACCTCCCCCCCGATGCTCCACTCACCTCCCCCCCTGATGCTCCATGCACCTCCCCCCCTGATGCTCCACTCACCTCCTTCCCCCGATGCTCCACTCACCTCCCCCCCCGATGCTCCATTCACCTCCCCCCCGATGCTCCACTCACCTCCCCCCATCCGATGCTCCACTCACCTCCCCCCCCAATGCTCCACTCACCTCCCCCCCGATGCTCCGCTCACCTCTCCCCCCGATGCTCCGCTCACCTCCCCCCCCGATGCTCCGCTCACCTCCCCCCCGATGCTCCGCTCACCTCCCTCCCCGATGCTCCGCTCACCTCCCCCTCCGATGCTCCGCTCACCTCCCCCCCGATGCTCCGCTCACCTCCCCCCCCTGATGCTCCGCTCACCTCCCCCCCCGATGCTACGCTCACCTCCCCCCCGATGCTCTACTCACCCCCCCCCCGATGCTCCGCTCACCTCCCCCCCCCGATGCTCCGCTCACCTCCCCCCCCCCGATGCTCCACTCACCTCCCCCCTCCCCGGCGGGGAGACAGGCAGCTGACATGCGGCACCTAAGATGGCGGCGGCCAGAAGGACCCCCTTCCTCCCTCGCGGAGTAACTAAGATGGCGGCGGCCGGAACGAGAGGTGACGTGTGTGTGTGTCACTGTGTGTGTGCGTCACTGTGTGTGTGTGTCACTGTGTCACTGTGTGTGTCACTGTGTGTGTGTGTGTGTGTGTGTGTGTGTGTGTGTGTGTGTGTGTGTGTGTGTGTGTGTGTGTGTGACACTGTGTGTGTGTGTGACACTGTGTGTGTGTGTGTGACACTGTGTGTGTGTGTGTGACACTGTGTGTGTGGTGTGTGTGTGACACTGTGTGTGTGACACTGTGTGTGTGACACTGTGTGTGTGTGTGTGTGTGTGTGTGTGTGTGTGTGTGTGTGTGTGTGTGTGTGTGTGTGTGTGTGTGTGACACTGTGTGTGTGTGTGTGGGACACTGTGTGTGTGTGGGACACTGTGTGTGTGTGTGTGTGTGTGTGTGTGTGTGTGTGTGTGTGTGTGTGTGTGTGTGTGTGACACTGTGTGTGTGTGTGTGTGACACTGTGTGTGTAGGACACTGTGTGGGACACTGTGTGTGTCAGGCACTGTAGGGTGGGGACCGGAGCTACGGGGGGGGGGGAGGTCAGGAGCGTAGAGAGAGGGGGGAGCCGAGAAACATACAGGGGGAGTGGAGAGGAGGGACCCGGAAATTTTAAGCAACCCACCCCCCCTCCTGTCCACTGCCCCCCCTCCTGTCGACTGTCCCCCCTCCTGTCCACTGTCCCCCCCCTCCTGTCCACTGCCACCCCCCTTTCTGTCCACTTTCACCCCCCCTCCTGTCCACTGTCACCTCCCCCTCCTGTCCACTGTCACCCCTCTCCTGTCCACTGTCCCGTCCCCCTCCTGTCCACTGTCCCCATCCCCTCCTGTCAACTGTCCCCGTCCCCTTCTGTCCAATGTCCTGTCCCCTCCTGTCCACTGTCCCGTCCCCTCCTGTCCACTGTCCCGTCCCCTCCTGTCCACTGTCCCGTCCCCTCCTGTCCACTGTCTCCCCCCCCTCTTCAGGAGAGACCTCCGGGCAATTAGAACTTGGCTTGTTCAGAAATCTTGGTGACTTGGAATTATTGGAGAAACATTTCTGATTGTTGGACTTGGAATGAGACTATCTCAGACGGTAACAGACTGGAGGCCAGACCGTTTCTTTGAGAGAGCCACCGCTGAGACAGAAAGCAGCGGTACCACAAGTCTTGATATGCAGAATGTATCATAGTAAGGCTCAGGTAACAACACAGGCATCGTCTACACAAAGGCCAAGACTTGCTACTCAGTCGATTGCTTATACATATATACCAGTTTACGGTATCTGAATATTTGCACATGCAGAGTGGTAACAAAGCTGAAGGCTCAATGAAAGGCTCAGATACAATCCTCCTGTCAAGATTAGTCCATTTACACATAGCCACTTATGTGTGACAGTTGAGGTGACAAAGTAGTTCTATCATTGGATTGACCATCAGTAGGATGCCAGAACCCTTGGGCAGCTGGGTATATGAATGCATCGATACAGATGCCAGAGAATCTGTGGGTAGTAAACTTACCTTTGACATGGATGCCTTGGGATCTGCCATGGTTTCATAGGGCTCTGCAAGACAATCAGTGAGCAGAAAAATTATCTTTGGAACGGTGGTCAGAGAATCAGCAGAGGATGCATCAGATACTGCAAGGGACGTTTGTTTGTCTTCAAAGTGGGAGCATAAGAATCAGCTACGAGTTCATTAGGCTCTGCATAGGAATCAGGAGCAGTAAATCTTTGAAGCAGGAGCCTTAGTCAGTAATGGGTACCTCAAACATTGCAGAATAATCAGCGAGATATAAACTTGTTTTTGGAGTGGAAGTCCCAGAATCTTTAATGGTTAATTAAGGTACTATAGGGAAATCAGTGAGAGGAACACTTGTCTTTGAAGCGAAAGACTGAAAAGCAGCAGTGGTAATACCAGTTACTGCAGAGGAGTCAAGAAAAGGAAAGTGTGTGTTTAAAGCAGGAGCCTTTAAAATCAACAAGGTTTAACACAGGTACTGCATAGAAAACAGAGAAAGAGGAACTTAACTTTGAAACAGAATCCTTATATTCAGTAATAGGGACATTAGAAAGGGAAACTAGACCTTAAAGCATGAGTCTTAAAATAAAGTAATAGATACTTTATATCAGACATTGCAGGGGTCAAATAAAAGGAAACGTGCTGTTAAATATAGGTCTTTATGACCTACATGGGTTACAGCACGTACTGCTGAGGAAACAGTGAGAGGTGTACTTGACTTTAAAATATGAGCCATGGAAAAATGTATCCTTTGGCTCCTGGAAGGCAATATTAGCTTGTGGGCCCCAAGAAAGAGAGGAGTACCCCAAGGAAGTTAGGAACAGGACTTAATGCCCAGAATTGACTGCAGAGGGTCTGCAGGGTAGCAGTGATGGGTCCAGCTTCCGTTCCACTGTAGCTAGGTTGTTGGAGTGAGTCAGCAGGAGTTGGCTCAGGATGGACATGAGCCTCCCTACCTCAGCGGGGTCCATGTATGGCCCGAGCATCATATAATGATGCTTGGCTCCGATCCACTTGCCCGACTTCAGAAGACTGGCATCGCTCTGATTGGCTGGTAGGAAATTTCCCACTCTCGGATTGGCTGTAGTATTTCATACATGAACTCTGAAATACTATAAAAAATCCTCAGCCAATCCGGAGAGCAGATTCTAAGCGCCAGAACAGCAGCGGCAAATTTGAAACCACCAAAAGATGCTTTAGGAGAAATAGCAGCAAGCCGGCTTCAGAAATTTCAAGGCAGAATATTTTCTAAGTCCCACTTTTCGGGGCCAAGTTCTGAGAATTGAACGTAATTGACACGGCTAGGATTGCAAGCCGAAAACAGTTCTAGGATGTTTGGGACTAACTCCCGGTCAAGGGATTTCAGCATCTCCGGAAGAAAGAGAGTGGTGGCGTCAGGAACTTCAAGCCGATTTGGGTTCCAGGACATTTCGGGCTGAGTCCCGTCAACTAAAAACGTTGTTTATTTGCTTATTTCAACCAGGAAATTCTAGTTCTTTGCCCCAGGCCCCCAGTAAGTGTGTTTTTCTCATGTATTTTGTGCCTCATAGTGTATTTGCCTGCTTAAGTGAATCAATTACAATTTATTTCAGCAACTCGTTTTGCACAGTGTAATGATCCCGGTATAAAAGGTGTAAATGCCTGGTCTCCCTTGACATTGAGTTATTCAGTTTGTAATGTGCATTTATTTGAAATTACAACAGGCTCATGTGTTGAAATTACAACAGGGTGTTATGTTGGGTAACGCATATGTGTAATGGGTCACAAACTCATGTGCGCTACTTAGACTTTTTCTCCAATGTGCATGTACAGTATATTCTTTAAAGTATCTCAACGCTATGATAATCCACGTTCAAACAGGTAACATTATGATGGTCTTTTGCTAATGGATATAATTTTTGCATGAGCTCAGATGAGTTGTCTACTGTTCTCTGTTTGCAAAATCACGACTTTTGTATTCTTTGACCTATTTACCTATGTGCACCACTGTAGGGTTTTCAATACATTTAATTCCCTTGTATTTGGTCACATTTAGTCACCTCATACTTACTAACAAATAAGGAAGTGGTCCTGTGTTATGCTTGTAATGTCGTCTACACTTTTAACCAATATTTTCTTTTATTTCCGAGTGTACTGGTATCCCCAGGTCGCTATGGAGACCACAGTCACTTACAGATGCAGCGGCCGTTATTCGAACACTTCACACGGTTTATACCTTGGAATACCCACGTCATGGCGCGTGATTTCTTCCAACCTTACCGCCTTAAGACGCGAGTGCAGAAAATGGCATTTTAGTGTTCTGGTTTTTAAACACATTAAATTGACACAGTAGCACAGTAGCACAGTACTGTACACATTACAATTCATTCATTTCATTGCATTTCATTGCACACAAAGACACAGAATCCATGAAATTCAAACAATGCAACCGCGATAAACATGTGCGCCTGGGTCGATTGGCCGCGTTAATGCCGCGTGGAATACAGCAGAGCACACGAAAACGGCTTTGTGATTTGTTCGAATAACGGCCGCTGCATCTGTAGCTGCCACCCTTTTTAGGCCGCATTGTCATGGTTACTTCTAACAGCTACTTCTGTTGACTGGGACTGTAATGCAATGACGTCATCTCACAGCGGAACCAATCGGATGCACTTCCGCATTCCCATGCCCGCTCTGATCCTCTGCATTCACCCTTTCCACTATGAACTAGTTGGAGAGCACACCGATGGGCAGGGGGTTTAGCGTGATGATGTCACTCCGGAAATTTAAACAGCTGCTTCGCTCTGTTCCTATTCACAGGCTGCTATTTGGACAGACCACATCTCTTACATTAATCTTTTTTGCTTCTGACAATTGCTGATCTTTTTGCTTATCAAGGTAATGTATTTGGTATTAATGGGGTTTATTTTGTGGGTTATCACAGGCTATCTCTGAGTGAAGTACTGTGGTGGACTAGAATTAACAGGAACGGGCCTGAAGATGTTTTTTTCCTGAAACGTTGCCCCCTCTGTCTCCCCCCCCCCTCTGTTTCCCACCCTCCATTCACTTTTCCCTTTCCCCCCTCCCTTCCCTACGCCATTTTTGTTTGTTTTTTTTGTTGCTCCTCCCAGTTTTATCCACCTCAATTTTTGATTGATTTTGCTGCCTGTCCTGCAGCCTACTCCTATGAGTTTATGCTAAGTAATATTTTGCTCTTATAGGTATTTTATTTCATACAGTAAATATCTCTGCATCATTTTGTTACTGGTGTTATCATATTTCATGTTGAGTAAATATCCCTTTTGGTGTCACATCTTATGCAGTGTCTCTATCCATGAGTGTGCAGGTTCCCACTCAGTGTTTATAGAGCCAAGGATATCCACCCATAGACAACTGATATACCAGTGGTTTGATTGATTATATTTGTTGGGTATTCATGCCCATGTTTTGAGAATCTCATTGATTATTACTATCTCAGTGGCACCCAATGAGTTCGGTTTTTCCTAAGTACTTTATCTGGCTTTTTGGGCAATCAGAGGACCTTTCCAGGCAGCCACATTATTTGTCACTTTGTTTTGGACACACGGATAGTTGTAGCAATGTCATGCTTTATTGATTTATATGTAACCAGTAACGCTTTTAACTATATTTTCACTTATCTTGTTCAGAAAGTAGTTGAAGGTAAGATAGGAAAGATGTACATTGCACCTGGACTCAATGGAAAGTCAACCTAGTTCAGTTAACATATCACAATGGTGGGAATTTAAGTTACAAAATGGCATATTGAGTTGTAAAATAATAGAGTCTTAGTTTAAACATATTTTTTAAACAACTACTGTATGTGTTTTGGCTGATCTTAAATTTCGCTCTATTTGATAAACTAATTAAAATGAGATCTTTTAGGGTAAATTTTCTTGAATAACTTGAATTAAATTACTTTTAAATTAATAGCTATGGCTGGATCTAATATTATACTACTGTGTGTTTAATTTGTTCTTACAATGTTCAGTATTGGCTGAGTCCATGGTGACTCCAGCCGTGCGGAGGCACGCTGAGGCTGAGGGAAAGCGGGTGCTTTCCCTGGCCTTAATTTGCACGCCGTCCGGGGGCGTGTCGGGGGGGCGGGCCAGTGACGTCACAGGACTGGTTCGCCCTCATTGGGCGAACCGCTCACGTGACCGGCCCTGCGCTCCCGTGAGCGCTCATACTAGAAATCTGGTAAGACCTACACACCCGCATGCCTGCGGACGCATGCGCGAGCCCCTGCTAAAGCCGCTCTCATTGCGGCTGCAGGGGCTCACTGACCAAGCGTCAGTGCGCCTTAGCACGGGCCAGCGCCTAAGCGCTGACACTGGACTCAGCCTTAGAAACGTAATTATCTTAAGGACAAACAGAAAACTGGTTCCTTTAACTCTATGTATACAGGAGAAAAGGAAACCTAGTTTACAAGCACTCTATCACAACTGAATGTATAGTTATTTAATTAAAATATTTATTGATGAACAATGAAAAAAAATAGGGTGTTAAAAATAAATATATATTTCAAACAGCACGTAACTGTGTCATTTGTAACGTAACTATGGGTAGTTAGGTTGATAGTACATAAGGAGATCCCTAATAGATATTCGGGATCTAATGCTATACTTATAGCTGCCTATAGATATAGGAAAGGGGCCGTAGTAGGACCACTATATAGAAGAAATTTAGTCTCAATATAAATGTATCAGGGCGTGTATTTAGACACGCTGTGATTGTAAACTTTATTTGGTATGTATGTTAATACTGCACCGACACACTTTATTCGAGCAAATACCCGGTATGTACCTGGCAGATACCTGGAATGCGCCGCTCCTCACCTCTGACAAGCCCCGTTGCATTTGCCTTCCCAGCCTGGGTTCATGCCTGGCTGATGGGCGGCTGATCTGTTAAATGATAATGATTAGGATTTAATAGGCTGCAATGCTTCGCGTGTCTACCAGATGGCATAAATTCATGAATTGTAATGCACTATATATATATGTACTGTGCAGTATTGCAGCCAGCGGGAATATAATGCTTCAATCCCTGCTGGAAAATAACTCAATGCACTCGGGCAGAAAACAGTCACAAACCTCAATACACCCGGGTATACCCGAATTCGTGGGACTAGCCGAGCTCGAATAAAGTGTGTCGCCAGTGTACATCCAGGCATGATATGTGGAGGTTGAACTTAATTGTGTGACTACCTGTATGGTATAGTTAAGTATTAAGCTGGAAGGAAACCTCAGTCATGCTGCTAGGCAAAAATGTCAATGTAGAAGGGTAAACCCAGAATGGAAACACTGACTAGACTACTGCCCCTTGAACCGTTTAGCCACAGTAGATAAGGAGTATGCACAGTAAATAAGTGATGTAGACCTTCAATAGGGTAATCATACATACGGTGCCAACATCTAAAGTAATTGATGTTTACTGTGGTTGGGCTGTCAGACAGATACAGGGGATATTGATAAATCCTCAGGGATGGTATAAGCAAATCCTATATTTCCAGTAGGGAGGTTATAGGCATGGTAGGGCAGAGAGGTGCAGTGTAAACACTGGGAGGCTAAATGTAGAGAATATTGGGCATAGACGAAGCACTAGAGAGAACCTCCGCAGTACTTGAATGCTGCATGTGGTGCATCAGAGACAGTACGTGATGCACATAAATCCCTCCCCCCTTGGTCGACAGGGTGAGAGAGTGGGTAGGTAGGTATAGCCTGGCAACCACAGCGTTTGCAGGGGATATGTAGCCCCTAGAAATACTGATGGCCTGTATGTGCAGTATAGTGGTAATTAATTAACCAATTAGGACACTCATAAGTGATAAATATACCTGCTCAAGGCTCTGATAATAGGGTAACACTCAAAAATCAACCAAAGTTGCGCCGTAAGTGCTTCTTAAAAATGCCGAAAATAGCAGCTAATTGACACAAATCATCAGTAAGAGGTAAGTGCCGTAAGGTTAGGTCTGTGTAGACCCGGACCCATCCGCATCCCCACTCAGCAGAATATTGTTAGGGTAACATAAAAACAGGTAGAACACAACTATGCTAAATTAGCACCGCATAGTCCCCTATATCAGCGCTGATACGCTCGAGGGCATGCCTAACTATATAGTGGGCTAGTGAACAGCCCCTAAGGGCAAAGTGATAAGGATTATAACTTGCAAGATCAAAGTAACAATCACACTGAGGTCGCTTAATGGTGTAGTAGCTTGAAACAATGTCAAGGCCCTTACGAGCCCTGAAGAAGCGTTCATACGTGAAACGCGCGCGTCGGTCACACACCTCCCAGAGTCTTGAGCAGGTATAGTTATCACTTATGAGTGTCCTAATTGGTTAATTAATTACCACTATACTGCACATACAGGCTATCAGTATTTCTAGGGGCTACATATCCCCTGCAAACGCTGTGGTTGCCAGGCTATACCTACCTACCCACTCTCTCACCCTGTTGACCAAGGGGGGAGGGATTTATGTGGGCTGCGGGTATATATTAACCCCATTACTTGGCACTCACCTCGGGCTTAGGGAACCGCTCGCACCAGCAGCTATACAACGGCAACTAATACATATTCTCGGCCGGATTTAGTGCTTGTTTGAAATCACCAGCGTAACCGGAGCATTTACTGTATACTCCCGGGTTGCATGCCGATCTCAGAATCACTCCCAATACGTTTACTATATCCTGTGTACGGTGCTCACATACTGTCTATGATGCACCACATGCAGCATTCAAGTACTGCGGAGATTCTCTCTAGTGCTTCGTCTATGCCCAATATTCTCTACATTTAGCCTCCCAGTGTTTACACTGAACCTCTCTGCCCTTCCATTCTCGTGTGAGGGCTGTAAGGGTTGATATCCTATGCCTATAACCTCCCTACTGGAGATATAGGATTTGCTTATACCATCCCTGAGGATTTATCAATATCCCCTGTATCTGTCTGACAGCCCAACCACAGTAAACATCAATTACTTTAGATGTTGGCACCGTATGTATGATTACCCTATTGAAGGTCTACATCACTTATTTACTGTGCATACTCCTTATCTACTGTGGCTAAACGGTTCAAGGGGCAGTAGTCTAGTCAGTGTTTCCATTCTGGGGTTACCCTTCTACATTGACATTTTTGCCTAGCAGCATGACTGAGGTTTCCTTCCAGCTTAATACTTAACTATACCATACAGGTAGTTACACAATTAAGTTCAACCTCCACATATCATGCCTGGATGTATTAACATACATACCAAATAAAGTTTACAGTCACATCGTGTCTAAATACACGCCCTGATACATTTATATTGAGACTAAATTTCTTCAATATAGTGGTCCTACTACGGCCCCTTTCCTATATCTATAGGCAGCTATAAGTATAGCATTAGATCCCGAATATCTATTAGGGATCTCCTTATGTACTATCAACCTAACTACCCATAGTTACGTTACAAATGACACAGTCACGTGCTGTTTGATATATATATATTTATTTTTAACACCCTATTTTTTATTCATTGTTCATCAATAAAGTATTTTAATTAAATAACTATACATTCAGTTGTGATAGAGTGCTTATAAACTAGGTTTCCTTTTCTCCTGTATACATTCATGTCCTTACCTATATGTAGCCCCGGGTCCCGTTGTGCCGACAGTGACCCCCGTTACCTCCACTGTCAGGGGCGAGGGCGAGTGCCGCCGGAGCCAAGCGGCGGACCCGCCAGCATTTCTGAAGGGTGGGGGCTGAGCAGGGAGCACTCCAGTGCTCCGGAGGCCCCGTGGCGGCCCGACAGTGCAGGGTGCTGCCATGTTGTTCCTCGCGCATGCGCAGTGCAGAAAGGAGATGCGGCAGCCATTAGAGTCATTGCGCATGCGCAGTGATCGCGCGCACAGCACTAGCCTACTAGGGAAGGCTCTTGGAAGGGACTACATGTCCCATGAGCCCCAGGAGCGCACCACATGTTGCCAGGGAGCCTATAGGGCTGGAGTATCTCCCTGCTCTCAGGGATTGATACATTTCTCGTGCGGAGCCCACGTTAGTCAGGACCAGGAAGAGCTAGGGGTAGGGTGTGAGTGCAGGGGTCTGTGACCCACTGCAGTAGGCCAGCAACCCCCTAGGCCCCAGTTAGGTCCTGAGCCATATACTAGATTGTTGTGCTACAGGGACAGGCCCTTGGTAGGGACACTGCCCCATTATCTGTTTGGTAGTCAGGAACACAGTGCTATGCAGCGTGCCCCTGCAAGGTGGGTTCTGGGATCAGAACGCCACCAAAGACACAGACACTTACGGTGATATTATCCACTCCGGAATTCACCCCACGCGTGGCGGATGATGACGTCGGACAGGACGGAATCCCTGTCGTAGTCTGCTGAACTCGGGTGCAGGAGCCCTGGGCAGGTATCGTTCTACAAGTGCACCAACACTGTACAACAACGCCAGGATCCCGCCTAAATGGTGGGGGTACCGCTTGGGGACACTTATGTGGTAGAGTGGCCAAGGGCCCTGAATAGTACTTTGGACACGGCGTTGGGGAAGGTATACAGTGTGGGGTTAAGACACTGTGAGAAGACAAGTAGTTGTGCCTATGAGTGTCAGAGAAGGACACTGTCACTGTTATTATTGCTGACGTGTATTGTGTTATGTTCTATTCTTCATATAGTAAACTGTTATACTTATACTACTGTGTATGTGGTTACTATATGTGGGTCCTGTGTGGGGTACGTTCTACACTCCTAGAATCCTACACAGGTGGAGGCGCTGTAAGCAAGATTGTTCCAGAGAATTCACCCCAGGCTCTCACTGGCGGAGGCTCAGGCCTCCAGTGAGCTTAACAAGTATACTGCACCACATCTGGTAACATATAGGTTCCCCCTCACATGCACTCTATCTGCGATTGGGACTGGGGGAATACCCGTTACACACACATATATATATATATATATAATATAAATATAGTGACACAAAATCAACCCCACACTGATGAGACCCATTAAGGTCGAAACAGCTGTCTGTGGGTGGTTTTCTGTGTATGCACCTTAACCCTGGCTGTGCTCTAAGCTGTGACCATGCAGCAAACTTAAGCCTAAAGGGAACCATGTTAAAAATGTTTTTTTAAGCAAAAAGTGGTACTGTGTGCTCATTTGCATGTCATTTCCCAGAATCCCTTGCTGCAGTGGAAATGCTGTGTGCTGGGTGATAATGGGGAAAGGCGGGGTTGCAGACCTGCCTAAGTCATGCAGATGAGCATACAGTTGTATTTACATTTGCATATATATATATATATATATACATATATATAATAACACAAAAATTAAGTAGCGCTAAAGAGGATGTGAAATAACCCTAATAAATGATAAATTATAATAACATATTTAAAATATTAAAATAAATTAAAATTACCACCATTTAACCTAATAATATCTACAAACCATAACGTGATAGTGAAAAAAAAAAGGAAAAATCCAAAATGAATGTTCCACTCAACTAAAAAATCCAGAGAGAAATATAGTCCCAGTAGAAGATCCAGGGAGCGTCTTTGCAGCTTTAAGGGGAGTGGTATAGCCAACCACTTTTGGAATCTATGAACAAAAAACAAACAAATGTGCAAGCTCCATAGCACGTAACTGAGTAAAAAATAAGGTACATTTATTTAAAAAATCAGCAACCCATAAGAATGTGCACTTACAGGATTTTAAACAGAACCATTCGTAGGAGGGAAATCTCTATTGTGGTCATCTGCGGTGGTAGGGTGAGTCCCAGGTTTGCAGAGTGGATGTAAACAGCCCAGGTTCACCATGAACTCCTATCCCAAATTGGCAGCAAGATAAAAAGGCATCCAATGCCTGCACGTCCTTTGCTCCCTCTCATACAATGGTTGCTAGCACTAAAAATTACCGCCAGCCGGAGCGCAGGGAAGCCAGGGACTCCAAATACACCAACACGAACGCGATGACGTCACAGCTCTACGCGTTTCGTCACACTTCGTCAGGAGTATGTAATTGGTCAAAGACAGCCAATTAAATAGGCTGGATCAAGTAAAGTACCAATGTGAAAATAGGTTTACTTGATCCAGCCTTGTTTTCATCTATGTTGCTTGAATGTTGCTTGAATGTTGGTTTTATATTATCTCTTGCTACTACTGTTTATACCATTTTTCAGTAGTTTTGCAATAAGTTGTTTATTATTATTTGTTGTTATATGTATTACTGCTGCGACACACTTTATTCGAGCAAATACCCAGTATGTACCTAGCAGATACCTGGAATGCGCCGCTCCTCACCTCAGACAAGCCCCGTTGCGTTTGCCTTCCCAGCCATGGTTCATGCCTGGCTGACGGGCGGCTGATCTGTTAAATGATAATGATTAGGATTTAATAGGCTGCAATGCTTCGCGTGTCTACCAGATGGCATAAATTCATGAATTGTAATGCAGTATATATATATACTGTGCAGTATTGCAGCCAGCGGGAATAAAATGCTTCAATCCCTGCCTGGAAAATAACGCAATGCACTCGGGCAGAAAACAGTCACAAAACTCAATACACCCGAGTATACCCGAATTCGTGGGACTAGCCGAGCTCGAATAAAGTGTGTCGCCAGTGTATGTATACACTTGTATGTTGTTATCCCTCTCTCCCCTTTAATACACCACTATGCTTGTATAGATGGAACGGCAATCTCATTAATTAACTTGCAGCTGCATATAGGAGTTGCCGTCCTTAACCAATTTATTACTGACCTATCACAGTCAAGCCGGTGGTATATAGAGGTGTATGAGATAGTTCACCACTCATTCTTTGAGTCCTTGCGGGATGAAACGCGTCAGAGGTTCCTAGCTTCGTGATGTTTGTTCCCTTTTTTCAATAAATTAGTCGTTTTGTGTTAGAGCTGCGTGTGGTTCCATACTTACCTCAGTGCACCGCCACATTTGGCTGTTCCGGTTACTATTGCTGGTTGCACTTGGATTCCAGGACACACATTACTGCAGGCATTCACTCAACGGTGGTTCACCCTCATCTCATCGGTTACACCGGATCAAGCAGCATGACAGCAGGTATCTTCATTGGCAGAGTGGATGGTGGGTGACTTAGCATCAGCCTGGCTGTTCCTTGGATGGTCGGAGACTCTTAGTGTCACCTCACCTTACCCCTCCCCCAAGCCTGCTCCACTGGGTCCGCTTATTACGCTTGATTAGAGTGTCATTTATATGCTGCAGACGTTTGTCATTATGACCTAAGAATAATACATTCTACGCTTGTTGGCCCTTGAGGACTGGCAGCAGAATTCTTCTGTGTTTCCTCTATGAACCATTAAACACCACTTTCTGTAAGTCAATGTGTATCACATTTACAGAATAGGCTCCTAAGAAATGCAAACGTCACATGGACAAAAATATATAAATGCTAAAATAGGAACGTGGGGAAAACAAAACTCAAAGGCTTTGAGTTTAAAGTTTAAAAGGGTTCTGTTTAAATGCATTAGAAATATAAAATTATAACTCGTAAACATTTGCAACTTAAATTACTTTCTTGACTATCTTTTGAAATTGCTCTGATTCTTCATTTTCAGTTCTTGCAATGAGAGTTATCACTAGAAACATAAAATGAAAATGTAATGATGAGGATTGCAATTCAATAACCTATTCCAGATGTTTCTATTTATCTTGCTTGTTGAAGGTACACTACTTTTTTTTCCATAACAGGCTCCCTTAATTAAAAAGAAAACATCAAGAGGATTTAGTGAAAGTGTTTCTGACAAATCTAGTTAAAAAAAACAAAGCCTGCAATTTATTTAAATAATACATACCCATTGAACTTGATTTAATGGAGGCCATGAATACTTTAGGCAATTAGAAAGTCTTTGGTACTGTGGGTGTCTGAAAATATTCACAATCTATGGATAAAAAACAGGGAATACATTTTTAAGGGAATAGAGGGAAGACAATTAGTTTCATGGGAATTTAAAATGATAAACATTTATGATTACTTTTTATTCTATCTCAATTTGGAATAGACTACACATGCCAGGTTCATCTTGGGTGTAATTGTACAGTATGTGTAGCAGATAGTTATTAAAGTGATCAAACACAAAGGTAAAGTGTTCTCCCAAGGTCACAATGAGAGCTGATACAGGGCTTTGAACCAAGTTCACCTATTTCAGAACAGTGACCTGAACACTGAGCTACACTTTCAGTCCTTTTGCTTGTGCATTTCTGCATCTATTTTTCAGTACTCCCCTCTACAGTACGTTTGCTGATGGTTTATGGGGTTTCATCATTTCACCTCTTCTTTTAAGCATCAAATCGCTTATATACAGTATGTGTTTTGTTTTGCGCAAAGTGCATGAATCAGAAATATGCTTATATCTGAACTACGTTATAGTAAAGTACTTTGAGATGGCTCTAAGATCTTAGAAAAAGGACGAGAGATGGGCGAGCCGGTCCAAATTCGTTTCCCAGAGTTTTCAGAATTTACCATTCAAAATCCGTTCTGCCGTGTAAAATCCGCCGATGTACTGTTACAATTTCAATCCGTGCGGATTAATCCAAAACTGCCATTGGATACAATCCACTGGTCGATTTTAACAATCTATCCATGGATTCCGCAATCCGCTGGTGGATTTTAAGAATCCAATATGTGAATTCAGCAATCCGCAAAAGGCAAATTGCCATTTTTGAGACTGAAACGCTGAAATCCACAGAGAAAAAAAAAACGACCGGTGGATCCAAAAATGTGCCCATCTCTAAAAAGGACATTACTCTAATAACTTTAAGAATTGTATGAGATTAATAAACAGTTTGCAGTAACTCAATATCACCTCCTCAGTGGCTCCTTTAATTTTTTAGGAAGCATAAGAGGTGCTGCCAAAGAGAAAATTGCTAATATTTTACACAGGTATAAAATGTACAAGTAATGTGTGAATCTTCTAACACTGACTATATTGTTTAGACCAGTAGTCTCCAACATGGTGCCGGGCACCGTAGTGCCTGCCAAGCCTTTTGCGGGCAACAAGGGCTGCCGAAGGGGGGGGAGAGCTGGGGAAACTGTTCCATGCCCAGTGGCTGCATTGCATCCCCTGCTGGTCCTCTCTTCTGCACCTGCCCTCCTCTGCAGATCAGCACAGGAAGTAGGGACCGCATCCGAGTGCATAACTGGTATGTGTGTGTATTGTGCTCTAGGACAGATTGTGTGGTATTGCGCTGTCTGGAAGATGGTGGAGGTTGGAAGGTGAAAGAACCGACCTGAACCGAAGGACAGAGTTTTGAGAGAGTAGTGAGTTGTAGGCCGAAGGTCGGGGCTGGCAGCAGAGTTGCGTAGTCTGTGTGGATGCAAAGGTCAAGGCAGGCTGAAGACAAGGATGGTCGAGGTACGTGAGCCGGGTCTGATAACAAGGAAGACAATAGGTAAGCATGTTGCATGTACTCAGCATGAACTGGATGTTTGCTTGGCTACGTCCTGCTTACAGGGCTGTCCTTTTAAAGGAAGTTGCCAGTAGCAAAAATGGACGATCCTGCCACAGAGGGTGAGCAAGAGCAAAATCCTGAACCGGAATGTGAAAACCCATAAAGAATTTTGCTAAATCTCATAGTAACACCCTACAGAATCGATGTCATGATGATTTAACCCGGGCTTGTTAGGGAACCTCTGGTGGAAACCTCGGTTCAAGGAGGAAGCGTGGACATCACTAGCCTTCACCTAAAAATTCTCCTCTGGACCGTATCCTTCCAAGCTACAAGGTACAGGAGACGGCCTCGAGATCTACGGGAATCCAGAATCCGACGAGTCTCATACTCCTCTCTACCATAACCGGGCCAGGGAGGGTGGGAGCAGAAGAGGAGTTTTGAAGACCACCGCCTTTGGGAGAGTCACATGGAAGACTGGAGGTATCTTTAGGGTATCTGGTAGCTCCAATTTAAATGCAACAATTTACTTGTTTTGCAATCTTGTAGGGTCCTATAAACCTGGGCCCGAGCTTCAAGGAAGGAATCTTCAGACAGATGTTCCTGGTAGATAGCCATACATGATCTCCAACCTGGAACTGCAGAGTTGGCCGCCAACACTTATCCGCGTGATACTTCTGATGAAGGGAGACTTTAGTTATGTTGGCATGAATCCTCCTCCATTGAGACCTTGAGCTCCTGGACCTTGTCATCCGCCACAGGAACTCCAGATAGAGAGACAGAAGATGGAAGAGCAGAAGAAACTGCCGAAATAGTCTGAGACTATCGAATGGCTCCTGTAAGCAATGATTGGACTGTAGAATGCCTGATATGGTGGTAACCACTCGGCTTGCTTCTCATTGAAAATATCCCCAAAATCCTGGAATGAGAGAGAAAGATTATTGGGGAGAGATAAAGATGCCAGCAGTGAGTTTAGCTGGGACAATTTATAGACAAGCAATCCCCGTGACATCGCTGGCCCCAGTTGGCCAATTGCCCTGTTAACCAGTCAACTGCATGGTTGTGAGCATGCAACCAAGGGAGGCCTAATACTATAAGTGTTGAGGGTGCGTTAATTACCATGAAATGGAGTTGCTCCTTATATAGAACTCCAATGTTCACTACCAGGGGAAGGGACTCCTGGGTGATGGTACCGAGTCCTAGGGGTCTTCCGTCAATTGCCACAAACTCTAACAGAATCTCCAAAGAGCGAAGGGGAATTACATGCTGTTTGGCGAACGAAAGATAGAGGAGATAATGGCTGCTCTGGAATCCATGAACGCCTGAGTAGAGACTGAGGGGGCTATGCCCTAAGCAGCGCGTTTTGCGCCAGATTGGACAATTTTTGCTTGGCCATTACAAACTGAAGCCAACAGCGGGATTCACTAACAAGTTTAGGGCATTTTGTTCCGGCTGAGCAAAAATATGCCCGATTGCCCGAGCTTTCCGATTCCAATATGCCCGATTGCCCGAGAGATCCCTGATGAAGAAACCCATCAATAGGAGTTTCGAAACGCGTTGGAAGGTTTTTTGGCCTCTCAGGGACACCGTAGCAGTGCTATCCAGGTGGTGACGTCAGCGGTGGAGCCGATCGACCGGACTCTGTTGGCAAGGAGACTAGGAGCATTAAAGGCGATCCTCCCACATCAACAGGCTGTTTCACCCCACGGCGAGCGGTGTCTTCTGATGTTAAAGACCATTTAACCATTGCGCATGTCCTACTCATGTCCGGTGAGTAGGATTTCAATTTTACCACGGCGGAGCAGCTCATCTTCCTCAAGCACAAGCGCTTGGAAGTTTTATATGCTATCATATCTGTTTGATTAATTGTTTTATATTAATAATTGTTTTATATTAATTGATTTTTAGAATAAATGCTCTCATTATTATACCATACTATGTCCCTGGGTAATGCACTATTGTAGTTTTTTTTCGCTTTTTTGTCTTCTTTTCCTGAGGTTAATAGCACAAGACAAGAACGTTTGCACAACATTTCACTTCCATTCACTCCTCAGCGCCATAGGAGGTTCCTTTCCACATGATTTACCAATATACCAAGAAATGGTGAAGGATTAAAACAACAGGCCCAAATAAAAAACATTACATAGACAAATCAAGCACAACACATTTCAAAATCAAACACAGCACATAGCAAAATAAAATAAAGCACATATCAAAATAAAACACATCACATAGCAAAATAAATACAGCATATAGCAAACTAAAACACATCACATAGCCAATTAAATACAGTAGACAACAAATGCCAATAAAACAATTGAATGGCACAGTGGGTACATGACACCCATATAATATGGGCATCATTTAACACTATGCCAGCCAATGGTCAACCTAAAATAAACAATCCATAACAAGATCCAATGCCAGCCAAACAATCAAAAAATAAAAACAAATCAAGAAGTAAACAGAACTAAATTACAACCAATCAATTAATCCAAAAGAAAGACCACAATTCACAATTAAAACACCAAAACAAAACCATTATGATATAAATGAAAGCTCAAATTAAACACCATCCGACAAAATATAACTACCAAAAAGCAAGCAACCCCCTGAAATAAACTATTTAAAACACAACTAAAAATTACATCTTACTAAATAAAAATAAAATTTTAATTGCCCAAGCATTTCAAAACAAAGAAACAAAATACATTTAAAATACATAAAAACAAGCATCTGCAAAAACAACCATTGATTGTCCCCTGTATGTATGTATATCCATAAATACAGTGGCAATGAATGGGCATCAAATTTTTTTTAATCAATCACAATAAAAATAAAAATAAAAAACCTGTAAAAGAAAAATAAAATACATTCAATTTTTTTACTTACCTTTAGATGTCTTCACCCACCAATTCCTGGGGACATCGCAAGCTCTCGAACCAATCCATGCGCTTGGACAATTTTTGGGTGCTACACATTTTACTACTAGTTCAATACCAACATTTTGGGATAAACACTTTCCCCAGGTATTTATGGGCTCCGCAGGAGAAAAAATATGAGGGGTGGCCATAATACTAGCTAAGAACTCTTCATTTAAGGACCCTGAAGGACGCTACTTAATACTCACAGGTGATGTAGAAGATACACAAATAACTCTGGCCAACGTCTATGCACCAAATGAAAATAAGAGAATGTTCTTTACAAATCTAATCCGATTAATAGGTAAAAAATCCCTAGGTTGTATAATTTTAGCAGGAGATTTCCCTATAACCTTAAATGAAAAACAGGATAGATCTAAACCTACCTTAAACACATTTTCGGCCTCCAAAGGATTGGAAAGAAAGGTGCTAAAAGAAGGGCTCAAGGATTTTGATCTGAGAGATGCTTGGAGGGAAATAAATATGCAGACAAGAGATTTCTCTTTTTACTCAGCACCTCATAAAGTTTACACAAGGATAGACTATATATTTGTAAATTCTCTTCTGATCCCAAAGATTACAAAGGCCACATTGCACCCAATTACATGGTCAGATCATGCCCCAGTAGAAATTCAATTGGAAAACCTACAGAACATACGAAACCAAGTAAAGGTACATGGAGGTTAAATGACAAACTATTCAAAATTCCAGAGATCATATAAGAAAAAGGAAGGGAAGTGATTAATTATTTCAAATCCAATGAAGGTAGCGTGGCGTTACCCCTCATATTAGTGAGGGCTCATAAGGCTGGGGTTAGAGGCAAACTCATAAGTGTTGCAACACATAGGAAAAGAGAAAGACAGACACAAATACTGAATCTGCAGGAAAATAAAGATTTTAGAAAAAGTCCATAAAACAAACCATAATATATAGAACATAATTACTAGATCTCAGAGGGAAATGTAATATGTGTGTCTGACAAAGATGAAAAAGCTATGGCATGGACAAAACAGCATTTTTATGAGAAAGGCAACAAGGCTGACACAATGTTGGCAACAAGATTAAGGAAAGAGAGGGTACAATCTAGAATACAAAGTATCAAAAAAAGAGAATGGGGATTGCACAGCAAACCCACAGATAATAGCCAACTAATTTTCCAAATTCTACTGAGAATTATATGATGGAAATAAGGTAGATAAAAGGAATAATCTTAAGGGAAAACAGAGCAAATTTCTCAAAAAGATGGGTCTACCTAGACTTACACCACATGAATCCAAAGCATTATCCAATCAATAACACCAGAAGAATTATTTGAAACAATAAAACAATTGAAACATGGCCTGTCAAATATATGTAACGGATTTTCTGGCCTGTCTGACCCACCCAATCTCACATTGGCCCCTGTGGTCTAACCAGTCCCCATTACATGGGCATATCTGGTGGTGCACCTGTTGGCAACAGGACTCCTGAGTCTCCCGCATGATGTCATGTGGGGAATGCCAACCCAGACAGGCAGCTGAGGTAGTGTGCTTGAGTCCTACCTACATCCAGTGCAGCGCCTCCACCTCATCAGGATCCCTGCGTCCGCAAGGGGATGGTTCTGATGAGGAACTCCTCCGTGGTGCCTTCCTCTGCAGAGTAACTCCAGACTCACACATGAGGGTATCTTTAATCAAGGTCATCTTTATTTGCATGGTGGTATGGGCCAGCTGCCCCTCGCAGCTGTCAGCTCAGCCGCTCATCTCTCTGCTGCACTCCATCTGGAAGGTTCCTCCTTCTTCTAATGGAGTTGCTTTCCACCTCTCCCCTCAGGGAGATTCACCAGCTTGTCTCTCTTGAGCTGCCCAGACTCACAGCTATTGCATCAGCCTCTGCAACACTGTTGCAGACCTCCACATGACTCTCCAGAACACAGTCAAAACACCAACAGAACTGAACTGCTAACTTTAGGCAGTGCTGTGTCTTATATCACCTCCAGGAAACAGACACCCTCTGTGTCTCTAATTGTGGACACACAGCATGTTGTTACTTCCTTTGGGACATCTGACACCTCACCAGGGTTTGAGGGCAAACCTCCATGATTGTTACTGGCAACCCTGCATACTTACCAGGATTACTGCCAGCATGAAAGAGATATGTACACCAATTTTATACATGGCTACATTCTCCCTCTGGTGGAACCCAACGACCCGGCTGGGATCTAAATTTGCGGAACCTTCCTTCAGATAGCACTGCAAAACACAACAATACACATAACAGTACATATCCCTTCATCATAGACATAATAACAGCTACATCCTAACTTAGATGTGTAACAACCAGGATTACTCCCTGATGGAGTATCCATTACTGGTACTACCATACCATTTTAAGGTGGCCTACGCACAGCATGGTCCACTGGGTTTAGAGCAGCAATGCTGTAACACTCTGGGTGACATACTGGACACCCACAATCAGCCCATAATTCCTGCCTGGATGCTAGTGGACTGAGAGGATCATGCCTATATACTTCCTTAAGGCATCTCCTGGAGATGTAGACTATCTTTTCTTGATTACACCAATTCTCGTCTAACACTTCAGGATCCCAATCCTCTAGAGAGCTATCAGTATCCAAATCTTCTATGGAACTATCAGAATCCCAATTTTCTTCCTCTGATCCTTCCTCCTCATCAGTACTATATCCCCTATCCTCATCAGTGGAACCCATTTCGAACTCAATTTCTCCCTCCCATGGATGGTGAAAATAAAGTAACAACTTTTGGCGATCCCTGGCAACTCTTGCCGACACTGGAGGTACATAGGGGGTTCCCCGGGCAATAGGCACAATATGAGCGACATTACCTAAATCCCCAGACGAAACTCCTGATGTCGCTGTGGACCTAGAATTGGACCCAAGGCTCTTAGGCCTACACCTTACATTAATAGTACTACTATTATCACTGGTACATGATGACACTCTTCGCATAGACATTTCCCCTCCCGACCCATCATCAGATGTAAAGCACTCGCCCCAGTCCAAGTTTTCCCCATTCCGTTCTTCAGAAGTGACTCGGGACTCCCCAGACAACCCTTGGCTAGACTGGGACCCAGATGAGAAAGTGACAGGGGCAGGGGTTTTAACTGTGGTCGGGGGTTGGGCATAGGGAAACACTGCCGGCATACGCGGGGCTACGACCCGCAACTTCTCGCTACCTTGCCCGGTACCATCGGACTGGCACTCCGGTTCACTCGCCTCCTGTCTCCCAGGCGTCCGCAGGGCCTGCCGGCTCTTCCCGGAACCAGGCGACCTGGTACAGCTGCTTGGTCGCGAGGATGCGGCCATTTTCCACCTGGCTCCGCTGTGTCTGCCGGATGTGATGTCATGGATCTCGCGGGACTCACCGCCGCCATCTTGCGTTGGTCTCCCAACTGGAACCTCTTCCTCCAGAACGACATCCGCCGCCAGAAGTGATGGTTCTGCTCTCCGCTCCGCTCGGGCCCGGACTAGGCCTTTCTCCGCCGTTGCCACCACCGGCGCCTGGGGAGGGCAAGGATGTCGCTTACCGCTCCGTCGGCTCGGGATGGTTCCTTCTCCGCCGTCGGCTCCGCCAGTCACCACGGCCGTGGGACTCCGCCTCTCAGGTTGTTTCTGCACCGGCGACACGAGACTCCGCTCCACTGCGACACAGGTAAGTGCCGATTCTTTCCTAGCACCGCTGTAGTGGTCCACGGGTAGGCGCATCACCACCGTCATCGGGGTCGCTTGCCCCTCGTCCGAGGAGTCGAACTCCGATTCAGGGATTGGCACTCCCCCAGGGGACCGTTGGGGAGGTTCTCGGCCCTCACCTCGCTGGTAGGTCTTTTTCTCCTCAGGCTCAGTTTTTATCATCAGGAGCGATCCCAAGGTACCGGGATCAAATGGCTCTGTCCAGGCTGTACGCGGGGCTTCTAGCTACTAGCTAGTTTGAATGAGTATCTCCCACAGTTGAAAGATGCAGACCAGGCAGGGTTTACACGGGGATGGCAAGCATCAGACAACACAAGAAGAACAATCAATTTGATCCAAATAGCTAAACAGAACCATACGCCATCAATGCTATTGTCGTTGGATGCAAAAAAAGCTTTTGATCGTGTTGATATGGGGTATATGTTTGAGACACTTAGGGTCTTTGGAGTCAGGGGCAGATTTATGAAAGCTATAACCTCTCTATACTGTGAACTACAGCTAAAGTATGCTACCTCAATATGCAAACAGATAAAATATTCTTATATGGATTCATCCCAGACGTTCTCCTTTTGAAGTTTCCATGATTAAACACACTGGAACAATCTGGTACCACACACCAATACCGTCTTCTATCTCCGGGTGCAGGGTCAAAACGAAAAAAACATGGATCGCTACTTAACTTTTTTCTTATCGCACGTTTCCACACGTTGAGCGTCAGGTGAAAATGTGTAAAAATCATAGTTCGAAATGAAATATTCATACATTTCGGCAACAGTCGCCATGTTATCTGCTGCAGCATTAATTGCAGAACAAATTAAAAATGCATAACTACAGTCAGGTCTTTTATAAGTCTGCGGTGAGCACATTATGTAGGTACAGTATGTCCACTGCAAGTCCAGCCAGCAATTGTGCAGGAATAAGAATGTAGAAAAAAGCACACAGCATTACACAGCATTGACTTTTACAGGGTTTTTTTAAATTAAGAAACGCCTAAATTTGATAACGTCTTCAAGTACCAAGGTCAATTCACAATGGACCACTGTGGTAGACATAGTTTTTATCTGTTTTTTTTAAACACCTGCAAGTCGACACAGTAGCACAAGTACTGTACACATTACAATTCATTACAATTCATACATTTCTGCCATCTGGCTGATACACGAAGAATTGCACCCAAAGAAATCCGAAACCATTAAATTAAATTAAACAGACCAACTGCGGATCAACCGTGTGTGCCGGGCAGCATGAATGTGGGAATGCAAAATGAATACTGCGTGGAATACAGCAGACCCAACGACAATGGATCAGTGATTTCTTCAAATAACGGCTGATACAGCTGTATTAGAAACGGTACGAGACATGGTTGCCCTCTGTCGTCCCTGCTATTCACCTTAGCAATAGAAACTTTAGCAGCCCAAATAAGATCAAAAGTGATACAGGAAGTTTGAGCGAAAACCCAAATCAAATACTCAAATAGTGAAAAAATTTGATAAAAATACAAATAAATATCACCAAGAGGAGATGCAGCTGGCATGAGGAATTTCAAAACACCTCAAAAGGACGTCACAAAAAACACACAAAGCGCAAGAACTCCTCTCAGATATGGTGTGGTGTTGATCAGGCAAGGAATCTTGTAAGATGCAGCTGGTATTCTCAGTATGGTATGCAAGAGAGAAAAGAAAAATATAGTGCAACATAATTTATTACAATAAAAGTTCTATACCACAGAGCTCATTACACTCACATGCTCACGGAATAAAACAAGTGGGTTGACCACTCTGGGTCCTGTAGTGCTGTGTATAGTTGTGCAGCGTAGTGGAAAAATGGCGTTTCCTCCAAAGCGCCCACTTCCGGGTTCAAGTGGCGGGTGATGTCACAGGCCCCCTCCACCAATCAGGATCTGGAGCTGGATCTCCTTAGATTCACAGTATTGGCAAAGGAACGGGCAGGCAAACAGCGGTCTCTCTACTCACACAGATGATCCACAGCAGCAACTCAGCAGGGCTCAACAGTGGCAGCATCCACGAGGCAGAACAAGCAACCCTACACGTTTGATCCGGTTAAAACCGGACTTCTTCAGGAGTGTATGGATATGTAATGTGCCATTCCCAATTAAATAGTCCCTCAAAGCGTCGACGTCACAGCGCAAAAACATAATATACGGACAATGTAGAAAGGCAAACTATCAGATAATGGAAATACTAAGGTAAAAATACTATAAAAACATAATGTAATACAAAGATAAAAACATAAATATAAGATTGAGCAAATAAAGGATGGATGATCTAAATGGAAACAGATAACCATTAGTCATCAGATACAGAAAAACTTAAACCTATACAATATATACACATTAGGATAAATAAAAAATAAAAATACCAATAAACATCCCAGAAAAAATAGACTAAAATAAAGAGCATAAAAAGGCACAATAATAGAACTAACTAGAATAATTTAATAAAATAGTTAAAATTAGTTCAAAAAGGAAACCAGATCAATATCTATATTTAAGTTCAAATGTCTAAGAGTGCTCAATTTATGTATCCAGAAGGTCTCTTTTTGGGAGACCTTCTGTTTACGATTGCCACCTCTCAAATGCAATGTAACTAAATCAATGCCTTGATATATAAGGCCCACTGGATTTGAGTCATGGAACTTCTTGAAATGTAGCTAAACATTATGACTTTCCAATCCAACAACAATGTTTTGGATGTGCTCCAAAATTCTTACACGGAGAGGTCTGATGGTACGACCTACATATTGTAATCCGCAAGGACATTCACTGCACTGTGTACTATATGTTACATTTGTGTTTAGAGTCTGTGACATCACACAAACCTTGTGGCTTGCAGGTAGAGAATTGGTACTAGTATATGAAAGGTCCTGGGTTCGATTCCTTTACGACATGGCATAATTTATAATGTGTGTGTGTCCGTTAGTAATAAAGCATTCAATGTTTAAAAAAAATGGATATGTTTTTAAATTGGGAGCCACGTTATAACTACTACTGGCTACCTGATTGTACCAGGGTTTACTTCCAGCAGAATAGTAGCCATCAGGTGACCTGGCTACACATATATATTTATTTATTATTTTATCCCATTTGTATTATTCCTATCACAATCATTTGTCACAATATTGCACTATATATGTGTTATTTAATGCCATTTGGCATTATTATTTCACTAATCACTACCACTAGAGTGCCGGGTGATTCTTTATTCATTATTATTTTTTAATTGCCTGATTTATATAATAAACATAAACATACAAATCTACATTTATTTCTTCTTTCACATCATGCACTTTTAACCTCGCATCTAATAAATTATAATAACGACTCTTTGAAATATCCTTCCCAAAGTTATTAAAGGGGGTAAATTATTTCTTCATTGGAGATCTAATTATTTTGAATTTATATTATCTGTGTCCAAGCCTATCAAGATTGTTAGTAGCCTATGTAATGGCCTGAGGCAACACCAAATAAATATAATAATATTTGTTGAGAGCTTTAAGTAGGACCTCCTACACAGCTATTCCTTGTTGGCTGAAAACCTTTGCATTCATACTGCTAAATCATATATGTCTAGGAAGGCTTTACACACATTCTTATTGCTAATCAGAAACTTTTTTTTTTTAATATGGCTCCCCATATCGTTGAGATTAATCACAACCAGCAGGCCCTTTCTCCAATTAACTCCCACAGGGAAACCGAGTATGTTTAAAATATTGGCGTTAAAATTGGTGTCCAAGAAAGGTTCACTTAAATTGCGACTGGTTTGTGTTAACAATGATTTAATGTTTAATGTGGCCCACCAACATACACAATATGCATTCAAATAAGTAGCTCATGGTTTGATGAAGGGTTCAGCTCTGGTTATTTAAAATGTTTTCTATAGTACTTTCTTTCATTTTTTAAACTCATGGAATATCTTTCATGCAAATATTTTTTATTGCATAAGTATTTTCCTTCTTCCCAACTCAATTATGTTACACTGGGTAATAGTACAGAGTATCTGTAAACCTCTCAATGATCTTGCTTTTAAATACAATGTAACTTAAACAAGCAAAAAGACGATCTAATTCACAATCATATTGAACCAGGAGAGTCACAGCAGTTTTTTCTGTTGAGGCTTCAAGAGGGTTCAAAGGCATTAGGGGAATAAAATGAGTATGAGTAGCTGTAAATTGTAGAGAGGCTTAGTAATGCTGTTTGGTCTGAAACTACAAGAAGTATTAAACAGTTGACATATCTAGTCAACATTCATTATTGCTTTGTACTGCAACTTTTAGTTGTCAGATGGTGAAAATTAATGAAAAGAGATGTCTTGCAGTTTGCTTCACGGATGTTTGCAATTTCAGAAATTAGCATAATCACAAAAAAGTTTCCTCCAACTTTCTTTACCGTGGATTAGCTGTTGTTTCAGTATCTGTCCGGTTGATGGCACAGTGAATATCTTTGTCCATGGCCGCAGTGAAGCATATTGAGCCGAATATTTATAGTACAATTAGTGCTAGGTAAATCTAAATTGATGTTAATAAAATACATATTGTCACGGCCCCCTTAAACCTCCAACATCACCGTATTAATACGGGATGTTTGGTTTTTCAGCCGAACTTGGCCGCGTGCCAGCCGCATCTCCTGGCCGCGCGCCAGCCGCATCTCCTGTTCAGCGCTAATGGCGCTGAACATGGAAAGCGCCCGCGGCGCCGAAACAAAAGATAAAAAGCCCGCGTCTGCCCGGGATTTTAAAAATCCCGCGGTGGCGGCCGCAGGAGACTAAAGGCGGCCGCCACTGTATGTTAAAATGTTTTAACACACAAATGTTTGTCGTGCTGTGTCTGTTATAGAGTTAACTGTAAGACCATACAACTTTTCTTTAGGGAAAAAGTCAGTTATACCATAACAACCTGTGTGCAGAATAAAATTCACTACAATGTGGTTATGACAATTGGTTCTTTTAAATACCACTTCTTCTTACAGATGCAGTCATCTTTATCTCCACCCTGCCGTGTACTTGGAGTGGGTGAACCGCGGCCCAAGTGTGGCCTGATAACTGCCAAGTGCAGAGCATGGGGGTATATCCCATCAGGATTAACACAGCGGGGGTCCCTGCTTAAGTCTGAAAGAGCTGGCAGTGTGAACAGAAGGAATCAGTTGCTCTCCCTGCACAGCTTTAAACAGGCGAATGCTCTATTTTAATTTAATTTTAATTACATAATATTGAAGCAGGGGATCTCCGGTGCTGAACAGCATTCATTTCCGGTCTGAGGAACTCCTGCTTCCCGAGTTACAGACCCTCCTGCAAGTTTAATTCTCCCATGTCACGGCCCACGTGATTGGAACATTTAAACGTTTTGGAGATACTGGCACCCCAATACTGGGGCCTTTAACTCGGGAAGCAGGAGTTCCCCGAGGTTGACATTATTGTGGTTCATCTCCGGAGTCCCCCTGCTTCAAAATCATGTAATTATAATAAAATAAAAGTAGCTTTATTACATTAGTGGCTAGCCCCAAAGGTAATGAAGGGGTTAAACAGAATTACCTAGTTTGTTTGGGGTAGAGGGGGTGCGTTTAGGGGGTAGCTGACCATGGGTGGGTGCTTAGGCCTCCCTGGAGAAATGCCAGAGGGGTTAATCCCTTAATTACCTTAGTGGTTACTACCGCTAAGGTAACGAAGGAGTTAACCCCTTCCCATACTCATCCAGGATGCTTAATCACTTCACTACACCCTTCACCCCCTCAGGAATGGGCAAGTACCCAAGTAGCCAAACATGATTACTAGCACTTTTGCCGATTCAAATATGCAGTAAAATACAAAGTAAATTAATAAATGTTTTATATACTCCTTCCAGGGTAAAGGCCATCCTCCTCTCCTCTTCATCCTCAAAAAAAATGGAAGAAAAGGCCCAATGCCCAACCATTAAAACAACAGTAATCCCTTAATTACGTTAGCGGCTACTATCACTAAGGTAATTAAGGGGTTACTGGTGTTATAATGGGTTGGGTGAAGGGTATATTGTAGTTGCCTCAGGGTGGGTTTTTAGGGCTCTCGGGAGGGTTGCGTAAGTGGTTAACCCCTTAATTACCTTACAATTTGATTGGTGAAGGAGTGGGGGCTGAAGGAGTGGCTCAGTGAGTAAAGACACCGAGTCTGGCACTGAGTTTGAAGCAGGGGAATCTGGTTCAATTGCCAGTGTTGGCTCCTTGTGGCCTTGAGCAAGTCACCTTATCTCCCTGTGCCTCAGGCACACAAAAAAAACATAGATTGTGAGCTCTACAGGGCAGGGACTGTGTCTGTAAAATATCTCTGTAAAGCGCTATGTAAATCTATCAGTGCTATACAAGAACAAACAATTATTATTATTGGTGGATGTACCATGCATCTGTCAAGTATGACGTCACTGTTACCAATTGTACAATTTTCACAAGCAGCAAAAGTCAAAGGTTTAGCAGTTAGAAGAGTTTTAATGAACAATAAAACCCTGAATTTCTTACAAGATTTTGATAAGAAAACTTGGACAGCTCTGCCCATGTTTTAAACTAATCAGAGCTCAGCATTTTCAGGAGCCTAAAAAGTATTTCCCATAAAGAACAGACACCTATAGTTCATTATTGTCACTCCCAATTACAGCTGTTTACTCCACTGCCTGTCCTCTATCCATCAACAAAATTTCTGTCCCGAATACGAAACAGAAATCCTGAAATTCAAACAAAGCAACCGCGATAAACACGAGCGCCTGGGGCGATTGGCCGCTTTAATGCTGCGTGGAGTACAGCAGCGCACACGAAAACGGCGCCATGATTTGTTCGAATAACGGCCGCTGCATCTGTATGCAAAAATAGGACTCTTTTTTTTCTCATCCCAAGTGGCATAGGTAAGTAAAGAGCAGTCTCTAGATAGGGAAAAAAAAAACAACAATGCAAGAAATAAGTGAAAGTGAAATACATTTCTGTATATATAATTAATACCACCAGAACTCTCAATTTGTATCACATCAAAAAGTTCCATCTGGTTTGTTCAATTCTGCACTGCAAATTATGCAGTTTGATTTATACTTTAACCCTCTGAGTGAGGTAATGATAATATTAGTATAAAGCTGGACAACTCATATGTGCTTTTTCACTGCAGGAACCTGCAGATAAGTCCATAGTTTAATATTATTTTCTCATATATTACTGACATTTCGGTCCAAATGCTAAAAAATGCATGTTTAAAAAAAAAGAAAATCTTAATCTCAAGTAAATATAAATTTGCATAGATCCTTTATTCGATGTCACACTTTACACAATCTACGTATCATTTCGTTCTCCACCCTTAAGGCCACGAAAATAGTAGGGGAGTGCACGCGCTCGACTGACTACGTGGCGTTGCGTGCGTCTGCCCCAGATGCGATCAATGGCCTTTGGGCTGGGGAGGGGGAGATGCAAAGGGGATGTGTGTCAGAGGCATGCCTGTGACGTCTTGTGAGCGGTTCGCCCTCATTGCCTGAACCGCTCACGTGACCCGGCCGTCGCTTGACAAAATCAAATTATTTTGTCTGTCCGGGAATCGCGCGCACGGTTGCGCGCTCTATGGCCTGCCTCATTTGGCCTTTTGTTCACGCCACGCACAACGTCACACACGTGGTCACGCGCACTATGGATGCGGCCTAAGACTACTAAAACATATAAGCATTTTATTTGTAAAGAATTGCTTCAGCAGTACAAGAGCAATGGAGACAGTGAAAAACACATCAAAGCAGTAAAAATTCAAATACGCTTCCCTGAATTGAGCACTGCATGAACATTTTATAAACAATTATATTTTATTACTGCATATATTTTGTAAAGTTAGTATTAACTATGTTTTTATTTCAGTGGTGTTCCCCTATCTCTAAATTTATAACACTTTTAATAACCTTCCCATAGGCTCTGCCACCAGCAGCAGTTATATTAAATGTCCACAAAAGGTTGGAGATTTTGTGAAAAGAGGAGATCCCCCATTCCAAGTCTACGTGAGGATAACTCTCCCCAAACTACCCAGGATCTGAAAAACTACTACAATGTTAGTGCCACACCCCATAATTGCTGCCATAAATAAAGATGTAAGAGCCACAGGAGAAATAAACAAATATCAGGCATTTCTGGAACACTGGCAACCCCGGACCCAATATCTAAACCCGGATGTTCAGCCTTTAAGTTACAAAAGGGGACAGCTGTAAACGTTTAATATGTGGGGAAATGCTGGTAAAAAGGTCCCCTCCCTCCTTTGACATAACTGTAATGTTATGTTGCACCACAGAGTGACTTTTAGTTCAATAGCAGTGACATCATGCAGTACTCCACAGGCTAATAAATAGACCAGTTTTCGGTATTTAGAAGAGGTTTTTTTTCTTCTTCAATCTTTTATCACTAATTACATTGTGAAAGGGCCCATCCAAGAAAAAGTGACAGCAGATCGAGGCAGGTGGATTCAAAACTGCAACATGAGATACTATACGTCAGATGATTTCAGAAATTAGCAAAAGGAACATACAGTACACTACAGATTGTGCTGAAAAGCTGTGTAATGCGGCAGCAAAAGCTTATAGGAGTTGTTCATGTTAAAATGGATAAGTAGCAAAAGGTGCCACTGTTTGCTCATTTTCATGTCATTCCCCAGAATCCCTGGCTGCAGTGGAAACGTTGTATGCTAAAAGATAGTGGTGAAAAGCAGGGTTGCAGACCTGTCCGAGACATGAATGTGCTGACGTGATATCTTCATCTGTTCATTTGCTGTGCAAGAGGAAATAGTATCCAATAGTATGAGACTTTAAACAGTTTTCCCCCCAATTAATTAGACACTCAAAGCACTCAAAGCACACACATGGAGAACAGTCTGTGAGGTGTCTCTAAATAAGTTAATTATCATTGAAAGGTTCTTTTGTGGCATATCCCAGGGAATCATCACCTACTGGAAATGTGTACTTCTCCAGGACCAATATAGCTGCAAAACCTCTGTGATAAGTTAAACAGAGTAAAAACAGATATTAAGTAATGTATTTAGGCTTCCTAAGAGCTAATGCTCTCAATAGGAGGAACCAATGCTACGTAACATTTTTAAAAGATATGTTTTCATTGTGAAACTCAAAGCTGCGCACATTGAAAAAGGCTTAGCTGTTAACTAGCTGTTTTTTTGGTGAATTGTGGCACTCGGATTACTCCCTCTAGGCAGGTAATGGGAGAAAGAACTTCATAAATAATGGCTCCATTCATTTAGCTATGTGAACATCTGAACTACAGGGAGAGCAAGTTCCCTCAGTCAATGAGCTGTTGTGTGATAAGGATATATCTTTCATTTAAAGATGATTATGGGATATGCACTTCTGAATACCAGTTTTGCATTAAATTACAGCAAAAATGAACATTTTACTTCTATTAAACAGGGTAAATGCTGCCATTAAAAAAAAAATTACTTTTAATGTTTTTTTATTAGATTATTGCATGACAATATTAAAAATATAAATCTCAAATTTGTGCGTTAAGTTGTGTATTGTCTTAAACCACAAAATACTTGTGTGTTAAAGCCAATGTCTGTAACATGCACATTTCTTAAAAATTCTATTTTTTTTAACATGTTCTTGTATAGCGCTGCTAGTTTTACGTAGCGCTTTACAGAGACATTTTGCAGGCACAGGTCCCTGCCCTGTGGAGCTTACAATCTATGTTTTTGGTGCCTGAGGCACAGGGAGATAAAGTGACTTGCCCAAGGTCACAAGGAACTGACACCGGGAATTGAACCAGGATCCCCTGCTTCAAACTCAGTGCCAGTCAGTGTCGTTACACTGAGCCACTCCCTCTCCCTGCTGTAGATCAGGGGTGCGCAAACTGGGGGGTGTGGGATTTTCTAGGGGGGTTGCAGAGGCCCCGCGCTCTTCTCCAGGCATGTAAATTAAATGCCGGGGGAGGCGTGAGGCCTCTGCAACTTCTCTTACCTGTTCTCAGCCGGCTCTTTGGCGACGCATCACCATTACAACGCGGCGTCAAATGATGCCGCGGGGTCAAATGGCAACGTGCCAGATGAGGGTGTGATGTCATGTGACGCAGCGATGCCCGAGAGCAGGTAAGGAGGGGGGTGCAGGCGGTGAGGAGTGAACTGAAAAGTTTGCGCACCCCTGCTGTATATCATGTGAATGCTGTCTTGAAATTAGTAAAATGTCTCTTTATAAATATGTAGCTAAAACTAAAATAATTAGATAATATACATAGATACATTTTATCATAATTTTTGCTGTAACCGTTTTTGGCTACAAAAATGTGGGTCCTCACATCTACAAAAAATGTGAAGGTTAACATCAGAAGTTAATAGTATTTATTGTTATTTAATGACAAACTTCTTTGTTCTTTAACTGCTTTTTTTCTTGGCCACAGGTGCCCCAAACCAGAATATACTTGATATCTAAATGTCCTTGAATAACAATCAAGTTATAATTAAAAAGATATAACAATATGGAATGCTTCTAGGATCACATGAGATCAATAGTTGAGATGAAGTTGAGGATCTAAGGCCAGACAAAATGAATGCCTTTGGGTTCCAAATGAGCCATCGGTTCTGGATTTATTTTGCACTTTTGGTTATTTTGCCCATTGTGTCTTTACTAGCCACTAAGGGAGCCGCCAACAGGGTAGGTAGTATATTTTCTTATTTGATAGGTATTTTTTTCTTTTTAAGACCTTCTTTAAAAAAAAAGCCTACTTAGCCATATTTGACTAATTAGGCTATTGCCCATTAGTATAGAAGGTGAGTGTTAGGTTTGTTGGGGCTGGGTGGGAGTAGGGTGGTGGGTGAAGAGGGTAGTTGCCCCGGGGTGTGTAGTTAGATCTCCTGGGGGTGGCAGTAGTGGTTAACCCCTTTGTTACCTTAGCAGTTAGTAAAGCATTGCATGGCGATATGTTACTAGCCACTAAGGTGGCCAAGGGGGTAGGTAGTGCATTTTAATTTTAATTCTAAGCCCTGTAGCTGTTTGTGGTCAGCTGGTCATGGAAACCTCTGACTAGTTGAATCTTATCTTGCTTATGTGTATAATGGCCAATGTGTGTGTGTATATATATATCTATATATCTATATATTTATATATAAAGAACAAAGAACAAAGAGAAGCGCAGGCACCATAGTGTTATACTGTATAAAAAATAGAGTCCATTTAATAAGACACGTGGTCCCAAGGAATCACACTTACAAGATTTATAAAACAATAAGCATGTAAGAGATTAATATCTAAGCGGTTCGTCAGCTGGGTGGGAGGGGTCCCGCTGACGAACCCCTTAGAGATTAATCTCTTACATGCTTATTGTTTTATAAATCTTGTAAGTGCGATTCCTTGGGACCGCGTGTCTTATTAAATGGACTCTATTTTTTATACAGAATAACACTATGGTGCCTGCGCTTCTCTTTGTTTTTTTTCTGTAGGTACTTTGTGGGTGGCTGCACCACATCAAAGGAGCTGCATGAACCATTAGTATCTGGGGTCTGGATACCAACCTAATTTTTACATATCCTCAGTGGACCTGATGGACTACACCTGTGTGAACTTTGAGTGACTTTTTTATGATTTATGAACACCACTTATAATTAGTTATAACACTAATAGCTATTAATAGCACTAGTCTAAATCACTATTATTATAATTAATTATAGGCTAAAGCAGTAAAATTCAGGGCATTATTGAAAACCCTGCTCTCTGATTGGTTAAAATTCAGGGCATTATCCACAGTAATGCCCTGAATTTCAGCAGTTTGCAAAATGCAGTTTTCAATCTGTTTATTTCCAGCCAATCAGCTTTCAGAACAGCTGAGAAAGCGCAGGGGATTGGTTTGAATTAAGTAAAAGCTCTGAGACATGGCAGGGGATTGGTCAAAAAGTATCAGCCACGCTTTGACTCCTCCCCCTCCCGAGCTGACTGAGATTTTCTGAGCAGATTCAGTTGAATTAGAGGGGGAGAGACTGCAAAGAAGTAAGTGTGTTGTGTATAGAGGTGCAGTGTTGTGTGTGTGTGTGTGTGGGGGGGGGGTGTAGAGGTGCTGTGTTGTGCTGTGTTGTGTGTAGAGCTGGGGGGGAGAGTGCAAAGTTTAGTAAGTGGCTGCATTTTTTATTGTGGCTGCAGTGTGTGTGTGTGTTGTGCTGTTGTATGTGTAGCAGCAGTTTGTGTGAGTGTAGAGCTGATTGTGTGTGTGTGTGTGTGTGTGTGTGTATATAGAGCTCCAGTGTGTGTGTGTGTGTGTGTGTGTGTGTGTGTGTGTCAGTAGCAGTGTTTATGGGTGTAGCATGTGTGTGTAGCAGCAGAGTTTGTGTGTGTAGAGCTGCTGTGTAGTGAGAGTAGAGGAGGTGCTGTGTTGTGTGTCTAGAGCTCCAGTGTGTGTGTGTGTGTGTAGAGGCACTGTGTTGTGTGCTGTTTTGTGTGTGTGTGTGAGTGTGTAGCAGCAGTTTGTGTGTGAGCTGCTGTGTGTGTGTGTGTGTGTGTGTGTGTGTACACAGAGGGGGCGGCAGTGTGTGATATAGATATCTACAGTGTAAAAGTGGTTTCATGTATTTACCATTTTATTTAAAAAAAAAATCTATTTAACTATACAAAAGTGTCTATTATTTATTAAATAAGCCTATATTTAGCCTATAATAGTAATAATCCCCTCAGAACAGGGCATTACTGGCCAATAATGCCCTGGCTGGGTTAAAGTCCCTCAGCTTCGCCTCGGGCCTTCAACTCTTCCAGCCAGGGCATTATTGGCCAGTAATGCCCTGTTCTGAGGGGATTATTACTTAAGTATTCACTTAATTTTTATACATTTAAGCACGTCAATATTCACATAATTAATTATTAAGCGCTACTGTTTGTTTGTGTGTTTTGTTATATACTGTATTATATATGTACAGGGTTCAACAAAGGGAGGAGCCAAAGGAGGTGTCGGACTGCTGATCCATCTGACACAGGGACAGTGACGTCATCGCTGTGCGCCGGAACAACACGGGACACGCGGGGTTGTCGGGACTGTCAGAGACTGTGCATTGGTTTCTAGCCTGGTTAGGCACCTCTAACAAATGCTTTTAACTTACAGACACATTGTGAGTATGTTTCTGTTCAAACGAGGATGTGTTATTAAAGTTTAAATGGTATTGCACAATCCTCTCTCTCTTTTTATCCCATGCTATGGAGATCTAAGTATAGGAGTATTGAAGCATATCCGGAAAACATTTTCTCTGTGAAAGAGGGTCCTTTCCTTGATATCCATCCGAACCAGGGACATCACGTGGGGTTCGTGTTACCCTGGAAAACGATCAGATTCGGAAGGCTCATCATACAGTTTCTCTCCACTGCATGCGGTCTTCCTATTTCTAGTAAGTAGGCATTCTTTTGGGACATCTACACAAGAGGTCTTCATTGCTTAAAAGTTACTGCGCAATGTTGTGTCCCTGTTTTATGTTTCACTGAACAGGATAGCAGTTGCTGCGAGGAGGAACTTAACACCATATATTGAGGACTGAGTCTATTTCAGCTTTATCATCATTTAGAAGAAAGGACATTTTACTACATCCATCACCATTGTTATATCCTTTGTGGACTTTATTTCAATTCACTTTGTTTTATCACTTCACACATGCGCCAAGGTTTATTTCTATTTTTGTATTTCTTCAGGGTTCAACAAAGACTAAAAAAAAACCGTCGCCCAAAACAAAAAGTAACTCGCCCCCTCCAAAAAACTCTCACCCACCTCATGAGTCTTACCTGCGGTGGGGTGCGACGGTGGTGTGGTGTCTCTCGTCATTTTCCTGCTTCTCCCCTGCAACTTGTGAGTGTCACCCCTGCAGCTCCTGTGAAAATTGCTGCGCAGCATCAAATAACACCGCGTTGTCATGTCAAATTGACACTGCGTGACATTATGATGCATTATTATTAGTTGTGCAACACTGATGTATTGCACTGTAAAAATAACAGACTTTCTTTGGTCCACATTTTCTGTTGCCGAAGCTTGATGTATGGGGGCCAAAGTGTATACCGTATTGTTAAGTTCATTGAGTTTAAGGGTCTGATGCAATAAACTTTGAAGTGGCCAAACACATTGCGTTAATTCTCTTTGGAGTTTATTGAATCAGCCTCTAAATATGTCCCTTTAAAATAACCTTTACCCTTTGAGTACCGGAGGGGCAGCAACACTAGAGTGCCCAGGTCCCTCCTGCGCTCGCAATCACGCGACTGCTTCTCCTTCTCCTTCCATTACAGTTCCTTATACTGTATTTCGGGCTCTTCTCTCCATAGGAATGCCAAATGCGATGTCCCCTAGAAAAATGAGCAGGCACTTTATGACGTAGCTACTGTAGTGTCAGGCTGCGCTTATAGTGACGGCGACGCGACGTCGTGGAAAAACAAATGTATTGCCGCCGTCGTGTGCGCTTATAGTAAGCAACGCGCCGGAGCGACGGGAGCGGCGTGAAATTTGGAAGCTGGTCAAATTAGATTTTTCAGAGGCTGTCACCACATGTGACAGCCTCTGAACCAATCAATAGTCAGGTCACTTGCAACGTCGCTGCAAAGCGAAATACAACTTTCACGGGTGGCGATGTGTGATGTCATCCGTCGCCGTCGCGTGCACTATAAGCGCCGTCTCAGACCCCATGATATAGTAACTACATCTCATGGACACCCAAAGGGTTAAGGAGACTAGTGTTTTTTGTATGACATGCATGAACCCCTATTTAATTGTATATGAATTAATGATGTAAAAAACTTCCATTCAATTAAATGAATGTTGGTACATTATTAAGAATGTGTTCAGCCCTACTGTATTTTAAATAGAAATTAAAGGGATTAGATGGGTCATTCTAAATAAGGAAGTTAGCAAAGAGAACATCTACAATATAATTATTAATTATTCATAATTGCTAGCTATTCGTGAATAGATCTGGATAATTTCAGCGTTTGGGTAAAATACTGACATGATGTTATATAAGCATCTTTTGATGTCATTTATTTAAGTCCTGTGATTAGAAAAAGTGGTGTAAAAAACATCACCAGATATTTCAAATGAAAAAAACAAAACCTGCAAGCAATCATATATTTTTTTGTCCTGTACTGCATGAGTTTTGCAGCCTGGTAAATTTGATAAATAACTCCTTAATCTTTGCTGCCAAATTTAAGACAACAATGTGTATCTTTGAAACCGTATCAGTATTGTAAAGACAAGATTAAATAAATGGAAGTGTTTGTATTCTAGAACAGTGGTTCCCAATCTGTGCGCCGCGGCGCCCTGGTGCGCCGTGGCTTGCCTAGAGGGGCGCAAAGATTAGCCTCCCCACCATCCCTCCGATTATCCCTCCCCACCATCACTGCTTCATGCCGGCCGGGCCGCAGGGGATTGGCTGCAGGTCAGAGGAAGCCGGGGGTGGGGCTTCCGCTTTGTGCAGAGCACACTGTGAGTGTGTGTGTCTGCCTTCCTGCTCCTGGCTCTTCTGTCTGCGCGGTGTCCCGTCCCCTTCTGTCCCGGGTGATATGAGAAGGTAGGGGGGTTATAAGAAGGGGGGGGGGGTGATAGGAGAAGGGGGGGATAGGAGAAGTTGTGGGGGAGGGGAGGGAGAGAGAGGTGTACATTTGCCTGTCCAGTGACTGTGTGCAGGGAGCTGCCTGCATGGATCGCATGCCTTTCCTCCCCCCCCTCCGCCCAGTCACTCACATCCATCGCTGCCTCTGCTCTCCACTGCTCTCCAATGTGTGTATCTCTGTGTGTGTGTGTGTATCTGCATCTGTGTGTGTGTATCTATTTGTGTGTGTGTATTTATTTGTGTGTGTGTGTGTGTGTATGTGTGTCTTTATTTGTGTGTGTGTGTGGGTATTTATTTGTGTGTGTGTGTATTTATTTGTGTGTGTGTGTATTTATTTGTGTGTGTGTGTTTATTTGTGTATGTGTGTGTGTTTATTTGTGTGTGTGTGTATGTGTGTGTTTATTTGTGTGTGTGTGTATTTATTTGTGTGTGTGTGTGTATTTATTTGTGTGTGTGTGTGTATTTGTGTGTGTGTATTTATTTGTGTGTGTGTGTGTTTATGTGTGTGTGTGTTTATTTGTGTGTGTATTTATTTGTGTGTGTGTGTGTGTGTGTATTTATTTGTGTGTGTGTGTTGTGTGTGTGTATTTATTTGTGTGTGTGTATTTATTTGTGTGTGTGTGTGTGTATTTATTTGTGTGTGTGTGTGTATATTTATTTGTGTGTGTGTGTATTTATTTGTGGGTGGGTGTATTTATTTGTGTGTATATTTATTTGTGTGTGTGCGTGTATTTATTTGTGTGTGTGTGTGTGTATTTATGTGTGTGTGTGTATTTATGTGTATGTGTGTGTATTTATGTGTTTGTGTATGTGTGTGTGTGTATTTATGTGTGTTTGTGTCTATTTATGTGTGTGTGTGTATTTGTGTGTGTGTGTATTTATGTGTGTGTGTGTGTATTTGTGTGTGTGTGTGGGTATTTATGTGTGTGTATTTATATGTGTGTGTGTGTATTTATGTGTGTGTGTGTGTATTTATGTGTGTGTGTGTATTTATGTGTGTGTGTGTGTGTATTTATGTGTGTGTGTGTGTGTGTGTATTTATGTGTGTGTGTGTGTGTATTTATGTGTGTGTGTGTGTATTTATGTGTGTGTGTGTGTGTGTATTTATGTGTGTGTGTGTATTTATTTGTGTGCAGGGAGCTGCCTGCACGGATCTCCTGCATTTCCTCAGTCCCTGAGAGAGTGTGTCTGAGAGAGTGTGTCTGAGAGAGTGTGTCTGAGAGAGTGTGTCTGAGAGAGTGTGTCTGAGAGAGTGTGTCTGAGAGTGTGTGTCTGAGAGTGTGTGTCTGAGAGTGTGTCTGAGTGAGAGAGAGAGTCTGAGAGAGTGAGAGAGAGAGTGTGTCTGAGAGAGAGAGTGTGTCTGAGAGAGTGAGAGAGAGTGTGTCTGAGAGAGTGAGAGAGAGAGTGTGTCTGAGAGAGTGAGAGAGAGAGAGTGTGTCTGAGAGAGTAAGAGAGAGTGTGTCTGAGAGAGTGAGAGAGTGTGTCTGAGAGACTGTGTCTGAGAGAGTGAGAGATTGTGTCTGAGAGAGAGAGAGAGAGTGTGTGTCTGAGAGAGAGAGAGAGTGTGTGTCTGAGAGAGTGAGAGTGTCTGTCTGAGAGAGTGAGAGTGTCTGTCTGAGAGAGTGAGAGTGTCTGTCTGAGAGAGTGAGAGTGTCTGTCTGTGAGAGTGAGAGTGTCTGTCTGGGAGAGTGAGAGTGTCTTTCTGTGAGAGTGAGAGTGTCTGTCTGTGAGAGTGAGAGTGTCTGTCTGTGAGAGAGAGTGTCTGTCAGTCTGTGAGAGAGAGTGTCTGTCTGTGAGAGTGAGAGTGTCTGTCTGTGAGAGTGAGAGTGTCTGTCTGTGAGAGTGAGAGTGTCTGTCTGTGAGAGAGAGTATCTGTCAGTCTGTGAGAGAGAGTGTCTGTCTGTCTGTGAGAGAGAGTGTCTGTCTGTGAGAGTGTGTGTCTGTCTATGAGAGTGTGTGTGTTTGTGTCTGACAGAGTGAGTGTGTGTGTGTGTGTGTGTGTGTGTGTGTGTGTGTGTGTGTGTGTGTGTGTGTCTGTGTCTGACAGAGTGAGTGTGTGTGTGTGTGTGTGTCTGAGAGAGAGAGAGTGAGGTCAGAGAGAGAGAGTGAGGTCAGAGAGAGTGAGGTAAGAGAGAGAGAGAGTGAGGTCAGAGAGAGAGAGAGAGAGAGAGAGAGGTCAGAGATAGAAAGAGTGTGGTCAGAGATAGAGACAGTGAGGTCAGAGATAGAGAGAGTGAGGTCAGAGAGAGAGTGAGGTCAGAGAGAGAGTGAGGTCAGAGAGAGAGAGAGAATGATAGGTCAGAGAGAGCGAGTGAGGTCAGAGAGAGAGAGAGTGAGGTCAGAGAGAGAGAGAGAGAGTGAGGTCAGAGAGAGAGAGTGAGGTCAGAGAGAGAGAGAGTGAGGTCAGAGAGAGAGTGAGGTCAGAGAGAGAGAGAGAGAGTGAGGTCAGAGAGAGAGAGAGTGAAGTCAGAGAGAGAGAGTGAGGTCAGAGAGAGAGAGAGTGAGGTCAGAGAGAGAGAGAGAGTGAGGTCAGAGAGAGAGAGTGAGGTCAGAGAGAGAGAGTGAGGTCAGAGAGAGAGAGTGAGGTCAGAGAGAGAGAGAGTCCAACCATATCGCAATTCACACTGGACGACAATGCACTGGAATAGGCAACGAGCTACTGCTGCGGCCAAGTTTATTCGAGCATTTGCCCGTTCTTGGCCGCAGCAGTAGCCTGGCGCGCGCCCGAGGGTGACGGGCGCGCGCCGAAGCAGCGGAAGAGCGCCCTCCGATCGGGGCGCTCTCCCTACCGCTGCCGGGTCCGCCGGGTCCCCCGGAACCCCCTGCCGCCGTCCCCCACATCGCGGGACACCAGGGCTCCCTCGGGGAGCCCTGGACGCGCGTGCAGGGGGCGCAGGCTCCCGAAGACGCGTGACCGCGCGTCTATGACGCGCGGCACGCCGAGGGGCGGCCACTAGCAAGCCGGGAAATCTCCCGGCTTGCGGATCTGGCCGCACTGCAATTAAGTGTGTCGGCAGTGTACACATACCTTGGTCTAACAATCAGCTCATCAGGGAAATTCAACCTGGCCATAAATACACTGAAGGAGAAGGCCCGCAGAGCATTTTATGCAATAAGGAAACAGATGTACCACCTCAAACCACCAATAAGAATCTGGGAGAAAATATTCAACAGCATCATCACACCCATCCTTCTGTATGGCAGCGAGGTGTGGGGCCCTGAAACATACCCAGACTCCACAAAATGGGATACCAGCCCAACAGAAATACTGCATCATGAATTCTGCAAATACCTTCTCCAAGTACACAGGAGTACATCAAACAATGCATGCCGGGCTGAGCTGGGCCGCTTTCCTCTACTGCTCACGGTACAGAAGAGAGCACTGACATTCTGGGCTCACCTAAACACCAGCCACCCACAGTCTTACTGCTACAGAGCAATGCGAAGCCAGGACCTCCTCACTAAACACTGTGCCATCAAACAACTTGTCCTCTCACTCCAAGGACAAAACCCCACACAGATTAACAACCTGCCGAAAAAAGAAATCAACTCAATCGCCAACGAAATGAAGAAGCAGTATGTGACAAGATGGGAAAATGATATCCAAAGTTCAAAGAAGCTGGAGACCTACCACAGCCTACAGAGAGAATACACTCTGGCACCCTACCTACTGAAGGTAAAAGACCCAAAACAGAGACAGACCCTGAGCCAGTACAGAATAAGTGCCCACAGCCTAGAAATAGAAACAGGCAGGCACAGACAGAACTGGAAGCCCCGGGAGATGAGACTGTGCCAAAGATGTGAGCTAGGAGAGGTAGAAGATGAAACTCACTTCCTGTTGCATTGCACACAATACTCTGAAGTGAGGAGTGCCCACCTAGAGAAACTCACTGCTGTTATCCAGAACTTTAATAATACAGAAGAGAACCAAAAAATATCGATCCTCCTGGGAGAAGATGAAACCACAGCAGAACTGGCTGCACACTAAATCAGCACCTGCCACAAGCTGAGAGACGTCCACTAACCCCCACACCTCTGTGTGAAACTGTTACCCATATACCCTGCAATCATTATACCCTACCCCTAGTATTCGTGTAATTATTGTCCCCCACCCCCTATTATTCACGCTTTGGCAATACTGAAATGTTCTTTCGTCATGCCAATAAAGCTGATTTGATTTGATTTGATTTTAGAGTGAGGTCAGAGAGAGAGGGAGAGAGAGAGAGAGAGAGAGAGGTGAGAGAGAGAGAGAGAGAGAGAGAGAGAGAGAGATCAGAGAGAGAGAGAGAGAGAGTGAGGTCTGAGAGAGAGAGAGTGAGGTCTGAGAGAGAGAGAGTGAGGTCTGAGAGAGAGAGAGAGAGAGATGTCTGAGAGAGAGAGAGAGGTCTGAGAGAGAGAGAGAGAGAGAGAGAGAGAGTGAGGTCTGAGAGAGAGAGTGAGGTCTGAGAGAGAGAGTGAGGTCTGAGAGAGAGAGTGAGGTCTGAGAGAGTGAGGTCTGAGAGAGAGTGAGGTCTGAGAGAGAGTGAGGTCTGAGAGAGAGTGAGGTCTGAGAGAGAGTGAGGTCTGAGAGAGAGTGAGGTCTGAGAGAGAGTGAGATCTGAGAGAGAGAGAGAGAGAGAGGTCTGAGAGAGAGTGAGGTCTGAGAGAGAGTGAGGTCTGAGAGAGAGAGAGTCTGAGAGAGTCTGTCTGTGAGAGTGTCTGTCTGTGAGAGTGAGGTCTGAGAGAGAGAGAGTGAGGTCTGAGCGAGAGAGAGTGAGGTCTGAGAGAGAGTGAGTGAGGTCTGAGAGAGAGTGAGTGAGGTCTGAGAGAGAGTGAGTGTGGTCTGAGAGAGTGAGTGAGGTCAGCGAGAGAGTGAGTGAGGTCAGAGAGAGAGAGTGAGAGTGTGTGAGAGTGTCTGTGAGAGACACCAACTGCACACGGCAACTGTTAGGTATGTATACACACCTTTGTTTTTACTTTGGGCGCCACAGAAAAATCCTGATCGCCTTGGGGAGCCTTGAACCGAAAAAGTTTGGGAACCACTGATCTAAAGAACAAAATGTTGTCAGTGGCTATTAGACATACAGTAATAGCTCTGATAAGCCAAGTGTGTCTTGAAGATTATTTGAGGATTTTTCATTGTGGGATATTCCTTGGTTTTTTTGTAATTTAACTTTCACCTACTGCATTATCTTTGACTTGTGGTAGAATTAGGCAGATACAAATGTCTGTTGCATTTCTATTTTATTTATTGTTGACATTATCAGAGATGTGTGAGCTCGGCGCCAAAGTTTATGAACCTGGTGAAATATGCTGTTTGTGTTGAACTTTGAAAAAAAGGTAACTTTTTAAAAAGGTTTGCAAGCAGTTAGCTATGTAAAAATCTATGCAACCTAAAATATGGCGTTTTAAAGGGATAGAGAAAGAATGACAAATGTTCTCACTTTTTCTAAAAGTGGGCAAATGGGCAAAACAATTTTGGACAAGGTTGCACAGCTCTAAACATTGTAAGATCTTGGCATACAGTCTGTGAATGATCCCATATTACTTATTGTATTAATGGATGGAGACGAGAACAGTGGTATTTCAAAAGATAAGAAAAACAAAAGTCCTAAAGTAATTGTCCTAAATGGGAAGTCTGTATTGAAAGATTCACAGGTTTTCATTTGGATCGTATTCAGCATTGAACTTTATAAGCATTTGATGCCATCTTAAATAACAAGTTGTGGTGAAAGATTGAAAGTGATTTGGAGTTTACTGCTATGATTGTACAGTGCATCATTTACTATTCTAGCTGTTAACTTCTGGTCAAACGTAGCAAACTTGATAAATGTTTAATCCCAGCTTCTCACACAGTTATCAATTGAAAAACTGGAAAAAGATTTGCAAGAGACAAACAAATGAAAGCATACCGTTTTAATAGTGATTCCCCGAGTGATTCCCTTTCTTGGAGCTCTACCTTCCTGGTGGAGCTGGAGAATCAGAGCCATTTATGTTAATATATACTCTGAATGAGTGCATGACATCAATGCCATGCTAAAATTATTTTGGATTTGAAACATAGACCCTGAAATGTTCTTCTATGTGTTTGCTGGGAAGATACATACAACTATTTAATAGATAACCATGAATAAGATAATACATGAAATAGTGTGCCTGGATATACAGTAGATGCAAGATAAATATCAATGATTTCTGCAGATCAGTTTATGCAGTTTTCTTCCAACTACTAATTAATGTAGCTTTCTGATCAACCATCTATTAATCATACAACCACTCTTTTTTCATTAATTGGGCCCTATTCTAGAAGCTTCGATGTTATCATTGCCAAATCGAACATTTTTGTATGACCCTACCTCACACTCTGACATTTGTGTTATCACGGTATTCAGAAAGAGTTATCGCAAGTCAGAAACCGTGAGATAGGAAAATGCCAAACCGCTCGGAATAGCAGTGTCAT
Source organism: Ascaphus truei (assembly GCF_040206685.1). Lineage (NCBI taxonomy): Eukaryota > Metazoa > Chordata > Amphibia > Anura > Ascaphidae > Ascaphus > Ascaphus truei. The sequence continues at coordinate 88,494,568 of NC_134485.1, forward strand.
TTATCTAAGCCTTTTTCTAAGTTCTGCCCTGCGATTTTCCTGCAATCTGTTAGAGCTGCACAGAGAGAGCTGAATCTCCCTGCACAGCTCTTACAGGCGATAGCACTATTTTAATTTTCATAATACGGTATTGAAGCAGTGGGTCTACGGAGCAGAACTGCATTAATTTCAGCCTCGGTGACACTCTGCTTCCCGTGTTACAGATATGGAATGCCGGTAGCTCCCTGCATTGTTTAAATCACCGGCGTCACATGAACAGGAGATTTTTTTTTGCTACCTGATTGGCTATCTTCCCTCCCTTTTTGATGACTTCACATCACTCCAAAAAAGGAAAGGCATCACATGGTATATCCACCAATACGATTGGTTGGTGTACCGCGTGTTTGCTTCCATTTTGTTTTTTCTAAAGTAACATCATCTTAAAGGGAGGGAAGCATATCCTTCCTGATTGGATGTCTTCTCTGCCTTTAAGATCAGGTCACAACATGAAAAAAAAATGGAAGCCATTGTCACGGGAGACCAGGTATTTACACCTTTTAATCGGGATAATTCACTGAGCAAAACAAGATAGTAAAATAAATTCTCATTTATTCCATAGAAAGACGTACACACAGTGGATTACAAAATACCGAAGAAAACACACTTACTGGGGGTCTGAGCAACAAAACTGGACTTTCCTAGGTGAAATGGCACATAAAATAAAGTCTTTAGGTTGACCGGAACTTGTCCCGAAATGTCCTGAAACTCAAATCGGCATGAAGTTCCTGACGACACCGCTGCATCTGCTTTGGAGCAGCCGAAATCCCTTGACTGGGAGAAACGTCCTGGTAATCTATTCAACTTGCAATCCCAGCCGCGACCACTACGTTCTAATTTCAGAATTTGGACCCAAAAAGTGGGACTTAGAAAATTTCTCACCTTCAAATTTCTGAAGCCGGCTGCTATTTCTCCCAGAGCATCTTTTGGTGATTTTGAATTTGCCGCTGCTGTCTTGGTGCTAAGAATCTCGCGTCCGGATTGGCTGAGGGTTTCTTATAGTATTTCAAAGTTCATTCATCAAATACTCGAGCCAATCCGAGCGTGGGAAAATCCTACCAGCCTATCAGAGCATTGCCAGTCTATCTAAGCCGGGCAAGCATGGATTCGGATTCTGGCAAGGGCATGCGCCAACCTGGCAACTCTGCCACCTGTCAGTCAGAAGCCACCCGTGGAGTTAGGCTCCTCAAAGTCTGGGCTGGGCAAATGGCGGTTTGACGATTTCCATTTATCCCAGGACGTGAGTACTTGAGGCTAACTCCGCTGCCTAAATGGCTTTCACACCTTGGCAACCTCTGAGGCTTTCATGTCCAGGACCTGAGCAGACTTGGTGGCACCAAGGTTGGTAGCCACATGGTCTCTCTAATCCATGGACCTGGAAGTCCCCAGCTCATAATACTGTGCATAAGCATATATACCATTAAAACACCATGTAATTAAATATACTTTTCACATGTTCTGTCTAATATCCTTTGGGAAGAATGAAAAAATGTGCAGGTTCATTCTCACGGCTGTTCACTCTACCTAACCGGACTTACGTTTCTTAAAAACCCTCGCAACCTCATATATGGTTGCAGTACCCCCACGACCTCAATACTGGTTCTGGGTATCCGGGCATTAAACTTGGGATCCCTCTGTTATTGGGGATACCCCGGTACCATTCTGGGGATACTTTACACACCTATCCCCATCTACATTTCTTATCTGTGCTGAAGCAGGGAGTCCTAGCGGTGAGTCACAAAAGCATTTCCAGAGCAGGATTTTGACCGGAGCCTTGTTGTGCCTACAAGTATCCGTGCTGCCTGACCCGACTCCCGGGTACATTATTGGGGTACCCAGCAACTCTAGATCCTGACTAACTAAGCACAATCTGATAAGACTTTCTCTCCAAAATCCCCCCTGAAACTCATAGCCTAGCAATCTCTGTCTGCTGGCACCCCTGAAAAGAAAATACATATAAATTATTTATTGTTGCACAATTACATACATTGCACATACAATAAACAGGTCCAAGAGCTGACACAAAAACCCCAAATATGGATCTGAGGTAACCAGCCAGGCATAATACCTTTATTGATGGCCTCGTTACCCCTCACCGTCACAGCAATCACATGGTACATAATCTAATTGGATTGGGGGAGTGTATCATTTGTCAATCAAATGTGACATCACATGTGAGGCCTGTCACATCTCATTTGAGCCCAAAATGTCGTTGGAACAAAATCTACTGGACCAATTGTTTTACATAGGAGAGAAGAAAGAAGAATAGGAGGAAGAAAATAAGAAAAGAAAAGAAAGAAGACTACTCACCTGGGCCACCTCTGCAATCAATAGAAGATCATGGTCTTCTGCGCATCATGGTGATGAGGATCATTGCGTCAAGGGTCAAAAGTTGGTGCTGCAGTTGGATGAAAGGGTGAATCCCGGTAGAGGCAAGAAACACATTGATTGTCGTTTATTTCATTGTGTTTTTTTTTAAAGATGCCCATTGACTTTATCTATGCCCTTCTCAGGGTATAGATAAGCACAGTGACAAGCAATGCATTTTTTTTCCAAATGCTTGATTTTAGGTTTATTGGCAAGTGTAATGTATTGAACTTAACTTTCTAAAAGCTGTGATTATTTGCACTCTTCCTATCCTCAAGTACCTGGGATGTCTCTCCTCCTGCATCTCACTATGCCTTCCTTACTGCTTTTTCTGTTTATTGTTTCCTCACTCCTTTGTGAATGTCTCTATTCTCTTCAACTTCCCACTCCCCACTGCACCATTATTTATAAACCTATCTTCCAACAACGTCTTTACCCCTCAATAAAAAACACCCACACAAATCCTCTATTCACACCCGCTATCTACTCCTTCCTGCTGCTGGGGATCTCCTCTAGGCCTGAAGTCAGACATACACACCTGATCTCACCCACGCCTCCCTGCCATCTCTTCCCCTGCAAATGGTGTTAACCTTCTCCGTTAATACTGACTAACCTTAAAACTCGCCCCACAATTTCAAGCATCCCAATAGCCTGTACTCATGGCCATTCTCCCACACTGTCACTCCTACCACCCACAGTGGCCAAGCACTGCCATCTACAGCACTTATTCCCTCACCTGCTGTCTCTGTAAGTTTCCCATCAAACCTCTTAGATTGTATGCTCTTCAAGGCAGGGATTTCCTTTCCTATTGTCTGATTTTGCTGCACTTATTGTATTATTATAATTCCCTATACTGTATTCTTTGTGACGCGCTGAGTACACTTTTGGCGCAATATAAATAAAGGCATACAATACAATACAATTGTACTGTTATGCCAATGTTACTATATTGTGTATTTCTTTTGCTTTGCAAACAAATGGGCAAATGTACTATTAGCTATTTTTGGCTACTAGTGTCAGTAGTTCATTTTTTTATTTTAATGTTGCTGCCCAAGGAAGACGCAGAGGAGAAGAATGAGGACGAGGGTGGCCTTCATCCTGTCAGTGGTAAGTACAACTTTGCTTTAATTTATGCTGGCTGGATAATGTTTTATTTTTAATGGGCAAAAGCACTATTATCCTGTTCTGGACAATAGGGATTTTGTCCATTACTATTCTGTATGTGTTGGGGGTAGGTGGGTTGTTGGGGTAGAGGGATGGGTAGTAGGGTGCCCATTAATTTCCATTGGGTTTATCTTTGCTCCATTGAGGGCATAGGTAACTGGCAATTAATATGTGTATTGGCTAGTATTGCTGTTTGTATTGTATTTTAATGTTTATTGGGAGTAGAGGGGGTGGGTGAAGGTTGGAGTTGCGGGAGGTGGGTGTTTATGCCTACTGGGTATGTAGTGGTAGGAGTGAACCCCTTTATTACCTTAGCGGTAGTAACCGCTCAGGTAATGAAGGGGCTAACTCATCCCGCAACCCTCCCTGTAGGTATTGTAACGCGTAGCTCACCACAAACGAAGCGCGACCGCGGTGCTGAGGTAGGAAATTGAGAAACGCCAACCCACAGCCACACGGGCCCACCTAGGATGTAGATTGGTCATGCAAGCCGGATCAGGGTTATAGAGTGCAGAGTAGTCGTATATACTTGCCAGGTCAGGATTGGAGAATAGCGGATCGTTGGGTTACTTTGCCAAGGTCAGGATTGTAGAAGAGCGGATCGTCGGAGTACTTTGCCAAGGTCAGGAGCTGAGAGAAGCGGAGTCCAAGAAACTAGCAGGGTTCAGGCAACAAAGGGTTAATCAGGCAGACAAGGCAAAACAAGGTATCAGGAATAGAATGCAGCAAGGCACAGTGTCACACTGACTATGCTCAGCAAAGGTAAGCTGAAAGTGCAGGGTATATAAGGAAGGAGGCTCCAATAGCAAGCAGGGGTGGAACCAGGAAGTGAATCGTCATAGGCTGCTGGCACACACAGGTGTGTCCAATGATGCAGCCGATCAGGTAGGAGGTTGCTTGCAGCCCGCACGTGTCACAGGGTTCAGAGGGCGGGATTTGGAGTGTGTGGTACTCCCACGCCGGTTCCTTGAGACATCAGAGCGGGGGCGGAGACTGGAATGCGCGTCACTGCCATGCTGGTGTTGTTTAACAACAGAGCGGGGACAGAACCTACCGCGCGCTTCAGCGGGGAGACTAGACGAGCGCCCACGACATACAGCCAGGTGAGGGATGGGATTAGAGGCCGCAGAGGGCGGAACAGACTGCGCAGGGTCTGCGCAGTTGTGCGTCACAGGCCCGGAGGGCTGCGCTACTTGAGTGTCTGTGACCGAAGGGCCAGGATGAGGAGATGGTCCCTGAACGCCGGAACGGCGAATCCTCACAGGTATAAATACCCACCACGGGCCAAATACCACCTTCACCCACCCTCTCTACCCCCAATAAAGTGGGCACTGCTATTTAACCCCTCCATTACCTTAGCGGTTAGCTGCTACGGTAATTAAGCTGCGTGTAAATTTATTTTTATTACATAGGATGGAATCAGGGGTTTACGCAGCTGATATTAATGCGGGTCATCTCCGGAAACACTAAGCTTCAATCCGATGCAGTAAAAATAAATGTTTTCTTCAGAGTCACATCGCAGATCCCATCTCGCCACTTGAATCAGAATCCCGAGTTGCTTGCGAGCAGCCGTGATGTGAATCTTGGAGCTACTAGAATAGCTCGATTTCACAAGAGATGCGAGTTTGAGCATTTTTTGAGATCCCGCAAGGTTTGTCTGAGCGGGAGCACAATCGATCGGAAAGAACACTTTTGAGCGAGTTTGGACAGTTCTCAGAGCTTTCTGAATAGCTACACATGCAAACTCACTCGAGAAGTGCCCAAAATACTCGATAACTCCCTTATCAAAGCTACTAGAATAGGCCCCATTGTCTTTTTCATATGTACATGTCCTCTGTGACAAATTTGCATTTCTCATCAAGGTAAATCGAATGAAATTATTGTGCATTCTCTTTAGGTACGGTATATCAAGCGGGTAAAGATTAATACAGTACTTAAAGAAAACACATTACCAGGATATTGTAGGATAATTGTGGGTCTAAATACATTTTGTACTTGTCACTAAACTATTTTAGGCAACAAACTAATTAATCATAGTCTTATTTTGTACCAAAATAAAATAGCATCTTTCATTTGATCTATAACTCCAAAATGTGCATAGAAAAGAATGAGCCCCTTTTAATCTGAACGTATGTGTGATCATTATTCTTCTATTTTCTATTGATAATGTTTTAAAGTGCTAAAGTTCTTAGCCTTGCACATTTCTTAAAAATGCATGCTTTTGATGCAGCAGGCTTTTAGTAGTCTGCAAGCTATTTGCAATAGCACTGAAATTTTACAGGCCATGTTGGTATTCCATCATGTTCCTCATTTGTCCTTTGCAGAGCATCATTTTGTATTACTGCCAACAGCATTCATGTGTTTTCAATAAGGACTTAGGTCTGCACCCCGAGTTATCTTTTGCAGTACATAAATTACATGAAGACCACATTATTTTTTCTCTTTAACAAAGGCCTCTGAGACTTACCATACACCAAAACCTTACACCGAGTAATAACCTCTGACCTGTATTACAGCGCCCAGAAGAAAGAGAAGCTCACTAGTTTAGGCAGATCAGAGAGCACCTGTTGAAGCCATCTGTAAGAATGTCAGCATTTTTAATTGGTCTCACTCAGACGTGATTGCAGTATATCTTAAAAGACTAGAAGCGCCTTCTACAGAAAAAAAACAACAACACTACAACACTACAATAGTGCTTGGAAGAAAAGTGCAAACGAAAACATGTCTTTCATTTCCTTAAAAATCACAGCTATATTATCTTTTCACTTTTTTTTCTCACTATGTATACTGTCATAGAACACTTGTAAGCTTGTTTAAACATGCTACAATTTATGGAATTTAACAAAGGTTTTTATTTTAGGTTGTTGTGACATCATTTGATATTTACATTACACAAAGCTGGAGGATTGAGTTCCACAGTAGTCACCACATAGGCTTAAAGGTTTTTAAAGTTTTTGTTGAAGAAGACAATATTTTGCCAGCTGTTGGGTAAAATGAACATGGTCATGCCTATTTATATGGCCTCATACTTTAGTACATGACAAATTCATTTTTCTAATTGTAGCCAGATCCCCCTTCTGCTTGCGGACCCCCCCCCCCCCCCACTCACTGTGCGGCGGTCGGAATTAGATGCGGCCATTCGCGGGGAAGTGTGGGAGCATGTGCGCGCGCAGCGCGCTCTCCTCAGATGCGGCCGGTTGCTAGGGCCGCGGTTGGGTTGCGAGGCGCTCCCGGCGGTTCCCGGTGCAGGGCGCCGCCATGACAGTTCCTCGCGCATGCGCAGACTGCCGATGCGACGGGAAGCCCTGGTTAGCTCGTGCATGCGCAGTACAAGCGCGCGAGAACGCCACCAATGAGAGGAGGGCTCTTGAATGGGACTTCAAGTCCCATGAGCCTCGGGAGCGGCCCCATGACGCCAGGGAGCCAATAGGGCTGCAGGAGCTCCCTGCTTGGAGAGAATTAGATACATTTCACGCGCGAGGAGCACGTTAGTCAGGACCAGGACAAGCTCGGGATAGGAGGTGAGTGCAGGGGTCAGTGACCCACTGCATTAGGCCAGCAGCCCCCCCTAGGTCCCAGTTAGGTCCTGAGGCACTGTGTAGCTTGTGTTGCTATAGGGACAGGCCCTACATAGGGACACTGCCCCATTAGCTATTTGCATAGATGGGACACAGCGCTGAAGCCGTGCAGCCCTGTGAGGTGGGTTCTGGGCTCAGAACGCCACCAAAGACACTGAGACTAAGGTGATATTATCCACGCTGGAATTCACCCAACGCGGTGCGGAGGACGACGTTGGATCGGGCGGAATCCCTGTCGTAGTCTGCGGAACCCGGGGTGGGAGCCCCGGGCAGGTATCATTCTTCAAGTGCACCAACACTGTACAGCAACGCAAGAAGCACGCCTAAAGGGTGGGGGTATCACTTGGGGACACATACGTGGAGAGTGGCCAAGGGCCTTGTATAGTGTGATTGGACACGGTGTGGGGATACACGGTGGTGGGAGCAGGGTGTATGTTATACCTTACCCAAACTGCAACGTTGAATGTTATGTATAGTAGAATATAAGTTATGCGCATATATGCAGTAAAGCTTGTCCTGTTTTACAACTGTGTGGTTACCGTGATTGTTTCCTGTGAGGGCCTCCTCCCACTCCGTTGGGATCCCTCCCAGGTGGAGGCGTTGCACCACGAGATTGTTATATGTATGTACCTCAGGCTCCCCGAGCGGAGGCTTAGGCTCCTGAGAGCCACACAGGTATACACAGCAGTATGAAGAAGTGATGATCAGTGGGAAGCGCAAACATGTGGAAACAAAAAATATAACTGATGGTGAAATTTTGTTATATAACAGGTAAGTGGTCTTCTCAAGGTCTATTATACTCACAAATGTGAGGATGAATCAGTGTACGTAATGGTATCTTTAAGTGGTGTCTCTTCGGTTAGGAGGGATTAGCTTCAACAATGGTGTATAGGTGAGTCCCTTAAATGGTTAAACACAGAGAACCAAACATAGTGCGATCTGGATAAAACTGTATTATAATACACTCACACAATACACTCACATGATGCATGATGTTTTTAGGCATTTAGATACACAATCGATCTCGCCTCCGGTTTCTTAAAGCTTTCAGATACCCAATTGATCTCGCCTCCGGTTTCTTTTAGCTTTCAGCTTCCCCTCTACTCAGCGTGCGTCTCACGGCTGCGTTCCAGCAGATGCGGATGTGACGTCAGCTAGGCTGGGGGGTTCCGGTTGGCGAAGTAGCTGTGGATCACCTTAACTCTTTTATACACAGCAGTAGTAGCGTCTATATTCACAGGGAATACCCATTACATTTGGAGGCGCTGCTGAGATAGCCCTGGGGTGCCCTACTCAGTTGTTAACGTTGTATCCTATCAGTCAGCATGTCTGCGCTCACGCCCAAACAAGTGGCCGACTGGGCCGAAAAGCTAGGAGAGCTCCTGCGACACGTAGTCGTCGTAGACGGGGCACCTGCCGATGTATCCATGTTTACTGTCTGCAGCGCAGTAAGGACATTACCTGGTCTGGCGGGCGCCCGCCTCATCAGCAAGCACTACAACATTGACCGGCAAGAGAACATCCTATTGCTGGCCACCGAACAAGCTATACCCCCTGATAGAGACTTTACCGCAAGGGTGCCCTCTAATTTACCCTGGAACCGTTTCCAGTCACGTAACTTCCCTTACCAGACATGCGGGTTGGGAAGACAAAGATATGGCCGCCAGTACACCCATCAGATCAGACATATCCCTACCCCGAGGGACCTTCTCTTCTGATGCTAGGCAAGGGGCCACCAGCTGGGCCGGTAGCCCGCCAACATCACCGGTCCCTAACCGGTTAGTGAACAGCTTCACCCCAACCCCTAACAGTCAGGGAGCGGGGATCGCAATTTCCTAAGACAGTGGCGGCTCCATGTTAGGAGTGACATTCCCGCAGCTTGTGGAAGCGATAACTACGTCCACCCAAGCCCAAAATGACAGGAAGTTGAAGGCATTTTCAGGAATGGTTCCTGTCCCCGCAGGCGAGGAAAGCATCGAGTCTTGGAAGGAACACACCCTCAAGGTGATCGATGAATGGCCCTGCTCTGAAACGGTCAGACGTCAGAGAATCCTGGAAAGCCTCCGACCCCCAGCAGCCATCATGGTCAGTGCACAGCGTAACCAAGACCCTGCTCTCTCTGCTCATCAGATGGTAGACTTGTAGTCCAGATCTATGGCAAAGATGAAGAGGAGAGTGAGCTGTGGTTCAAATATTATGGTCTCCGACAGAAGGAGAAGGAAGACCTGTCAGATTTCCTTCAACGAATCCAGCTAGTCCTGTGGAAATTGCGAACCTGCGGACTCATCCTTGCCTCAGAGATGGACAAATACCGGCGCAAGCAGTTCCTCCGAGGGGCCATTCCCACGCATCACATAGTGATCATGATCAGGTGCTCACTAATGGAGGGGCATCCCCCTACCTTCATGGATATTTTGGGGATCGTCAAAGGGCATGAAGCCTATACCAAGCGGCATACAGGCACCAAGGTCAAAGATCCCTCTGCGAGTGACATCTCGGGAGTCTCCACTCGCCGGATCAAGAAACCTGTCAAAGAGGATGAAGAGCCACCCAAGTCACCCTCAATGAAAGGCCGGACTTCGGGGAGATCCTCCCCCAATTACCCAAGATGACTGGATCCTAAAGATATCGTCTGCTATGGCTGTGGACAGAAAGGCCATTTCTCCAGAGAGTGCCCTGATGGAGTCACCCAAGAATAGAAAACGCCCAGTAAAGGAAGCCCGGCTAGGTCCATGATCTGTCGGACACAGACCACAGAAGCCAAGACATCCAAGGCCACCTCTGCGCCTCCTGCAGCTCCTACTGACCTAAGCCCAGATGATGGAATCCCGGCCGGGGATGGTTACTGTCAGGTAGGCCCCTCTGCCATCATGCGTGTGGTCGTAGAAGTAGTCTATGCCTCTGATTTACTGGACACCGGGTCTCAAGTGACCATAATCTACCGACCATTCTACGACCAACACCTTAAGCACTGTCCCCTGCGGTCGGCGGAACATATGAAGGTGCGGGGGTTGAGCAATGAAGATTACCCCATCGATGGGATTGTGAGAATTCAACTGGAGATACTTCAATTGAATACCGGTAAGAAACATCCCATGCATGTGGAGGCAATGGTATGCCCAAAGCCTCAAGGACAGTGTCAGTACCCGGTCATCTTGGGAACAAATATGGATATACAGTAGTGCGAGCTGTAATCAGAGCCTACCTGAAAGAGACCAATGAATTGCCAATGGCCAATCCACTCCTTGACCCTGTACTGAGAGAGGAGTGCAACAGAGTATATGCCTTAGAGCATCACGGGGACCTCTACAATCGTCAACGCAGACTGACGACCATTTTACCAGGGGGAGTGCAACGCATGGCCGTCTGGTGCTGTTATCCGGATCGAGATGAGACTGATCATCTGTTCTCTCTGGAGAGTGCCCCTGAGGAAGAGACCCAGAGAGGGTATAGGGTAATACCCGAAGTGAGAGAGTGGACGACCAGAATTCCTCTACGAAGCTACGTGTATGTTCAAAATATCTCTCCGTTTCCGATGGACATTGATGTAGGACAAAGTCTGGGCAGCATATATCCCGTCAGCCCGGTAGAAACAGTGCCCCAGGTGAACGCCGCTGCAATGGGTGAGCAGTTAGTCGATCTGGACTTCAACTTCGGAGACTCGACGCTGCCAACTGAGTGGAAGGATCGACTGACGGCCAAGCTGAATGAAAGAAGGATGGTATTTTCCACCAGCGAGATGGATGTGGGCTGCAGTTGCAGCGCCCAACACACCATTAGGTTGAGTGATGCCACTCCGTTCCGTGAACGCTCTCGTTGCATCGCCCCCAGGGATTTGGACGATGTAAGGAACGTCCTGAATGAAATGGAGACCGCTGGGATATTGACGGAGTCTCGGAGTCCTTATGCATCACCCATAGTGGTGGTAAGGAAGAAGAATGGATCTGTAAGACTGTGCGTCGATTATCGAACTCTGAATAATCGTACGGTACCCGATCAATACAACCTTCCTCACATTGAAGAAATCCTGAATGCGCTAACCGGGAGCCAATGGTTTAGTGTGCTTGATTTATGATCTGGGTACTACCAGGTACTTATGAGTGAAGAGGACCAGGAAAAGACAGCCTTCGTCTGCCCCCTGGGCTTCTATCAATTTACAAGTATGCCCCAAGGTATATGTGGAGCTCCTGCGACCTTCCAGAGACTGATGGAGAAAACAATCGGGGACATGAACCCTTGGGAGTGTCTTGTCTACCTGAATGACATCATTGTCTTCGGGAAGACCCTGGAAGACCACGCAGAGAGGCTGCTGAAGGTGATAGACCGCCTTGGAAAAGAAGGATTGAAGTTATCCCTTGACAAGTGTCGGTTTTGTCACACCCCGGTGACCTACGTGGGACACATCGTGTCTACTCATGGAATTGCTACCGATCCCGCCAAAGTAGAAGCGGTAGTGAACTGGCCGCGTCCCGAGAATGTCACGGATCTGCGATCATTCCTGGGTTTCTGTGGGTATTACTGTCGCTTCGTGGAAGGGTACTCTAGTCGAGCAAAACCCCTGAACAATCTGTTGAAGATATACCCTGAAGATACCGGAAGGAAGGCCACGTCAGCCCGTCAACCATTTGGCGATAAGTGGACGTCCGAGTGTGAGCGGGCCTTCCTGAACTTGAAGAAAAGCCTGACTGAAGCACCAGTGCTTGTGTATGCTGATCCAGAATAACCATACGTTCTGCATGTGGATGCCAGTCTCAATGGACTGGGCGCTGTCCTGCATCAGAAGCACCCCGAGGGTCTTCGGCCTGTAGCCTACATCAGCCGCAGCCTGACACCCAGTGAACAGAAGTACCCTGTATACAAGCTAGAGTTCCTGGCTCTCAAATGGGCGATCACAAAGAAACTTCATGATTAGCTCTATGGTGTTACGTTTGAGGTAAGGACGGATAACAATCCCCTCACGTACATCAATACTTCCATCAAGTTGGATGCAGCAGGGCACCAATGGCTGGAAACCCTATGTAACTACAGATTCTCTCTGAAGTACAAGCCGGGGCCTTTGAACATTGGAGCTGACGCTCTATCACGACGACCAGGATTAAATGCTACTCCCGATGATGATGAATGGGAAGAAATCCCCGGGCCAGGGATGCGAGCAATGTGTAGCATAGCGGCCATCATCAATGATCAGGTGGCCTTCTCCGAACTACGAGTTGCAGATGCGTTAGGATGCCAGTCGCAGGCTATCCCCGCCACCTACTGCGATCCCAAGGGAATGAACATAACCCATGACAAAGTCATAAGATGGAAAGACTTAGTGGACTATCAAATGGGAGATCCAGTAATCAGCATAATTCGGCAAGCTGTTCAAAGAAAGAATCCAGCTCTACTGAAAAGTGCTCCCCGAGACCTGATCGCGTTGCTAATGCATGAGGTGGACAAGTTCGAGATAGACAATTGCTTGCTCTATAGGGTTGTCCAATTTCACAACCACCCTGATAGGCAACAACTGGTTCTACCCCAAAACTTGAGATATATGGTGTTGAAGTCTCTACATGATGAACATAGGCACCTCGGTGTAGAGAAGACATTTGGGTTAGTCCGAGACCGGTTCTTCTGGCCCAAGATGCGGGAAGCGGTGGAACAGCACTGCCGCCGTTGTTCCCAGTGCATCCAATGCAAGACTTTGCCTACCAGAGCAGCACCCATGGCCCATCTCAAGTGTTCTGGTCCAATGGACCTGGTGTGTATGGACTTTTCGTGTATTGAACCCGATACCCGAGGAATCTGTAACGTGCTGGTCATCACTGACCATTACACCCGGTATGCTCAGGCCTTCCCCACAAAAGACCAGAAGGCCATCACAGTCTCAAAAATACTATGGGAGAAGTTCTTTGTTCATTACGGTCTGCCAAACCGACTTCACTCCGACCAAGGGCGAGATTTTGAGAGCACTCTGATCTGAGAATTACTCAAAATGCTGAACATCGCCAAATCCCGGACGACTCCGTACCACCCCGTAGGAAATGCTTTGCCTGAATGATTCAACAGGACCTTGTTGGACATGCTTGGAACCCTGAAGGATGCGCAGAATACGGAATGGAGTCGACACGTTGAAGCTTTGGTACACGCGTACAACTGTACTCGCCATGAGTCCACTGGATTCTCCCCATACTTTCTCATGTTTGGGCGGGAGGCAAGACTCCCAGTAGATGTGCGTCTTCCAGTATCAATGGATGGGATACACAATGCTACCCATTTCAAATATGTGCAAAGGCTAAAGGACAGTTTGCAGCAAGCGTACCAACAGGCTGAGAAGTCTACAGCTAAACTGAATGCTGGCAATAAGAGACGATATGACAATAAAGTCAGGTATCGGGAGCTACGTCCTGGGGACGCTGTGTTTCTTCGTAATCTGGGAGTCGACGGAAAACATAAACTGGCGGACCGGTGGAGAGACGGTGTATATGAAGTAGAGTCACCGATTCCCGGCCTCCCGGTCTATCGCATCAAAGACACTGACGGCCGGGTAAAGGTTTGGCATCGTAATCACCTTCTCCCCATCCCCCAAGTGGGAGACGAAGAAGCAGAAATACTGGCCACACCGCTCAACGGTGAGTCCGACTTATCAGAGATGGGTCAAGAGAAAGTAAATAACGAAACCCACTCTGAAACTCCTGAAGACCCTATGGAAGGACCCTCTCAAAGGCGACTATTCCACTGGAGGGGCATCTCCCGGAGGAGCAATGGTAAAGGGCCCCGTAGGCCAACGCCTACTAAGGTGGCACCAACAGGCCAGCCTTTGGATCCACAGAGCCCGTGCTTTGTGCCTAACAGAGACTGTTCAGAGACATTTCTCCCCTCAAGGGAAGAGGCTGAGCCTCAGGACTGTCCTTATTACTCCCCAGAGGGAGTTGCTGATGAACAGCTCCGTAGGAGCCAAAGAGTCAGGTACCTTCCAAATCGGGTAACCTATGATCAAATTGGGGCACCCCATTATGAGGCTCAGCAGTGGTCTCAGAGCAAAATCCAATCCATGATTGTGATGCTCACAGAACTGTGTAACATTGTTTAAAGTTGATGAAATGTGCTAAGCTATATTCGTATAAGATGCATTTTTATTATATAACGATGTTGTGCCATTTTCATTATATAACTGCTGTATATAGTTATGTACGTTGTTTCCCAAGCGAGGACGTTGGTTTTTTTACCAGGGGGAGGATGTAGCCAGGTCCCCCTTCTGCGTGTGGACCCCCCCTCCGGGTACTCACTGTGCGGCGGTCGGGATTAGATGCGGCCGTTCGCGGGGAGGTGTGGGGGCATACCGCGTGCGGCCGGTTGCTAGGGCCGCGGTTGGGTTGCGAGGTGCTCCCAGTGGTTCCCGGTGCAGGGCGCCGCCATGACAGTTCCTCGCGCATGCGCAGACTGCCGATGCGACGGGAGGCAATGGTTAGCTCGCGCATGCGCAGTACAAGCGCGCGAGAATGCCACCAATGAGAGGAGGGCTCTTGAATGGGACTTCAAGTCCCATGAGCCTCGGGAGCGTGCCCCATGATGCCAGGGGGCCAATAGGGCTGCAGGAGCTCCCTGCTTGGAGAGAATTAGATACATTTCGCGCGCGAAGAGCACGTTAGTCAGGACCAGGACAAGCTCGGGATAGAAGGTGAGTGCAGGGGTCAGTGACCCACTGCATTAGGCCAGCAGCCCCCCATAGGTCCCAGTTAGGTCCTGAGCCACTGTGTAGCTTGGGGTGCTATAGGGACAGGCCCTAGATAGGGACACTGCCCCATTAGCTATTTGCATAGTCAGGGACACAGCACTGAAGCCATGCAGCCCTGCGAGGTGGGTTCTGGGCTCAGAACGCCACCAAAGACACTGAGACTAAGGTGATATTATCCACGCTGGAATTCACCCGACGTGGTGCAGAGGACGACGTTGGATCGGGCGGAATCCCTGTCGTAGTCTGCGGAACCCGGGGTGGGAGCCCCGGGCAGGTATCATTCTTCAAGTGCACCAACACTGTATAGCAACGCAAGAAGCACGCCTAAAGGGTGGGGGTATCACTTGGGGACACTTACTTGGAGAGTGGCCAAGGGCCTTGTATAGTGCGATTGGACACGGTGTGGGGATACATGGTGGTGGGAGCGGGGTGTATGTTATACCTTACCCAAACTGCAACGTTGAATGTTATGTATAGTAGAATATAAGTTATGCGCATATATGCAGTAAAGCTTGTCCTGTTTTACAACTGTGTGGTTACCGTGATTGTTTCCTGTGAGGGCCTCCTCCCACTCCGTTGGGATCCCTCCCAGGTGGAGGCGTTGCACCACGAGATTGTTATATGTATGTACCCCGGTCTCCCTGAGTCGAGGCTTAGGCTCCTGAGAGCCACACAGGTATACACAGCAGTAGTAGCTTCTGTATTCACAGGGAATACCCGTTACATAATTTTACATCATAATGCACCAGACAAATTATTTTGTCTAATGCAGTCAAATATGTTGTCTTCGTACAATGTCAACTTTTCATGAGAGACCACAACAGATTAATGTACAAAGAAATAATTTTACATTTCAACCCAATTTTGTATTCATTAAAATCTATGTGTAGCTGTGTTTCCCCCCACCCTCTGGGAGACTGTGTCACTACACGGTGTCCTGTGCTGGTTACCTGCTGGCTTACAGGATACGTAGTGGTCCGCTGGTGATATTGGGGACATCAGGACAGGTTTCTCTGGTACTAACTGGTTCTTCCTCACGGTATCAGCGCCTCCATCTCTTGCAGGCTCCAGGGATGTTGAGACAATCCCTGCAGGAGAACTCACACTACTCCTCCAGATAGATTGCACACAGGCAGGAGTATATTTTATAACAACTGGACTTTATTCTCCAACAGCATACAGCATATACTGGATTTATTAGGCCTCCAACCTCCAGATGGTCCCTGGACTTCCACCCCTGGCCTAGGGCACCAAGGGCAATCCTAACTCTTCCCTGAATCCCTAATAGAGCCAAAGGTACGGTACTCACTCCCACGCCCCAAGGGGAGGGGAAAGAAAGTGCCAGAGCTCTGAACACCCCTGCTGTGATACCTGTCTCTCTCAAGGGGGAGAGACACTAACTAAATTTGGGAAGTGCAGACCCTTAAGTACAGAGGAGGATGGTCCAAGGTCAGAGCCCCTTATTGGGCAGAACACAGGCCTTAGCCCACCTCCTCTCCTGTCACTCAAAGGATCTGCTACTGGTGGGGAAAACCCAGGATTGGTCCTAACACTTCCTGCACTGTTACGAGGGCTTGCATGTCAGGGAGGGCAGATTAGTAGCCAAAAGCAGACATGGCGACATACATACAGTATGCATTAGTTATTGTGAAAAATATTATTAGAAAGATAAAGTAGCATTGTCTGTGACTATTTGATATATCTGTATTTTATGAAAAAAAGCTGTGTGTGCTGTGCACGCGCATAGTAAGTGAAACTTCTTTGACTTTTGTCACAGAGATTGTATTTGTGTTGGTGATGTTTTAATTAAAAATTAAAATACAATTTCATTGACAAAACGCAAATAAATTTAACTTAGAATGCGCGTGCTCGGCACACATCCCCTGTATTAGCTATTTGCACTAAATGTGAATTCCTCGTGTGTGCGTGTGACTGAGTGTGCGTGTGACTGAGTGTGCGTGTGACTGAGTGTGCGTGTGACTGAGTGTGCATGTGACTGAGTGTGCGTGTGACCGAGTGTGCGTGTGACCGAGTGTGCGTGTGCTGAGTGTGACCTTACATATCCCCTTGCACATCAGCCCCCTTGCACATCAGCCCCCCTGCACATCACCCCCCTTCACATCACCCCCGCTGCACATCACCCCCCTGCACCTTACATATCCCCTTGCACATCACCCCTCTGCACATCTCCCCCGCTGCACATCACCCTCCTTCACCTTACATATCCCCCTGCACATCACCCCCCATGCACATCAACCCCCTTGCACATCACCCCCCTTCACCTTACATATATCCCCTGCACATCACCCCCCCCGCACATCACTCCCGCTGCACATCACCCCCCTGCACCTTACATATACCCCTGCACATCACCCCCCTTGCACATCACCCCCTTCACCTTACATATCCCCCTGCACATCACCCCCCCCGCACATCACCCCCCCTGCACATCAGCCCCCTGCACATCACCCCCCCTGCACATCACCCCCCCTGCATATCACCCCCCTGCATATCAGCCCCCTGCACATCACCCCCCTTCACCTTACATATCCCCCTGCACATCACCCGTCCTGCACATCACCCCTCCTGCACATCAACCCCCTGCACATCACCCCCATGCACCTTACATATCCCCCTGCACATCACCCCCCTGCACATCACCCCCCCTGCTCCTTACATATCCCCCTGCACATCACCACCCTTCACCTTACATATCCCCCTGCACATCACCACACTTCACCTTACATATCCCCCTGCACATCACCACCCTTCACCTTACATATCCCCCTGCACATCACCCCCCCTGCATATCACCCCCCTGCACATCAGCCCCCTGCACATCACCCCCCTTCACCTTACATATCCCCCTGCACATCACCCGTCCTGCACATCACCCCTCCTGCACATCAACCCCCTGCACATTACCCCCCTGCACCTTACATATCCCCCTGCACATCAACCCCCTTGCACATCACCCCCCCTGCTACTTACATATCCCCCTGCACATCACCACACTTCACCTTACATATCCCCCTGCACATCACCACCCTTCACCTTACATATCCCCTTGCACATCACCCCCCCTGCACATCACCCCCCTCCACCTTACATATCCCCCTGCACATCACCCCCCCTGCACATCAACCCCTCTGCACATCACCCCCCTGCACATCACATACCCCCCTGCACATCACCCCCCCTGCACATCACCCCCTGCACCCTACATATCCCCCTGCACATCAGCCCCCTTCACCTTACATATCCCCCTGCACATCAACCCCCTTGCACATCACCCCCCTTCACCTTACACATATCCCCCTGCACATCACCCCAACACACACATAACCCCCGCTGCACATCACCCCCCTGCACCTTACATATCCCCCTGCACATCACCCCCCTTGCACATCACCCCCTTCACCTTACATATCCCCTTGCACATCACCCCCCTTGCACATCACCCCCCTTCACCTTACATATATCCCCCTTCACATCACCCCCCCTGCACATCACCCCCCCCTGCACATCAGCCCCCTGCACATCACCCCCCCTGCATATCACCCCCCTGCACATCAGCCCCCTGCACATCACCCCCCTTCACCTTACATATCCCCCTGCACATCACCCGTCCTGCACATCACCCCTCCTGCACATCAACCCCCTGCACATCACCCCCCTGCACCTTACATATCCCCCTGCACATCACCCCCCTGCACCTTACATATCCCCTTGCACATCACCCCCTTGCACATCACCCCCCCTTGCTCCTTACATATCCCCCTGCACATCACCACCCTTCACCTTGCATATCCCCCTGCACATCACCACCCTTCACCTTACATATCCCCCTGCACATCACCCCCCTGCACATCACACCCCTCCACCTTACATATCCCCCTGCACATCACCCCCCCTGCACATCACCCCCTGCACATCACATACCCCCCTGCACATCACCCCCCTGCACATCACCCCCTGCACCCTACATATCCCCCGCACATCAGCCCCCTTCACCTTACATATCCCCCTGCACATCAACCCCCTTGCACATCACCCCCCTGCACCTTACATATCCCCCTGCACATCACCCCCCTTGCACATCACCCCCTTCACCTTACATATCCCCTTGCACATCACCCCCCTTGCACATCACCCCCCTTCACCTTACATATATCCCCCTGCACATCACCCCCCCTGCACATCACCCCCCCTGCACATCAGCCCCCTGCACATCACCCCCCCTGCACATCACCCCCCTGCACATCAGCCCCCTGCACATCACCCCCCTTCACCTTACATATCCCCCTGCACATCACCCGTCCTGCACATCACCCCTCCTGCACATTACCCCCCTGCACATCACCCCCCCTGCACCTTACATATCCCCCTGCACATCATCCGTCCTGCACATCATCCCCCTGCACCTTACATATCCCTTGCACATCACCCCCCTTGCACATCACCCCCCCTGCTCCTTACATATCCCCCTGCACATCACCACCCTTCACCTTACATATCCCCCTGCACATCACCACCCTTCACCTTACATATCCCCCTGCACATCACCCCCCTGCACACCACCCACCCCTGCACATCACCCCCCTGCACACCACCCACCCCTGCACATCACCCCCTGCACCCTACATATTCCCCTGCACATCAGACCCCTTCACCTTACATATCCCCCTGCACATCACCCCCCCTGCACATCACCCCCCTGCACCCTACATATCCCCCTTGCACATCAACCCCCTTGCACCCTACATATCCCCCTGCACATCACCCCCCTTGCACATCACCCCCCTTCACCTTACATATCTCTCTGCACATAACCCCCCTTCACTTTACGTATCTCCCTGCACATCCCCCCCTTGCACATCACCCCCTTCACCTTACATATCCCCCTGCACATCACCCCATGCATCTTACATCACCCCCTGCACCTTACATCACCCCCTGCACCTCCTCACCTCACATCACATCACCTCCCCTCAAGCCTGCACCTCAGATCACAGCGGCAGAGCAGAACGCCGGCCTCCTCCTGCTCTGCTCGGTGACAGTTTATCCACTTTGCTCAGGAAGCGCCTGGCTCTCTCCCAATCTCCGGCCTCCAGTGCCGCCCGCCTGATCCACAAACACCGCTCTGCTTCCTCCCGGTTACCCTCCATGATCGCTGGGCTCCTCTCCTCCTCCTCCGGCCCCGGCGGCGCTCAGTCAGCGGGACACAGGGAAGCGGAGGTAGAGATGAGGGAGGAGAGAGGCTGAGCAGCGGGTCACTGAGTCCACTCGGCCCACACCCGAGACTGATTTAAAATCCCCGCGCCTGCCTTCTCGCTACACTTTTCACTCAAAAGCACCGGAAGCTCTGCGGCAGCCATCTTGCTATACCCATGGCAGCGGATGTGTGGGGGTAACGGCGGCCGTTAGGAGCGGCGCCGGCGGCTATCACCGCCGCCGCATGTCACAGCGGTGTGTGGGGGGGAGCGGCGCTGTTAGGAGCGGCGACTGTTAGGAGCGGCGCCGGCGGCTATCGCCGCCGCCGCATGTCACAGTAGACGCGGGGGGAGGGGGGGGAGGGAGGGGAGGGGAGGGGGGGGGAAGAGGGGGAGGGGAATGGAGCCGTGACGTCACTGCCATTTCACATTTCGCCCCCAATTCTCCCGTTTTACCCCATCAGAATAGGTGCCACTAAAGAAGTTTCACTTCAAAAAGGCAATCTTGACACTTTTTCACCAGTGCTGCCCATAGGCACTTACCTGTGTCTGCCTTCTGTGCCTGCCGCCCTGATTCTCCTTCAGAATCCAGTGACAAATGATGCCACGGACATCACCAAAGTTACGTTGCGGCGTCATTATGTAATTTAATGTCGTGATGTCACAGTTTCCATGGCAACGAGATGCCATGTGACATTGTTTGTGACGTCCGTAGCGTCATTTAATGCTCAATTTTGGAGACGCTCGATTTTGAAGGCAGAATGGAGGCTGCCAGCACAGGTAAGTAAGTCCTTCTCATTAGGTCCGATAAGACAGAGAGCGTGGCAAATGCAAATGGAGGCGGACATTTTTGCCGCCCCCAAATTTGGCTGCCTTAGGCCCGGGCCTAACGGGCCGAATGGAAATCTGACACAGGTAACATACTTATTGTTACACAAAGTGGGCTTTTCAAAGTTGCGAATAGCAAGGCAACCGGCTTCGATTTCAAGCCAGAAAGGTCTGCCCACCAGATTCTAAGTCCCGACGTTTGCGCTCAAGTTCTCAAAAACTAACGTAATGGTCGCAGCTGGGATTTGATGCCGATTTCAGTTCCAGAGGATTGGTGGTAGTTCACGGTCAAAAAAAGTCTAAGTTCTCAGAAGAGAAAAGAGCGGTGGCATGTGGAACTTCACGCCGATTTGGAAACCAGGTGATTTCGGGCTAAGTCCAGGTCAGGGGAAAATTCTTATTTAGAGTTCTCTGCACCTAGGAGAGTCTAGTTTTCAACCCCCAGACCCCCAGCCAGTGTGCTTTTTGTCTGTATTTTGTGTTTCATTGTGTGTATGCAAATTTATGCAGAATAAATGACAATTTATTTCATTACCTTGTTTTGCTCAATGAATAAAAAGGTGTAAACTGCCTGGTCTCCTGTGACAATAATGGTGAAAGGCAGGGTTGTGAATGTGCATGTGCTCACAAGTGATATTTTTATTTGCTATATGCTATACGGTGGGTTGGCTGTGAGCCCTGCCTCTCTTAGCGATTTGAGGACCGCTTTCAGCCTATTTAGATGAGGCCGCCTGTGTTTACTATAAATGACAATGTCATCTAGGTAGGCTGCGGCATAAGCCCTATAAGCTCTCAGCACTTTATCCATGAGTCTCTGAAATGTGACTGGGGCTCCATGCAGTCCAAATGGCATTGTCACAAACTGGTATAAACCCATGGGAGTGGCAAAGGCTGTTTTGCACTTGGACTTTTCCTCGAAAGGTATTTGCCAGTATCCTTTTGTTAAGTCCAGCGTGGATATATATTCCGCGTTACCAAGGGCGTCAATTAACTCGTCCACCCTTGGCATCGGATATGCTTCAAACTTGGATACCGCATTGACCTTTCGGAGGTCCACACAAAATCTTACCTTCCCATCGGGTTTAGGGACCATAACTAGGGGACTTCACCACTCACTGCATGATTCCTCAATCACTCCTAAGTGTAACATTTCTTGTACCTCCTTCTCTACCAGGGCCCTACGACTTTCAGGCAACCTAAAAGGACGGGAACGTACTTTTACCCCAGGTGCTGTCTCTATCACATGTGAAACTAAATTAGTTTGCCCTGGCAAATCAGAAAAAACATCATTGAATTGTGTAATTATTTCTAACAAGTCCCCTTTTTGTTCAGAGGACAATTGTCTACCCATTGGGATTTTCTCGTCACTACCGATGTTCCCCCGTGGGAGCTGAGGACCCAGTTCTGTTTCCTCCTCCACCGGGTGGATGAATAGAGACTGCTGCACCTTCCAGGGTTTCGGCAAGTTCACATGGTAAATTTGTTTACCCTTCCTGGACCCTGGTTGAGCGATCTCGTAATACACATCATCCGTGCGGCGGAGTACTTCAAATGGGCCCTGCTATTTGGCTAGGAGTTTACTCTCAGAACTGGGTAACAATAACATCACCTGGTCTCCCGGGTGAAACACTCTCATACACTGGCGACACACTTTATTCGAGCTCGGCTAGTCCCACGAATTCGGGTATACCCAGGTGTATTGAGGTTTGTGACTGTTTTCTGCCCGAGTATATTGGGTTATTTTCCAGGCAGAGATTGAAGCATTTTATTCCCACTGGCTGCAATACTGCACAGTATATATATATATATACTGCATTACAATTCATGAATTTATGCCATCTGGTAGACACGCGAAGCATTGCAGCCTATTAAATCCTAATCATTATCATTTAACAGATCAGCCGCCCATCAGCCAGGCATGAACCCAGGCTGGGAAGGCAAACGCAACGGGGCTTGTCAGAGGTGAGGAGCGGCGCATTCCATGTATCTGCCAGGTACATACTGGGTATTTGCTTGAATAAAGTGTGTCGGTGCAGTATGAGCATTTTGATTGTAGCGTCTCTCCTGACTGTCCTGGGCTGATCTAAGATTCTCCCTAGCAAAATGACCGACCACATCTAGGCGCTTCCTAAGGTCCAATACATATTGCAGGGTATTCTTAGAAGGGGACGCTGTTCCTCCCAGGACTCCTTTAGGAGGTCTAGGATACCCCGGGGTTGGCATTCATACAGCAATTCAAAGGGAGAGAATCCCGTGGAGGCCTGGGGAACTTCCCGCACTGCAAACAGCAGAAAAGGGAGAAGTTCATCCCAAGCTCTCTTCTCTAAATCTACAAATTTTCTCAGCATCCCTTTTAGAGTTCGGTTAAATCTTTCCACAAATCCGTCAGTCTGTGGATGGTAGACCGATGTCCGAACAGACTTGACCTCTAGTAATTTTATGACATCCTGCATCAGTTTAGCCATAACATTTGTACCTTGGTCTGTCAACATAACCTGGGGAAGTCCAACCCGCGAGAACAGCTCCAACAACTTGTTGGCTACTTGCTTCGCCGTTGCTGTCCTCAGGGAGAACACCTCAGGATATCTTGTTGCATAGTCAACTATTACAAGAATAAACCTGTGTCCTTTTGCAGAAGGTTCTAGAGGTCCTCCCAAGTCTACCCCAATCCTCTCAAAAGGAACTGACACCAAAGGTTAAGGGACCAAAGGGGCTGTTTTTTGTCCCTACGGACTAGTTCGCTGGCACTCAGGACATGCCGCACATAACTTAGCAATATCACTATGCATCCCTGGCCAATAAAATCGGGATGAAATACGGTCCAATGTTTTATCCCTGCCAAGGTGACCACCCCTAGGGACAGTATGGGCTAGAGTGAACACAGATTTAACAAACGCCTTGGGAACCAATATCTGTCTGGTGACCACCCTGTTTGTGTCTGCCTATTCACCCTATACAGGATATCATTTGATCATTCAAAATTGGGGAATACTATCACCCCCTGTGCATTCAATATCTGCTCATCAATTTTTACCACTTTATCATATTGTCTAGCAAGGACTGGGTCTTCCCTTTGCCTCTGGCGAAAATCAGGGAGGTATAGGTCTGGTAAATCTCCAGGGCCCCCTCCTTTCTGGCCATCACCAGCCATCACTTGTGACTTCTGGCTACTAGTATGGTCAACAGAAAAGAAATCTGCATGCAGTTGGAAGCTGCAGATTGTGAACTCTGCTCAAGCTGAGGAGGGAATCTAATCCAAACAATTGCTAGGGGGGGGGGGGGTGGTGCTCACAGGGAGTGTACACATAGTGAATATAAAGAAAGAAAGAATCCCTTTGTTGTGGCACTAGAGAGGTTCACCCTAATTAAAACTTGATTTTATTATACCTGATTAAAATAAATTGTTTGGAATAACCACATACAAAAACAGACATACAATGATATTAAAAGATGATATTAAGGCCCCCGATGAAGCCAGTTACAGTGAAACGTACGTAGGGTACGTCTGACGTCACCGTCACGTGACGTCGGCTGATCGGTGAGGTGTGGGTTATATACTATCTGAGTGCTTCGTAGACTGCGTTCGTGGGCAGCAAGAGCACTCAGACCCTAGGATTGATTTATATTATATATCTGCAGTGAATGTGGCTGGCCTCACACTAGACCTGTCACAATAGAGCTTACAACAGTGTATCTGGTTACACCATGTGCCGTGAGAAGTGGCTGCTTCAACTCAGCCAGCAATATACTCAGCCTTACATTCAACAGTTAAGCATATTCATCTGCCTTTATCTCCTTCCATTGCTTTGGTTTAGGGGTCTGATATATACCTATACCTATTTAGTATAGCGATCACCCTTACTATAGGGTTTATTAAGTATTATTTAGAGAGGTATTTATATATAATCATACCTCCACTAAACACCCTATCACACCTCTCCGTCTTTTAATATCATTGCATGTCTGTTTTTGTATGTGGTTATTCCAAACAATTTATTTTAATCAGGTATAATAAAATCAAGTTTTAATTAGGGTGAACCTCTCTAGTGCCACATCAAAGGGATTCTTTCTTTCTTTATATTTACTAGTATGGTCACCTTGAGACCCAGATTTCTGCAACCAGTCCTGTTTGTCAGAGCGTCTTTGCTTCCGAGATTTTTGAACCCGGTGTCTACTGGAGAAAAGGTCTGCCGAGAAGGCGTACAGTTTACCAGGGTTCTCCTGAGCCATAGAATAAGGCTCCTCGTGAGAGACTGGAGCCATTAGGTCTGAAAAGAAAGGCCAGTCCCGGCCGAACACAAAGGGGGCAGGGATCCAAGGAGCGACTCCTACTTCGAGGTAGGCCTCCTGACCTTTTACCTGTAGCTGGATTTTGGCCGTTGGATACCGTTTTACATCACCGTGTACACATTCTATACTCCTTGGGGAGTCAAAAGAACACACGATAGGCGGTAACAGTTCCTGGAAGACCAGAGTTTTCCCAGAGCCTGAATCTATAAGGGCCTGGATGGTTTTACCCCCAACCTGAGCTGGAAGTAGCAGGTGCTTGTAATTTTCTCCGGTGAAGGCTGAGGTGACGGTCCTGCTGAAGGAACAATCCATCTGTGGACAGTCCACGTAATGGTGGCCTTATTCTCCACAGGCAGAACATGGAGAGGGTTCCCTCGCCGGAGGGTGATGCCGATATTGCTCAGCTGGGCCAGAAACTGGAGATCAGGTTTCCGATGGGTCCTGTGTGCGACGTCCTCCAAAGTTCCTCTCATGTGGCGACGAGTCAACATCAGGAAGTGGAGGAGGCTCTCGGCAGTGACAGGCGTTTGGACCTCTCCATTGTGGGAAGGACAGCTCCTTCTGTGGACCTTGGCTGTGGCGTATGGATGGTCCGTAGTTTCCCCGTTGCTCCGGTCTCCCTCTTTGGGCATCTGCAAGTGCCAGTGTTGTCGAATCCGTCCTGTCCCAGACACTCGACTGGTCCTCGGCCCCAAGGAAGTTCTCAACGGGTCGAACCGCCAAAGCTAGGGTTTCAGCAGCATGGCGTTTTACCCAAGAGCGTGTGGAAGGGTATTACTTGGAGGAATTGTTCCCAAACAACTTGCTCAAGAATTGCCTCCTTAGTGCGCTCTTCGGTTTGTATCCAGCGAGTACACAAGTCCAATAAACGCTGAGCGGTTACACCATCTTAGTGGTGTACTTCAGGCTCCGAAACTGCTGCCAGTAGGTCTCTGGGGTCAGACCTAAGCGATCCAGTATGGCGGCTTTTACTTGTTTGTAATCCATTGCCTGGTCCGCTGGGAGGCCCTGATATGAAGCCTGGGCTTCTCCTATGAGGAGCGGGGCCAAAGCAGTTGTCCAGCAATCTGCAAACCAGCCCTGGGCTTCGGCAACTCATTCAAAAGTCAGTAGAAAAGCCTCAGGATCCTCGTTCGGAGCCATTTTCCTCAGGAGGACCGGGGGTTTGTTCGTAAGTTCTGGACTGGCAGACCCTTGGAATTCCGTCAGCCACCTGGCCATCCGCTCATTCTGTGCTTCCTGCTGCTGGCTTAGGAGCTAGGTTTGCTGCTGCAATAGTCTTTCATCTCTCTCTGCCTGTAGTCGAGCCTGCTCGCACAGAAACTCTTTTAAAAATTCTTCCATTTTTTTTCTTATCATTTTTGTGTGTGTGGCCCTTCAACTGCTGGGGCCTCTCAAAATCCCGGCACTTCTGACACCATATGTTGCAGGGTACATGCAACCACACACGGGTTTTCTTGATAAGGCTTATTTATTGAGCCTTAAAAAGGTACAGGAACAAGGAGAGAAACAAAAACGAAGCACTGGTTCCACTAAGACAAAAGTTAACACAGAGGTGCGTTCCCACAATAAAAGTTTAATGGATCAAACGTACAAAAACAGAACACCTACGCGTTTCGGGCTTATGGCCCTTTCTCAAGGTGAATAGAAATACATAAACCGGAGCATTTAAATACCTTAACTCGGCGCTGGCGTGACCAATCCGCCGCCACTTCCTGGTTCAACGGGGAGGATGACGCAGGACGTGACGCGGGACGTGTGACGTCAGTGCGCTCAAGCCATGACAATAAAACAAACTTTATTTAAACAAAAAAAATGAACAAATGAACAATCCTAAATATGAATGAAAAAAACACAGTCTAGACATAAAGGCTATATTAAAAACAAATGTACACAAACGAAATGTATTGGTCTCATGAATAGAGGTGTGTTGATACTTCATTCATAGATTAGTTAAATTCTATATCTCTTCAAACTTTATGTAAACAGAAAGTATAAGCAAAAAGAACAATCCTGAATATGAATGAAAACACACAATCTAGACATATAAGCTAAATTAAAAACAAATGTACACAAATAGAATGTATTAATCTCATGAGCAGAGATGTATTAATGCATCATTCATAGATTAAGTAAATTCTATATCTGTTAAAAATACACAGTTTTAAAGTTCAATCAGTGAAGCATATATCAACCTAGTACATTCAGTATATATATATATATACAGACTACAGTATATAGTAATGGTACATTTTGTGCAACAAATGCCAGAAAGTACCCCTAGTATAACAATGTTTGTTATCTAGGATGAAAAAAGACTTTGCCATCATTCACCATACAGTATATTTGAATAATGAATTAAAAAATTAATATCAAGTTTTAATACTGCATGGGTGTTGGCAAAGTATGGAACAATCCATATAGAGCTTAGTATATGAACTTATTAATTGAAAAACTCATTGACAATTAGCATATTGACCCTATCTAGAGCAGGAGTGGCCCTAAATCCCAATCGGAATTGAGGCCATTTGGAATACGTGTGTTTTAAGTAAAGATCCAAAATAATTCTCTCTGTCTAGAATGCCATTTCTATCCCCACCTCTAATGGGACATGGTATGTGCTCTATACCTGTGTATGAAAAGTTATTCACATTACCCATACTGCAATTGGTAAAATGAAATGAGACAGGGTGGTTGACATCTTTTTTTATAATTAGACGTAAATGTTCGAGTATACGAACTTTGAGGGCTCTTATTGTTCGGCCTACATATTGTTTGCCGCAACCACATTTAAGTAGGTAAATTACATATGTGGTATTGCAATTTATGAACGATTTAATATTATGAATGTTCCCTGTACTGGTGGAGGAAAAATCAGATTTTGATGACATGTACTTACAAGATTTACATTTTAAGCATTTAAAACATCCCTTTGGCAAGTTAGAGACCAGTTTCTTGGTTGTAAACAAACTTGGTGAAACATAATTAGAGATTGTTTTTGCTCTTTTGTACACAAATTTGGGACCCTCATTGTAAACATGCTGTAAGACAGGATCAGCAGCTAGTACAGCCCAATGTTTTTTCACAATATTTTTCATTTGATATGCTTGTGTAGTGTACTGCATAATAAACATTGGGGATTGTGAAAAGGAGTTGTTTCTTTTTTTGTTTTGTAATAATGTAGACCTATCCATTTTGTTGACTTCTTTAAACGCATTGTCTAAATCTAAGCGTGAATAACCTCTGGCCTCAAAACGGTTCATAAGATCCATCGATTGGTTGAAAAAGTCTTCTGAGTTAGTACAGATTCTTTTTAATCGGATCAATTGACCTTTAGGTATGTTTTTTAATAACGACTTGGGGTGGCAGCTGTCAGCACGTAAAAAAGTGTTTCGTGAGTTACTTTTGCGATATACATCTGTGTTAATATTCATAAACATATCAATGAATAGATGTAAATCCAAATAATTTATATGGTGAAAATCATAGTGATAAGTGAAGTGCAAATTTAAATCATTGTAGTTAAGATAATCAGTGAATAACTTGAGAGTGTGAGTGTCCCCGTTCCAAATAAAATTGAGGTCGTCAATATACCTCTTTTAAAATGTGATACAGTGTCTAAAGGGGTTAGTATTTCCAAACACGTGGACTGACTCCCACCAACCAAGAAATAGGTTTGCGTAGGAGGGGGCAAAACTAGTACCCATTGCAGTACCACGTGTTTGGAGATAAAAAGCATCGTCAAACATAAAATAATTGTGAGTTAATAAAAAGTGTATGGCATCCAAAATAAAAGTGCTCTGTGCTGGTGAAAATTTAGAGTGCTGTAAATAAAATCTGACAGCTGCCATCCCTTGTTTGTGCACAATGACTGTGTACAATGACGTGATGTCCATTGTTAGCCAAATGAAATTATTTTCCCAATCGATGGAACCAAGTTGAGTCATGAGGTCTCCACTATCCTTTAAGTGAGAGGGTAATGATTGTACCATTCCCTGTAGGAAGTGGTCCACGTATCTCGATACACCATCTCCCAAAGATCCAATACTAGAGACTATTGGCCTCCCAGGAGGGGAGACCAAAGTCTTATGGATCTTTGGGAGATGGTGAAAAATCAGGATAACCGGATAGGGACAGAATAGGAAATCTAATTCCTTTGCATCTAAGACACCTAATGCAGATCCCTCCTCAAGGAGGGTTCTCAACTCTTGTAAGAAGACAGAAGTCGGGTCGCCACGTAATTTGATATAGGATGATTGATCAAGTAATTGGCGTAAAGCCTCGTTCTTATAATCCATTTTATCAAGTATTACGATGGCTCCTCCTTTGTCCGCTCCTTTCACAATTACAGAGCTGTTGGCCTTAAGGGAATTAAGAGCGTGTCTTTCTACTTTAGTTAGATTAGAAAAATTGTTGTATTTAAGGGGTGTTAGTTGGAATGTATACCCTTTTTGTAACAAGGAAAGATCTCGCTCAATAAGTTGTTCAAACGTAGTTAAAAAGTTCCCCTTTACATGTGTAGGGTAAAAGACTGATTTACCCCTAAAACCAGAAGCATGTCTGCCTGAAAATGTGGAATTGTTAGTAACATCAATATTGGCGATTTCTAAGTCAGTGAGATCCTGTATACAACAATGTTCCTTAAATGTTAAAGATCTAACGTTGGGTACTTCATAAGGAGTCGCCCCCTCATCATCACTATCAGTAATTACATCAGACTGAATTGAATTGTCTTTTTGACCAAAGAATCTTCTTAATGTGAGCTTGCATACATATTTGTGTAAGTCCACTATGGTTTCAAACTATTTAAAGTTCGAATCGGGTGCGAATTTCAGTCCTTTGTCTAATACTGAAAGTTCAGCCTGAGTGAGAGTGATACTTGACAGATTAATAATACCTGTATCCTCGATTAGTAGTTCTTTTTTCTCTTCTGGGGGTTCTTTGGATTTTCTTCTTTGGCTCCTCCTTGTGCGTCTGAAGTATCTCGGTTTTTTGAAGATCCAAAAAAGGTTCTGGACTCATACTCGCTTTCTCTCTGGCCATTCTGGTTGAATGTGGCGCCGCCTTGGTGTGCACCTTGTTGCTGGTTTCGATGGTCATAATTCTGATTATCCCTGTAATTAGAAGATGCTCCTTGGGAAAAAACATCATTATCAGACACTTCCGATTCGGCGCTGGCTGAGTGGGAGAAAGAGATGTTTTTTTTGAGTATGGATTTTTGTTGTTTCTTAGATTTGTTAGGTTTTTGAGGTGTAGATGAATTACATTTCTTTGATGGAAAGGTTCTCTGCCATACATAAACTTGATTACGGAGATAATCTAATTTGTCCCGTTCAAACTTAACCTGCTTCTTTGACAGTACTTCTTTCTCTATACTTTTAATGTTCTTTGATAGTGCTAAATCCAATTCATTAAACCCTTCCATCTCTATGTATTGATGTAAGTCTTTCTGTAATGTAGAGATTTCTTTATCCAGGGCAATTTTTTCTTTTGTTTTTGATTGGATGATAAGATCCATTAAAGTAAAGGAACAGGTGTTAAGGGTATCCTTCCATTTAGTTTCAAATTCGGAATTAATGAACCCAAATGTGGGTGATTTTTTCATTCGTAACCCTCTAGGGATTCTCTGGGTCTTAACATAATTCTGTAGAGAGATAATATCCCACCATATTCTTATTTTAGTTGACAGGATCCGTTCCAATTTGGTAAACTGAATCTTCAAGTCAGAAATGTCCTCACAATTTAATTCCAGGGTATTGTCAAATACTTGCTGGGCTCTTTTAAAGCGTTGTGAATTATCAGAACAATTGAAAGCAAATTGTGTGGGATTGTCCATATCTACTTCACATTCACTTTCTGTGGTGACAGGATCCATTTGTAGTGTGAATAAGAGTTGAATTAACAACTAACTACAAAAACGAATGGGTTTGAACGCACTTGTGTAAAAATAAAAAAAATATAAAAATAACAGCTGGTAATGTGAGCTACTTCGCAACTAAACAGTATATGAAAAAATAAGTTGCATTGTGCTCTAAACAAAAAATCTCAGCAAACATGGGTAGTATCTATAAGTATATAGCGGATTACCCCTTCAGAGAAAGCAAAAATAAGGCTGGAATATAAGGTAGCACCCATGTACCTGTTAGATGTGTGGCTGGAAAATAAAGTCCCACATGCAATGAAGTAAGGACAGTATACACCTGCCGGTGTCCAGCGTTACGACAACATCATGGTATAAACATGGGGCGACAAACAAATTCCTTGCAGCCACTTAGGAAAAGGAGAGTGAAAAAAGGCTCAATATAGAGTATTACTCACGCAATTGTAGAGCCTGATGTGTCACAACTCCTGGGGTGTACCGTGCCTCCGTTGTAATGGATGAACAGGAACAAGGAGAGAAACAAAAACGAAGCACTGGTTCCACTAAGACAAAAGTTAACACAGAGGTGCGTTCCCACAATAAAAGTTTAATGGATCAAACGTACAAAAACAGAACACCTACGCGTTTCGGGCTTATGGCCCTTTCTCAAGGTGAATAGAAATACATAAACCGGAGCATATAAATACCTTAACTCGGCGCTGGCGTGACCAATCCGCCGCCACTTCCTGGTTCAACGGGGAGGATGACGCAGGACGTGACGCGGGACGTGTAACGTCAGTGCGCTCAAGCCATGACAATAAAATAAACTTTATTTAAACAAAAAAAATGAACAAATGAACAATCCTAAATATGAATGAAAAAAACACAGTCTAGACATAAAGGCTATATTAAAAACAAATGTACACAAACGAAATGTATTGGTCTCATGAATAGAGGTGTGTTGATACTTCATTCATAGATTAGTTAAATTCTATATCTCTTCAAACTTTATGTAAACAGAAAGTATAAGCAAAAAAAACAACCCTGAATATGAATGAAAACACACAATCTAGACATATAAGCTAAATTAAAAACAAATGTACACAAATAGAATGTATTAATCTCATGAGCAGATATGTATTAATGCATCATTCATAGATTAAGTAAATTCTATATCTGTTAAAAATCCACAGTTTTAAAGTTCAATCAGTGAAGCATATATCAACCTAGTACATTCAGTATATATATATACAGACTACAGTATATAGTAATGATACATTTTGTGCAACAAATGCCAGAAAAAGTACCCCTTGTATAACAATGTTTGTTGTCTAGGATGAAAAAAGACTTTGCCATAATTCACCATACAGTATATTTGAATAATGTATTAAAAAATGAATATCAAGTTTTAATACTGCATGGGTGTTGGCAAAGTATGGAACAATCCATATAGAGCTTAGTATATGAACTTATTAATTGAAAAGCTCATTGACAATTAGCATATTGAATTCAGGACAATTCAGCTCGACATAAATACAGTGCTATATTCTGGTTTAAACACCAATCAAAGTTCTATTGGATATATTTGTTTCGCTATTTGATGATCACGAAATATATATATATATAGCACAGATTGAGCTAAACACATTCATGAGCTCAGGTAAGAAATTGTATGTATTGAGATGGCAGATATCGTTCCCATGAGACAGGGGATAGAAAAATAGGCATATACAAATATGATCAATTTTAAATATACAGTTGTTGTTAATTGACCCTATCTAGAGCAGGAGTGGCCGTAAATCCAATCGGAATTGAGGACATTTGGAATACGTGTGTTTAAAGTAAAGATCCAAAATAATTCTCTCCTGTCTAGAATGCCATTTCTATCCCCACCTCTAATGGGACATGGTATGTGCT
The DNA here is from genome assembly GCF_040206685.1 of Ascaphus truei. Lineage (NCBI taxonomy): Eukaryota > Metazoa > Chordata > Amphibia > Anura > Ascaphidae > Ascaphus > Ascaphus truei. The sequence goes on from NC_134485.1 coordinate 88,527,538, forward strand.
CTATACCTGTGTATGAAAAGTTATTAACATTACCCATACTGCAATTGGTAAAATGAAATGAGACAGGGTGGTTGACATCTTTTTTTATAATTAGACGTAAATGTTCAAGTATACAAACTTTGAGGGCTCTTATTTTCGGCCTACATATTGTTTGCCGCAACCACATTTAAGTAGGTAAATTACATATGTGGTATTGAAATTTATGAACGATTTAATATTATGAATGTTCCCTGTACTGGTGGAGGAAAAATCAGATTTTGATGACATGTACTTACAAGATTTACATTTTAAGCATTTAAAACATCCCCTTGGCAAGTTAGAGACCAGTTTCTTGGTTGTAAACAAAGTTGGTGAAACATAATTAGAGATTGTCCATAATATTAAATCGTTCATAAATTGCAATACCACATATGTAATATGTAATATGTAATTTACCAAAATACCAATTGCAGGTATAGAGCAGGTATAGAGCACATACCATGTCCGCCCCCACCTACGCGAATCTATACTTAGGTTGGTGGGAGGAAGCCGTGGTGTTCACGGATGATCACGATCTATATACAGACCACATAGACCTATGGTCTAGATATATAGACGACATCCTGTTATTGTGGAGTGGCACCCCTGAACTGCTACAGGAGTTCATAAACAAACTGAATTGTAATAATCACAATCTCAAACTGACATATGAGGCAAATAAGGAAAGTATCAACTTCCTAGACCTGACTATCTCTAAAGGAACAAATGGCAAACTGATATCAACTATATTCAGAAAAGCTACATCAACAAATAGCCTATTGAAGGCCGAAAGCCATCATCCGCCACACATGATTAAAAGTATACCCACTGGACAATTCCTTCAATTAAGGAGGAATTGTACCAACATTCAGGAATACAAACATCAATCTAAGGACATGGGGAAAAGATTTTTTGATCGTGGCTATAACAAAGGCACCATAAATAAAGCATACCAAAGAGCCCTCAATACAGATAGAACTACACTTCTGACTAAGGGCCAAAGAATACAGCCAGCTTCTGAAAACACTATAAGATTTGTCAGCACCTACAACAATCAATGGGGGACGGTGAGACAGATCCTACAAAAGTACTGGCATGTCCTATTACAGGACCAAGACTTATCAGAAGTGCTAAAAGAGTCACCAAACATGGTATGTCGCAGACCTAAAAATCTGAGGGACCGTCTAGTGCATAGCCACTTTCAAACTATCACCACCAAGACATGGTTGGGCACAAAACCCTGTGGTTTCTATACGTGTGGGCGGTGTAAAGCTTTCACCACTAAAACCTTTTCAGATTCAGAGAATAAGCAAATATACACCATTAAGAGCTTTATAAATTGCCTTACTACTGGAGTCATATATCTCATTACATGCAGATGTGGCAAACAGTATATAGGAGAAACCCATAGACCACTTAAGACCAGGGTCTTAGAACACCTAGGGTCCATACGCAACAAAACAGACACACCAGTGGCACGACATGTACTACTTCACCATCAAGGTGATTCCTCAGTACTAAAATTTATCGGCATAGAACATGTTCCATGGGGGCCACGGAAAGGGGACTGGGACCGCAGACTCCGCCAAATTGAATGCCGGTGGATATTCTTGCTCCATACACACTTTCCATTAGGGCTGAATGAAGGTTTTCTTTTTTCACCATTTATATGATACATTAGTAGAGTACTTTAATTTATTAGCGAGAGCATATTGACCAATTCGGGCGCTCTCTACTAGTACAGTTCAATCCTACACCATACATGTCACTTAGTCACCACACGATATTTTTTTCACCATGGGGAGTGTATGGGACCCAGGTATATAGTTAAGATACGAGCAGGTTCTGTTTTGACCACTTTGGGCAGTTCCGACAATATAACACAATTCTACATCACTTTATGCATATCACTATAATTTTGGTTATTTATTGTAGTTTTAATATTACACCTATTCATTTAGACACCATTGGTAAATCCTTTATTCAGCTCCAATATGTACAGATATTCCACCATGCAATAACATCCTAGTCACTTACCTGGCACTAGATATATCGGAGAGTGTGACCATATCACTGCCCCTGCTGGAGTCTGAGTCAATCATCTTATTGCCCATATGTTCGATTTATGTGTCCTCAACCATCTGTGGTTGTAGCTCTGGTAGCCACACAATACCTTCCTTATTCAAATGTTTTATTAAGTGTCCTCAAACATTGTCGACGGAGCTATCTCATGATCAGGACTATCCCTATATTGATATTATTAGTAAGCATACTTTATTATCATTATACACTGTAAGCTTTCCTGCACAGGTCCATATAATCACCAGTAACCCTGTCACAATATAACTTATGTCTCAATTATTCTATGAGTACATAAGACGTATTAACCCCTGTACATGACATTATTCACGGCTAATCAGCCGTGTGCCAAGTTATCCTGTGAGGCAGAACCAATTACTACCTACCATTGGTTGATATCATGGCTCCTCCTAGCCTTCTAGCTACAAAACGGAGCAGCTCGCATAGCGGGGTGTGACTCCTCCCCCTGAAGAAGCGTGCCCAGCACGTGAAACGTACGTCGGGGTATGGTGACGTCAGACGCTTGACGCACACCAGGAAGGACGGTCTGTGTTGGCAGGGACATGCAGCGAAGGTAGTATCCTCACACACAGCGACACGCTGTTTTCCTAACGCGGTAGCTGCCTGGATTCTCAGTGACAAGTAATAGCTGATTCAAGCTGCTTTGTCCGCGAAGAGAGCACATTACATGTGGTGTTCTCTCTTATGTATATCCATTGATCTGATGCACTTCTGTTGATTGCGCTATACGCTGTTTTCCGTTCATGCATGGGGGAGTGATATTAACATCTCTAATAGAGTTTTCCCCTATCACGTGACATCTGCAGCATGACGCTCAATCAATTACCAGTATACACACTACATCGTTGTTCTGGGTTTTATTGAGCAGTATACTTACCTTCCATTACATAGGGTATCTCCCCTTTATATGTGTATCAACACATTAGCCTGTCCCGTCTACTAGCCCACCACCGTTCGGTCCGCGAGGATTTTAGATCCAGTGTGTGTTTATATGTTTCCCATAGTTGTTAAGTTGCGTCGGTCATTTATTTAATAAAACTTTATTATTTTTGGTTTTAATTGCTGTTTGTAGTCCGTTGGCTGGAGGTTAAATACCTATATTTTTGGTCCTAGTGATTACACTACTATCCATCCCCACCATGTATAGACTTATATATGGTGACTTTGAATGCTGTTATTAGGGCTTTCAGTGACCTTTAGTCACTTGTCCAAGTGTTTATTTGTTATATACTCCCTAAGCACCGAGGTTTTTATCTCCTACTACTACTAGGAGAGCGACTAGTCATCCTGTTTCTGTGTATCGTTCATAAATTGCAATACCACATATGTAATTTACCAAAATACCAATTGCAGTATGGGTAATTTTCATACACAGGTACACTACCGGCACACTTTATTTGAGTGCGGCTAGCTCCGCAAGCCTGGGGATGCCCCGGCATGCTAGCCGCACTCCCTCGGCAGTGGGAGAGAGAAAGCCCCGATCGGAGGGCGCTCCTCCGTGTATTCGGCGCGCGCCCGGCACCCTCTGGCGTGCGCCAGGTTACTGCTGCGGCCGAGAACGGGCAAATGCTCAAATAAACTCGGCCGCAGCAGTATAGAGCACATACCATGTCCCATTAGAGGTGGGGATAGAAATGGCATTCTAGACAGGAGAGAATTATTTTGGATCTTTACTTTAAACACACGTATTCCAAATGGCCTCAATTCCGATTGGGATTTAGGGCCACTCCTGCTCTAGATAGGGTCAATTAACAACAACTGTATATTTAAAATTGATCATATTTGTATATGCCTATTTTTCTATCCCCTGTCTCATGGGAACGATATCTGCCATCTCAATACATACAATTTCTTACCTGAGCTCATGAATGTGTTTAGCTCAACCTGTGCTATATATATATATATATTTCGTGATCATCAAATAGCGAAACATATATATCCAATAGAACTTTGATTGGTGTTTAAACCAGAATATAGCACTGTATTTATGTCGAGCTGAATTGTCCTGAATTCAATATGCTAATTGTCAATGAGTTTTTCAATTAATAAGTTCATATACTAAGCTCTATATGGATTGTTCCATACTTTGCCAACACCCATGCAGTATTAAAACTTGATATTCATTTTTTAATACATTATTCAAATATACTGTATGGTGAATGATGGCAAAGTCTTTTTTCATCCTAGACAACAAACATTGTTATACAAGGGGTACTTTTTCTGGCATTTGTTGCACAAAATGTACCATTACTATATACTGTAGTCTGTATATATATATATATATATATATATACTGAATGTACTAGGTTGATATATGCTTCACTGATTAAACTTTAAAACTGTGTATTTTTAACAGATATAGAATTTACTTAATCTATGAATGATGCATTAATACATCTCTGCTCATGAGATTAATACATTCTATTTGTGTACATTTGTTTTTAATTTAGCTTATATGTCCAGATTGTGTGTTTTCATTCATATTCAGGATTGTTCTTTTTGCTTATACTTTCTGTTTACATAAAGTTTGAAGAGATATAGAATTTAACTAATCTATGAATGAAGTATCAACACACCTCTATTCATGAGACCAATACATTTCGTTTGTGTACATTTGTTTTTAATATAGCCTTTATGTCTAGACTGTGTTTTTTTCATTCATATTTAGGATTGTTCATTTGTTCATTTTTTTTGTTTAAATAAAGTTTATTTTATTGTCATGGCTTGAGCGCACTGACGTCACACGTCCCGCGTCACGTCCTGCGTCATCCTCCCCGTTGAACCAGGAAGTGGCGGCGGATTGGTCACGCCAGCGCCGAGTTAAGGTATTTAAATGCTCCGGTTTATGTATTTCTATTCACCTTGAGAAAGGGCCATAAGCCCGAAACGCGTAGGTGTTCTGTTTTTGTACGTTTGATCCATTAAACTTTTATTGTGGGAACGCACCTCTGTGTTAACTTTTGTCTTAGTGGAACCAGTGCTTCGTTTTTGTTTCTCTCCTTGTTCCTGTTCATCCATTACAACAGAGGCACGGTACACCCCAGGAGTTGTGACACATCAGGCTCTACAATTGCGTGAGTAATACTCTATATTGAGCCTTTTTTCACTCTCCTTTTCCTAAGTGGCTGCAAGGAATTTGTTTGTCGCCCCATGTTTATACCATGATGTTGTCGTAACGCTGGACACCGGCAGGTGTATACTGTCCTTACTTCATTGCATGTGGGACTTTATTTTCCAGCCACACATCTAACAGGTACATGGGTGCTACCTTATATTCCAGCCTTATTTTTGCTTTCTCTGAAGGGGTAATCCGCTATATACTTATAGATACTACCCATGTTTGCTGAGATTTTTTGTTTAGAGCACAATGCAACTTATTTTTTCATATACTGTTTAGTTGCGAAGTAGCTCACATTACCAGCTGTTATTTTTATATTTTTTTTATTTTTACACAAGTGCGTTCAAACCCATTCGTTTTTGTAGTTAGTTGTTAATTCAACTCTTATTCACACTACAAATGGATCCTGTCACCACAGAAAGTGAATGTGAAGTAGATATGGACAATCCCACACAATTTGCTTTCAATTGTTCTGATAATTCACAACGCTTTAAAAGAGCCCAGCAAGTATTTGACAATACCCTGGAATTAAATTGTGAGGACATTTCTGACTTGAAGATTCAGTTTACCAAATTGGAACGGATCCTGTCAACTAAAATAAGAATATGGTGGGATATTATCTCTCTACAGAATTATGTTAAGACCCAGAGAATCCCTAGAGGGTTACGAATGAAAAAATCACCCACATTTGGGTTCATTAATTCCGAATTTGAAACTAAATGGAAGGATACCCTTAACACCTGTTCCTTTACTTTAATGGATCTTATCATCCAATCAAAAACAAAAGAAAAAATTGCCCTGGATAAAGAAATCTCTACATTACAGAAAGACTTACATCAATACATAGAGATGGAAGGGTTTAATGAATTGGATTTAGCACTATCAAAGAACATTAAAAGTATAGAGAAAGAAGTACTGTCAAAGAAGCAGGTTAAGTTTGAACGGGACAAATTAGATTATCTCCGTAATCAAGTTTATGTATGGCAGAGAACCTTTCCATCAAAGAAATGTAATTCATCTACACCTCAAAAACCTAACAAATCTAAGAAACAACAAAAATCCATACTCAAAAAAAACATCTCTTTCTCCCACTCAGCCAGCGCCGAATCGGAAGTGTCTGATAATGATGTTTTTTCCCAAGGAGCATCTTCTAATTACAGGGATAATCAGAATTATGACCATCGAAACCAGCAACAAGGTGCACACCAAGGCGGCGCCACATTCAACCAGAATGGCCAGAGAGAAAGCTAGTATGAGTCCAGAACCTTTTTTGGATCTTCAAAAAACCGAGATACTTCAGACGCACAAGGAGGAGCCAAAGAAGAAAATCCAAAGAACCCCCAGAAGAGAAAAAAGAACTACTAATCGAGGATACAGGTATTATTAATCTGTCAAGTATCACTCTCACTCAGGCTGAACTTTCAGTATTAGACAAAGGACTGAAATTCGCACCCGATTCGAACTTTAAATAGTTTGAAACCATAGTGGACTTACACAAATATGTATGCAAGCTCACATTAAGAAGATTCTTTGGTCAAAAAGACAATTCAATTCAGTCTGATGTAATTACTGATAGTGATGATGAGGGGGCGACTCCTTATGAAGTACCCAACGTTAGATCTTTAACATTTAAGGAACATTGTTGTATACAGGATCTCACTGACTTAGAAATCGCCAATATTGATGTTACTAACAATTCCACATTTTCAGGCAGACATGCTTCTGGTTTTAGGGGTAAATCAGTCTTTTACCCTACACATGTAAAGGGGAACTGTTTAACTACGTTTGAACAACTTATTGAGCGAGATCTTTCCTTGTTACAAAAAGGGTATACATTCCAACTAACACCCCTTAAATACAACAATTTTTCTAATCTAACTAAAGTAGAAAGACGCTCTTAATTCCCTTAAGGCCAACAGCTCTGTAATTGTGAAAGGAGCGGACAAAGGAGGAGCCATCGTAATACTTGATAAAATGGATTATAAGAACGAGGCTTTACGCCAATTACTTGATCAATCATCCTATATCAAATTACGTGGCGACCCGACTTCTGTCTTCTTACAAGAGTTGAGAACCCTCCTTGAGGAGGGATCTGCATTAGGTGTCTTAGATGCAAAGGAATTAGATTTCCTATTCTGTCCCTATCCGGTTATCCCGATTTTTCACCATCTCCCAAAGATCCATAAGACTTTGGTCTCCCCTCCTGGGAAGCCAATAGTCTCTAGTATGGGATCTTTGGGAGATGGTGTATCGAGATACGTGGACCACTTCCTACAGGGAATGGTACAATCATTACCCTCTCACTTAAAGGATAGTGGAGACCTCATGACTCAACTTGGTTCCATCGATTGGGAAAATAATTTCATTTGGCTAACAATGGACATCACGTCATTGTACACAGTCATTGTGCACAAACAAGGGATGGCAGCTGTCAGATTTTATTTACAGCACTCTAAATTTTCACCAGCACAGAGCACTTTTATTTTGGATGCCATACACTTTTTATTAACTCACAATTATTTTATGTTTGATGATGCTTTTTATCTCCAAACACGTGGTACTGCAATGGGTACTAGTTTTGCCCCCTCCTACGCAAACCTATTTCTTGGTTGGTGGGAGTCAGTCCACGTGTTTGGAGATACTAACCCCTTTAGACACTGTATCACATTTTATAAGAGGTATATTGACGACCTCATTTTTATTTGGAACGGGGACACTCACACTCTCAAGTTATTCACTGATTATCTTAACAACAATGATTTAAATTTGCACTTCACTTATCACTATGATTTTCACCATATAAATTATTTGGATTTACATCTATTTATTGATATGTTTATGAATATTAACACAGATGTATATCGCAAAAGTAACTCACGAAACACTTTTTTACATGCTGACAGCTGCCACCCCAAGTCGTTATTAAGAAACATACCTAAAGGTCAATTGATCCGATTAAAAAGAATCTGTACTAACTCAGAAGACTTTTTCAACCAATCGATGGATCTTATGAACCGTTTTGAGGCCAGAGGTTATTCACGCTTAGATTTAGACAATGCGTTTAAAGAAGTCAACAAAATGGATAGGTCTACATTATTACAAAACAAAAAAAGAAACAACTCCTTTTCAAAATCCCCAATGTTTATTATGCAGTACACTACACAAGCATATCAAATGAAAAATATTGTGAAAAAACATTGGGCTGTACTAGCTGCTGATCCTGTCTTACAGCATGTTTACAATGAGGGTCCCAAATTTGTGTACAAAAGAGCAAAAACAATCTCTAATTATGTTTCACCAAGTTTGTTTACAACCAAGAAACTGGTCTCTAACTTGCCAAAGGGATGTTTTAAATGCTTAAAATGTAAATCTTGTAAGTACATGTCATCAAAATCTGATTTTTCCTCCACCAGTACAGGGAACATTCATAATATTAAATCGTTCATAAATTGCAATACCACATATGTAATTTACCTACTTAAATGTGGTTGCGGCAAACAATATGTAGGCCGAACAATAAGAGCCCTCAAATTTCGTATACTCGAACATTTATGTCTAATTATAAAAAAAGATGTCAACCACCCTGTCTCATTTCATTTTACCAATTGCAGTATGGGTAATGTGAATAACTTTTCATACACAGGTATAGAGCACATACCATGTCCCATTAGAGGTGGGGATAGAAATGGCATTCTAGACAGGAGAGAATTATTTTGGATCTTTACTTTAAACACACGTATTCCAAATGGCCTCAATTCCGATTGGGATTTAGGGCCACTCCTGCTCTAGATAGGGTCAATTAACAACAACTGTATATTTAAAATTGATCATATTTGTATATGCCTATTTTTCTATCCCCTGTCTCATGGGAACGATATCTGCCATCTCAATACATACAATTTCTTACCTGAGCTCATGAATGTGTTTAGCTCAACCTGTGCTATACTGTATATATATATATATTTCGTGATCATCAAATAGCGAAACATATATATCCAATAAAACTTTGATTGGTGTTTAAACCAGAATATAGCACTGTATTTATGTCGAGCTGAATTATCCTGAATTCAATATGCAAATTGTCAATGAGTTTTTCAATTAATAAGTTCATATACTAAGCTCTATATGGATTGTTCCATACTTTGCCAACACCCATGCAGTATTAAAACTTGATATTCATTTTTTAATACATTATTCAAATATACTGTATGGTGAATGATGGCAAAGTCTTTTTTCATCCTAGACAACAAACATTGTTATACAAGGGGTACTTTTTCTGGCATTTGTTGCACAAAATGTACCATTACTATATACTGTAGTCTGTATATATATATATATATATATATATATATATATATATATATATATATATATATATATACTGAATGTACTAGGTTGATATATGCTTCACTGATTGAACTTTAAAACTGTGTATTTTTAACAGATATAGAATTTACTTAATCTATGAATGATGCATTAATACATCTCTGCTCATGAGATTAATACATTCTATTTGTGTACATTTGTTTTTAATTTAGCTTATATGTCCAGATTGTGTGTTTTCATTCATATTCAGGATTGTTCTTTGTGCTTATACTTTCTGTTTACATAAAGTTTGAAGAGATATAGAATTTAACTAATCTATGAATGAAGTATCAACACACCTCTATTCATGAGACCAATACATTTCGTTTGTGTACATTTGTTTTTAATATAGCCTTTATGTCTAGACTGTGTTTATTTCATTCATATTTAGGATTGTTCATTTGTTCATTTTTTTTGTTTAAATAAAGTTTATTTTATTGTCATGGCTTGAGCGCACTGACGTCACACGTCCCGCGTCACGTCCTGCGTCATCCTCCCCGTTGAACCAGGAAGTGGCGGCGGATTGGTCACGCCAGCGCCGAGTTAAGGTATTTAAATGCTCTGGTTTATGTATTTCTATTCACCTTGAGAAAAGGCCATAAGCCGAAACGCGTAGGTGTTCTGTTTTTGTACGTTTGATCCATTAAACTTTTATTGTGGGAACGCACCTCTGTGTTAACTTTTGTCTTAGTGGAACCAGTGCTTCGTTTTTGTTTCTCTCCTTGTTCCTGTTCATCCATTACAACGGAGGCACGGTACACCCCAGGAGTTGTGACACATCAGGCTCTACAATTGCGTGAGTAATACTCTATATTGAGCCTTTTTTCACTCTCCTTTTCCTAAGTGGCTGCAAGGAATTTGTTTGTCGCCCCATGTTTATACCATGATGTTGTCGTAACGCTGGACACCGGCAGGTGTATACTGTCCTTACTTCATTGCATGTGGGACTTTATTTTCCAGCCACACATCTAACAGGTACATGGGTGCTACCTTATATTCCAGCCTTATTTTTGCTTTCTCTGGAGGGGTAATCCGCTATATACTTATAGATACTACCCATGTTTGCTGAGATTTTTTGTTTAGAGCACAATGCAACTTATTTTTACTTTAAAAAGTACAGCACACAAAAACAAAACAGCTTTTTGTCAGCATACAAAAACAAAATAGCTTCTTTTCAGCATGCAGGACACAGACAGTTCATCAAACATGTACTTTGAAAACAGACCTTGTAGCAGTAATCTTATTTTACTCCTGTCTCCTGACCAGCTAGCTCCCATGTGTGTCTAGCCTGGTGTTTTTAAAGCCCCTTGATGAGGCAGCTGGGGTCAGACTAATTAAGCAGCCCTCTCAACTGCACCTTAACCTCGTCACTGCTGCACTGCAAGCCTAAACATAGGTTTGCCAGGTATATGGCAGGTGACGTTTATTCACCCTGTCACAGTGCTACATGACGGATATGTACAGTACAAAGATGGCTATGTTGTAACAGAATTTAAATTTCCCTTAAGAAAAGTTACACAATGTAACAGTAATAAAGAATTTTATATGCAGAGCTATGTAATATTGTGAGAAAAACACATTTCGGGGTTAGCCTTTGTCAGGTATAAGAAGAATAAATTCTTTATTCTTGCTAGCAGTTTTTGCAAATGTTCTTGTTTTGAGTGCTGCAGGTCCCTTTGTTCCTTAATGGGGTATGGTGTCAGACCCAATAGGATCAGAACCCACAAAACCTTTGTTATTCAAGACAGCAGCTCTAGCACTGTGAGTTAAACCATTTTGTCTGCACTTTTGCATCTGTAATGTTCTTGGAAGTGTATTGTAGTATGTAATGCAATATAATATATAGGTGAAATAGCCTGCATATATTACAGGATAGACAGCATCATACCCAACTTTTTAAGTGGGGCAAAACGCTTATAGGAGAAATATTACAACAGCTTACTACAGTATGATCCTGGAAACAATACTGTATACTGTGAAATTGTATTCTTTTATCTTCTTTTGAGATGTTTGTGTCTTCACAGCAAGATTAAGCTCACATTGGCTTTTTTATTTGTGGTCAGTGTACAGATTACAATTTGTAATGATTAATTTAGATGTTATTTCATTTTCTTATATACAACATTGTAGTACTTATTGTAGTAGCATTATTTATTTGTGAACAATCAGTCAATAGATATTTAAAAAGCCTAGAAGCATGAATATTTCTACTGCTATATTTTGTCTCAAATTTTCATTAACTGTGGTTTAATCAATTGTTCTCAACTGTGTGCCATATAATTTTGTAAGTAATTGCTTTCGGTTGTAAATTGTTTCAGCACATTAGTCAAAATGGCTCAGCTTTGATTGCTTAATTAAAACCATTGTAAAATGGAGAAATCTTCACCAACTTTCATGTATTTACTTTTTCCTAACTCTAAACAGAAAATGTTCTGATTTCAGAATTAGCATTAACTGCTTCCAATGATCACTTAACACAATCATCACATATTAGTATACAAATGAGGTAACAAAGACACATAAAGGTGTAATACTTTAAACCAAAGATAATTAACAGTATGAGACACTTAAAAATGTCACAACAAGTGACTAGTGAAGTATTAGAAGAAATGGAGCCCACAGCCTTAAAAGACAAAGAGAGTGCCAGCTCCCAACATGTTGATTATGTGATTTTGTTTTTCTGCTTTTGTCTATCTTATATTGTATTATTACTGTACACTGAAAAGGGAAGGTAAAATGGGAAAATAGAAAAGTAGGACCTTAGAGCACAGTAGCTTGCCCAAAATATATCAGAAAAAATTACAACTACAAAATCTAGAAAATTACAAATTAATTTGAGGCAATTCATGATCCCATATAAGTTAAAAACCACAATACAAATACCAAAACTTTTTTTTTTTTAATATTCGTTCAAAACGCCATTGGACACTATGGCTTGTATTCTGTTTACTTGCAGGACTTGAAGTTGTAATTATTAAGGCTACTACCTCTCACACAACTGAGAAAGACTAATGGTGTCAAAACAGAATTGTCTCTCCACTGTTTAGTGTTCCACAAATGTTGTGTAGAAATTAATTGTTGTGCTCTTTGTAAAGTTAATAGGAATAGCTGTTTCCTTTTCACAGAAAGACAACCCACGTATATGTTGCACTGTAGGAATTATGATTTCACTTAGTAGAGCTCTAAGTATTGTTGATAAGTAGTACTGATTTTGCTGAGCATTCTGTTGGTGCAGCTGACAAAATGAACTGGATCCTTATAATAGAAATTCAGCTTGGATATACAGTAGCTATAAGAGTCCTAAATAACTGAACTCACATAATCCTAATTAACCAGTGAGTGGGTGCTATGTTATGTGGAATATGAGTCCTTGACAAGTGGCAGTAAAACAAGTGTGAAATGGAGAGAAAATACTAGCGATCTCGCTGTCTCACTGTCCAAAATGTCCATTTGAGGTACAGATGCAGCGGCCGTTAGCCGAATATTTTACGATTTGTATTCCTTTGCATACCCAGGTTGTGCCTCATGATTTCTTCAAACTTTCTCACGTTAAGACGTGTGTTTTCTAGTGTTTTATCGGGTGTTGTGGTCTTAAAATCTAAAAATCTGGAGGGGCGTGTCCAGCAGCCGAGCAGAGCGGTTGCACAGCTAGAGAGCTCCGTGCAGGACCACGGGGAATGTGGCTGTGGGACCCACAGGAGTTCCTCAAATCATCCCCAGACAAACGGGGAACCCCGGGCTCCTACTCGACGCCTGCTCCCACCAACGAGCGGTGGCAATAACTCCGGCAGAGACCGGAGAAGCTCAGGCTCACCACCGCCCACGGGGGCAACAAGATGGCGCCGGCTAGCTCTGCTCTCCCTGAGGAGAGATTGTGAGAAGGGAGGGGGCAGCCGGAGCAACCTGACGGCACCGAGCACCAGATAAGCCACCCTAGAGGTGAAGAACAGGCGGTGGGTGCTCGGGAGACGGCTGGAGTGACACCACCCTCCCCACCGGAGCTCCGGGGATCCAGAGCCCCCACCTCTCCTGGGGCCACAGAGCAGATGCTCTGCTGGGTGGTAGAGAGAGCAGCTACTACCCCTCCCCAGCACAGTCACGGGACTGTGGATGTGAGCCCTGGCAGGCCGGCTGGCCCGTGCCTCCCAGTCCCAGGACCCAAGATGGCTGCTGCCCACAGGAGTGAGTGAGGGAGCTAAGGGAGATGTGGCAGACAACGGATGGGACGGCTGTCTAGACGAGGTACAGTGACCACAGGAGGGTTACCACCACTATATAGGCCAAACAAAATGACAATATTGCCACATACTAGCAACATTCACTAAAACTGCCCTAAAGCAAACTAAAACAAACTGGAAGTGCAAGGCAGCAACAGAACTGTAGAAAATGCCAAACGCAGCAAATAAAAAACCTACAGTACCTGAAAACACACTTACAGAAGTTCCGACGATCGGAAGCTGTACCAAAGCATACAAGCGCAGCGGATTCGCAAACACTATCTCACTCCCCGCAAGGCTCGCCTGGGCAGGGAAAAGAAAAATACTCTGTAATGGGTGAGTGACAGATAGAATATGCTACAAAGGCTGATCTGACAAAACCAAAGATGACATACAAAAACTGTTAACGGACTTAACGCTGATGCTTAAAACCGAACTGTCTAAGATCAAAAAGGATATTGTTACTCTAGGAGACAGGGTAGATGAGCTGGGGAAAGAAGTTGGAACAGTCTCAACAGTGCAGGAGTATGTAACTCACAAAGTGCAGGAACAGGATGAGACTATACAGAATATGCTCTTGCATATAGAAGATTTGGACAATAGGGGAGACCCTCCAATGTAAGGATTAGGGGTATACCTGAAACGGTGGAACCCTAAGAGTTAGTCCCATATCTACAAAAACTATTCTCTCACATGACGGATGAAACACTGGAACGGACCTGGAAGATTCGGTTATGACATTTCTGGGGATACATTTGTTCCCCTGATTTGTTAGGTTCTGATTTTTCTTTCTTGCCGTACATGTTTGTTCCTGATTTATTCCCTTTATTTGTGCATTTGCACCTCATTAGGGTCTGGTTTTGCCATTTTCTTTGAAGCATGTTTATCTGAGGTGTCTCTAAGGTTCCGTTGCTTTTAAACTGTCTTTTTATATTTTTTGTGTTTATTCATAAATCTGTCTCATTTTGGTATTTTGAGTGCATGTTTTGGTCATGTTTTTCTTTTGCGTTTTTCTATATCTTTTGCCCTATAGCACCGCCAGTAGCATTACTTTGCTATATTTCTGGCTTTTTTGATTACCATTTTATACATTTTGGGTGATTTGATTGCAGTATATTTTGTGTGTTTTGAGATGTGTGTGTTATATATAATATATATATATAGGCAATACGATACTGCACGTGGACGAATATCAGAGGCAGCACTCCAAATGAATATCAAAAATCATGTATTTGTTCAACAAAACATCATATCCAACGTTTCGGTCCTCAAATGGGACCTTTGTCAAGGTGATGATTAACAGAGTGAACTACACTGGCGACACACTTTATTCGAGCTCGGCTAGTCCCACGAATTCGGGTATACCCGGGTGTATTGAGGTTTGTGACTGTTTTCTGCCCGAGTGCATTGAGGTATTTTCCAGGCAGGGATTGAAGCATTTTATTCCCGCTGGCTGCAATACTGCACAGTATATATATATATACTGCATTACAATTCATGAATTTATGCCATCTGGTAGACACGCGAAGCATTGCAGCCTATTAAATCCTAATCATTATCATTTAACAGATCAGCCGCCCGTCAGCCAGGCATGAACCCAGGCTGGGAAGGCAAACACAACGGGGCTTGTCAGAGGTGAGGAGCGGCGCATTCCAGGTATCTGCCAGGTACATACTGGGTATTTGCTCGAATAAAGTGTGTCGGTGCAGTAAGAACACATATAAATACCCCCAGAAACCCCAAAATCTACAGGTGCAGCATATAAATTGATTACAACAAAAATCACATCCATAATGTTAAACCCCTGTGTCCTGTCAGTGTATCAGCCTTCTCTGCAGCTCCTGTTTATTTCCTGATATATAAAACGCATATGCTGCACATACACCAGTAGATGGTTAATTACAGAGACCTGTGGAGGTCATAGCAATTACTATGGTTGTGCGTTTCATTGATGGAACGCATGACGCATCATAAAGAAAATCACTGCACATGCGAGATCGCTAAAATGAAAAATATACTATAAAACTATAAAAAGAACAATCCACTTATGTAGCAATGCTGCCCATACCTCACACAAGCCTCCGTTTATACATAACATGTGTGATCTGCATCCACGAGTGGCATGTTATGTATAAACGGAGGCTTGTGTGAGGTATGGGTAGCATTGCTACATGATACACTGACAGGACACAGGGGTTTAACATTATGGATGTGATTTTTGTTTTAATCAATTTATATGCTGCACCTGTAGATTTTGGGGTTTCTGGGGGTATTTATATGTGTTCTTAGTTCACTCTGTTAATCATCACCTTGACAAAGGTCCCGTTTGAGGACTGAAACGTTGGATATGATGTTTTGTTGAACAAATACATGATTTTTGATATTCATTTGGAGTGCTGCCTCTGATATTCGTCCACGTGCGGTATCATATTGCCTATTTATTTGTACAGGATTTGCACCCATTCTTTCTATTCAGACGGAGTGCCTATGGTTCTTTATTAGCTGCTATATATATATATATATATATATATATATATATATATATATATATATATATATATATATATATATATATATATATATATATATATATATATATATATATATATAGGAAACCAGGTGTCCCACCAAGGAGACAAAAAACAGCACTCAAGGTATATTGCAAAAGTGTATTTGAAAAAAAACAGGCACATATAAATCCAACGTTTCGGTCCTGTATAGGACCTTCCTCAGGGGCGTATATTGTGGCAGGACGGCCTCGCGGCGGGGTCAGTAAGACGCTTGACACGATGGGAAACTTTAAACACTAGTGGTTTATTAGCCACAACCAAAATAAGTACGGGTGCACTGTCCCTTTAAGAAACTACTTTCTTGCAAATTAAAGCCTAGTCCCGTTAGGGACACTAACTCACTTCTTGAGCCCTTACTAACAGGACAGCCAGCTAATCTGGTCATGCCCAAAACATGCTACACAAACGATAACCAATAAGCATAATAAGAATAAAGTCTTATCTGTTTCAGCTCCAAACAGCAAACAGGAACACGGTTCCGGGGAGCAGGCTGTGTCCAACCTCGCAGCAATGTTTATCTTTATCCTGGGTTGGGGTCCCAGCTGGTCCCAGCAGCAAAGCTCCTCACAGGACTGGGGACCAGAGCAGCAGCAGCTGCTACGGCTTCCAAGCCGGGAGAGTTCTCTCCACCTTCCTGTGGAAAAACAAGCTCTCTGTGTGTGTGTCACTTCCTGATTTTAAACCTGCAGTCTCTCAGGTCTCCTGCTTAATAATGCTGCAGGTGTGCTTCCTTCTGTCTGAGGAGATTAACACTCTGTGGACTGGCTGCAGCGTCTCTCCATTCACTATTCCAGCCTACTGAGTCAGTGACTCTGTCACATATCCCTCTCCCCAGCGAAACATTGTCCTGTGGAGTGGCCCGTGCACCATTCCCATGCACCAGCATTTTTGGCGAAAATGTCTGATGTCGGCCCTACCCTCCCCCTTTTTTTTTCCTTGCCTTCCAATTTAGGCATTTTCTTTTTTGGGTAATTACCAGGCCATCTGGGCCTGAACACTCATCCTTCTCTACCTCTTTCTCTTGTGCCGTCCTGAGTCTAGGGTTGAAGCTCCGCCTTTGTTGTGTCCCCTTTTGCAAATGTCCCCAAGCCTCCTGCTGTCTATCAGCTATCTCTGCCTTCTTCCTCTTGGGCTCAGAGTCTCCCTTACCCTGTAGAAGAGCCAAGACCTCAGTTAGCTCATAGTATTCACTCACCAGTGCTTGTCCTGCTTCTCCCTCTGTTTTTTGACCTTCCTCAAAGGTTTTTTGTACTTCTTCGTCTGAATCAGAAGTCTTCCTGGCCCTTTTCTTAGAAGAACCCACACAGATTAATGCTTCCCATGATACAGAGCTGTCAACATTTTTCTTATCTTCCGGGCTCTTTTCCAGCTTTTGTTCCTCACCATTTTCTTTAGCTTCCTCTTGATTTTCAACAGAACCAGCACTACCAGTAGAGGACATGGTAGCTCTCTTTTGCTTTTTCAACCTCATCTTCTTTGTCACTTTCAGAAGGCAGCTTTGCATGCTTTTTAGGGGTGACCATTTTTTTAAAAGAGGCCCATGGTGTAATGCCTTCCTTCTTTCTTTCTCCATCAGAAGTGGCCCCTTCACCTTCTGTTTCAACAGACTGTGCTGTGTTTCCCATTACATTTTCTGTAGGAGAGGTCTCTATAGACTCATTAGGAGAAGAGGGCGAACTGTCTCCTCCATCTACCTCTGCAGGATCACGAGACTCCAATGAGACAGGTACTTGTTCTGTCACATACTCTGCCTTTGTCTCTTCTTCCTTCTTTCCTTTATGCTTCTTGCCTGAAAGCTTCTTTAAACCAGATCCAGTGAAAAGCTTCCTTAGAGGGCTACCTTGAAGCTTAGCCTTCTCTTGTGAAGACAGTAACTCCGCTTCAGTGGTGATGGCTTCTGGACCTTTCTCCATCAGCGTATTTTTAGTGTTGGTTTTCACCTCATTTATCTTTATAACTTCAATTTGGGTGGGGGTCTTATCAACCCTAAGTGCACCCCATGATGCTGCTCTATTACCGTCGGCAGACTCGTAGGCTTGGGCCTTTCTTTCTTGTCCCTTTAATTTACTCCGTTGGGAGTGTTGCTGGATAACCTGTGATGTCTTTCTCATCTTATTTTCCAACTGAGCGGTGTCCAACATAGCCACATGCTCAGTCTTTAGGGCCTCGAGTATCTCGTCCAGGTCACGCTTTTGTTTCTCCGCCAACTTGCGGCCAGCACGCTCAGACTCCAGGTCCTTCCTCAGGTCATGAAGCTGTCCTTCTGCATATCTTTTTTCACTCAGTGCTGC
This sequence comes from Ascaphus truei, assembly GCF_040206685.1. Lineage (NCBI taxonomy): Eukaryota > Metazoa > Chordata > Amphibia > Anura > Ascaphidae > Ascaphus > Ascaphus truei. The sequence continues at coordinate 88,546,217 of NC_134485.1, forward strand.
TGCCAGTTCATCCTCTTTGGCGTTGAGTCACGACTCCACATCTCTTAGCAGGTTCAGCGCAAGGCTTAAATCTGTTTCTTTTCCTCTATTTCTGACCTGCAATTGCCTGTGCTCCTCCCAGACCTTGTCCAGCTCCAGCTGCAGTCGGTCCCTCTCATTAGCCGTGTCGTCCAGCAGCCTGTGGGTATCAGCCATCTCGATTTCATAGCGCAATGTCAGGCAAGCCACCTGACGGATGGTCACCTCCTCCCTCTCGGCGAGTTGTATTTTGCGCTCAGCAATCTGCGTCTGCAGCTCTTCAATTTGATCCTGCAAATCCCCTCTCAGGGCCTTCGCCTCTTCCCGGTGCTTGCTCTGGGCTTGCGTCAGCGCCACCTTCATCTTTTGGAGCTCTGAAGTTTTTGTCGCCAGTATCGCCGCTGTTCTGTTTTCCAGGCTTCTTTCTCCTTGGTATACTGACTCATGGAGATGGAGTTGCCTCTCTGCTTCTCCAGCTCTTGCTCCAGTCTCTGGACCTTTTCGCGCTCCCTCTCACACAGAATCAGCTGGCTTTCAAGCTCCGCCCCCAGCGATGCTCTTGTGGCGTACAGCGTGGCCCTCAGCTCCTCATGCTGTTCTGTGGGGACATACTGGGTACTCAGCCGTTCCTGTAGCACTTGCTGCTTCTCCTTGGCCGCTTGCAGACTTGCATGTAGCTCTTGTAGCTGGCTCTGCCATTGGTGCGCTGCTTGTGTGTGCTGCTCCAGGGAGACACGTTGCATCCTCTCTGCATTCTGCAGTGCTTCCTGCACCTCTAATTTTTCTTGCGCCAATTGCGCCTTCACTTTCTGCGCTTGGTGAAGCTTCTCAGTCCCATCACTGACCTGACCGGTCAGGTTTAAAACCTCTTCTTTCAGGTTTATATTCTCCATTTTCACAGTCTCTATATCCCTTAGGACCGTCTCATTGGCTTTCTTCAAAGTACCCAGCTCTGTTTTGAGCGTGCTAGCTTCTTGGTGAGAAACTTCTAAGTCTTTGATGAAGTTTTGCACATCTCTCTGGGACATCTGATAGCACAGTCTCCAGTCAGGACTTGTTCTCTCTGATTCCATGTTAGCAATTGCGGTGTTGGCTTTATTCAAGCTTGTCGTCAGCTCCTCCAACTCACTCCGCAAGAGTTGCTTTGTTTTCTTTAAAGCAGCATACTCTTGTATAGCTGGGAGTATACACCTCTGTACCTCTGCATTAGCTTCTCGCTCCTTATTCAATTGTTTCTGCAAGACATCATAATCACGCTGGGCAGTTTGGAGTGCAGAAATTAAGGCCTCTTTTCCCTGGATCAAGGATTCAGCTTCCCTTTGCTCCTCCTTTTCCTTTGCCACCGTTCCTGTGACAATTCTGCCCATCACTCTGGTCTGCAGCACATCTCGGTGGTTTGCTGACGCCTGTTGTCCTGATATCGCAGGCTCAAGTGGTTCGGTCACTTCCTCTGTGACTTGAGAAATATTTTACTTTTTCTTCTTTCTCTTTGTTTTATTAGTTCCAAAGATATCAGTGGTACTGGGCACACACACACTGGACACTTTTGCAGCATCCATCTGCGGGTTCGTCTCTCTTCTCGGGGCCACATATGTGTCGTCATCATAATCATCATATGGCCTGAAGGGACACTGTTATGTATAGTTATGTACATTGCAAAACTGACAAATGACGGCGGCAATTTTAAAACCCCGTTTTTTTTTTCACACCCGACGAGGCAGACTTTGCACAACACACGTAAGTTGTTCTTGCTTTACAATATTTGAACCTTCTGGGTTCTTCTTAGGGCAACTTCTTTGCAAAATTCATTTTCACTTTCTTTTTTTACCAGACAGGGCAACCTTTGCTCACAGCACTTGCTAGCTGCAAATTCACTCGCTTCAGCAAAAGGCAGTAGCTTTACACAGCAATCCTTTCATTCCCGATGGGGCAAAATTTACACTCAGCGCTTGCTAGCTGTAACTTCCATGCTTCAGCAAAAATCATTTTTTTTTCCGCTTGAGTTCAGTGTCTCAACACATCTTCATCTACTGACCCCCAGAGGCGTAACATCCCACTTCTGACACCACCTGTGGCAGGACGGCCTCGCGGCAGGGTCAGTAAGACGCTTGACACGATGGGAAACTTTAAACACTAGTGGTTTATTAGCCACAACCAAAATAAGTACGGGTGCTTTAAGAAACTACTTTCTTGCAAATTAAAGCTTAGTCCCGTTAGGGACACTAACTCACTTCTTGAGCCCTTACTAACAGGACAGCCAGCTAATCTGGTCATGCCCAAAACATGCTACACAAACGATAACCAATAAGCATAATAAGAATAAAGTCTTATCTGTTTCAGCTCCAAACAGCAAACAGGAACACGGTTCCGGGGAGCAGGCTGTGTCCAACCTCGCAGCAATGTTTATCTTTATCCTTTGTTGGGGTCCCAGCTGGTCCCAGCAGCATAGCTCCTCACAGGACTGGGGACCAGAGCAGCAGCAGCTGCTACGGCTTCCAAGCCGGGAGAGTTCTCTCCACCTTCCTGTGGAAAAACAAGCTCTCTGTGTGTGTGTCACTTCCTGCTTTTAAACCTGCAGTCTCTCAGGCCTCCTGCTTAATTAGGTTGCAGGTGTGCTTCCTTCTGTCTGAGGAGATTAACACTCTGTGAACTGGCTGCAGCGTCTCTCCATTCACTATTCCAGCCTACTGAGTCAGTGACTCTGTCACAATATATATATATATATATATATATATATATATATATATATATATATATATATATATATATATATATATATATATACACACAGCATGGATACATTCACTAAAAAAAATCAGGCTCAGTTGAGAATATCCTTAAACCTTTAGTCACAAACACCAACAGCTTCATACAAGATACCCACAGATTTTCTCAATAACCTTAACAACATCAACCAACTACCATCAAACACACTGCTAGTTACCATGGATGTAGAATCCCTTTACAGCAACATCCCCCACAAGGATGGAATTGAGGCATGCTTGCAATTCCTTACAACATCTCCCCTGGATCAGAAATACAGCACTGATGTAATTACCAAACTGATAGAATCCATCCTCACACATAACTACTTCAGCTTCAACAAGGAAATGTACTTTCAACTAATGGGTACTGCAATGGGTACCAAGATGGCACCAAAATATGCCAATCTTTTCATGGCAAATCTTGGACAAAGATTCCTAACTACATGCCCCCACAAACCCTACAAATACTACAGATACATTGATGACCTGTTTATAATATGGTCAAAGGGTGAAGGAAACCTAAAACAATTCCACGAGTCCCTGAAGACATTCCATCCATCAATTAAACTCAAAATTGATTATTCTGCAAACCTAGTAAACTTTCTAGACACAACAGTAACACTGAAATATAGCAAACTACACACATTTGTATACAAGAAACCAACAGACAGATGCAGTTACTCCACAACTCCATCTTCCATCCCACTCATACAAAACAAGGTATCATACACAGCCAGGCTATAAGATACAAGAAAAGAAAATAGATGCGCCAAACGTGTTTAAGTAGATTCTAGACTTCAGTCCCACACAAAGTGTTAACCTGCTGCCAGAGTTTCTTAGAGGTGATTCCCCAACCTCTATATGTAACAATCTTAAAGAGCGGGGGATCCTCCGGCGCATGATTCCACTTGTGACTCCGGGACACATGTAATACAAATGGAGAAAGGGACCACAATCAGGAGTAGTTAGAGTACAATAACAAATATATAGGTTTCTATTAGGAACACACTTACATAGGGATAATGAATCTTCCGTAGGGAAAAGGAGGACCTCTGGGTGATACCTCAAAATTAGGAAAGAGAAAGGAACATAGTATAACACTGTTTTATTAACAAACGATATTAAAAAGAGATTGGGAACTCACAAACGGCAACAGATAATGGCATAGAGAGGAGGTGTCTCCAAATTCCACAGACCGTCTTCCAGAGTCTTTAACTGTCAATGTGGATTCTGCTCCAGTCGGTTTGGTGTTGTTGCAGGAGGGTTGGTAAACAGCAGCGGTGGGTCTTCCGGTACTCGTGCACAGACCGGATTTCTTCTCGCTTGTCACTCTCCTTGTCTCAGCTCTCGCCTTCCGCGCATGCGCATGCGCTCTGGTCGCAGTGCTGACCAAACTGGAATTGAGCTCTTACTCTTCTATACGGTGGCCTGTGTTGTGCAAAGTTCGTCAGACGCGTTTCGCAAATTAGCTTCCTCAGTGACGTTGATCCATACGGGGTAACAGCACTATTTGTATCCTGAAAACTTTAATCAGTCCAATCATATCTTACTTCATTACTACTCTCCTTCTATACATCATTGATAGCAGCCTTATTTCAATCAATGTTCTACACTAATAAACATATTGAATATACATACATGGCAAAAATATCAATTCGATCTTAACTTATATACTTTATATTAAAAACATAATTTACATACTTTATTTAAAATTCACATATATTCACAGTATCTTTCCATATTATGCTAGTACTAAACGAATGTTCCCAAAAAAGAGAAATCAACTAAAAATGTTTAGGGGGGGAATGATTTCTGCTTTAGATAAATGCAGTAACTTCTATCTCTAAATTTAACCCTTTGGGTGTCAGGGTTTGGAGGGTGAAAATCCAAAAGGATTCTCTTTTGGATATTTTCTGAATGAAGTCACCCCCCCTCCAATCTGCTTTAACCTGTTCTATGCCCCAAAATTTTAGGCAAGCTGGATTCTTGTTATGTGTGTTCTTGTATTTTTGGGCTTCAATAAAAATTGGAAATGACGATGTCCTATTAGATGGCGCAAAATGTATACCTCTGCTTAGGAGTGAGAAGATTAACTCTTAAGAGATACTTTGCTAAAACTAACCAGGTTCAAAGAGATGTAGCTATGGTAAATACAAATGACACAAATGATCAATTTACACATACGTTAAAAAAACCTTCAAAATTTTATCCGAGTTATTGCAAAGGTCCATACCTGGAGACATTCCAGAAACTAATCGAGGAGGATCTAAAAACAATAGACGATAAGAAAAATAAAAGAAGACCAAACTTGTCCAAGAAAGAAAGAAAGTTTTAGATCATCTCTCTGAGAACAAGGAAATAGTAATAAAACAGGCAGATAAGGCGGGAGGTGCAGTTATCTTAGACACAGCAGACTACATAGAAGAAGCAGAAAGGCTATTGGGAGATATAACCACATATAAAAAGTTAAAATCTAACCCTAATGTAACATTCACACAGGAGATGTTGTCCCTGCTAGATGATGGTTTAAAGAAAGGTATTCTTTTGAAAAAAGAATACGACTTTATTAAGACAGAGAATTCTAAGATGCCTGTCTTTTATTACCTCCCAAAATTACATAAGTCACTAACCAAACCCCCCGGTAGGCCTATAATTTCGGGGATAGGCTCATTGACGCAAAACCTATCATCTTACATAGGCACATTATTACAGTCCTCAGTAAAGAAATTACCGTCATATCTAAAGGATACCACTCAAGTAATACAACTTTTAGAACAAGTTGTTTGGCAACCAGACTTTCTGCTAGCCACTTGTGACATCACATCCCCCCTATACTTACAAAGACCATGTGCAGGGCTGTGATGCCACAATGTACTGCCTGAATAAACACGAAAGTATGGTTCCAACACAATTAGAATTCATAATAGACGGGATCATATTCATTTTAAATCATAATGTTTTTTGGTTTGGGGGAGACTTTTATCTTCAAACAAGGGGAACCGCGATGGGCACCAGGTTTGCCCCCAGTTATGCAAATCTCTTCCTTGGGTGGTGGGAAGACCAAGTTATTTGGGCCAACAAGGTCTGGGGAACAAACCTGGTGCTCTATCGTCGGTACATCGACGATATTATTATCATATGGAAAGGGGATTTTACATCATTACAATAATTTTTTAACATGATCAACCAGAATAATTTTAACCTAAATTTTACCCATAATATTAGACCATTAAAAGTAGAATTTTTAGATTTGGAGATTTTTATAGAAACAGGTCATATCAATACAAGAACACATTTTAAATCAGTTAATTGTAACAATTTTATTAAAGCAGATGGTTGCCATAAAAAGGATTGGCTGGAAAATGTCCCATGTGGAGAATTTAGACGTTTAAAACGCAATTGCACAAAAAAAGAAGACTATGAGGACAGATTGTGCCTATGAAAGAGAGATTTTTAGAGAAAGAATATATAATAAATACGATAGAAACAGCAATTGAAAAAGTAGGTGAGCTAAATAGAGCAGATATGCTAACATATAGAAAAAAGGAAACAGAGAACCAGATTGAGAAAAACTTTATTCCTTTTATAACTACATTTAGCACACAAGCAAACCAAATTAAGGGTATTTTAAGAAAGCATTGGCATATTTTAAAACAAGACCATTGGTTAAAAGAAATAATAGGTGAGAAACCTGATGTGATTTTTTCCAAAGCACCAAATTTGAAACAAAAATTGGTGCCTAGTTATCTCCCCCAAAACAGAACCAATGTTGGCTGGATAAACTCTCCAAAGGCTTCACGAAATGTATAAACTGTAGAGCTTGTAGGCACAATGCACAATTAGGCACAAAAATTATCTCTTTTAAATGTTCTATTTCATCAATTAATTACCCCATCAAATCAAATATCACATGTAATAGTAAAGGGATAGTTTATGTCTTACAATGTGGATGCAATTTACAATATGTGGGGAGAACAAAACGGAAATTAAAAACACGGATAGGAGAATATATTAGGAACATTATTAATGGCCTGGAGACACATAGTGTGTCAAATCACTACAAGAAGACACATAACAAGAATCCCGCTTGCCTAAAATTTTGGGGCATAGAACAGGTTAAAGCAGATTGGAGGGGGGGTGACTTCATTCAGAAAATATCCAAAAGAGAATCCTTTTGGATTTTCACCCTCCAAACCCTGACACCCAAAGGGTTAAATTTAGAGATAGAAGTTACTGCATTTATCTAAAGCAGAAATCATCCCCCTCTAAAACATTTTTAGTTGATTTCTCTTTTTTGGGAACATTCGTTTAGTACTAGCATAATATGGAAAGATACTATGAATATATGTGAATTTTAAATAAAGTATGTAAATTATGTTTTTAATATAAAGTATATAAGTTAAGATCGAATTGATATTTTTGCCATGTATGTATATTCAATATGTTTATTAGTGTAGAACATTGATTGAAATAAGGCTGCTATCAATGATGTATAGAAGGAGAGTAGTAATGAAGTAAGATATGATTGGACAGATTAAAGTTTTCAGGATACAAATAGTGCTGTTACCCCGTATGGATCAACGTCACTACGGAAGCTAATTTGCGAAACGCGTCTGACAAACTTTGGACAACACAGGCCACCGTACAGAAGAGTAAGAGCTCAATTCCAGTTTGGTCAGCACTGCGACCAGAGCGCATGCGCATGCGCGGAAGGCGAGAGCTGAGACAAGGAGAGTGACAAGCGAGAAGAAATCCGGTCTGTGCACGAGTACCGGAAGACCCACCGCTGTTGTTTACCAACCCTCCTGCAACAACACCAAATTGACTGGAGCAGAATCCACATTGACAGTTAAAGACTCTGGAAGACGGTCTGTGGAATCTGGAGACATCTCCTCTCTATGCCATTATCTGTTGCCGTTTGTGAGTTCCCAATCTCTTTTTAATATCGTTTGTTAATAAAACAGTGTTATACTATGTTCCCTTCTCTTTCCTAATTTTGAGGTATCACCCAGATGTCCTCCTTATCCCTACGGAGGATTCATTATCCCTATGTAAGTGTGTTCCTAATAGAAACCTATATATTTGTTATTTTACTCTAACTACTCCTGATTGTGGTCCCTTTCTCCATTTGTATTACATGTGTCCCGGAGTCACAAGTGGAATCACGCGCCGGAGGATCCCCCGCTCTTTAAGGCTATAAGATACCACCGCATATGCTCTGACACTGGAGACAGAAACAGGCATCTCACAACCCTAAACGAATCGTTCAGACAGAAGAGATACGAACCACAGAGCATTGCCAGAACTATTACATCTGCACTAAAAGCCCCACGAGAAAACCTACAACAATACAGACAAAGAGAACCTACCACACGGATTCCACTAGTGGCCACATACAACCCTACCCTAGAGGGAACACGAAAAATAATCAAAGATCTACAACCCATGCTGGAAAAGGATGTGACATTAAAATAAATCTTTCCCAAACCTCCCATTCTTGCGTTCCGACAACCACCAAACCTCAAATAGAAATTAGTCAACAGAAAACTTCAAGAACGAACTTTTCACACTGATAATGGCACAAAACAAAAACACACGTAGCAAACTCTGCAAACATATATGCCAAGATCCCACAGCCAGTCACAGCAATGGAACACTCAATGTTAAAGGATCATACAGCTGCACATCCAGAAATGTGGTTTATATGATTCAATGCAATAAATGTGACTAAGGATGCTACTATACATTGGGGAAACCAGCCAAAAACTTCTAGGCAGAATGAATATGCACAGACACTCTATACAACACCACGAAGAAGGAAGATACTGTTTACCAGTGGGACATCATTTCTCACAACCAGATCATTCCATAAATGATTTAAAAATCTAAATCTTCGCAGGAACGTTCAAGAAGCCAAGAACAGAAAACCTTTGAGTTGTGAATGATAAGACTCTTTGACACCAAAACAAGTAAACTTAATGCAGACATGGGGTTTCTCACACACTATCATAATTTGTTGTAATGGTCCTCCCTGCCACTGTGCCATCCTATACCTTTCCCCCACCCTCCCCCCCAGCATACTCTTCCCCCTCTGTGCTGCTGTGAATGTACAGCCCCCCCCATCCCTAATTCTCACCTTCCATATTTCTATTTTACCACCCTTCCAGTGCCTTCTAACATACCTCCCCCACCCCACCTCATATACATCTCTCTGTTCTTTATTCTTCCCATTCTTTTTTTCCTTTTCCAATCCCTGTCTAAGTCATAGAAACCTTTTGTATATCAGTATTGTTTGACCTGAGGAAGAGAGGAAAACTCTCGAAAGCTTGTCCTATGACATAAATTGTTAGTTCAAATAAAAAAGGTATCACCTAATACTGAAGAACCCATTTATTCTACACTATATAACACATACACGCGTATACCCCCATATCATTTTTTCTTATTAGGCTATTCGGCTCAAGGGACAAAGTTCTACTGGGCCTAAATGCCATAGGAAGGAGAACAAGAGGACTCAGCCTAGTCAATAGAAATGAGATGATAGCAATCTCCTCATTTAGTCCATTGGGTCCAGTAGAACTTTGCTGCTTGAGCCGAATAATGTACTAAGAAAAAATTATATGGGGGTATATACGCATGTATGTGTATGTGTGTATAAACACACACACACACACACACACACATACACACACACACACATATATATGTAACAGGGTACGTCTTTTCTGTCTGTCTTTCCTCACCCTGTTATCCTTGTTATGTAAGTCCTGTTAGCTCCAGGCAGTAGCAGTTAAATCTGTGGGCTCTTGTTCCCCCTCATGCTCCTCCTTTGAGTGATAGAAGTAAGGTGGTGACTCATGGCCTGTGTAAGCCTATATGGGATAGGTATAGACCATGAGCCCACCCCTTCTTGATCCTCCTAGGAAGGAGTGGCCAATTTAGTTTAGTCCTGGTTCTCCTCTTGACGAGAGAGGAGTCCTGTTCCTGCTCTGGCAGAGAGATGAAGCAGAGGGCTGTCAGTCTCTCCTATGGCAGGATGAGCATGCCCACCCTCAGTTTTTGGACTGAGGGAACATCAGACTCAGCCACAGAGTTCCCATATACTACCAGGGGCAAAGCACCATCCAGAGGTATGGAACTTTTGAGACCTTGCATCGCTGTGAGAAGATCTGCAGTGTATGCCACCCAATAAAGACCCTGTTCAGAATATACCCCTGTCTGAGTATCAGTCCTTGGGCAGGGTAGAAAGAGTGCAATAGTGGGGGCTGACCTCTGAACTCCTTGGAGCCCACTACTGCTGGAGGCGCAAGCACCAAGAGAAAGAACTAAGATGAAATCCAAAAGCCTGTCCTGGTCTCCACAACAACGCAGACAGCTCAGATCTCCTGGAGCCAACAGGTATGCCTCAGCACCACACGGTAACAAAAGAGTGTATATATATATATATATATATATATATGTGTGTGTGTTCGTGTGTATGTATGTAGTCCATATTTGTGTTGTCTAATTATTGTGACAGCTCTAATATTTGTATTATTATATTATTGATACACTCTAGTAAGAAAATTTACAGTGTCATTTGAACATTGTTTATAAGAGACAAACAGCAGATAGAATTATTTAATATACATTCTATAATTTCCTTGATCTAGTCTCATTATTTTGCTTATTAAGCCTCTTTTCTTTCCTTTTTCTTTTGTTACTATATATTATGTTAACTTTATTACTTTACAGTCCTAAAACGGTGTGTGCCTAGAATTACATACAGTATTGATACATTTCAAAAAGATTAATATTTTCAGACTACTGTAAATGTTTTCTTAAAGCTTAACCACAATTTTGAGTGAGCAAAGAACAGCAGTGCGTTACAGATACACCGTGGCATTACAAAATCTTAGCCATTTTGGATAGCTTCTATAAATCACCTGTCAAAAGGCCATTGGGTCTGTGCCCCATACTTTTTTTTCTTTTAGTGCATAATCCTCTGGAAACTATTTGGCTAATTAGTGAAAACAAATCCATCGTTTAGTTTGTGGTCTTCATCCAGAACACATAATGATGTTTTATATTTCAAGTTCACTTTAGAAACTATCAATCTTACAGTACATAATGCTCTCTGTTTCCCTTTTCAAAGAACTGAGTTCTTGAGCCATATCTCTTGTTGACAAAGTGAAGTGGAGAAAGATGATAAGAAAATCTCATTGACACAATACATATTACATTTCATTTTAACCAAGTTCTGTGAAATGTGGTACTTCAGTTGAGAAGGTATATTCTCATTATAACCTTTATCAACACCATTCACAGGAAAATAGCCAAACAGAAACATTTCTATGTGAGTCATCATAGAACAATTGGAAAAGTAATGAGCTCTGTACAATGTGAAAGAAGTAAAGCTGTATTTAATGTCTCATTGCACTCATAGCTAATTACATATATTTATTACATTTCTTCCCCTTTTTCTCAAAAAAGAACAAAAAGAAAGGGACATACTGTATAGATACATCAAGTTGTGGTAACCTAAAAATGTGATATTAGCGCCAAAATTACCTTATTTTTATCGTGCAATACATCAAGATTTCACCACCAAAAATAAAGAACTTTTTATCGGATCCAATACACGTATCGGATCCAAGAAAAAAGGGCATAATACCTGTAAGTATAGATATAGGTATAGATATAGATATAAGTAAGTATAGATATAGGATATAGTATCTGTTGTCTAAATTTAGCATAGGTTGAACTTGATGGACCTATGTCTTTTTTCAACCTCATCTTCTATGTAACTATGTAACTATGTAACCTCATTTTTAAGGGAAAACTGCCATAAATTAAGTTTCAATATTTATCGGAATGGGAAGAACAGCAGAAATACTGAAAATATTTTATCACCTAGTCCAGGCTGGCTTTTTTCTTTTTTTATCCTATGCATATAATGGCCAATGTGCTGGCCATTATATACTGTATGTAGCCAAGATAATCTAAACAAATAGGAAATAGATGATAAAATAGTCATTACAATACATTACAGTACATTTTAACCCATTAGTAAACCAAGGAGCAACTAATCATGAGTTTCCATGACTAGCTGACCACAAAAGGATACAAAGGGGTTAATATGTTAATATAAACATAAAACTACACTGCAAACCCCCCTTGTCCACCTTAGTAAATTGCTAAGCAATTATTTACTAACCACTAAGGTAATGAAGGGGTTGACCCCTCCCCCCGCAAATTAAAAATACATTTTAAACATAGAACCATTGATTGTCACTGTAGATAACCTGCTCCTCTCAATAGGGTGCATATACAGCCACAATGACAATCAATGGTCAGCTTTAAATCAAAAATATATACATTAATAATATTAAAATACATTATTAACCCCCTTCATTGCCTTAGTGGCTAACTTCTTAGGTAATCAAGGGGTTAACCCCTCCCGCCATGCCCCAGAACAACTACCCCCATCAATCACCCCCATACCCCCAATAAAGGGAGGGAATATGATTCTTTCACTTTAATGTGACGTCACAGCACCCAAAAAAGTGAAGGCATCACAGGATGCATCAACCAATCCGGTTGCTTGATGTATCTTGTGATGTCATTAATGTTTGTTGAGAGATCATTCTCAACCAAAATTACTTCTGATCAAATGGCACATCAACCATTAGGATTGGTGGATGTACTATGTGACTGTCGAATGTGACATCACAGGCCTTACAATTGGACGATAAGTCAACATCTAGGAGAAGAAAGAAAAAACTAAAAAGAAAAGAACGAAGAAATAAAAACTACTCTATGGAGATTGCTTTTTCAACGGAGGATCTATTAGTTCAAGTCAAGTTGAGGATCCATCACCCTTAATCCAGGATGGGATCGGATCAGAAAAAGACCATCAGACCACTATTTTTCATGGTTTCCATTTTTTATTTATTTTTGTGCCATGGAGCAAGGATAATTTTTATGGTGTTTTTTTGTGTTTTTATTGTTCTTGACCATCGAGCATGGATTGTTTTGTGGAGTTTTTTATGGTTGAGTATCGGCCCTTTATTGGATTTTGCAGTGGCTCCTCTGATGATAAGGAATACGCCATCCCTGCAGGGATAAGTAACTTTTTTTTATTTATTTAGGGTGTTCATTGATTACCAAATTGCCTATCTAGGTCCCCATTGAGTAGGTGGGCACAGTGCCAATCAATGGATTTATTGGATTAGTATGTATTATGTTATCATGGATTGTAATGTATATTTTGTTTAATTTTTAATTTTATGCTTTTCAATGTGCAAAAGTCCTGTTAGGCACATTTGCCGGGGTGGAGGGGGGAGGGGACTCTGGGGGAAGGTGGTTAGGACTCCCAGGGCGGTTGCGGGGGAATTAATCCTATAATTATTAATATTTTAATATTGTTAAAGTATTGTTTTGTATTACAGGTATTCAGTGCCAATGTGGCTGTCTAATCCCCCCCATCCCCCATTGAGAAGACCAGGTTATCCACAATGACAATCAAACCCTAAAGTTCTTCTCACTAGAACATTTAGAAACTTTAACCCACAACAGTTTCTGGCTGCCCTTGGAACAGAATGGACCTAATTCCTGACCCTCCGATTCTGCACTCAACTATTTCCAATTGGAGTTCCTAAAACTCTGTGATACCCATGCTCCACTATGTAGAATAAGAGTACGGGGTCCCACCTTTCGTGGGTTACAACTGACGTCACAGCGCTCTACCATCTTAGGGATGCCTTGTGGAAAAGTTACAAAGTGACTGGCACTACCAATGATCTTAATAACTACAGATGCCTGCGGAAAATGTGCAGGAGGCAAACAAGACACGCAAAAGCACAATATTACTCTGACAATCTTTGCCAGAATACATCAAACACACAGATACCCAGCAAGCTCTCAGAAACCCCCCAACATTACCACAAAATATATATATGTATATAAGTGTCTAAAGGAGTGCTACTGGGCGTGGCTAATTGTATCAAACAAGAAACACAAAAGTCCAGAGCAACATCCAATTTGACAAAAATACACAGTGAAATACCTATACTGTATATCTCTTGAAAAAGGGTCATTTAGTTAAACTTTTTGCCAAAGTGTATAAGCCTGCGAGCCACTTTCATGGCATGACCAGTTCGCAGGTCCTAACACTAACTGATTGGCTTATACGCTTTGGCCAAAGTGTTAACTAAATTACCCTTTTTCAAGAGATATAAAGGTATTTCACTGTGTATTTTTGTCACATTGGATGTTGTTCTGGACTTCTTTGTTTCTTGTGTTACAGAATACATCAAACCCAGCTAACTTCTGGAAGGTTATCCACAATATATTCCAGCTGTCTAGCCATCAAGAACTATGCAATATCATTAAGGACGATATTACTCTGACAAATCCCACTGACATTGCAAATGCATTCAATGAATACTTTGTGGGTTGTGCTACAAACTTAAAAGCAAAACGCAACCCAAACCATAAATATGAACATCACTCTGAGAGTAATCTTACAGCCCACCCTCTCCCAACACGGCCCACAATTTTCAATTTGTCCCAGTATCTGAAGAGGAAATTTCAAACTATAACTAAGCAGCCAATATGGACCGGACTTACGGCAATCTATGTTCCTAAGACTTGGTGCCCCAACCATTGCCAAACCCATTGCTTCCATAGTCAACTCTATTCTGTCTGCAGGCCATGTCCCTAAGACCTGTAAAACTGCCAGGGTTGTCCCAATCTTCAAAAGTGGGGACAAAAACACGGTCTCAAACAACAGGCCAGTCTCTCTTCTCCCAATACTATCATGAAAAAATGTGTTCACTTCCAATTAAGCGACTACTATACAAAGACAAATTTCCCTAGCCAATTCCAATCTAGCTTTCACCCCAAGCACTCCATGGTAACTACCCTCTTAAAGGATTGTAATGAGATCCAGTGTGGAATGGAACTGGGACAACTTACTGCTGCAATATTCCTAGATTTTGCAAAGGCTTTTGATACTGTTGATCATGTTATCTTGCTAAACAAACTCCAGTGCTCTGGAATAGGGAAGCATGCTTTAAACTGCTTTCATTACTATCCATCAGGTAGATCCAACATGTGTCCATCTCAGGCTCTAACTCCAACCCCTTGAATATCACCTGCAATGTCCCGCACGGCTCTGTTCTGGGGTCCCTACTCTTCCCAGTGTTCATCAATGATCTTCCTACAGCTTGCAAGGGAGCTTCAATACACATGTACAGTATTCAGATGACACAATCTTATATGCACCTAGCCCTAGCCTCTCCGACTTTGAAAATGTTCAATCTGACATTTGAAGACTTGAAAATTTGATTTCCAAAAACAAACTTTTTTTAAACACTGACAAGACTGTAACAATGGTATTTGCGACCAAGGCTAAATTTTTAAAGCTTCCAATGAATGAGCTCCAGATCAGAACCGATTTTAATACCATCCTAGCCCCTGTTACTAGTTTCAAATATTTGGGCATATGGTTAGACTCCCATTTAACATTTGGGATGCACATTGGTACCCTGACATCCAAAACCTATGCCAAACAAGGTGTACTTTATAGGAACAAATCCTCCCAAGTTTTGTGTCACGCTGTGCTCATGACAAACTAGGCGGGGCCACGGTGCTGAGGTGGGAATGGATATTACACCACCCACAGCGACGAGGGCACGTCTTGTGTGTAGAATAGTCTGGATATCCGGGCCGGGGCAGGAGAGGTACGGGTAGTAGAAGGTACTGTTAGCCAAGTCCAGGGTTAGAGAGAGGAACGTAGTCGTATTACCGTAGGCCGAGATCGGGTGTGGAGAGAGTGGAGTGGTTGTATTGACGTATCCAAGGTCGGGAGCGGAGAGAGCAGAGTAGTCATATTGCCATATGCCAAGTTCGGGTGCCGGAGGTTCGGAGTAGTCGAGGAGGAAGCCGGTTCGGTACACAGGATCAGGACTGAAAGACAAGACAGGACTAGGGAGGCAAAGAGTAGTGAGAACAGCAACAGGTTCTATGCTCAGCCAAAATGCCAGTGGCACAGCTGAGCATATGTAGATGAGAGGGTCCAATGGCAGAACAGCAATGTGGAAGTGTGTGATTGAGTGAGGCTGTGACAGGAGACAGGTCCAGGTGAGCTCCCAGGGGTGGAGCTAGGGAGGGCAGAGTAGTGTCCATGCGCCTGATTGCACGTGTGCCGTTGTGCCTTTAAGAGGCTGGAGCGTGCTCCCGTGTGCGTGGTCGCGCCTCTGTGCAAGTGGTCGGGTACGCGCCAAGAGCCTGCACTATTTAGAAGTTGCCTTCATGCACGCGCCTTAGTGCGGCAGCATGGAGGGAGGCTGATGTGCATGGACCGGGGGGACCCGTGGTTGTACCGGTGAGAGGGAACAAGCCGATGGCGGCGTGACTCCCCGGGTGTTACAGTTTGCTGGTCAGTGTAACAAGTGATCACCACAAACAGGACGGGACAGCGAGACTGAGGTGGGGATAGTGATATACACCGACCTACAACCATGTAACCGGGTCCGGAGTGCAGAGTGAAGGTCGTGTAGCCGGGTTAGTGTAGGAGATGTCAGAATTGTCGTGATCCTCGCCGTGGTCTGGGGTTGGAGAAGTCGGATGGTTGTTGTGCGTAGCCGGGATCCAGGAGTAGAGAAGGTGGGAGTCCAAATACAAGCTGAGGTCAGGGGTCAGAGAAGGCAGTGGTCCAGGTAAAAGCGGAGGTCAAAGGTAACAGAAAATCAAGGCAGAATGCAAGAGCAACAGCATGGTAGCAAGATGCTTGAGGCAAGCACTTGAAACATAAACAGAAGTTTATGCTCAGCCAATTTGCCTCAGGTCTGGCTGAGCATAAAAGGAGCAGGGAGCCAATGGGGAATGCTTGCAGTCAATGAGTCATGAATAATTAGACATATTCTGTAAACTGGTAAGCAGGGGCGGAGTGCACCGCAGGTGTGGAATAATTGCTAATAGCATTAACCCCTCGAGTGCCCATGGTAATGCGGCATCGGCGTGGAGTGTGAATAGGGACGCCCTCCGTTGAATCACGGGATGCAGTGTGGGGGCAGAGCCTAGGTACGGTCCTGTAGAGGGCATGTGGTGCTTGCGCGCAGCGCTCACACGAGAAGCATCACCTGATATGTCACGAGGCGGGGCCTAAGACCGATCCGTGAGGTGTGTCCCCGACTGACAGCACGACTCCTGTGCATGCCCTCAGGGTGTGGAGCGTCACCCCTCATGTCACAGGACGTGTCACGTAGGCGGGCCAAGGTCCAATCCACACAGTCAGAAAGAGTATCGCACATCAGATGCTAATGCCAGTTATAGACTATGGGGACATAGTATATGGCATGGCACCCCAAACCCACCTTAGCAAACTTGATACCCTCTACAATTCAATATGCCTTTTTGTCCTCCAATGCAACTTCAACACACATCACTGTGAAATTCTCAAAGAACTAGATTGGTCATCACTTGAGTCTAGGCACAAAGTTAATCTCTCCTGTCTTGCCTTCAAATACTTTCTGGGCAAGCTACCCATCTACCTGAACAAGCTCCTCACCCCTACCACATGCAGCACTTATCATCTTTGATCTGACTCCAAAAGACTGTTCATGGTCCCAAGGTTCAACAAAGTATCCGGCCGCTCCTCCTTCTCTTACCGTGCACCACAAAACTGGAACAACCTACTGAAGACTCTCATAGCCTCCACCAGTTTAAGTTCTTTCAAAACTAAAGCTGTCTCACATTTTAATCTTGTCTGTAACTGTTACATACGCCCATACCATATATTATCTCTTACTGTGCATTGAATGTCTTGTATATAATGTATAACATTGCTCACTTAATGTAACACTGTATTTGTAACCATGTATCTGTCATCATAACTCTATGCCCTGGACATACTTGAAAACAAGAGGTAACTCTAAATGTATTACTGTACTTCCTGGTAATTTTTTTTATAAATAAATCAATGGTTTCATGTTTTTAAAAAGTATTTTTAATATTATTTTTTTTTTTAAATGTGTAATTTCTTTAAATTCGTGCCCAAAACCAGTATTAGCCACATTTGGCTAATAGGAATATTGGGATTTAGGGCTCTATGCAGTAAGCGCCGAAAAAGTCCTCTCGCCAAGGGTTCCTTATCCTGCCGATTTTCCCTCTCCGTATGCAATAAGTGCCGAATCCCTTCCGAATCAAGCCGAAAACATTTGGTCCCACTCTGCCGATGATTTGCCGATCACACACAGGTGTATCGGCATGCATGGCGGGGTGGTGTTAGGTTCGCCAATGAAACTTCTTGCTGAATCTGCCGAAGCAAGCATGTTTTTGATTGAGCGGCCCATTTAAAGGCAGCGTGTATTTTTATTTATTCTCTGTGTTGTTGGGAGAGAGAGAGAGAGAGAGAGACACACAGAGCTGGGCTATTTACATATTTCATATTGACTGAGAGAGTAGTTGTGCATTGTGAGAGGTTTGTCCTGTGTTGTTTTGTTAACATCTTTGTCTTGTTTTCACTTTGTAAGTGTTCAGTGCGATTGTCTTTAAATTTCTTTTCTGTTCTTTGTGAGTGCTATAGGTATGGCCGAAAGGCGTGGGAAGAGTGATGCTGGTGTGAGTGGTACTGGTAGTCATGTGAGTATGCGTCTGAGTGAACGTAGGATTCAGGGGAGTGCTGTTGCTGCGAGTGCGAGTGGTGTTGCTGTGAGTGAGAGTGCTGCTGGTGGCTCTGTTGCTGGTTCTGCTGTGGTGTCTGTTGCTGGTGCTGATGGGGTGTCTGTTGCTGGTGCTGGGGGGGTGTCTGCTGCTGGTGCTGCTGGTGTGTCTGGTGGTGGGGTGGTTGCTGGTGGCCCGCTTTTGGAGTCTCTTCCATTGGAAGAAGGACAGTCCAGTCAGCAGCAGCCAAACTCTGGGGCTGCACATGTTCGGAGGAAACGTCTGGAGCGGCCACGTAATCCTTGTTTCAATGAAGAGGAAAACAGAGTTCTTGTCACAGGGATTTTGGAGCACTATGACTCTCTGTATGGGCATTTACTAGGTAAGTCTATCTTTGCATTGATTGTTCAAAGACATGTTATCCTAGGTCATGTGAGATGTCTTAATATCAAACTATTATTCTCTAATATCTATCAATTAAAGTTAATTGTTACACACATATTCCTTCATGCTTTATAACGACCATAACAATCAGTCTAAAAAGTTTGTCAAAGTTCATACAATATTCATGCAAACTTCCTTAGATTTGTATGTTTACACATAAATGCTCATGTGTTACACATATTCAACCTAAACCAGCATGTTTGGTATCTCTTGGAACAGGTAGCAGTTTAGGAAACTGCTCGTTTTTCTAATAATAATTAACGTCATATATTTTGTATGTATTTCAAGGGCGGACAAGTTAAGCATCCAAAAAAGAAATGTGGGAACAAATAACATTGACTGTGTCTGCGTGTGGGAATCATGTCAGGGACCGGGCGAATTGTCGGAAGAGATTCGATGATATCAGGGCAAACTTAAAGAAAAAAATACAAGCACAACGGATGCATGCTTCTGCCACTGGAGGTGGGCCGCCAGCACAAGCTCTAATCTTAACTCCATTGGAGGAACAGATGCGGGAAAAATGTCTTCCTGTCGTCGTGGAGGGTTTGGAAGCGGACAGAGATATCAGAATTTATTCGGCTCAGTTTCCAGCAGGTGACAAATGTTACTGTATTACGCGTGTCGTATGTTACAGTTCTTATCTATATTTCCACAGAAACGTTTAGTTTTTCACAATATAAGCATACCTACATATATATCTGTATATATGTCTCTCTCTCTATATCTATCTATCTATCTATCTATCTATCTATCTATCTATCTATCTATCTATCTATCTATCTATCTATCTATCTATTTATATATATATATATATATATATATATATATATATATATTTATTTATAGATAGTTGTCCTACAATAACCAAAAATAATTATTTTTTTGGAAACATGTATTGGCTCAGCTATCGTGGATGACATCATTATGAGTAAACATACACAACTTGACCTGCATGAAGGGATTATGTTTAATGATCTTCCAAATAACACACACTGCAACCTTCTACCTTACAAAGCATTCAACATCTTTGCCCTATAGTTCAAAGCTGAATGTATGTGTGAATCTTTGTACAAACAATGGGTTAACATGCATAACCACAAAGCACACCCGCACTCATTCTTTGTCACAATAATGTATAACTTCGTTATGCAAGACTTGATTAGGCAGTAATGGCCTGTTTATAGGTATAACATAGATTATCACTAATATATATATATATATATATATATATATATATATATATATATATATATATATATATATTAGTGATAATCTATGTTACACCTATAAACAGGCCATTTCTGCCTAATCAAGTCTTGCATGGAATATTGTGCATTCAAAGGCAAACATAAATAATTTTTACAAACACATTTCGTTATGTTTGATTAAAGCTCTTTTTTCGCTTCATGTAGTATAATGTGAGCATAAATAGGAACATGTACCATATGGTATTTAATTGTGTTCATATGTAGCTCACTTCTTATTTGTATTTCGCTCATGTACTGGTGTGTGAAACCAGCTGCAATTCATATGTAATCACAGCATAGAGGTGAACAGAGGGGGTGGGGTCGGGCACAGAGCCAGATCACAGGGTCATGATAGGGTCAAGTCTTGTGGGACGGCTTCCAGGTGGTAGAACCAAATAAAAGGTCAGGGTGGTGTCACGTCTTGGGGGAGGGACTTCAGTTGTTACAAGCTGACAAGGTGAACAGAAGTTCATCACATTCATTTGAAATGGTAATTATCTGAATACTTTCAACCACCAGGCCACTATATATGAAAACATATGTTAGTCATTCGTTCAGTCATATCTTCTTTTTACCTTATAGATACGCCACCTTATCACACCAGTACCATCTGTGAGCGACACACTGCATGTGTTGCTGAGTGTCAGCCACATTGAGCGCTACACCTGCTTCTCTTTAATGTTCAGACAGATCACTAAAAACATTCATTCACATTTCTACAATTAGGTACTGAATTATAAGCAGAGTCAACTTTGCTGTCATGGTAGTGATATACATTATTATTGTTATATTACTACACAACATAGGCAGTGTATGTACAACAGACCACTTAATTTTACAACGCATTCATGCATGAACATTGTATGTTGTATGGTGTTTAAAATAAATGTGCCGATTAGGTTCACATGTACATTTATGTTAAGATGGATAATATACAGATTGGCCGAACCATATCATTGTTATTTCGTTATGTGATGCTGATATTTAGCCATAACTACTCCCACTACAGATACTTCATGTTAATTATATACACATGACAATTAAATTCTGATGTTATTCTTCTATATAGTTGCTGCTGCAGCTCCTGGGTCACCTGACACTGAACATGTCTCATCACCTGTCTCATCAAGGTCATCATCAAGAATGGAAGGAGAGTGTATGAGGTGCAGCACATATAATGTATACATTTGAAGAATTTCATTTGCCATGCAAAATAAATGCCTTTCACATGTAATGAACTTCACATCAGTTATTGTCACAGAAGATGTAGTGTTTCCTGACAACATGTATTGTGTGTGTTTTAAACTATCAGCTAGGAGTTGTGAGGTTACAACAACCTTTAATTCATTCTTCTTTCACACTGAGTCGAAACATCATTGTTACTTCAAGCATCATATTTTAATTGGACACTGTGACAGAGTGAAGTCAACTCCAATCAGTTACGCCGGGAGACATATGTCTGAGTGCTTCATCCAGCACTCATAAGGGTTAACTCAGGTGGAAATTAGGAAATCAGGAGGCAAGCTGACACCTGAGAGCCAGCAAGGTAGATAAAGGATCATGTGACTGGCAGTAGCTGCCCTGCCTTTGAGAGGAGCACACTGCTGCGTGAGCCCTTAGCCAGAGGGATTTCACCAAAGACTACTTCAACCAAAGTAAGGAATATTCATTTGTTTACTGACTGCTTAAAGTACCCTTATGGTTTGGTTCTGGTTTAGCCAGCCAGCCTGCTAGATAGCTCTGCTGTGTTATTAGTCAGTTTTTCTCCCAAAGTGGAGCAGGATTTATTTTGTTAAAGGGACAGTGTACCCGCATGTTATGTTGCTGTGGAGAAATAAAGCCACTGAATGTTTTCATTTATCCTGAAACTACACGTGTGGACTGTTCCCTGACCTCGGCTACAGGCCGTCCTGCCACAGGTGGTGTCAGAGGTGGGATGTTGGACGGGCCCTGTATCTGAAGGGCCACACACACACATAGACGGGAAAAAAAAATGGAGACAATTTTTTCTCAGTTCCTTGAGCAACAGCTCCAGCTAGCAGAGAAGCAAGCTGAGCGACAAGCCCAGCAAGATGAGCAACCGGCCCAGAGAGAGGAAAAGCTACTCCAATTGCTGGCCGAAGGCCCAGCCCCAGGCAGACCAGGGATTCCAAATAATCCACCGGTGATGCTGCATAAAATGAAGCCAAACGAAGACCCAGAGGCATTTCTCCTCACTTTTGAAAGGGTAGCCATGGCCCACGGCTGGACAGTTGATAGCTGGGTAACGACTCTGGCTCCACTCCTCATAGGGGAAGCTCAGGCAGCCTACCAGGCTCTTCCAGCAGATGAGGCCATGGACTATCAGCAACTAAAGGCTGCTATTCTGGATCGCCTAGGCCTCACTCCAGAGACCTACCGACAGCGGTTCCGGACAGTCAAATATACAAACAGAGACAGACCCCGGGTCGTAGCCCACCGCTTAGTAGACTTATGTACCAGGTGGATACAACCGGAAAAACATGACAAGGCAGAGATCCTTGAACAGTTTGTGCTCGAGCAGTTCATACAGATACTGCCCCCCTCCTCCCGCTCCTGGGTAAAAAGACACACTGCATTTTCCCTGGATTCAGCCGTCCGCTTGGTGGAAAACTTCCTTGGTGACGACACCCAACAGGATAGCTGGGAATGGCCAGTGCAAACACCAGTTGCTTCCGGTGATACTAGAGGCAGGAGAGCAGACAATCGAGGGGTCTACAACCCGCCAGCTCGGGAGATCCAGTCAACCCGATCGGACGACCCTTTCCCATCTCGGAGGGTTCCTGGTACAAACTCCCGCAGAGACGCCCGTCCTGGGTCCGAGGCCACTGGATCACTCAAGGGAGGCCGCCACCCACAGTATTCCCCGAGAACCTGGACTCCTGTCACCCACCCGGTGGAGAGGATAACCCCACCCACCAGAAGGGAGGATCCAACAGCGGAGAGGTCCAAACGCCGAGCCCCGTCGAGAGCTTCCGCTGATGACCGAGGTTGCGGATTCAGGAGATGAGATGGACTGTTCATATGGCAGAACCACTGCCACAGCTTGTCTCCGAGGGGACCACAATCCGTGGTTAGTCCCAGCATCTCTGGAGGGGACAAAAGTAAACGCCATGCTGGACTCGGGCTCTGGAAAAACCCTGATCCTAGAGGGCCTAATTCCAAGCAATAGACTATCTTATGACTCTCCTTGGAATATCGAGTGTATCCATGGGGATACAAAGAGATACCCAACGGCGAACGTTCTACTGCGTATCCAGGATCAAGAGGCTAGCCTACTAGTGGGAGTTGCTCCCTGGCTACCTGCTCCTGTTCTACTTGGCCGAGACTGGCCCTACCTCGAAACATTGTTGGCCCCTACTCCTACGGAGCCTACTTCTCTGGTACCGGAGAAGCCCGGAGAATTGTTCCCTTTTTCCCAAGAGATTTTTCCCCGTAGACACCATGTCCCAAAGACACGTAAACAGAGACGTGCGGAAAAAGAGGACTGGTTAAGAAAGGCTGGGACTCTTGGTAACATTAGTCAGCCCAAAGGACTGCAGGTCATGGCCGGGGATGACCAGGGTGGGGAACAGATAGATACGGGAATTTTGCCAGACCTGGATCTTCCTGACTTCCGTCAGAGACAGAGGGAGGACCCAGCTCTGGCTAGACAATACGAGAAGGTGGTACAGGTCAACAACAAGATAATGGATGAACAGGGTGTAAAAGTGTTTCCACATTTTGAACTGTTGAATGACATTTTATATCGTGTGAATAAGGTTACACAAACAGGGGAGGTCATTTGACAGATGCTAGTCCCTAAAGGGTTGATTAAAACGGTGTTCACCCTAGCCCATACTCTCCCATGGGGTGGTGATTTGGGGAGAGATAAAACCACGGACCGCATCTCGTCCCGGTTTTACTGGCCAGGCATACATGGTGACATCATAAAACTATGTGAGACATGTCCTGAATGCCAGTTAACTAGTCAAAAAGGACAGAAGCCGGCTCCCTTGTTTCCTCTGCCCTTGGTAGCCATCCCATTCGAGAGAATTGGGGTAGATCTGGTCGGACCTTTAGAACCCTCTGCGAAGGGACATAAATTTATACTCGTTGTTGTAGATTATGCCACCAGATATCCTGAGGCCTTCCCTCTGAGATCAGCCACTGCTAAACAGGTTGCTCACAGGCTGTTAGAACTGTTCTCTAGGGTAGGACTTCCCCAAGTAATGTTAACTGACCAGGGAACAAATTTCATGGCAAAGTTAATGCAGGATGTCCTGAAGTTATTGGAGGTAAAATCCGTCCGGACCTCAGTCTACCATCCTCAGACTAATGGATTGGTAGAGAGGTTTAACCGTACTTTAAAAACCATGCTTAGGAAGTTTGTGGACACTGAAAAGCGAGCTTGGGATGAACTTCTCCCTTTCCTGTTGTTTGCGGTACGAGAAGTTCCCCAATCATCTACAGGCTTCTCCCCGTTTGAGCTCCTATATGGACGCCAACCTCGGGGTATTCTCGACCTACTGAAGGAATCCTGGGAGGAGGAGCCCTCCCCCTCCAAGAATACCCTTCAGTATGTCATAGACCTTAGAAATCGCCTAGACATGATAGGTCGGTTTGCTAAGGAAAGCCTCAAATCTGCTCAAGAACGTCAAGAAAGGCAGTACAACCAGAATGCTCGCTTGAGGGTCTTCCAACCTGGGGACCAAGTGATGCTACTACTACCGACATCAGAGAGTAAACTCCTTGCGAAGTGGCAGGGTCCTGTCCAAGTTCTCTGCCACACCGGGGAGGTGAACTATGAGATCTCTCAACAGGGTCCAGGAAGGGTAAACAAATCTACCACGTGAACCTCCTGAAACCCTGGAAAACGATGAGATCGCTGTTCATCCACCCTCAGGAAGGAGAGACGGATTTGGGTCCACAGCTTCCAAAGGGTAGTACGTACAATGACCATCAGGTTCCCATGGGAGGGCAGTTAACAACGGAACAAAGGTCAGACCTACTAGAATTATGTGACCAGTTCCCAGATGTTTTTTCGGAGCTGCCAGGGCAGACTGATTTAGTGTCCCATAGGATTGAGACAGAACCTGGCGTAAAAGTACGGTCCCGTCCCTATAGATTGCCAGAGGGCCGAAAAGACCTGGTAGAGAGGGAGATAATAGACATGTTGGAATTGGGCGTGATTGAGGAGTCCCACAGCGAATGGTGTAGCCCTATCGTGTTGGTCCCTAAACCAGATGGGAAGGTGAGGTTTTGCGTGGATCTGCGAAAGGTAAATGCTGTATCCAGATTTGATGCATATCCAATGCCTAGGGTGGATGAATTGCTTGACTCGCTTGGTAAAGCAGAGTATATCTCCACCCTAGATCTCACGAAAGGATATTGGCAGATACCTCTAGCGGAAGAATACAAATGCAAAACTGCCTTCGCCACCCCTCTCGGTTTATACCAATTCATCACTATGCCATTTGGGTTACCTGGGGCTCCAGCCACGTTCCAAAGGTTAATGGACAAGGTACTACGACCCCATAGGGCATATGCCGTGGCCTACTTGGATGACATTGTCATCTATAGCAGACACTGGCAGTCTCATATAAAAAGGTTAAGGGCAGTCCTAACATCCTTTAGAGAAGCAGGGCTCACTGCAAATCCAAAAAAATGTGCCCTGGGTAAATCCACTACAAAGTACTTGGGCTATGTCGTTGGGGGAGGGATAGTAAGGCCACTAGCTAGCAAGGTGGCCGCCATAAAGGAAGTCCCCACCCCACAGACAAAGACACAGGTCCGCTCCCTTTTGGGGTTAGCAGGGTATTATCGGCGGTTTATCCCCAATTTTTCAGAAATATCTGCACCCCTAACAGATCTGACAAAAAAGAGTGCCCCAACCCAAGTTAAATGGTCTTGGGAGTGCCAAGACGCCTTTGACATGCTAAAAAAGTGCCTGTCAGAGGGCCCCGCACTTCGGAGCCCAGATTTTAAAGAGCCCTTCATCATCCAGACGATGCCTCAGAGGTAGGACTGGGAGCAGTGCTGTCTCAGCAATTTGATGGTGTTGAACACCCCATACTGTTCATCAGCCGGAAGCTGTTCCCAAGGGAAGTGAGGTATTCCATTATTGAGAAGGAGTGCCTCGCTGTAAAATGGGCAATTGAGGCCTTGAGACATTATGTCGCCGAGTACACTTCACCCTGGTCACTGACCATGCGCCCTTGAAGTGGTTAAACACCATGAAGGACACAAATCCAAGGTTGACCAGGTGGTATATGGCCCTCCAACCCTTCTCTTTTGATATTCAGCATAGACCTGGAAAGGACCATGGAAATGCTGATTTTTTGTCAAGAGAAGGAGTGGAGGGTCGGGCTTCAGCCGTGTGGGACACTAGCCACACACAAACAGGGGAGGTATGTGACAGACTGAAGTCAACTCCTATCAGTTATGCCTGGGAGACATATGTGCTTCATCCAGCACTCATAAGGGTTAACTCAGGTGGAAGTTAGGAAATCAGGAGGCAAGCTGACACCTGAGAGCCAGCAAGGTAGAAAAAGGATCATGTGACTGGCAGTAGCTGCCCTGCCTTAGAGAGGAGCACACTGCTGCGTGAGCCCTTAGCCAGAGGGATTTCACCAAAGACTACTTCAACCAAAGTAAGGATTATTCATTTGTTTACTGACTGCTTAAAGTACCCTTATGGTTTGGTTCTGGTTTAGCCAGCCAGCCTGCTATATAGCTCTGCTGTGTTATTAGTCAGTTTTTCTCCCAAAGTGGAGCAGGATTTATTTTGTTAAAGGGACAGTGTACCCGCATGTTATGTTGCTGTGGAGAAATAAAGCCACTGAACGTTTTCATTTATCCTGAAACTACATGTGTGGACTGTTCCCTGACCTCGGCTACAGGCCGTCCTGCCACAGACACAAATTAAAAATTATGGAAACATGTTATGTGTTACACTATGAGAACAACTATCATTATAGTGAAAACAAAGTGAAAGTTCCATGGCAGTTCATAATGTCTTTCTTTATTTGTAGAACCAGAGGTTGCCGCTCAAGGACAAATTCACTCAAGTGACCATGAAGATGTTGACACTCCTGGATTAACCCAGCATTCAAGTTCTCCTGCTCGTGACACCTACTCAGCTATTGCAGCTTCTGAAGAACGAATCTTGGGTGAAGAAAATCATCGCCATTCAGAAATGATGTCAGTGCTTGAAAGGATGCTGTCACTGCATGAAAGGATGCATGAAAGGTCAATATCAGAAATGTCACAAATTCAAAAAGTCATCCACGTTCCTAAAGAAATCCAAAATGTAAACAGGACATTACAAGCACTAGTTCTGAATGTAAGCCAAGCAAATAAGTTACGTAGTACAGCAGAAGAACAACAATTGCACTTTACCCCATCAGAGGATGGATCTTTACATGCTGCTACTTTTTCTCCTGAGTCATCAGTTCTTCATTCCCCAGTTCTGGATGATACTGGTACAGTAGGTGCAAGTTCTGTGCAGGTCCCTGTCAACATCCAACTGCTTACATCTGTTCAAAATATGGAACCGACACCTACAAATGAGACACGCAAAAGAAAGTTAGGGCAACAATTACTAATAACCAGCTTTTGGAAAAAGATTAAAACACCAAAACAAGAAAGTGCTCCACCATCAGTCTTGCAATGTTTATCAACTGTTTCACAA
Organism: Ascaphus truei; assembly: GCF_040206685.1. Lineage (NCBI taxonomy): Eukaryota > Metazoa > Chordata > Amphibia > Anura > Ascaphidae > Ascaphus > Ascaphus truei. The sequence continues at coordinate 88,574,029 of NC_134485.1, forward strand.
CTGCCACAGCCCACACCCAGTGCTCCTGAAGTGCAACAGCCCTCACCCAGTACCCCTAAAGTACAACAGCCCTCACCCAGTGCCCCTGAAGTGCCACAGCCCACACTTAGTGCCACTGAAGTGCCACAGCCCACACCCAGTGCCACTGAACTGCCACTGCCCACACCCAGTGCCCCTGAAGTGCAACAGCCCACACCTAGTGCCCCTGAAGTGCAACAGCCCACACTTAGTGCCACTGAAGTGCTACAGCCCACACCCAGTGCCACAGAACTGCCACAGGCCAGTACAAGTCGTACAGTTAAGGCCAGAGTAATTGGCAGAGGGAAAAGGCAAACACAACAGCCAACAAGCAGGCCTGTGACTCGCTCTCAAAAGGATAAACAAAAAAAATAAATCACATTCACTAAATGTGTTGCTGTCCTGGTGTTGTTTACTGCAGACTATTTCATGCATAGTGTATGTATGATCATGTACAGATGCTTGATAACATTCAAGTATGTCATTGTACACATGAATGTTTAGAAATGCTCACTGACTGAATGAAGGCATATTTGATAACATATGAATATGTATTAATCATCAGTTGATTAATGGTACAACATTATTACACACTTGGTATGTTAATGGAAGATGACATTCACTTAGCTCTTGTTCAAGATGAGATGTATGTGGGTTATTTTGGTAATGTAGATAGTCATTTCATGCTAATATTAATGACATACAACTTTAAGTAAGTACCCATATAACAGCATACATTTTTATGTTATGTTTTCTGGTGTCTTAACTCTGTAAGACATTACTTACCTTAATCTTCTTTCATAGTTCATAATGTTGGCATGTGATCATGTTTGATTTTTGGTTACAATAACAGATCTGTAAGTGTGTATGAATATATCTGTGGTCTCTCTGTATCTCTATCTATATATGTATACACACACACACACATACACATTGTGTGTGTGTGTGTGTGTGTGTATATATATATATATATATTAACTGATATATATATATATATATATATATATATATATATATATATATATATATATATATATATATATATATATATATATATATCTGCCACTGTTGTCAGCAAACAGGCCTTGTGTTAATGAGATATAAATGTTAGGACACTTGCTAAAATTATGGTATCAGTATGATTGAGCCCCTAATTCACTCAGCTGTATTTAACTTTGAATATGATTACAACAAGGCCTACTTACACACATCAATGCCTTTAGTTTAGCACTCTATATATCATATATATATATATAAAATCAGATTGAACAGTACAGGCCTTCATGCCTGCAAAGAGGCCTTGTTTGCTGTTAAAGACAACTTCTACACAGATGACTCAATTAGGCCCTCAAACATACTCACCCATTAATGTTATAAACTGTAATGAACTGTTAAGATAATTACAACAAGGCCTGTTTGCACACAAGGCCTTCAATGTAGCAATATATATATATATATATATATATATATACACACACAGTGGTTGACAAATCACCAAAAAATCTACTCGCCACACAAAAAAATCTACTCGCCACCTAGTACCAAACGTCTGCTGCTTGGGCCAATATTTACTCGCCCGGGGGTTAAATCCACTCGCCCGGGGCGAGCAAATGTATAGGTTTGTCGAACACTGTATATATATATATATATATATATATATATATATATAATATAAAGATGAGAAACCTCGCTCAACTCTTATATTAGTGAATAGTTCCGGTCGCGTGCTGCCAGGGATAAGTACATAGACAAAAGGGATGTGTGTGTAGAGAGCACACAGAGAGATCCCCACTAGGGCGCACCGCAGGCCTGAGTTATATTAGATCCTGGTCCTATAGTGCGCTAAACATACAACATAGATAATTTTATTAAATCAGTATTAAAACTAATTTAAAAACCATTGAAGCTCCTAGTGTCTCCAGAGTGTTTGGACTCTATGTGAGGCAGGATGTAATATTTATGTCTCTTATTGTGTTCCCCTGTTACTGATTCTTTACCTCTTAGATAGTATCCTAGGTGAGGTATTAATATACCTTTATATATACCTAATATTAGTAAGAGGAGGTGAGTCAGTGATAATTACTTCATATGTGTATAGAGACCTGCTAGATCTGTCTGCTCTGTATTTAGAGTGGACATGCGTGGTTACTAGCAGAGAGGAATCATGACTGATATGCTTTTTCTGTCATGATGTCGAAACATAGTCATATCTAGTAGTTGAACACGTTCAGAGAATCGAACATCCAGTGTATAATTAATATATTGTATTTAACATGTATACACACTGCATCCGTATAAAGCAATAACCCATATAGCCGTACAGATATTTAGATAGTTTTATCCAGTTAGGAACTTGCCTTGTTGGTACTCATATTCACAATTGTACAGAGTAAAAATATCCTCTGATTAAACCCACTTAGACCTTATGGGTTCTGTCACAGTGTATTGCCAGATAGAGTTTCTCTCTTCTGACCTACTTTCAAGTTCCAAGTATATGGGAGTAAGTGAGTGTATAGATATTAACACTGTATATCGAACAGATGCAATTTCACTCTTGTATTAATTTTTAATAGCTGTACATTTGGGTGTATTAATATCCAGTGCAGTAGGATATATCCTTGTATGCACTGCTGATTCCAGGTATATGGCTTAGATGTTTAATAGTTGGCAGTAATCATTTGGTCTCGGATTATGTCAGTTACTAATGGCAGACTATAACTCAGCAGACATAAGATGTACATATATTGTTCTCATGTGTCACTATTGTGGCATTGATGCTTGTGCCATATAGTGTGTTTGTTGTTACTTTAATATATTCTGACGGCGTGTCATCTATTGGGACTCGCGACCTAGGTCACATGGTACTGGCCGCCTGTGCACTCCCGTCGCTGATTCAGAGACAGGCGCTGATGTAAAGTCTGGCTTATGCCTGTGCTCGGTTGCTCAGACAATCATGGTATATTCAGCTCGGTGAGTACTTTGGCAGTGTGACTACTGATAGAACACACTACTGTTGTCACGTATTAGTAGCTGCCCACGGGTCACCGTCGCTGGTATAGAGCTCGGCACTGAAGCAAAATCAATGTTTTATTCCTAACTAAGAGTACACATCAAGCTGTTTTTATTTTGATGTATTCTGATGGCATGTCATCTGTTAGGACTCGAGACCTAGGTCACGTGGTACTGGCCGTCCGTGCACTCCCGTCGCTGGTTAAGAGACCGGCGCTGATTAAAAATCTGGCTTGTGCCTGTACTCGGTTATTCAGACTGTCATGGTATATTTAGCTCGGTGAGTACTTGGCGGTGTGACTACTGATAGAACGCGCTACTGTTGTCACGTGTTAGTAGCCGCCTGCGGGTCACCGTCACTAGTATAGAACTCGGCACTAATATATTGCAACGGTAAATATTACTGTATGTACATTTGCATGTCTTATATATACATACACACAGATATATATATATATATATATATATATATATATATATATATATATACACACAATATATAGTTAATTATATATATATATATATATATATAAATATATATATCAACATATATATTTATCTAATTATATATATATATCTATGTATATATCAAGAGAGACAAACAGAGAGAGTCAAAGAGAGATAGAGAAACAGAGAGAGAGAGAAAAACAGAAAAAGAGACAAAGCGAGAGATGTGTGTGTATGGTTAAATCTAGCTAAGTTTAAGCAGAAATCTGTTCATCATAGCACTGTAGATGATTTCACACACATTCTTATTGTAATGAAAAGAGTTAAGTAGTTTTGCACATGTTGATTGCCTAAGCCGAAAGTAAAGTTTCGATTCCTCTGAAAAGAGTGTATCTTAGACAAAGAATTTCAGCCAATTATTGTAACAAATTTCTGGTGGGAGAAAACCTAGGCATATAACTGTTAGGTTGTATTATAACCTTGGAACAAACCGCAAAGATAACATGTAACTATTCACACATTCAGCAGACATCCGTATGCGTTCAACTTAGACACTGTACACTTGGAGAGAAGAAATGGCAGAAGCTTCCACTTTGCACAGCCATCCACATAAATCATACAAATTTATGATTTATGAAGCAATCGAATCAACGCCAGAGAAAAGGGCAACCGTGGGTCAAATCTATGACTTGATACAAAAGAAATATCCATACTACCAAGAACCTGACAAACAACGAAATTTTAAAACTTCTGTATGATTCACTTTATCCACAAATGAATGTTTTGAGCGTGTCCATGATCGGCTAGATCAACGATATGGATGCTGGCATGTTGCACCATCATTTAAACTTACCATGGAACATGGAACATATCTTCTGTTAAATAGCATATTTTTGCCTAATACCAGTTACACTGAAGCCGCACCGACTGTCGCGTCTGCTGATATACCTGCACCCTCCATTCATCAAGACCATATGCAAGATGGACATAACTACTATGATATGTATCAAAACTTACATGGGCAATACCAATGTGGATGTGAAAACAACCAACAACTGTACGTACCTCCAGACGTCTTGTTTGAAGAAGCCACTGCAGATCCATATGACGCCCTCATGGAGATGTGTGTGATTCAGGATTCAACGGTTGCCTCAACCATGGATGATACTGTTGTGCCTTCCTGGAGCGAGCAGTTGCAGCCAAATCAGTTTTGACTTCTACAAGAATGGTAAATACAAATTTCGTTATGCCTTTACTCAAATTATATATGTGTACATTAATAATATACACCATTTGTTAGCCAAATGAGTGGATATAGCTTAACATTGCAGACAGCCTTACATGTAGCGTGCACAAAGACATTATTTCCTCTAACAATATACTACATGACGAACCATTAGTACACATTGGTGACGGAGTCCTAAATAATAGATTATTATCGCTTTTAAAGTATCATTTCAACATGTTACACTAACTGTAACACACACACACACACACCTCATTGTTTAGCATTCAACATATAAAAACAAAGTGTCGCCCACATATGACGTGGGAACGTGGTCATGTCCCAAGGCGTCCTTAAAAAGGTTACCGATGCAAGCCCCACCCCCAACCGACGTGCGCGCGTGAAACAGTATTGGCTGTGCCCGTAGCTTATTGTTATTGTCAGTGCAGTGTGTCATGCGCGTGCGTCGGTAGGGCGGGGCGTGCACCGCGCTGGAGGCCAATGTTCATTCAGTGGGAGGGGTGTTTGCGTGCATTTCACGGTGCCTTAACATGACGTCACACGTATTTTGTTCGCTCATTGGCTGATCGTCCGGTTTTGCCGTGGGCACACGTCCATTTACAAAGTTTAGATATGTACGTGTGTAGAAGTGAATTTGTTTCGCTTCCATATCATAACTTTCAGCCATGATATGCGTAATGCTAGCAGCACCATGGAGGAACTTGTATTGAACACATAGCGTAAACATCGTTTTAAGCATGCGCTAAGACTTAGTCCACACATTCGTGACGTGCGCGCGCAACAGACGTTGTGCGCGCACATTATTATGTATACAGGCACCGGAACAAACATATCAGTAGTAATGCCAGCAACGCAATTAGAAAAATGAGACAGTTCACTATCTGTAGTTTTATCCTTGCAGTTTAAACATATACGTAACTTATGCGTGAATATCCGCAATCATATAGAGATGTGTTAAGCGTTGTCATGCTGAGACATAGATAAATGTGCAATCTTTGAACATCATGTGTTTGCTGTATTTCACAGATGTCGAGGATGAATACATGGGACCAATGTATGATTTCAGATGGGTCAATCGTTATATTAGATGAATCTGATGACTAGCGAACAACTATTATAATAAATATGTAACAATGCTTTCAATGATTGGTGCGGCGATTAACAATCACTACATAATGTTATCCTATTGTGCAAATCTTTACTATACACTTAATTATCATAATGATGTTGCTAAGCACTGAAGTTAGAACGTATATTGATATTTTTTTCTTTTCTACTAACATTATATGCATTGCCATGTGATATATGCAACCAACATTATCACTCAGCAAACACATTAATCTACTATACTGTATATTATAATCTCACGTGTGACTTGTCAAAGAATGTAAATGTTACATACCAACTCGTACACATTGTATCTGAACGTACACAATAACAATAGGGAGGTGCTAGAAACTGTTTAGTCGTGTAAATGTTATATTATTACCTAAATTGTAGTGGTAACCTAACATGCCTGAGCTAATGAATGTTAGGTACAGATCATTAAACCATGAACATTTGTGTGTACATTTAGTTCACACGAGTAACTATAGTTTAGTGTTATTAGTAAACATTCAACACATACATAGCTAAGTGAGGCAGATGATAAAAGCAACATTATTATGTTGCTTTATATTATTTCAGGTCGAAATACATGCATCACACAAAAACTACAACACACACACACTATGTTGCTGAAATGTGTGCGTATGCAAATGTCCACTTCATTTATGTTCATATGTTGACAGTAGTTATAAAGGATCATGATCATTATGAAGAACTAACGTGAATGAAATAAAAATGTTATTAACTAAATTGTCATTGTGTTTAATGATTTAGGAAAAGTTGAGAATCCAAAGAACTATACTTTGGAATAGTGTTAACATTTTGACAAATGTTAGATGAATGTCAAATCAACACACATCTTTCACTTATACATACACATGTGACAATGTAGTAATGAACATGAAGATGAAGTGAGACAAGAGCTAATCACATACATTGCAATGTTAATGATGTTTAACACATTTGGGTCTTTTCATACAAACATGCATTGAGTGTTAACATCGCTCATGTGCATGAATGAATGTTATTACGTTGCCAAAATTATATGTTATGTCATGTACGTAAGTATTTGAAAACACACTGCACAATAACCACCAAGTGTAGATAAACGCACGGACACAATACAGAAACGACATGTTTCAATTGTCACATCTTTTTCATTACGTTCTCTTTATACATCCTGTAACTATACCTGTATCGAGGTTTGCACATCTTATGACAGATGTGAATTCAAATACATACCATGAGCAGTCCTTGGAGTGATATACCTTGAAAAAGAAAACATGAATGAATATAAATCATTGTCAGGACATGTTCATTAAGGTAAGCAAAACACAGAAGTGACAATTTTGTATGTGATATGAAACAAAATCTAGAATACGTCAAATATGATCTTAAATACACAATAGTCTACACATCATTGTGACACACATGTCACACTCCACAAGAAAAATTGTATGTAACCACACTGCACTAGCTATTGGCTATCGACATAGTAGTTTTATTGTGAATGCATAACCAAAAAGAGCATGTACAGAAAAAATAGATTTACTACACATTATTTCCTCACGTACACACAACACCTTTTAGTGGTAAGAAGTATAATACAACCTGTTGATGAATGACATACCGGTGCCACATGCAATTGTCCACACAGCAGAGAAGAGAAAGGTGTGAGACCATATTCACCTGTTTCCTAAGTGAATGGTATTTGGACAAATGTATTTATCATAACAAAGAATTAATACAGCTATGTAGTACTATGAACATATATGTATTTGCTTACATGAAAAATATGTGTTTATGACATTCCGACGTGTCTCCACACCACTGGCTGTTTGCTCAGTGTCAGCTGGTAAATGTACGGGATGCTCCTCCTCCAAGCCCTGACGTATGTCGGTTTCTAAATTATTTCGGAGTGCCAGATTGTGCAAAATGCAACATGCAATTATAATATCTGACACTTTAGCAGGCTTATATTGAAGTGCCCCACCAGTTCTATCTAAACACCTAAATTGTGTCTTCAGAAGCCCAAATGTTCTCTCTATGATGGATCGTGTAGATATATGTGCCACGTTATACCTCTCCTCTGCTTCACATTGAGGGCTTGCCACCGGGGTCAACAGCCATGGCCTAATTCCGTATTCTGAGTCACCTATAATCCATCGTGCACAAATATGATACAATTTGTGTTAACATTATTACATTTAACAGATCATAGAAAAACTAGAGTTGTTTGTTAATACATCATAATATGTACTCACCCACCAGCCAACCAGGTCCAAAATAGCCCTCTTTGAAAGCATGGAAGACTGATGAGTTTCTCAGGATAGAGGAATCGTGACTGGAACCAGGGAATTTGGCTAACACATGCATAATCTTCATCGTGGCATCGCATACCACCTGTACATTCAGGGAATGGTAGTGCTTACGGTTGCGGTAAGCATGCTCACTCTGACTAGGCGGGATCAAAGCAACATGGGTGCAATCTGTTGCACCCATCACACATGGTATCCCGGCTATGGTATAAAAGCCATTCCTCACTTCCAGCCACTCTGTGTGCTCTGCAGGAAAATGAATATAATTCCTAGTGCGTCTATTCAGTGCACATAGAAACTGGGTAAAGGCCCGCGAGAATGTAGATTGCGAGACCCCGCCCACTATGCCCACAGTTGTCTGGAATGACGTGGAAGCAAGATAATGTAATGAGCACAGCATTTTAACAAGCCCAGGGACTGCACGACCGCTGGCTGTCACAAAATCTAAATCTCCCCGTATCTCTTCATAAAGAGCAAAGATTGCTGCTGAACTCAAACGATACCGACTTATAATCTCCTCCTCACTCATCCCATCTAACATGGTTCTCTCCCTGTACAAATGAGGATGAGGCACAACTTCTCTCCTCTCTCTTCTCCTCTCATCTCCTTTTCCTCTCCCTCTCCCTCTCCTCTCCGCGTCCCTGTCCCTGTCCCTGTCTCTGTCCCTGTCTCTGTCCCTTTCTTGGCCTGTGACATCCTCTCCATCAGCAAGCCTCTCCTCCAATAGAATCTTCCTCCGTCTCATAAACATTCGCATCATTTTCAGGTCCGTAGCTGTCAATGCGCAGGTAATTAGCCTCCTTTAAATACCTATGTGATGATGTCAAGTGACTTGATGAAGTGCAAGGTGTTACATTAACATATCCAAGTAGTTAACTCCAAACGGGTATCCAGTACGAATTATACGGATTATTTATGTGTGTTCACCAGGCAATCATGATATTTGACAATGATGTCACGTTAAGCTGTGTACAAGAATTTATTCGCAAGTATTTATGGAATGTGTAATGCATGTACCACTTCTGAACGCAACACTCAGTCATCTCATTAGGATACAACCATGACATTGACGTTGAAAAAGTATGTTGCAACATGTCTAATTTGGCATGTTATTGTCACATGTTCACATGAACTAATTGTAAAGTGCATATGCATAATTTGATGCCATCAGGATACTTGCTATTGATTATGTTTCAATAGTGTAAAAATGAGTAACTATTATAGATGTGTGTATAAGTTAGCATGAAGTGATTCTAATGCATCGTGTACAATGTAAACATGCAATGTTATTGAGTGTCCAATTGCGGACGTCATCAAAAGAGGGAGGTCACAAAGTACATGTAAACATGAAAACAAACAGCTACATTTTGTCAGTAATCCACTCCTGGCTTTGGCTGGAGCCCTTCATCCGGAGCTTTGCAGGTTCCAGACAATCTATTCCCTGCTTCTGCAATCACCTGCCTCCTGCTGAATCCTGTGCAGCTCTGGCCTGATTGGCCTCCTGTGCTATTTAGGGCCTGCCCCGCCCTCAGGAAGTTGCTGGGCATAGACTTTGCAATTCATGTTGCAAGTAACTGTGCTTGTCACAGACTCCGTGTTTGGCCTGCTGGGCTCCTTGTGCCTTGTATCTTGCTTCCAGTCCCCGGCATCCCAAGGCCTTCTTGCATAGCAGCCCCGGCACTGCTTTCCTTGTTCTTGGCAGACTTCGCTGCACTGTAGCGGCTACGCTGGTTTCCCCAGCGTTTCCTGTGGCGTGTCTGCCTTAGTTCCTGTCGCAACCCAAAGCCTTCTTGCATAGCAGCCCCAGCGCTGCTTTCCTTGTTCCTGGAAGACTTTGCCTTCGCCGCGCTGTAGCGGCTACGCTGGTTTCCCAAGCGTTTCCTATCTTCTCGTGCCAACCTCAGTTTCTGTCTCTTTGTCTTTTTAGTGATCCCCTTGCGTACCGAACCGGCCTGGCTGTGGATCCACTCTCGTCTCCTGCCTTGTATCCTGACCTCCTGGAATTCTCGACCCCTTCACCTAGGTTTGCGGATTCCTACCTACCTCACAGCTCTGGATCCCAGGCTCTCGGTACCACCTATCTTCTGGAATCTCCCTTCTTGTCTGGCGAGTATCTAACTTTATCTTATACTCCGAGACGGTTCCAGACACCAATTTTCCAGACATGTCCCAGTAGCTGTGGGTGCAGTTTGTTACCCATCTCACCTCAGTATCGGGGTCCCTCCTTGTTTGTGGCAAGCACGTACGTTACACATTTACATTTGATCATGCGTTACACATTCAAAGCATTCTCTAATGTGTACCAACATTACTATACGCTGAATCTGTTAGATGTGTGAAATCTGTTACATCATGTAATAAATTGAAGCACACTTTAATAACATGTTTCATATTATTTGACCTGTTCCTTTAAGAGTTTACTACTGGAGTTTCCCTTGACACATCATGACATTAAGACTAATGTGACACGCAAATCATCATAACATTGAAAAGTACCATGTTCTGCCAATAATAAACGTTAGCGCTGACACGATGAAGTGAATGACATCGACACTGTAATACCAAGCACATTTTTATTATGAGAAATAGAACGTAAACACTCCTATAAAGTTATAAGTCCCCGCTCCATTGACTGCATTGATGTAGAGATGAGGTTTTTTTTCTAAGTGCCGTCCCGGCAACCTTGCCGATCCTTCTCCCCTCCAACTTGCCAACTTTAGTTGGCGGGACAAATTGCCGAATAAATCTCCATTTTTGAGTGCCGATCAGCACCGATAAGTTGATCGGGGCTACTAGAATACAGCCGATTTCAAAAAGTGCTGAAAAGTGCCGATAAGTGGGTTATCGGCAGCCGCATGCCAATACATTTTTATCAGGAAGAAAAAATGCCGATTTTGACCACTTATCGGCGCTTACTGAATCTCAAATCCAATTTTGGCGGGAAAATGCTGATAAAAGTCTTATCGGCGCTTACTGCATGAGGCCCTTAGTCTGGGGGGTTGGGGAGAATGTTAATATTTGTTGAGGGGCATGGGTGTAGGGGGTAATTGCCCTGGGGTGGGTGGTTAGGCCTCACGTTGGGGTAGTGGGACAGTTTAACCCGTTCATTACCATAGAGATTAGTAAACCATTGCATGGCAATGCATTACTACCGACTAAAGTGGGCAAGAGGGGTATGCAGTCTGTTGTTTTTATATATTAACCCTGTTTGTGCCTGTAAAAGGTGTTACAAAAGCCTAGGATATAAATATTATCTCAATGTGGGGTAATAAGGGATTTTTTGATGGTTGCAATATTTCCTGCAATGCAATTTGGGGTGAAAATTGCAGCTGGTATATTATTACTGCAATGTTGATGAATACCAACTTAACATTGCAGTAATAACACTCATAAACTATTATTTACTGGCTGCAATATTATCTCCACGTTAATGGAGTTTGATGTATCCAGCCCAAAGTATTCTGTTGACATTGGAGGTTTTAACCCTTTCAGTGCCCCAAGACATACCTTGTACATCATGGGTTCTGGCATTCTGGCTACGTACAGTACGTTACAAAAACAAATGCTCGTTCTCTTAGGGGAGATCACGTCCTGGCTCTTATGGAGCAATCTGCATTAATGGTGGATGGCAGGGGGATTACGGCTTTGGAGAGAGGTCACGTGATCGTGCGTCATGACGCTCTGGCTCTATAGCCCCTCTGCCACTCAAAGGTTAAATAAAGTATGGCAAAAAATTAAAAAAACGTGAATAATTTGTTAACGAAAGCAACTAACATTTTGTCAAAACACCTGAAAAATTGCCTCAAATTTCACAGTGAATAATAACCTACAATCTTAAATGAATGTTAATTTTAAACAAAAACAAAAAACCACCTACTGCCCCAAAAATCTACCAGCTTTCATTTGGATGATGTAATAAAGTGTTATCTATGCTGACATTATAATGTTATGTATTTAATTCTGTGACTCTGAGTGTCATTTTTTCCCCTCACTGGCAGATTTCTCACTTAACTCTTCACCTTGTAGCCAAGCAGCCATACCACCCCACGTACCTCCCTATCTTTCACTTCTATGCACAAAGACTCAAAACACAATTGTGGGTGAAAAATGCATTTTATTCAAAGTCATAAATAAATGAAGGAAACTTTGTATGCTCCATTTATACGAAGAGTAACTATACAAACTTGCAAACCAGTCACCAGCTCTACCAATCCTGATTAGATAATAACATTCAATGGGAGGTCCCCACCCGCCCTGCCCTTAATCACTAAGTATTTGTGCATGCCTCTACCTTCACAAGAGGACAGCACTAAACTCTCCCAATCCTGGGCTATAACGTACTGTATATTCTCCAGCTGTGAAGGGGCGCCATCATGCCCTGCCTCTCACCACTGGGCTGTACTACAGCTTCTCCTCCCATGTGAGAACATCACCATAGTGTCACTTAGCACAGGTCGTAGAAGCATTCCTCTGGCAACCTCTGTTGTTACATAAGATTTCAACAAGATCACCATACATCTATCATTTAATGTATTTTAAACAGTATTTTAAACATTGCCATTAATGCAAAAGAAGTAGGTTCCATAACAATGTTTTCAAACTAATCGGTTCCCTGTTCCAAAAAAACTTTAGCACTTCCTATCTAACTTTCAATCCATTATTTTAAGGCTGGGTGAGGAAGTGTTACCATCTGCTCCGATACACGCTAAAATATAGAATGTACTGTATTACATCCTCACATTTCTCCAGCCCTCCGCACAGCCTTCTCCTGACTTTACAGCAAGCTCCCCCTTTCTCCAGCCACTTCTGATCTAGAATTAATTCACTCTTAAACATGCACATAACCTTTTTTTGGCATGGTTTCAGGTCATTTGAACCCACAGTCATGCTTCCCTTATGCTAATGGCTTCAGGGCTACATTTTCTTTGCTACCTTCCCCAAAAAACATTTGGTCTGAGGTAATAGTTTTACAAATGTAGGATTGGAAACCCTACCCTTACAAACGGGAAAAAAGCAATAACAATTAACACAGTATACAATAGCTTCTATTATTATGATTTAAATCTAGTTTCATACTGTAACTAGCTGTGACCTTTGGGATTGTGGAACTACTGTATAAGGCACTTTTAAAATGTACTGTATAGTAAACAAATTGACCAGTAGCCTTTTAACTATACTGACCAAAATGTAAAAATTACTTTCAGTGATATGTGTGTTGAAAATGCAGGAGATTTACAAAACTTCCATTCACTTGCATTGGGATTAGGGAATTATTAGGGACAGCAGAAAAAGGTTAACATTTTCAGATGAAAATGTCCCACATAAGTAGGCAAAGTTGGTCAGTTTGCTATCAACACATCAGTTTGATGACAGCCAAACAACTTACTTAGTTGTAATGTATATCCCTCAATATATCAATATACTGCACTGTACACCTATTTTGTTTCATTTGCATTAGCTCAAGATTTTGGATACGTGTAGTATGGACCAATTGTAGAGGTTAGGGATGAGGTACTAGATTAGAAGCAAGGTATACATTTTTAATTTTCAGTTTATTTATTGTGTTTTCTTTATTCTATGTTAAACAAATGTGACAGTTTAATGGAAGTGCACCATTATCTGCCTAACCTCTGTCACAAACCTCTGCCTAACCTCTGTAATGCAGATTGACCCTAGGGCCTTTAACACCCCACCCCAATTAAAATACAACCAGAGAAAATACTTTGACACAGATTTATTGATTACTCTTAAATTTACAATAGAAATCATGTCCCACCTTCAAGAATGGCCAAACATAACGTTAAAAAAATCCATCAGCGCACTACTTAGGCCTGTGCAGACCCAACAGTAGTGCCAATTACTCAGGGTGCAACCATATTAGCAACCATTATGAAAAAAATGTTGGGGTCATATAAAACACGTAAAGCCCAGGATTCCAAATACATTAACCACAGGCTGCTGCCATAACCAGGGCTATTGAAACCAACTTAAATGATCCCTAAGGACTCCAGCTCCTGCAGTTCATTATACAAAACATATCAGAAATATTAACACCAACTGACCCAAACGTATCCACATTATTCACCTCAAAGTCTAAATGACATAATATCTTTCCACACAACTGTAAAACACAGTTTGATAAGGCCCTACTATTTTTCATCCTACTATGATTAATAGCTCTGGATCGCCAGCCCCTTTCCAAATGCTTCTAGTAACAAACTCAGACCAAATCAAATGCACACCCTCAAAACACAATGACAAATAAGCAAGATCATGCTTCATAGAAAGCATCAATTCAAGTATGTACCCAAGTGTGCGAAAATGACCCCTGACGTTTTCCTCTCCCCTAGCCAATATCTCAGGAACTAATATAGCTGACACCATATCATGCCTCGCAAACCAAAAAATTGATGTTTGATCCTCATGCAGACTCAATTTTGTCCAGTATGGATAACATGGCGATCACTTTCTAGACCAGTGGATATGAGAATCACCAATAATCTATGTCTTCTTTGGTAAAACTTTATATATAAACAACCAATGTACACTAATAATTTAAAACATTAGAATTAAAATCTCTCTCTCTCACTCTCCCTCCCTCCCTCCTATTTTCCGTATATCCAATGTCTAAATTATCCACTTTTCCAGATCCAAACATGCTGCCTCTGTAGCTGTTCAAAAACAAGAAGCAGTCAATGCCTAAAAGAAACAAAAATGGCTTAAACACCAGATCAAATAAAAATGTGCATGAATCAGAAAAGGATGTCCCTTTTTTTGGCTTTTACTGTAAAAATTCCTGCAATCCCGAACCTGGGCAAATCAATCTGCCAGACAAGCCTCTAATCATAATGGAAAGCACTTTTACCCATCTGATTAGTCTTGGACAACTGTAAACAAAAACGAATGTATTCAACCCTGAATAATATCATCATAAACTAAACCACCCTTCATTGAAGGTACATACTGTTACGATTCTCTGATTGAATTGGCTTGAAGGAAATCAGCAACAAATCAGCATTAAACAATTGTACCACAAAATTGGTGTTGGAGACGTGTGTTGAGGATAGAATACCGGAGTCGTTTTAGGAGAAATAAATGTACAGTAGGCTTTATTAGCCAGCAGATTTAACAGAAACCAGCATCAAATCAGCAAAACAAAATTAGAGCAGAAAACAGCAAGCAGGCCTAACCCTGTGTAGGGACTGACTAACATTCAGCAGTCCATATTTGAAGGCTAGAAGGCTAGGCCTCTTACCAACTTTTGACACAGTCCAAAGAGAGGTACTTGTAGGTATCATGCTCTCCACGCCTGTGGTGGTGTCTGTGGGGGTTCTCTCTGGTGGGTTCCAGTGTCACGGGAGACCAATGCTTTTAACATCTTAATACCCAAATCCTTTGATTGAGCAAAGCAAGAGATAAAATAATTTGTAATTTATTTACACAATGAACATACACTGCTTGATTTACGATTACAATGAAAAAAACACTTACTAGTTATGATGTTAAGTCTTGTTACAGGATGGATATTTCACTGCATGATACATCTTAGGTGAATCTGTTACTGCATGATGACTCTCATCCCTCATGGGCTGCACGGATTATTATAGGGTTAAAACTCCCTATACCTAACCTGGCCAGCCAATCTCTGCGTGGGAATAAATTATCCCACCTATCCTGGAGTTTATCAGTCCTGTGTAGCCTGGCACTGGGAGCTTTAGCATAGTAACTTGGCATGTGCGACAAACCCCTTCTTTCCCCATTTGTCATGCTACCCCTGCCGGATCAGCGCCAGAATGTCTTGACAGAGCAGCCATTTGGCAGGATGGCTTATTGAAGTCTCTTCCTTCACCCATTCATGCTAACACAGGGTCTAACACTTCCATACCCATGCTAACACATGGTTAACACCTTCATATCCTGGACAGCCTTTGAAACTAGTCCTTTGAAGCTTAGGGGCAGAGTAGCCACGCTGGCTCCCATGCAAATGGGCCTTCATCCACACTGAATGACTTCCTCTGAACATTACTTTAACAAAAACATAACCCTTGAGGCCTTTTATACATCAATTTTTATATACCTTTATAGAAATTGTGGCATAACCTTTTTAATGATTTTACTCCAGCAGCACTCACAGCAAAACTCAACGCTCCAGGACCTTCCTAGCCGAAGTTAGCTAAACGCTATGTGCTGTGCTGCAAGCTGCTGCTTTTTTAAAACCTTTTTTACTTTGCGCGTTTTACAGGGAAACACTGTTCCAATAACCCATACATTTAAAACATTATATGATTCTTGCCACCTTATCCCTGGTGGGAGATACACAGACAGTTTTTAATACAATTACAGTATTCCAGCCATCACTGGGTCGCAGAACTGCCACTCTACATTTTAACTTAAAACACCTATAACTCTCTTCACCTTATACTTGGTGAGAGATATAGTGAACTCCACACTGGGTTCTGGGGTTTGGGCATATACCGGGACCTGTAATGTAATTCAGTTCCCTGCCCGTTCTTACAATCCTGGTCTGTGCTGAAGCAGGGAGATTTGGCGATGATCTGCAAACTGCTTTCTAGGAAGGATTTTATCTGGTGGTCTGTGTTCCTCATGTCCTCAGGAATCTGGGGCGATTCCTGAGTACATATTTTGGGGTACCCCGCAACACTGGCCCCCTTCTCCCCAAACACACCCTGACAACATTTTACCATAAAATCACCCCTGAAACTCACGCCCTGCACATCTCCGCTGGTTGGCACTCCTGGAACAGTAAAAATACACATACACCTTTATTACAAATGCAGTTAAATGCCATGATTGGGTTGAAGAGCTGACAATCACAATTCCCCCATATGGCTCAGGGCACCCAGCCGGGCCAAATACCTTTATTAATGGCCTGGGTACCCCCTCACCGTCACATCCAGAAACTGGTGTTCCTTCCTTATTTTAATAAGTATTTTAACATTCATTTCACTCCACAGTTGTGGAGTTGATACCAAGCCACCCATCTATCTCTTCCACTAAACAAAATCCAATCGGGCGCAAGTATAGGCCACCCACATATCCTGAGCAACTGACGCATGTAAGAGATCAATCACAGGTCCATTATCAATTCCCAAAGTGCCTACAGACAACAAAGGCCAACGTAATTTGCCAGTAGTGCCAATTTCCTGAATTTCTTACATTGAAAGTGAGGTAGGGAATTGGATTACAAACGCCCAGAACATTGCAAGCCCTAAGCCAAATAGTCTTCATCAAGCAACCGGAAAAAAAAGCCCTTAACAATGCTGTGACTGGACAGGACTCAGAAGCACTCTCCTAAATTATTAACTGCCTCTATCACTCCCATAAATTTCATCTAGAATAAAACTTCCTGATTGGCCAAACGACTACCACATAATTTAACAGCTGCCAACAAAGGGTACAGCTCAAAAAAAATCTAAAGCCACAGCTGGCTACTGCAGCGCCCGCTGTGGCGGACACTGCAGGGACAAGAGGGGCTGGGTCCGCTGTGAGGGGGGGGGCACCCCGCTGCACCAACAGAAACTCCTGCGCTCAAGAAAATTGAGATCAGGAGTCGTGACAGAGCGCTAGGCCACGCCCCCGGCGGTTCAGCCAATGAGGGCGAACCTGCCGGGTGATGTCACGACCGTGCCCCTGTCACTCCCCGTCAGGCCCCCCCTGTCTTTCCCCCTGAAGCTCACTGCAGACCGGGGGACATGGCTGCATGCGCCGCCTGCCTCGCAGACGCACATGCAGCACAGGCAGTGGGGCCGTAGCCTAATTCTTTATCCAATGTCTTCCGAACCATTTCTCCACCTATTCGCACACCAAGAGCTCTTGATATACTGTATGCTCTCAAATCATAGAGCCCATTGCATTGGTAAACAGTTACAAAAATCCTTGTTTGAAACAGTTCTACTTCTCCAAACGTCCTACAGTACCATTACACTGAAAGAAAAATAATCTTGCCAAACCCTTGCCAAACCTTCAAGTCCTCCCTGATTCCAGGATGAATGATAAGAGCATTTTATACCAGCTGTTGCTGGAGCCAACCTTCTATAAAACACCCCACCCATATGGAAAATCTTGGATGCAAGAACCAAATGACCTACAGTTGAAGGGATTGATAAATAATGCTTCCAAGTACAGAAGCCTTCTTAACAGAAAACATTTCCATTAACTTGCTCTGTAGCTTTTTCAACATATCATGAATACATTTATATTCCATTCTCTATCTCTATTCCAGTATGGTATTCAGTTTTTTCAGAAAGTATTGGCCCAACAAATTTATCTGTCATTGTAAAAAATGTGTTAAGCCATGTCTGACACATCAGAACTATTAGGACCTGAAAAATGAAATTGTCTAAATGATGTGTAATCCACTGAACCTGGGCTCTCTGCCAGATCAAGAAAGTAGAAATAGGATATTGATTAACCCATGGGCAAGCTAATATTCACAGAAGACAGCACATCACTTTTTTCTTAACATCTTTTAATAAGCTAAAGAATAAAGCTCCTCACTACCAGTGGGCAAGCGTGTAACTAACCCAGCACCAGCTTAACCGCCATGGTCCACGTTCAACATGCCCCTTCTGCATGAGTCAGGTTTACACCTTTTATTTTTAGGATTCACTCCAAAATATTTTTCTTCTGGTTGATAATGAAGCCCTGAATCATATGTCCTCCATATTCTTTAAAACCTCACCTCTCAGCTCCTGCTGCTTGTGTGTGTTGTTTAAGTAAGCAATGGAAACTTGGACTGTTGGAATTGGTTGGCAGCAGGTTCTTCAATGTACAGCAAAATATGTGCTTTCTCTTGAGATATTATAGATATTCAATAAAAATAAGTGTTTCACTGGTTTCCATTAAAAAGTGATGTACGAAAAGGCGCATGCGCGGCTGATTGAGGATGGTTGCATAGACACACAGCTCCTCCAACCGCCGGCACAATAAAGAAAATAAACACTATCAAAACCAGCATTTTCGGAAAAAAAAACAGAGCGACAGCCGTCTGAACCCGTCCCAGTCAAGATAATAAGCCCCAAAAAAGGATGGCTGCTACAAGACAAAAGACCCGACGCAAGTCAGATGTCAGGGCCTACTTTACCGGCCAAAGCAAGGCTGGGGCTGCAGAGATGTCGGCTGTCTCTGATTCAGATTCAGCTCAAGATGCGGAGGGCTCAAGAGCGGCAGCAGAGCAAACAAAAGTCATTAAAAAAGAAATATCACGATTATTAATTGATCTCAAATCTTTCTTCATTGGAGAGGTGGAGGGGCTCAGACACGACCTCATACAAATAGGTACAAGGACCAACGAACTGGAGGAGCGCATGGAAGCTAGCTCCCACACCCACAAAGAGACAAACTCCCGGGTACAGGCGCTGGAACAGAGAGTGGCAGAGCTGGAAGCCAGACAAGAGGACGGGGAGAATAGGGATAGAAGAAACAACCTCAGAGTTCGGGGGATACCAGAAGAAATCCTGGACCCAGAAGCTCTTCTATCCCGGTGGATGGCCTCAATACTACCAGGCAGTCCGGCCTCAGACTTTAGGATGGACAGATGCCATAGGGCCTTACGATCCAGACCCGTGCCCTCCAATCCCCCTAGGGACGTGATCCTCCGGCTCCACTACTTCTCTGTCAAAGAAGAGGTGAGCAGAATAACCCGTGCCACCCCTCACATTACCTTCGAGGGGATTACCCTCTTGATCTTCCAAGATCTGTCCCCACTAACGTTGGCCAGACGGAGAGCGGTAGGGCATATAACCAAGGCCCTAAGGGACAGTGAGGTGCGATATCGATGGGCATTTCCATTCGCCCTAGTAGCCATTAAAAACGGCAGACCGCAGGTGCTCAAGCACCCCTCAGAAGGGGCAGCCTTCCTTAAAAAACTGGGAGTGCGGGGCTCACAGGACAATGGTGCGGAGGGAGCCCAGCAGGGGAAGAGGACGGGCTCCCCGCCAGGAAAGCAGGGTACCTCACCCACACCGGAGAGGAGCCTAAGCAAGGAGGGGGGAAGAGGGAAAAGCCCGTAAATGCGGGACACAATAACATTCGCGAGCTGCAGTTGCGCCCGTTGCGCAGTTTCAACACACCCTGACACACAGACCAAGGCAGAAATCCCCCCTACCGTGAGACTGTCGAGGCTCCGGAGTCATCCCGCTACCGAATATGGCGGCACTAAGCAGATGGCCATAACACATGGGTCCCCAAAATGGCGGCTATTTACCTACTGGTGAGGAAGGAGGACAGAAGGGCGCGAGATATCCAATGGCGGCGGGGGTTTCGGCGGGAAGATCTGCTCTGCCGGCTGGACCCGCCCAGGGAGCCTCCCCCGAACCAGCCCTCTCGTCCGGGCAGCCCACAGCGGAATGACAATAACACGCCCACACCGGTGACGTCACGGGACCCGTTCCCGTGAGAGTTAGAGGAGAGGCGCGGCTAACAGACCCGGCAGAAATCAAGATGACGTCGGATGAGAGGCGACTCGGAGGAAGTGAAGAGATCTCCTCTGGCAGAGGCACGCGAGCTCCACCGCCAGGGAAGGGACTGCGGGACATACTGAACTCCTCAGGAAGGACTCGAGTTAGCGGTGCAGAAGGAGGCAGCCTGGCCGCTCGGGGAGGGGGGGGGGGACGAAGGCCCCAGCCAGTGCAAGGAGGCAAAGGGGAGAATATAGCAAATACATGTATAGTTGCCCTACCTAAAGCATAATATAGTAGCAAGGAATAGTATACAGAGTATATATAGTATAGAGTAGATAGGGGAAAAAGGAACATAAGTGAGGACGGAGAGGTACGGGAGAGATGCAAGCAGGGGGCTCACACAAGGGATAGCAGAGATGCGACAGCGAGGGGTTAGACATGATTCTGGAGGGAGGGGGAAAGGGGGAGAGCACCCGAGCCTGGGAGCAGTGAGGAATAGAGGAGGAGAGGAAGAAGCAGTCAGCGGTAGAAAGAGCAGGAGTAGCACAGGGTGTGTAGTTGTAGTTTCAGTTATAGATAAGAGATAAGAGCTCATGAAAAGAGCTCAAAGTAGTTAAAAGATTAAGAATAGGTTAATAAGAGTTAATAAAATAGATAGAAGTGAAGATAGTTGCTAGGTTTTGTAACGCACAGAGCGGCCGGCGGGGAGGAGTGCAGCCACCACTCTGCCTGCAGGCATGTGCGTCCTTGCCAGGAGGGGGGTTATAGCCCACCTACCTGGTACTGACCCGGAGATCTGTGGCGCGTTCTGGAAGCCACAGAGATGGACCAGGGGAGAGGAGGGTCCAGGGAGAAAATATCTCCACCGGGCATTGAACCCGAGGTCTCTTAGGAACAATACGGTTCTCATGATGTTTATATGTGTTATATGTTTGTATTCCTCCCTCATGTTATCTCCCTTTCCCTCTCCAGTCCCAACAGGCGGTGGGTGGAATAGGCGCTTCCGGAGTCTACTCTACAAAGTTCATGAACAGAACATGTCCAGGGTCTGGGGTAAGATCAGATCGGCATACATATTAGGCCCACACAGACACTGCCACATAAAATGGAGGTCATTTTTATCTCGCAAAATGCTAAAGGGCTCAACAGTCCACACAAGCGAAGAGTCGCTTTCACTGAGTTCAAGAGAAGACGGGCGGACGTGGTCTTCCTACAGGAGACTCACTTCAGCTCGCGTAATAACCTGAAATTCCTCGATTCTAACTTCCGAAAGTTCTTCCTAGCATCAGGGGCAGAGAAAAAGAAAGGTGTAGCTATCCTGTTTCAGAATCACACCCCCTTCCAGGTTGAAAAGGTTAAAAGGGATCCAAAGGGAAGGTACCTAGTGCTGGTCGGGCTCCTTAAGCAGGTCAGAATGACATTAGCGTGTATATATGCGCCAAATGAAGGTCAACTAGACTTTTACAACACATTTTTTCAGAAGCTTCAGTTATGGGCTGAGGGATAAATAATTCTAGGTGGCGACTTTAACACAGTCATGAATGCAAAGGTAGATAGGTCTACGTCCCAGAAAAATAATAAGAGAGAAGGGAATATCTCACTACTGAAAGGCCTCAAACAGACTAGCCTGGTGGACATTTGGAGAGAGCAGCACCAGGGGGATCGCAGTTATTCTTTCTACTCCCACCCACATGACAGCTACAGTAGGATTGACCACTTCTTTGTATCGAGCAGAATGGTCCCACAAATTTCCGATACAAGCATACATGATATTACTTGGTCGGACCATGCATCGGTAGAGCTGAGATGCATTCAATTGAGTAATGTCAACCCAGGAGCAAACTGGAAGCTAAATGAATCAATAATCAAAATCCCGGAGATCCAAAACAAAGTGAAATCTGAAATATCAGATTATTTCCGGATAAATAGTGGCAGTGTGGAATCCCATTCACTATTATGTGAGGCTCATAAGGCCACGATTAGGGGGGTATTAATCGGTATAGCGGCAAATAGGAAAAAGAAAAAGGAAGCCAAATTATCCCAGCTTTATCACAGGTTACATGAGCTCTCTATTCTACATAACCGGACAGGTAGAGATGATGCTCTAAGGGAGTTGAAGGACGTTAGAATTCAGCTAAACCTCCTCCTTACCTCCAGGGCTGAGAAAGACATGAGTTGGACGCAGAGGAAGTTCTATGAGAAAGCTAACAAACCGGACACTATGCTGGCCACCAGACTCCGCAATCGGAAACCAAATTTTAACATTCAATCTATTACGACAGCAGGAGGCCAGAGTTCCTCAAACCCTAAAGTCATAGTAGGGGAGTTCGCGAAATTCTACGAACAGCTATATAATGGAGAGAAGGTAGTTCACAATGCTAGGACAAGTAGTAACCTACAGAAATTCCTAGCAGATGCAGCCTTGCCACAAGTAAACAGAAAGGAGCGAGAGGCTCTTCAACGAGACTTCACAAGGGAAGAACTAGAGGCGGTTGTAAAAAACTTAAAAGCATCAAAAACCCCAGGCCCGGATGGGTTCTCCAACCTGTACTATAAAAAATTTATCGGAGTTTTGGCTCCACACATGCTCCAGCTGTTTAATGGAGTATTAGCAGGAGAGCCCTTCCCGGGACAGATGCTCCAGGCGTCGATCTCAGTAATTCATAAAGAGGACAAGGATCCCACTAGCTGCCAAAGTTACCGGCCAATATCATTAATTAACACAGATGTAAAAAATCTACTCTAAATTGCTGGCCAATAGATTAAATGTAATCCTGCCGGGGCTCATCCACCCGGATCAAGTTGGCTTCATTAGAGGTAGACAAGCGGCCGACAACACTAGAAGAATTGTGGATATAATAGACTTTATGGGAGCCAACGAGATTCGGGGTGTAGCCCTAAGCTTGGATGCGGAAAAGGCCTTTGACAGGATTGATTGGCCATACCTGGAGTCCACGCTTGGCGCATTTGGGTTTGGAGGTAAATTCCAACAGGCTGTTAAGGCACTATATACGGCACCATCAGCCAGGGTGGTTCACCAGGGATTCCCCTCGGAACTATTCCCAATTAAAAGTGGTACGAGACAGGGTTGTCCGCTTTCGCCCCTGCTATTCGCCTTATGCATCGAACCACTCGCAGCACAAATTCGGAGTAACGCTGATATCGCCGGGGTACAGATCCATTCGCAGGAGCACAAAGTGGCTCTGTACGCGGATGATATTATTCTAACCCTTGCCAAGCCGCTCATCTCACTGCCCAATCTGTTTGAGCTTCTAGAGCGTTTTGCCCAGATCTCTGGCTTCAAAATAAATCAAGCTAAATCAGAGGCCCTAAGCCTGTACATGCCAAGAGAAATGGAGAAGCTGATAGAACTCAACTTTGAGTTTAGATGGCGACCATCCGCCATGAAATACCTAGGAGTGCAGATCACAAAAAAGGCGAGCTCCTTATATTCGGCTAACTATCCCAAACTGTTGAGGACTCTCAAAAAAGAGCTGCAGGAGTGGAAGGCATATGGTATTTCTTGGTTGGGGAGGATCTATAGTGTCAAGATGAACATCCTTCCCCGAATTCTATATCTGTTCCAAACTCTCCCGGTTGCCGTGGTTAGAGCAGACATTGCAGGGCTCCAAAAAGCTATTTCTCAATTTATTTGGAAAGATAAAAAACCACGGATTAAAGGAAAAATTATGCAGAAAGCCAAGGAAGCTGGTGGTCTAGCAGTCCCGAGCGTCATATCCTACTATAAAGCGGCACAATTGTGCCAAATCACGCAGTGGCATGGGGACCCGGGGCTCAGGAGGTGGGTGGCACTGGAGAAGGAGGTGTGCGCCCCGCTTGAGCTCAGGGACCTAATCTGGTACCCGAGGACACGGGTGAAGGATATACTCATTCCTCTATCCTCTGTGCTCAACTCACTCTCGGTCTGGAAGGCTTCTAAAAGTAGCTGCTCTTTGACCTCTAAACACACACTGATGGCTCCTTTATATGGCAACCCGGACTTTGCTCCTGGGCTGGCAGAAAAATGCTTCCCACGCTGGCGGCAATTAGGGATTAGTAGATTGAAGGACCTGGAGGTTAAGGGCAAGATCAAATCTTTTGAACTATAACAGTCAGAAACGGACTTACCTAACACTGATTTTATGAGGTACCTCCAGGTTCGGGCATTTTATAACGCACACCCGGTGAGACCACCGCTGACCAAATTCGAACAGCTCTGCGTGCACGGAGCAGACACGCGGGGACTGATCTCTGCATTGTACAGAGAGGTGGTGAATACTGACTCAGACAGGACAGTCAAACCCCGTTTCGTGACACAATGGGAAGAGGATCTCCAGACACAACTAGAGGACGAGGACTGGGCTGCGGTGTTCAAAGCTGCGGCCTCGAGCTCCATATGCACGACATTGAAGGAGAACTCATATAAGGTATTATTAAGGTGGTATCTCACCCCAATCAGATTAGCTAAATTCGTCCGAGGGGCTTCCCCGCTCTGCCCCAGGCGGTGCGGGGAACAGGGGGATCTGGTGCACATGCTGTGGTCTTGCCCGAGATTAGTGCCGGTCTGGACCCAGATCCGAGATTGGCTGCAGAGGATCTTTTTAGGGCTCACAATTCAGCTAGACCCGTGGCTATTTTTATTAGGTAAACCTACAAACGAGGTATCTAGATCGGGTAACAAGCTGATAGCACATTTTGCTACCGCTATGAGGTGTGAGACCGCAGCACTGTGGAATCAGAATGCGATTCCTTCTATTGATAAAATTAGAAACAGAATTTGGTTCATTTGCAGAATGGAGAAGTTAACGAGTTTAGTTAACGACTCAGCCGACAAATTTGAAAAAGTATGGTCATTATGGCTTGCCCAAACTGATATTCAGGGGATGAATGAGGCCACAATATGGCTTTGATAGAGATAGGTGGGTTCTCCTTGGATGTTGGGCTGGGAGCCGGACAGGACGATCGGACAGTAGGGCTCCCCCCGAGGTACAGTGGTGAATCAATTCACCGACCAACGAAAATCTGATGTGAACCGGAGCTGGGCTCCTCTGAGAGGTGGACTGGAGCAGAGCAAAGGCTGTGGTGGTGAAGGACTCCTGCGAAACGTGGAACCAGCGCTTCTCCCAGGCCGCTCCCCCCATCCCTACCCCCCCCTCCTTTCCTTGTCCTTAGATGTTGTTAGTCTGTCTGTGCTCTGTCCTGTGGTCCCCCCAACGTTCGTCCATTACTTGTAAAGTATTCCTGTAAGTTTGGTGTATACCTGATACACTTGACAACATTCTGTTTTCTATGATGTGTATGCACAAAAAACTAATAAAAACAAAGTTGAAAAAAAAAAAAAAAAAAAAAATTATGTACAACAGATGACAAACCAGCACAATGTTCAGAAAAAAACAGTTCTTGAAAAAGATGATAACTTAGTAGGAGGTGTATTTTATTAATATAATACATTTAAAGATAGAAAGTTGTGTTACAGTAAGTGTGGCCTTTCACTTTTATGTCAACAACATTGTACAGTAGCAACCACTAGAGGAAACAAAAGGCAAACATAAAAAGTACTGTACTGTATATTAATACTATAAAATGAATGGATTGTGCATATTTTTGGATTGCAATTTACAGGAATTCCCCCGACCTGTATGTTCAATTTTGGTGATGTAGACGCATCCTACAGTATATTTATATTTTCAGTATATTGATCCTGAGGAAAGCAAACTAAAAAATCCCAGTGAAACATTATCCAATTACAGTATGTCTCATAAATGGAGAAATAAACTAATTCCCGACTCCAGTAATGGCAATAAGATTTCATGTTCAATCATGGGGAAGACCTGGTGCCCTCCTCCTGGCTGTACTTAAAGGCAGTACCGCCCCAAATTCAGTGGTGTTCCTCTCCCCCTGAGAGTGGCAAGGTTGCACACAGGGAGCCTGAGATTGGGGCCTTCCCTGTTCCTCTTCCCCTTGGGGGAGAGTGAGTGTGGACCTATACCCTGACTCCTGATAGTGGAATCAGGAAGAGCTAGGACAGCTGCAGGGGCCCTGACCTGTAGTGGTTGCCCAGGGAATATCATCCAGTGGATAGCTGATCCTGAGAAGCTGTCATTGAGCAGACCACTGCTGTGTTGTGGAGGTATCAATAAAGACTGTTCCTGTTTGCATATACCTCCTGCCTGTGTGTGATCTTACTGGGAAGAGAGGGAGTATTTGTACCATAGGAGACCACCTCCATTCATCTTGGAGCCTGTGGCAGATGGAGGCGCTGCACTGCTAGAGAACCATGTGGGTAATGTACCCCAGAAACCTGATCGTGTGTCCCCACTATCATCGGCAGAGAGATCAGCCCTCCTGTTACCAGCAGGTATCATGCACCACACGTTTAGTAATGGGCAAATCTCCCACCGGGTGGGGGAAACACCGTTACACTTACTTATTTGGAATATCCCCATATGCCTTTCCTTTCTATCATTTTCTTAATTATATCTTTTGTACTATACAGTATCTGTCATCACAGTCTTGTTAGGTAATAAATTCAATATGTTTACTGCTCTTGCTGTAAAGATCTCCTTCTTTTGTTGCTGGGGAAATCTCCCTTCCCCCAATCTAAAGGGAAAACCCCATGTAGTTTGTAGAGATGTAACAACACTATTGTTATAAGTGCTGTGATTCTCACTGTTCTGGTGCGGATGTACTGCAACTCCAGTTCTCATGGCTCTGAAAACAGTAAGCTGCCCAGGAGGATTAACTCTGTGGAGTTCCATGCTTCTGAATGAGATCCCACAGGATTAATCCTTTTGGCCATCTGCCATGAGAGAATTCCAGTACTCACCTTTTAGATGAGCTGTGCAGTCGCCTCTGTCCCTATCTGCAGCCGTCATCCTGCAGCACGGAAGGTAAGATGCAGGGCTGCATTTCCGTACCCCTGGATGACGTTGATGCCCGTATATGGGTCTCTACATCTGAGGGGGAGGCGATGGTGTATGGGCATATGGGGTCTCGACAGAACACCTAACAATATTTGGCTAATAGGGCTATTGCCCATTAATATGTGTGCGTATGTGTGTGGGGGAGTGTTTTGTTGGAGGTACAGGTGGGTGAAGGGGGTACTTGCCCTGGGGTGGGTGGTAAGGCCTCCCAGGGGGAGGTAACAAGGGGGTTAACCCCTTAATTATCTTAGCATTAGTAAATCATTGCATGGCATTGCTTTACTTCCTGCTAATGTATCCAAGAGGTACTGTAGTTGGTGTTTTTGATGGTTGGATGGTTTACTGGATCTATGTGTCGGTGTCTCTGAGGAGTAGAAGGATGGCTTTCATCCTGGGGTAAGTAATACTTTAAATTACTATAGGATTGTAAGAGACCTGTGCAGAGGTATACTCAGGGAGACCGATTTCGGGGAAATTAACCATGGCTTTTTTTAACCTGTCAATTTAAACAGCATTTTAAAGCAAAACATAATACAAAAAACATAATACAAAAAACAAACAACTATCCCTGTTTAAGGGCTGACTTACATCCCCCGTACCTTTCTGCAAAGCTGGGAGGGGGGGGGGGGGTGGAGGGGGCAGAAAGCCCCTTACCCACCTATCACCCCAAAGTCTAAAGAGGTACCTGTGAGCAGGTCTCTGTTTCTGAGTCTGGGTGGGTGTCTGTTGAGGGCCAGCCTCTTGCAGGTTCCTGACTTTTATGCACCATGCAAGAGAGGTATGGTCCCTGTCTCTTGATATCAGCACACAGTCCTCCTGTGTGCTCGAGAATCTCTTGGTGCTGTTTAAGCAGGAGGCTTTTAAAACCTGTCTGATTACCAGATGGAGACTGGTTAATTGTCTAGCAGCAATTAACCAGCCTCCTACTGGATTCCTCTGACTTCTAGAGGCTTTCTATTGCAGCCTCATTGAGACAGGGTTGCTTCCCTGTTACGAAGATGTTCATTGATATTCCCCCATTGAGTGATTAGGTAGCCACAGTAACAATCAATGGATTAAATGAATAGTGTTTGATTTTTGTGATTATTTTTAATTTTATTTTATTGTAATGTCTATTTTGTTACATTACATTCATTTTTTTGAATGGGAAAAAGCGCTATTAGCAAGATTTGTCTAATAGGGCTACTGCCCATTACTGTGAATGTGTGTGTGGGGGAGGGAGGTGGTGGACTCTTGTTGGGAGTAATGGGGGGAGGGTTTAAGCAGGGGTTCTCTGGAGCTGAAGCCAATTTATTTCCAATCAGGGAACCCCTTGTTTCAGGAAATATAGACCTTTGTAGGGGCTGTCCTTGCTGGAGTTCCTACCAGTACCCCCTACGGAGGTCTATATCTCAAGAAACAGGGGTTCACTAGAGCTGAAATGAATGGATTCAGCTCCAGAGACCCCTGCTTCAAACCAGTATAGAAAAATGACTTAAATGTCCTGTATGACATACAGCAGATCACCCGATATGATCCTCTACAGATGCAGCAGCCATTATCTGACCTTTTCGCTGGTTTAAATCCATGGCACACCCGGGCTTGGTGCGTGATTTCTTGAAATTTTCACGCGTTGAGGCGCGAGTTTACTAGTGTTTTGATCGATTGCAGAAAATTTAATTTCAGTGTAGTCTACAATACCGTAAGAAACTCAAGTGGGCAATCGCGAGTTATTGTCTTAAAAATCTAATTGCAATACAACCTGTATTTTATTCCTATACAGGCATACCCCGGTTTAAGGACACTCACTTTAAGTACACTCGCGAATAAGTACATATCATTCAATAGGCAAACGGCAGCTCACGCATGCGCCTGTCAGCACATCCTGACAGCAATACCGGCTCCCTGCCTGTACCGAAGCTGTGCGCAAGCAGGGAGACTATTGAGCCTGTTACAAATGCGTTATTTACATCAGTTATGCACGTATGTGACGATTGCAGTACAGTACATGCGTCAATAAGTGGGGAAAAGGTAGTGCTTCACTTTAAGTACATTTTCACTTTACATACATGCTTCGGTCCCATTGCGTACGCTAATGCGGGGTATGCCTGTACAAGTTTATGTACTGTAATTGTAATTTGAATATTAAAAACAACAAACACAAAATATGCGTTCCCCGGCGCAAAAAATTGGTATATAGTCCAATTTACCATAGTCCAGCGTTGTTCAGCGCTCCCACTACGGATCAATACCGTTGGCAAATGATGGGGAAGGGACAAAGACAAAGCACTAGTGCAACGCGTAGCAACAATTTAATAAGAATAAAAAAACAACTAACCACACTTACTGTACAATGTGCCAGTGGTATACAAACGACTCTCAAATGCCGTCCGCAACCTGTGGGAGCGCTGACCACCATCTGAGGGAATTCCATCCGGTCTGAACACGTGGGTTCCGTGAATGATCGAGGTGAAGACGTGGCACAAGCACAGATTCTATCCCTCGCCTTAGCAAGATTAATTCTTGTAAGTAGGTCTTTTATAGTTTTAGATAAGTGTCCCTGTCCAGTTTACTGCGCAATTGTGTGTCCTTTGTTTAATCCTTAGTGTCATCTACAGGGTCACTCCCATTCGTCTGTGAATTTCTGGGACAGTTTATCATCCGATTCCGCAGTCCATCCTTTATTCTTGGACTGATATTTGGACTACGGTGAATTGGACTATATACCAATTTTTAGCGCCGGGGAACGCATATTTTGTGTTTGTTGTTCTGCCTAACAGGTCCTAGGAGTATCTGTTTTATGAGGTTCCCCTTGGCAGCTCATCTCTTCTAGTCACTTGTTCACACATATCACATAACACGTTAAATTGGTTATTTTGATTTATTCACAATTATCTGCACCTCATATTGTCTAGTTTAGGTTAGCGCTTGTAGGGAGTTTATTTATTTTGATTGTGAGTTTTGAATATTAAAAAGATGTCAGGGGTGTGTTGTGTTAATAGCAGCTGGGGTCGCTCATGTAGTTAGCATTAAAGTTGACAGGTGCCTCCTGAAGCTAGTAATCAGACGGGGACATTTAGCAAGGATTGAGGTTCACCAGGTTTTCAGTGATGGTCGGCCCATTATTGCAATAGTATTGGTAAGCCAGTGGTGGCCCTTTGCAGGCTCGGGAAGTACGAATCTTAAATGAATTAAACGTGACCTTTCTCCTTTTGAAGTCGCCATTATCAAACATACCTGCAAAAGCTGGGAGCACTGACCAATAACCTCTGGTACGTCCAGGAGGAGGGGCTGTGCGATAAAGTTTGCCTTATCAAATTCTTCCAGCCACGATGTTTCGATGAAAATTTGAAGAAATCCTATTTATCAATGATATAGCCATATATCTCTGCTAAAGCCGCCTTCTTATCTGTTCCAGCATTAATTGCAGAAAATATTAAATATGCGTAATTGTAGTCTGGTCTGTTATAAGGACTTGACATGATGCACTGTCCAGTGTATGTGCATTCAGCAATTGCATAGCAATGTAAAATAACGTCCACACCATTCTGTTTTGATATTTTAACGTGAAACGCCTACATTTGATAATGTCTTCAGCGACCAAGGTCAATTAACAATGGATCACTGTAATGGACACTGGTTTTATCTTTTTTTTAAACACCTGAACATTGACTACCCACAACCCAATGTATAGTCTAAGCAATGGGATTCACTTTTGCCATCTTGCGGATATGCGCAGAACTACATCCACACAAATCAGAATCCAGGCAATCCGCTAGGGTAAACAAAGGTGTGATAGGCAGGTTTCAATGGAAGATGATATTGTGAATGCCGCGTGGAATACAATAGACTTCACAGATGCTGGTCCAAGAAATGGTCGGCTAACGGCCGTTGCATCTGAAGTTTTCAACCTCATAATGTAGAGGCCCATATTCGGACATCTACGTCATGAAGGGACAGGACTTACCAGAGTATGGAAGAACTGCTCTGGGGAGACACGGAGTGAATTTTTCGCTTTGCTACTCCATTGCCCACCTTATACAAACTGCCTGTCCTGGGATGATTTACCTGCTTTAAACAAAAAACAACACAGCTTAATGAGTCTTAGTATACTGTATTTAAGTACTACCTAAATAGGCCAGACAGCTGATATAGTTGGTGGTAGACCTTTCCTGATAAACTCTAGTGGGGGAGAGGGAGGAGGGGGTGTTAAGCCATGTACTATTATATATAATAAACCAGGCAGTAGCAAGATCAGGGGGGATCTATCAAAACAGAGCACACTTAGTGGAGCACACCCAGGGGCAAATAAAACTTTAGTTTTATTAAAATATAGTAACAAATATAGAGTAGCTGAGCTCATAAGAGAACACCAGAAAAAGAAAGCATTAAAAGGGTATTTTTGGCCTAGCTTTATTTACTGCTGATATTGGTTTTAAATATAACATTAACACTTTGTCCTTGTTTTGCAGCCAGAACATTTTAGTAAGGAATGCACCAAATGTAAGTTAGGGTGTCACACTGATGAAAGAAATAAAAAAAGTGCATATGGGATAATCAAGAAAGAAATACATTTGTAAACGTTAACTCTGTAGTGTATGCACCTTAGTAGTTAATTGTTGTTTTTGATCAGTGATTTGGTGTGTGCTGACTTACAAGAGCCAGATACACTAATCACTTAGATAGATAGGAAGTGCATGAAGTGTGTGGTGATGAGTACGATGTTGATGTCAACATCATAGTAACAGTAGCAATGGGAGGACAGATACTGATAAAGACAAATGTATACAACACCCCTACTGACATCATTGATTTACAATGAAAAGCCTTATATCTCAATCTGAACTGTTGTCTCATATTACATGTAGCATGTATTATTATTTTTCTGAATTCTTTTTTATTTTTCAGTTTGATTGTAATTCAAATCGTAATATGAATCTATGATATCGTTTTAAATGATCAGGTATTCTGTGCATATACTCTGTGCTTACACAGTATGTTGCAAACCAAATGAAGAAATACAGAAAAAAAACAGAAAAGGGGCTTGAAGAAATTTAATAAATTTTCCAGATTGTAGACTTCATCGTTTTAAACTGCATTTGTGCCAGGGCTTAAGAGAAAGAAGGAAAAGCAAGATCTTTTGGGTAAAATACCCTGTTCTGGCTACTGATTTTAATTAACCTCTGTAGATAGGCTTCACATCATTTCCAAGTCATTTTTATGTTCCTTTATGTTTTTGAGAACCCAAATTCTTATATTCACAATTACAATACATTTTTTTCAGTCATTACAAAACTAAATGTAAACAAATCCATACTTAGAATGAACCATTTGGTTTGAATGATCCTTAAACATTCTATCCATCCGCGCGGAAGCAGAAGGGGGCGCGCATTGCGTGAGAAATCAGTAAAACTGATTTCTCAGCGCGACAGACAGGTCACGTGAGCAGTTCGCCCAGTGAGGGCGAACCATCTCCGTGATGTCACTAGGAAACCCCACAGAAACGCCCCCCATGGCCCATCCACCATGGCCAGGGAAAGCACCTGCTTTCCCTCAGCCTCCGTGTGCCTCCGCAAGGGAGAAGGGACTATGGCCTCAGCCTTACTGTTGAACGCTCATTACTGAAACTTCTTTAGTGGCACATAGTTAATTTTGATGGAACAAAACTCCTTCATGGAGATGAAAATGTGAAACGGAAATGACGTCACGCTCCTAACGGCCGCCGCACCCTCCACACGCCCGCTGACATATGCCGCGCATGTGCAGTAGTGATGGCGCCGCTGATGGACGCCCCGCATGCGCAGAAGTGGCTGGCATTGCTCAGCTCTCCAGCGCGCATGCGCAGAGGCTTCTGGAGCTCGGCAGTGCGTCGCGCATGGGCAGCAGAGGAGAAGAGTACACGGAGCCCAGACCAAATAATGTTTAGTGTTGAAATTTGTTTTAACTTAGTGATTCACAAATCTCTTTCAGGAACAACAAATTAATATGTAAATCCCCATACCTAATGAATGGATTGTATAATTGGGATATTTGTTACTGTGTACAGAAAACAGAAGTTTCTACTGTATCATGAGGCATGTGTGCGCTGACACAGTTGCTTAACAAAAATTGCATTTTTTTCTGCCTTAACAAAACATATTCATGAAGTTTTTATCAACTGTTTTAGAATTGGGTACATGCTACGCTAGAATTCTGAGATAAAAAAAACAAGACTTATGCCACCTTTAAGGTGATGGAGAAAACCCAATGCAGAAAACTATTTAATAAAATGTAACACAATTCGCTCGGTTTTCATTACATAGACCTGCTCCAATATGCAAATGTAACTCTGCCCTAACTCTTCCCACTTGCTCAATAAATCCATAATTTCGTCGCAGGCAGATGAAGACATACCCACAAATGGAAGTACTAAAAAGAACAAATAAATGCTATATGGTGCAGGTACATTTCAGCGCGAGTTGCAGCAAAATAATGACGTCATGCTGGAATTTGCCCTTTAACACATAAGTTCAGGTAGCTTCGATAACTAACTCATGGAGCTTTTTGAACACTTCCCCTACGATTTGGCAAGGTAGTAATTCAGAAAGCTCAGATGACCTGCCAAACTCGTACTGGAAGTTTACCTCCTCGAGTGGTAGTGCTCCTGCTCAAACACACCGAGCAGGAACTGAAAAAAAGGCTCTAACTCGCGTTTTTTTGCACATTATTGAACTGTACAGTAGGTGTCGAGGATGGTTGTTGGCCTTAGAGGATTGTCGGTAGGGTTGTTATATTTTAATGTTTCTTAGGAGGTTGAGGGATTAGGTGAAGGTGGTAGTTGCCCCAGGGGTGGGTGGTTAGGCCTCTCGGGTGCGTAGCGGGAGTTATTCACCCCTTCACTACCATAGTGGTGGTAACCGCTAACTTGTCCCGCAACCCTCCTTGCAGGCCTAAACACCCAACCCGGGACAATTACCCCCTTTACCTACCCCCTGTACCCCAACAAACCAGGTACTCAGGCTCAACCCCTTCAATGCCTTAGCGACTAGCCGCTAAGGTAATGAATCTGTTTTTATTTACATTTTAATAACAGAGTACTGTAGCAGGGGGTCTCCGGAGCAGAACCGCAATGATTTCAGCCCCGGGGACTCCCTTCTTCTTGAGATACAGGACCCTGCATGGGTTGCCAGTATCCCCTCAATGTTTAAATCTCCCTCATCATGTGACCAGGACATATAAATGCATAGGCCATACCGGCATCCCGGTTCTCGAGAAGCAGGGGGTCACAGGACCTGAAATTAATGCGGTGCGGTGAGACCCCCTGCTACAGTACACTATTAAAATATAAATAGAAAACACTGCAATCACTTGTGAGAGCTGTGCAGGCGATGTGGTTATCTCAGTGCAGCTCTCTCTATGTAGCTCTTACAGACTGCGGCCAGATCGTACGAGAACTTTGAGAGTGGCTGAGATACCATCGCTGCTGTCCCATACGGTATTGGTATTTTCCTACCTCACGATTTGAGACTTGTGGAAATGGTTTTTGACTCTTTCTGAATACCGTGGTAACACAAATGTCAAACCGTTTGATGGGGTCATGCCACACCGTTCGAGCAGCAATTTTATCTAAGCTACCTGAATAGGCCCCCTAGAGCCCATGACCAAACTTTTAGTTATTATTATTTATTTGTAAAGGGCCAACATATTCCGCAGTACAGTACAACAGGAACACAGAGTTATGTATAGACAAAAGAACATACCAAATAAGGACAAACAAGCGCAGACAGATACAAAGGGCAGTGAGGGTCCTACTAGGGAGAGCGTACAATCTACAGTAGACGTATAAGGGGCAATGTTGGATTAAAAAGGAAACTGTCTGCTCATTGTGGGACAGAGTATACCTCAGGGTGGAGTAAGATCTAGCCGCACAGGCACTGCTGATTCTATTAAGGTTTGGAGCGGAGGATGTTAGGTGTTAGCGTGGAGTATGGTCCATCTTCGCAGCTGGTCTCAATAGGGTTGGAGGAGGGTGGGGTGGATGTTAGAGGTATGTCAGATAGGCTAACTAGAAAAGGTGAGTTTTCAGGGAGTTTTTAAATGTATGAATGCTGGGTATTCTGAAGTACCTCCATTTTGTATGTTTGCAAAATAGCATGGTGTGATGTTTGTTTCAGAGAATTAAAAATGGAATGGTTTGCATTGAAATGTTAATTGTGATTAAGAAGCTTATTCTATAATCTCTCAGCCCACCAGATACTGTCACCAGCACCCCCAGATGCAATATTAGCCGGTAAAACTGTTAGGTACAGATGTGGCAGACTTTCTCCTACTAATAACACAACATATTACATTATAATGCACAATATCACAGAGTTTCCAGAGGATTCAATGGCAGCGATAACACATAATCACTACCTATCCTCCAGTATTGTAATGTGCCAGGTTCTGTAATGCTGTATACTGTATGGATGCTGCTGATTTAAACTTACTAGTAAGTTACTGTTTACCTATAGAGAATTCAGAAATACAGTAATTGAAAATATGGCTTACACAGTTCAGAAGTACTGTAGATTTTTAAAATATCATCATACTGCAATATATGCATCTTTTATATAGTAATTCATTGTCTAGCAAGGGAAAATCTGACACATAACCCCAGAATTTGTTGGGGGTAACCAAGACTAATCTAACTTGATCAGTTCACTGATTACTTTTTCATTTCTTCCTCAGAATAAAGTGGCATACTGACAACATGTGTGTTTTGTTTATAGACTTACAGATTCACAAATTAAGTGAAATTGCATGCATTTATTATGAGTATGTAATGCTCTGCATGGACAATCCAAAAAATAAAAAGTTTAAGAGAACTAGCAGATAACATCAAGTGCATCATTTTGTTAGATCAGTGCTATCACTGCTATAAGAATAATGAAAGAGCTCAGTTGGCCTGCCTTCTTTGTGAGCTTCCTATTGAATGGCAAACGTATTAATCAGTGAATCATCAAAGACATAATTGCTCTGTTCACCTATTCTTTACATTGTTCATTGCATCTGAAATATGCTCTCTGTCCTGTAATAGTCTTAGAAAATATATTTAATACTTCAACTAAAAGAGTCACATGTCTACAAAATCACAGTTTTCTTAAAGTAATGATTTACTTTAAGTAGTAGCGTGCTCCATTGATAAACTGAAATGTATTTCACAGGAAAGAGTACGATTTTAATTGTTACCTTTAATTATTGCCAACTTCCAAGTTTGATGACGGCAAATGTGACAACTACAGTAATCTAGTTCAACTATTCATCAGAATGTATATTTAGAATAAATATAGCTATTTGGGCTTTTTTTGAGATTTAGGGGTTTATTCTTTAAAATGGGATATTAGCAATGCAATTTTCAGATGACAACAGAAGACAGTTTGTAGGGGTAACATTGAGGTGCACTCATATTCAATAAGAATTATTTGTTAAAATATATCCCTACTAAAAAAAACTCATTTGCATGCAAGTGGTCTGTTTAACATGATTTTTTCTTTGTCCCGTTTCTCACCATTGGTCTCACCTATCTCTCCTCTATGCAATTTATACACATTTGCATAAACGAAGGTGAAATACATTTGTGAGATTTTCCCTGTCAATTCCTTGCCTGCATTTGATTGAATACCAAGTTAATACTCCATTTTGCAATATTTGCTCATTTGCAAACTACAGACCAAATTACAGTATATAACAGCTTTTGCATGTTTTGGACTTGAAAGTGCTCTTTAATGGACACAGCTAGATTACTTTTCATGTCATATTGCCATTTACAGCTTGAAAACTTAGGGGGAGTGTCAGTAAACTCCGTTAAATCAAGGAACACGATGACAAGACGTTACCTAAAACATGACTGGATATTTTGTTCACTGAGTTAACATGGTCTTCAATAAACTAATTATATGCAAAAATAAAATCTGTACCAGAGCTCAGTAGGATAGGCTTAACTTCACATTATTAATGCATTAAAGCAGCACTACTACACCCCCCCCTTTTTTTCTTAATGTAATATGTAAAGAATGTGACAATATATCATTCTACATTCTTACCTAAGATGGCAATCGTTTGGTGCTCTGGTTATAAATCAGTAAAAATCTTGATTGTGTGCCTAATATAATGGCCGCCTTTCAGTTCCAATCAATCCTTCTGTCAGTGTAACTCAGCAGCTACAATGTATTCCTATATTACTAAGGTAACATAATCTATGGTTACAGTTTACAACTCAAACTGTTGGGAATATTGTCAAAACATTATCACAAACAGGAAAGTGTTGCAAATATTTAACACTGCTCATGAGGCAGGTTAAGTCTGCTATGAAAATCAAAGGACGCTTAGTAAAAATCATTAAAATCGTTAAAAATGGCATTAAGAAATGAATAAAAAAAACTATTTCATACTACAGAACTCATTTATTAAAGAAAAAAAACCCATAAGATTTCACATGTTTTGCTGCTTTAATCTATGTTTACGTGTTAACAAATTCTTAATGTTACTCTTATTCAGACCCTGGAATAGAACTTTTGTTGGAGTGGAGATAAAGTTAATGAAATCATAACTACGTCTGGTGCTGCACCTATTCAGATCTTGCAAAAGCCCTATATTTTATCAGGGTCTGGAGAGAACATCGAAGTAATGCCAGGTTTAACTCTGCCTCTGACTTAACCAAGATAATGTTAGTTTCCCCATGTTCCTCTTAACAGAGTTTAGTGAATATGGGGTGATAGCATAATAACACCCCATTTGTATATCATGTGTAACTCACGATCACCAATGTCCGTTTTAGTCAACATTATGCTCTTTACGAAAGAAAATTTGATTTAACATTATATTATTGTCCTTACTGAGTACAGCATTACTATTAATATGTTGCTAACTAAACTTAATGTCACTTTAATTTACTGTACAGTAACAGATGGAATTTAATGAATTCGGGTCTAATTTCTCATACTATAATGAATAAACCACTATGAGTATTGTCTATTATACAGTACCATATACTGTATTGTACAAAGCACAATCGTACTCATGCATTCTGCAATAGTAGATGATTCGTTCAATTCGCAATTGGTCCAATTACACTCATGAAATTTCTCTTCAACTTTTTGGCTACATAAGGCATTAAATGATATTTATAGAATAAGCCTTTGTGCTTGTTTTAACATCCTTTAACCATACAGTGGCAACCGCCTTTATCTTAATGCGTCCGGATTCGCGGCGCTCTGATAATCGGGGGCAGATGCTTTTTTTTTTTGGTCCGGAGTGAATTGCGTTATTTTAGCGGTCGTGATATTAGCATTTTATTCTCGCTGTCTGCAATACTGCAATACCATCTAAAAACTCAGGGGGCCGTTCGCGAGCTGTTGTCTTGGAAGTCTAATACTTTAGCAGTTCAACTTACATCAGTACACAGTCTGCGTGTGCGCGCGCAGTAATTGTAAATTTGCATATTTACTGTATACATGCATTTGCAGTGCTGTGTGTCTCATTTGAAAATTGTTGAAACGCATAGGTGTGTACTGTACTGTAACAGTATCACATTTCGGCA
Organism: Ascaphus truei; assembly: GCF_040206685.1. NCBI lineage: Eukaryota > Metazoa > Chordata > Amphibia > Anura > Ascaphidae > Ascaphus > Ascaphus truei. The sequence goes on from NC_134485.1 coordinate 88,613,058, forward strand.
TATACAGCGCTCTCCCCTCGCTCTCCCCCGCACACAAACAGGATAATGTACTGCACTGCAAGGTATTTCAACTTCTTATCTTCTCTACAGTGCAGTACACCTCTCCCACACCATTCCGATGAATGTGTGTCTTCTGGTTTCAATCACATTCCTGCTTGGCAGCTGATGATTACTGTGCATGCACCTGTAAATTCACCACTGCTTGCTTGAGTGAGTGACCAAAAAAAAAAATATTATTTTTTCTCCTCATTTTTTATTTTTATTTTCTCCACAAGCCTGCAAAAACCATCTTGATATTACAATATTCAATCTGTGCTGTAGCGTTTTACTGCACATGGTTGATTTGTGTGCTTTTTATGTACTGTATTTGGGGGTGTAGGGATCAAATTATTATGATGACCTGCTTTTTGAAATTATGTCATTTCTTTTAACTGCTGCCCAGCTAATCCTTCATGCAGCTGTACCCTGTAACCCCCTCCCCCACGCACACACACAAGGCTCGCTCAAGGATTTGAAACTCTTATCGACAGACACCTCTACAGAGTCATTCATTTTCTGAAGCTTGTCATTGTGTTTTTAATCTGTCCCTAGCCGAGCGTCACCTCACTGCGCCTGCGTAAAATCCTCTTTGAGATGGGAGCTAGCTGGTTACTGCGCATGACTCACCCAACCCCCCCAACCCTTTGAGGCTTTGTTTACGGTAACGCTTTGGAAAATCCCTTCTCGAATTTGATATGTAAATCTGATTTGCACAGCACTGTGAGAATTGAGAGTTAAAAAAAACATTAACTGATTCATGTTGTTTTGTCATTCTTCATTTTTCTTTGGTGTACTGTAGGTGTGTGGGGGGGGTTGTTGTCAATGATTATTATTATCATGAATGTAAATAAATATTTATTTTATTTTATAAGGAACCAAAAAAAAAAATATACAAATAATCATGAATAATACATAATGCAGTCTTTATTAAGTTCTTCTGTCAGATGGAAATTGAGGGCCGGTGGATAATCATGAATAATGCACATTGATAATAATATTAATTAATAATATATAATATATAATAATATATATATATATATATATATATAGTAATATATTTTTTCCTGTCTTTATCTTCTTCCTCATTCTGGGTACAGTACAGTAGTTCATTGAGAGAGGAGAGGTTTTGTGTACAGTACATCATGACTGCAGTTTAGATACTGTACACTTAACTGTACAAACAGCTCACAGACTGTACACGATACCCCCCTCTCCCCAAAACATCCCTTTTTTCTGAAAAGACAAGAAAACAAAAAATTAGTGCAGTTATGTGCATACTGTATTATGGTATTGTGTGCTGTGTAACACTGTCAAACTAGTCTATACTGAAACTACTGTATACCCTGACTACTGTTAAATACTTTGTAACCAGACTGCTGGTGCTGCTCTCTCTGGAAAGAAAAAAATTGAGCAGTTAGGTGCATACTGTATTATGGCATTGTCTACTGTATAGCTACTCCATATTGGACTACAGTATGCAGTTAGTACTGTCAAACTAGTCTATACTGGAACTAGTGTATACTCTGACTACTAGGAAAGAAAAAATCTGTGCCATACTTACCTGTATCATACTGTACTTACAATACTACAGTACAGTACTATACCATACTACCTTCCTGATGTTTGCCCATTACGCGCGATCACAATGGGCAACACAGTCGCAATATGGTCAATATATTTATTGCATCGTTCCACGTTGAGTACACCGTTCCAAAAACTCAGTATGCCTTGCGCCAACTCATCCTTTTTGTAGGGTTTCACGACTTTTCGGATATGGTCCTTCAGCTGCTGACAGACCATTTTGATCGGATTGAAGTCTGGCGATCTGTCATTGGAAAAAAAGGACAATTAGTTTAATAGATACAGTACACAGTAAAAACAGTGGGGGAAAAAATGAAACACGGTTACCGCAGTAAGGGGGCTATGCACTAAGCTCCGAGCTTTCGCGCCGGCCTGAAAGAAATTAGCACGTCCGATAAAAAATGAAGCCGGCGGCGCGATTCACTGAGGCCCTCAGCCCATTTTTTATCGAACGTGCCCAAAACTGGCTTATCGTGCGTGCAATGTATTTTCCCCCTGCTAGCGTTCTTAACCTTTACGTACGCTAGCTGATAGAAAAAAAAGCCGCTTGTAACATTTGCATAGAGATTTGCCATCTCCATGCAAGGCTGTTACAGGCGAACGTACAATAAATACATACATTTTAATTATAGTGTACATGAGTAGGGGGTCTCCAGAGCTGAACAGTGTTGGTTTCAGGTCCGAGGACCCCCTACTCCAGGAGATACAGGCCCCGTTATGGGGTGCCGGTATCCCCTGCAGAATTTCAATGTCCCGGTCACGTGACACGGACGCTTGAAAGTGCAGGGGATACCGGCACCCCATAATGGGGCCTGTATCTCCTGAAGTAGGGGGTCCTCGGACCTGAAACTAACGCGGGTCAGCTCCGGAGACCCCCTGCACATCTACACTATAATTAAAATGTATATTAAAAAAAAAATTAACAAACATCAATACACGACCCTCCTCCCCCCCTCCGCCCTAACACATACAGTACAATAATGTGCAAAATAACGATTATCCAGATATGGATAATAGATTATTCACCCATTATTAAACACTGCATTAGCATACCTAAATAAAGTCAATAAAAACAGTAGCCAGCTAATCCAATCAATACAAGCAGTAACAATATCAACAATTATTTAATTAAACCATTAACCAATGAAACCAATTAATTCCTAAACCAACTCAAAATGAATAGTAACACTAACCAATCAAACCAATTAATTACAACAACATTAATGAATGTAACCATTAAAACTCAAAGAAATACATTCAAATAATCTCTGAAAGAACCATAAAACGCATTAGCTAACATAATACAACATTAACTACAAACGAACACCAATCGCAAACATTTATTACATTAAGCATGAAAAAAACAAACAATGACATCCACATAAGAAACTGACATTAAAAAAACCAATAGCACTACCAAGCCAGAAATGCCCCCCAAATATTGTAATAACAATGTATTAATCTGTACCCTAAAGTGGTACAGATTAATATATTATCAGTCAATGTGCCTCCCCCAAAAAATCAAAAATCACATCCAATGAAAAAACCTGTAAAAAAAGACATTTACAAACATTGTATATATTACTTACCATTAGAAGCGGTGGCCCTCCGACTCCCGGGGAAACAGGAAGCTCACGTACCTTGAAGGCCTCCAACAGCATCCGATGCCATCCGCCATGAAGATCCGGATCAGGTATCCCAATCTTCTTTTTTCTTTCTTTAATAACCTTCTTCTATCTTCAACTGTCACCATTTCTTGTTCTTCTTTATCTTCTTTCTTCATCTGTCAATCCAAAATAACCCATGTTAAATCCCAGCTGATGCTGTCTCGTCGGCTTCTTTGTCTCAAATGAGGCATCACGGCCTTAAATATGGCTTGTGACGTCACATTTAGTCTCAAAATGGTTAACAGCCACCTGATTGGCTGTTAAAACCATGTTCCGACTTTAATTTTTTTTGACATGACGTCACTTAAAGGGAATGATGCCAGCCAATCAGAATGGCTGTGCTTCATTTGCCTTTAAGATGACGTCACGAAATCCAAGATGGCCGGCGTCACATGGTATTTCAGCCAATCAGAGTGTGGAATTGGTTCCCACGATCTGATTGGCTGAAATACCATCTGACGCCGGCTTCGTGACGTCATCTTAAAGGCAAATGAAGCACAGCCATTCTCAGGGACAATGTTGTCTTGGAATAAAGCATTATTCATGATTCCTATAGCAAGAAAAGAAAAGTGCTCATAAAACTGCACAATAGTACAGTACAGTGCATACAGTAAGGCTACACTAGAAAAGTACAGTGCATAAGGCTACATTATATTTGATATATTTTACCTTCAAAGATGACAATGCATCCTGGTCCACGCCTAGAGATGGCACCCCACACATGCAGCTTCACGGGGTGTTTTGGCCGCGGCTTCAAAGATATGCAGCCTTTTTTTTGGAATGCAAAGCTTGCAAATCTCTCCAGCGACACAGTAGACTCGTCAGTGAAGATGCAATCCTGGAAAGTTTCCCCACTGTCGATCCATGCCTGGGCCTGGACCACTCTTTTGATTGTGGTTGCGTCCCTTATCATGGGGTACGCTCTGTAATGACAAGGAATAAATAATTTTAGCGGTACAGTACAGTTTCCTAAACAACACTTTAACCTCCTGTACTGTCCAGTACTAACCGCACACGTCCATATTTCCATCCAATGCTGCGTCTCATCTTCTTTATGCTGGTCTCGGATACAGCGAGATTTAAATTTTCCTGCAGAGTGTATTTGACCCTTAATGCACTCCTCTCGTCATTCTCCTCACTTATTTTGTCCACCAGAAGAGTTGTGTCCCTACAATGTAAAGAAAAACAATCCAGTAAGTAAAAACATTAAAGACAGTAGATCAACAGGATATAATATATTGTTCTATTAATATGCAGCAATATAAAATATATATATACTGTTGTAATATAAATAGAAAAAATATATATACTGTTGTAATATAAATATACAAAATATATATACTGTTGTAATATAAACATAAATATACAAAATATATATACTGTTGTAATATAAATATAAATATACAAAATATATATACTGTTGTAATATAAATATAAATATACAAAATATATATACTGTTATAATATAAATCAACAGAAATATTAAAAATATTAGATACAGTACTGTAGATTTACAGTACATTTTTTGATATAATTTTTTTTTAAAAGTTTTATAAATATACTTACGTGTTAGTTGCCCTTGGTGCCCTTTTGCGTTCTCTGTTTTTTCCGTGTGCATGATAGCACACGGTGGATGCTGGCACAACGAGGCCAGAAGTTGCTAACCAGCGTTGGATAGCAGCAATTCGGTGTCCGCTCGTGTACATCTCCTTAATTCGCATGCTGAGATCCTTGTAAATCTTTTTAACAACCATTGCTGTGAGTAGAAAGAAATACAAACACAAGAATGTATATTCGATGTTTAGTCGATGTGTATTCTATGTGCAGTGAATCCACAAAATGGATGGTGTATTTATAAGGTAATGACCCACATTAGAGTACGCCCACTTTCAACACCTGTACCTTGCTGCCATGCATAAAAGGTTTCACACTTTGCAAAGCCCACCACTCAATGATCTTTATCTGAACTTGCCCTTGTTTAGATACTACATTATGCCATCTGCTTCCATGGATCAACCCCGATTTAACGGACGCAGGAACCCACTCGCCTCTGCCGTGCCTGTCATGCAGAAAAAGCGAAAGGCGGTTGCCGTTTCCACGCCAAGGCAAAAGCGACAGGCTAAGGCCAAATAAAGAAAACCTTCTGCTGACCCCAAGGGCTAAGGGTTTTCATAGACGTCAGCCTTATTATGTCACCAAGATATACGGTGATGTACTCTCTACGCAAAACGAATGGCAGCCAACCCATCGAATCCGCAGACCACTTCCTCACATACGCTTCGACGACTCTGCCACAAATGTCCCGGAAATCTTCAGCCCGTCTTCTCAACCCCTCGTCCTCGACGCTGCCGCCACCCTCCCGGAAACCATCTTCTCCAGTTCTATCCGACGACGTTGCCTCTGAAATCCACGGGTCAATTTCTCCATTGCTCTTAGACGACTCTGCTTCTCGCCCGAAAATCCAAAGGTCACTTTTTCCAGCTTCTCCTCTACCGGATATCCCCAGGTCACCTCCTCCACCCTTCTTCAACGACGCTGCCGCTTCTCTCCATGGAACCCCCATCTCATCCTCCTTTGCACCCATCCACCCAGATGTCCACACGCCATGCACAAGAAGCAGCTCGTTAGACCGGATGCTGAATGAGATAAGTGTGGATCTCCCTGGGAACTCTATTGTGCTAGCAAAGATAGATTTGCTTCAGGAGACCATGCTAAATGTGGAGCAACGGATGCTACATATGGATCAACGGATGATACATATGAATAAACGGATGCTAGATATGGATCAACGGATGCAACATATGGGTCAACGGATGGATCGACGGATGGAGAAGATAGAGGCTGACATAGCGGGTATACATCATTTGCTCGGTGTTAATTCCCCTGTTTCCCCGACGCCGGAGCAAGGGGGTGACATGGATGGGATGAATGGGAGCATCGACCCCCTTCCATCACAAAGCGCACCCCCTCCACCAGAAGATGTAGTGTACATGTATGTCGTTGAGGTGGACATGACAACCCCGTCAAGACCATGCCAGGAGACAACACGGTGACCAAGACCGGAGGAAAGCTTCCTCCCAGACAACCTACCATCGCCCATCGCCTCAAGCACACCCGCTCCCAGAAGACCTACATTCGCTCGTATCGATACGGTGCCCAACATCACCCTGTGCGATCTGCCACCGGTGCTCAGGGAGAAGTATAGGGTGATGAGTGCTGGTGCACCCCACAAGTATGCCTTGTTACTGTTTAAGCACCATGTTCCCTACTCATTGTACTGCGACTGGGCCTTCAGAGTGAACTACTAAGGAAATCGCGTAAAAAAGGCGCTTCCTGACAATTTAAGAAAGACCATTCTGGATGAAATGCGGCGCTTTTATCCAATTACAGATCCTGTAATGGAAGGCGTTCGAGACTGCATTAATGGCGTTTTGCGCCATGCAAGGAATCGGCCATGGACGGACAATGTGGTGGACATTCTGGTTTAATCACGGGAACTGTAAGACCATACTGTTGTGCTGAACTGTGCTGTACATGTTTTGACCTGCTGAACTTAAATAAAGGAGATGTTTTGACCTGCTATACTGTATTTAACTTACTTTTTTAACTTGCTGTACACACACACAGGACCTGCACAATTCCAGTCCCTGAGGGCCGCAAACAGGCACGGTTTTCAAGGTTGTCCTGAAAACCGGGCCTGTTTGCTGCCCTCGAGGACTGTAGTGGTGCAGGCCTGACTGACTGTTTTGCACACCATCCCACTGTTACATAGTTACATAGTAGATGAGGTTGAAAAAAGACGTACGTCCATCAAGTTCAACCTATGCTAAATTTAGACAACAGATATTTTATCCTATATCTATACTTACTTATTGATCCAGAGGAAGGCAAACAAAAAACCCCATTAAGGAGAAAAATTAATTCCTTCCTGACTCCAAGATTTGGCAATCGGATTAATCCCTGGATCAACATCCTTCTCATGTATACTTATTTGGTATATCCCTGTATACCTTTCCCATCTAAAAAGATGTCCAACCTTTTTTTGAACAAATCTATTGTATCTGCCATCACAGTCTCCATGGGTAATGAATTCCACATTTTAACTGCCCTTTCTGTAAAGAACCCTTTCCTTTGTTGCTGGTGAACTTTCCTTTCCTCCAACCTTAAGGGATGGCCCAGAGTCCTTTGTACTGCCCGTGGGATGAATAGTTCATTTGAAAGCTCCTTGTATTGTCCCCGAATATATTTGTATATAGTTATCATATCCCCCCTTAGACGCCTCTTTTCTAATGTAAATAAATCTAATTTAGCTAGCCTCTCCTCATAAGTTAGAATGTCCATCCCCTTTATTAATTTGGTGGCTCTTCTCCGCACTCTCTCTAGTTCCATAATGTCTTTTCTTAGGATTGGTGCCCAAAATTGTACTCCATATTCAAGGTGTGGTCTTACTAATACTTTGTAAAGGGGCATAATTATGTTTACTTCCCTTCCATCCATTGCCCGTTTGATGCAAGATAAGATCTTGTTTGCCTTTGCAGCTACTGCATGACATTGGGCACTATTGCTAAGCCTGCTGTCTACAAGCACTCCTAAATCCTTCTCCATCAAGGATTCCCCCAATATATCTCCATTTAATTTGTAAGTCGCCTTTTTATTCTTGCATCCCAAATGCATAACCTTACATTTATCTGTATTAAACCTCATTTGCCATTTACCTGCCTATGTTTCCAGTCTCTCCAAGTCCTTCTGAAGAGAAATTACATCCTGCTCTGATTCTATTACCTTACACAATTTAGTATCATCAGCAAAGATGGAGACTTTGCTCTCGATCCCAACCTCAAGGTCATTAATAAACAAGTTAAAAAGCAGGGGTCCCAGTACCGATCCTTGAGGTACTCAACTCACGACTTTAGCCCAACCTGAAAAAGTTCCATTTATGACAACCCTCTGTTGTCTATCCTTTAACCAGTTTTCAATCCAGGTGCATATATTATTACTGAGTCCAATTTTCTTTATTTTGTACACCAACCTCTTCTGTGAAACCGTATCAAAAGCCTTTGCAAAATCTAAGTAGACACATCAACTGCATTACCCTGGTCTAAATTCCAACTTACCTCCTCAAAGAAACAAATAAGGTTAATTTTGCAAGATCTATCCTTTATAAATCCATGCTGACTATTACTAATAATTTTGTTTTCCATTAGGTATTCCTGAATATTATCCTGTATTAAACCTTCAAGTAGTTTCCCTACTATTGAAGTCAGGCTTACAGGTCTGTAATTTCCTGGTTGTGATCTAGCTCCCTTTTTAAATATAGGCACCACATCTGCTTTACGCCAATCTTGTGGTACTGAGCCTGTGGAAATGGAGTCCTTGAATATTAAATATAATGGTTTTGCTATTACTGAGCTTAACTCCTTGAGAACTCTTGGATGTACTGTATGCCATCGGGGCCAGGTGCCTTATTTACTTTAATTTTTTCAAGTCGCTTATGAACTTCTTCCTCAGTTAACTAATTGTTCATTAATATGGAGGTTGTGGCTTCCTCCTGTGGCGCTACTATTGAACTTGATTCTTCCCTGGTAAACACAGAGGCAAAGAATTTGTTTAATACCTCTGCTTTTTCCTTATCTCCAATAATCTGCCTACCCATCTCACACTGAAAGGGTCCTATATTTTCTTTTCTCATTTTTTTGTTATTAAGGTACTTAAAGAACTTTTTAGGGTTGACCTTACTTCTATTGCAATCCTTTTTTCATTATCCGTTTTTGCTAATTTAATTGCCCTTTATCAATTTTTGTTACATTTCTTATAATTTTGATACGATGTCTCTGTCCCTTCTGACTTAAAGAATCTAAACGCCTTTCTCTTCTTGTCCATTGCCTCCCCTACCTGTTTATTTAGCCACATTGGTTTTGACTTATTTCTTTTATACTTATTACCCAAGGGTATACACTGATAAGTGTGCTTTTCAAACAATGTTTTAAAGACTGCCCATTTATCTTCTACATTTTCCCTGCAAAAACATCATCCCATTGTATTACTACTAGATTAGACCTCAGTTTATTAAAATCTGCCTTTCTAAAGTTTAAAGTCTTTGTTGAACCCAAGTAATCTTTTTTTTGATAATTTATTTCAAATGAGACCATGTTATGATCACTGTTACCCAAATGTTCCAGGACTTGAATATTTGTTATTACTTCTACAGTACATTGTTTGATATGACCAAATCCAGAACTGCCCCTCTCCTCGTTGGTTCCTCAATAATTTGGGTCATATAATAATCTTTAAGCACCCCCAAAAACCTGTTTCCTTTTGTTGTAACGCTAATCTCATTACCCCAGTCTATGTCTGGATAATTAAAATCCCCCATTATGCAAACATGACCCAGTTTTGATGCCTTCTCCATTTGCAAAAGTATTTTAGCTTCCTCAACCTCACAGATATTTGGTGGTTTATAGCATATTCCCACACACATTTTCTTTATACTTTTACCTTCACTGCTAATTTCTATCCACAAAGTCTCTACATTTTCATCATTCCCTTCATAGACATCATCCCTTATAATAGGTTTTAGATCCGGTTTAACATATAGACATACTCCACCTCCCCTTCTATTTGTTCGATCCTTCCGAAAAAGAGAATAACCTTCTAAATTAACTGTCCAGTCATGAGTTTCATCCCACCATGTTTCAGTAATGCCTATGATATCATACTGCTCCCTTGTAGCTATTAATTCAAGCTCCCCCATTTTATCTGTCAGGCTTCTTGCATTAGCAAGCATGCATTTAAGTTTTTTTTCAGCCTGTACTATTATCTTATCTGCTCCTTCCTTTCTGCTCCCACTTGGTTTAGTCTTTAGAAGTTTTCTAATATTATCTCTGTTTACTATGGGTATCTCACTGCTTGTCAAACTTGCACTTGCCCCCATTCTACCTCCATACCACCTTGTATCCTCATCTATTCCATTTAGTTCATTATCTGTTTCATTCCCCTCCCCCCTCCATTCTAGTTTACAGTACACTGTACTGTATATTGTATGTTTCTTTAATAAAGGAGATGTTGCGTTTTGTATATTTTATGAATAAAGAATTGTTTTTATAACATGTGACTGTAAACCATACTGACTGACTGTAAATGTTTTTACTTTCTATGCATAAATGTTTTCACTACTGTAGCAGTAAACCATACACCTTTTGATGTTTTGAATTGCTGTGCACTTAAAATGTTTCTACATTGTACAGTATTTGTAAATAAATGTTTTGGTACTTACTCCACCAATAAAAGAACATGTTGATTTGTTTTACATTGTTCCATTGGCTCCTTTGCTACTGTAACAAAATAGTGTTTCTAGAATGTCGAGGCATACTGCACTGTATACTGTAGGCATGCTCATAAGAGTATTAAAAAAAATAGAAGACACATACTGTACTGTACTGTATGTACTGGCACTGTATACTGTAGAAGACACATAATGTATGTACAGTACTGTGATACATGTAGAATAAATGCATAGTTTTATTTTTTCGGGTTTATTACACAGTATACTGTATATAAAAAAGTATTGTATACTGTACGGCCGGAAAATATCAGCATACTGTTTCAGGTACAGTATTCTATCCTAATCAATACCAACGGCCACTAAACTGTAGACTCCGGTACATGGCTTTTTAAATCCGATTCAGCAATGTGCAGGCATTGTTACACAAAGCGATATTATCCATCGAAATCCCTCCATTAGCCGTTTTCTTTTCTGAGGAAAAACAAAAAGAAAAGTTTTACTGTAATGGTCAGCCCCCTAAAGAAGTTCCCAGCCAGTCCCACCAATAATTTTCTCGGGGGGCGTCTCCTGTTCACATGAGCATGCGCTTACCGTCGATGTAATGACACGCATATGCGTTTCAAGCATGCGCCTAGCATTACACCAATTGTTCAGTACTGTATCTGCAGTACAGTACTGTAGAAGCCACTCAGCCAATGATATTGCTTACAGGAGAATCGCTTGACTTTTGAATCGCACCGATATTGATACTGTATTGTCAAAATAAAAAAAACACAGAAAATAATACGGCAACAATACTCACCATAGAATTTCCCATTCAGCTGGCGTCGGCGCTGGTTCACTGCCAGTCCAGTGTTCTTGATCATCCACGTCGATAGTTTGCAGCGGGACTAGTCGACGTGTAGTCAGCTGATGAGGCTGGAAATTGCTTAGGTACATGCAAGCTTGCATGCGAAATCCGGCTCAGGCTTTCTGGATAGACAGAAAGGGATTTCACTGACGGTGGGACCGTTATTGGAAGCCGGTGCTGGTGCATTGCTTGGCAGCGACTGTCGTTTCTTAGTTGGTTTTAACACGACCTTTCGCCTTTTGCCGTCTGCATGATCATAGACACAGGAAAAAGCCGGTGATACACACCAATACCCTCCAACAAATTGTGGCTCAATACGATAAAAACAGGGATCGCTACATAACCTTTTCCTTATTGCACGCTTCCACGTATGAGGAGCTGGCGAAAATATGTAAAAGTCATAGTTTTCGATAAAATACTGATAAATTTGAACAACTGTTGCCATCTTATCATCTGTTGCATTAATCGCGGCCCATATTAAATACGCGTCACTTCTGTCGGGTTTTTGGAAAACGGGCTGCACTTGATCACTCATGGGGTAGTAACTGATTCGTACTCACGGTGACAACGCCTCCATCTCTTGCAGGCCCAAGGGATGTGGAGACAATCCCTGCAGGAGAACTTACTTCCACTCCCTCCTGATATATTGCAGTCTCAGGCAGGAAGGATATCTTTAAGAGGATCACTTTATTTGTACACACTGTAGATGGTCAGCATACACAGCTCATACAGTGGTTACAGCAGTTCTTGGGGCTTCACCCTCAGGATGAATCCGGGACCTCCACTCCAGGCCAAGGGTCCCTGAAGCAGTCTTTGCTCTTCCCTTACTCCCTGGTAGAGTAATGGATATGGTCTCACTCCTAACTCCCCAAGGGGAGATGACAGTATCACAACCAATCCGCACTTCTGGGTGAGAACCTGTCTCTCAGGGGTAGAGAAAACTAACTCAATTTTGGGGTGTGCAGCTCTTTAAGTACATGGGAAGCAGGCACCATGTCTGAATCCCTGAATGGCCACATACAGGCATAGTCCTACTGCCTCCCCTGTGATTCACTGAAGCTGCTGTGGATGGGGAAAACCCATGATTACTCCTTGCAGGCCTACTCTTACCAGGGCTTACTGGCAGGAGGGGGCCGACTGGTAGCCCAGGAAACCAGTCCTGGCTACATTCTCCCTCTGATGGAATCCAATGGTCCCCACTTGGCGCCAAATTTACAGGTCCATCCGACAGATGAGTAACCTGGAACAAAAGTACAACAATCACATTAACAACCAGTAACAATGGTATACAGTTAATAATACCATCATATGCACTCCAGGTTTTTACCCACCCACCTTTGAATGGTGATAACAACAATAACTTGTATTACTCCCAACATGAAGAATCCCTTTAAATGATAATGCCTTGGGTCAGGATACTCCCCCCATTGTCTGCCACTTGGACAAAGTAGACCCTGACTGGACCGTTCTCACTTTGGTATTCTGCCCAGTCCATAAAGATCCCATGGCCTACACTCCAGATCCTCATGAGATAGCATATCCACTGCGGTTAAAGCGGTAGTACAATAATATTCTGGGTAGCATACTCGACACCCACAGACAGACAATACTTCAGACATGAATGCTAGGGGTCTGAGGGGATCATGCCTGTACAGTTTTTTAAGACATTGCCTGGAGCAGTGATTCCCTTCCTCTACATTACCCCAATTTTTGTCTGATACTCCAGAGTCCCAATTTTCCTCCTGATCAGAACTAAATTCAATCTCCTCATCAGCGGACCCCATTTCAAACTCAATTTTCCCTTCCCATGGTTGGTGAAAATAGAGTAAGGCCTTTGGGCGATTTCTGGCAACCCTCACAGACACCGAGCCACAAGATGAACAACATTAACAGAAATCCCAGAGTCCTGAACCTGAACAACCAGTCCCAGTAATCAGTAGAGGGTTTGGTGATCTTCATTTTATTCACTAACACATGGCGACTATGTCGGGAACCCAAACTGGATGGGACAGGGACAGGGGCAAGGGCAATGGGCCCTCCCAAAATGTGGGTCTGGATTTCCCAAACTGTCTGAGACACTACCTCCTCTGGTGCAGCTGGAGTTAACACCAGTTACAGCAGCTCTGTCTTAGGCTTTCTGTGTATGGGGCTGGCCCAGGCTCTCGATTCTGCAGAGTAGGGCACATGGGAAACCTTAGACCTACCGTTAACCCCTGTAGACCCTATAGCTGCACTGGAGGAGGAAGGGACACCTTCTCTCCCTCATCCTCAAAAGGGTTTTTGGAGTCAGAAATTGAATGTACTCAGGAAAACATAAACCCTTTATGGAAAACCAGGATTTTAAACATTGCGATGATGTAACTAACAAAAGAGTTTAAGCCTTTGAAAAGGATCTAATTGAGAGGAAAATAAATAAATTATGCAGAGACACAGGTGACCATGCCAATAATAAGATCATTTATTGGAAACATTATTTGATGGCTAAAGAACAATATAATCACCAGTGTAGGAGGTCAGTCTCCTCTAGGTCTACACCTGACCTATCTCGTGATAGAAATCCTTTTATATACAGTATGTGAAACCTAGAGATAAAATTAAATATGTGGAACGGTCTAGTCCTAGATTTTCTTTACTGACCATTTTTCTAATAATAGATATTCAGTTTTAGATCCGGAATAGATATTCCGTTTTACCCTTTAGAGAATGGAGAGGGTGACACCACAGATCTGACAATACAGGGAGGGGTAAGAGCTATATATCTTTTTTCTAACCCTTCCTGTAACAATATGTCTGTCACAGAGTGCTCACCACAAACAAGGCAGAATAGACGACTAGGTTCCATTCCGGAAGCAAATTGTATTTATTATTTGTCTTCCAACCTCTTCACTTCAGTGCAAATTTCTCTCCTTAACAAAGGCTTTACATTTGCACCTAGTTCAGGACCTGATTCTTTCAATGTATTTGTCGATTTAAATAGTTTCATACATAAACTGACTCTCAAAAAACATTTTGCAATTCAGGATCAAAAGGCTAAGGATTTTTCCCCTATTAATAGTCAAGAGAGGTTATGTATACAAACTCTAACCTTGTTATTGCAGAGTCTGAGCCTGTGTTTGATTCCTCTGTAGGGAGGGTTGTACATGGTTAGAGACATTCTATCTTCAGCCCCCAGTCTTCCCACAGAGATTCCTTCTGATCATACAATTTCTCCTGAAGAATGGAGGGCCCTGGAAGAATGTAAGGGTCTTGACAAATTGGTCATTAGGAAAGCTGACAAGGGGGGTAGTGTGGTATTACACGATCAAGTGACATATTTAGAGGAGGCATTTAGATTCTTGAGGGACGGTGAATCATATATCATTCTACCATCGGACCTATTACAGGACTATCAGACACTATATAAATTACATCTATAGAGTGCCCTGGACAAAACTGAATACACATTTCTCTTAATAGAACACCCTAGAACCCTGTTTTTTTATCACCTACCAAAGGTGCACAAGAGCCTGTGTAAGCCTCCTGGAAGGCCTATTGTATCAGGGCTGGAGTCAATGACGTCCAGCCTGTCCTAGTATGTTGATTACTATATTCAACCCTATGTGCTGGGACTTGGGTCACATATTAGGGACACGCTGTATGTCATCAACTCTGCATTAAAATATTTTTTGGGATGTTGTGGCAGGACGGCCTGTAGCCGAGGTCAGGGAACAGTCCACACGTGTTGTTTCAGGATAAATGAAAACGTTCAGTGGCTTTATTTCTCCACAGCATAACATAACATGTGGGTACACTGTCCCTTTAAACAAAAACAAATCCTGCTCCACATTGGGAGAACTGAGTAACACTCCAGGCCTATCTAGCAGGCTGGCTGGCTAAACCATTTACCAAACCGTAAGTGTATTTTAAGCAGTCAGGAAAACAAATGAACAAGTCTTACTTTGGTTGAAGTAGTTAGTTTGGTGAATCCGTCTGGCTAGCAGCTCACATAGCAGAGTTCTCAGGTCTAAGGCTAAGGCCCCGGTCACGGCGCTCTAATGCGCGCCCGCGCTTTTGGCTGCGCGTTCCGGCGATTCCCCGGTCTGCAGCTCACTGCAGGAGCAGAGACCGGGGGGGGCGTGGCGGAGGAGTGACGGGGGCGCGGCCATGACGTCACCCGGCAGGTTCGCCCTCATTAGCTGAACCGCCGGGGGGCGTGCCTAGCCGCTTGACGCGAGTTCCTGCTCTCAATACTATTGAGAGCAGGAGTAGCTCTCGCGCGAGCGCTGTGGCCCCTCCTCGTAGCGGGCCCGGCGCCATTGCGGGGAGGGCTCTCGTGAGTGCAGGGTCCGCCACAGCGGACGCTGTAGCAGGCAGCGGGGGCAAGGCCTTAGGCAGCCAGCTGCTGCCAGTAACAACATCCTTTTATACCTAGCTGGTTAACAGGTGTCAGCTTACCTCCTGATTACCTAGATTCCTCCTGAGTTAACCTTCTGAGTGCTGGATGAAGCACCCAGACATATGTTTCCCAGGCATAACTGATAGGGGTTGACTTCACCCTGTCACAGATGTTGATACCAAATTGTCTCGCATACGTAGACAATTCCTCTTGACTAGTATTGCGTTCATTCTCAATCATAATAAAAAAAAAATTTTTGAGGGGAATTTCTATTTACAAACCTGCGGTACGGCCATGGGTCCCAAGTTCGCCCCCAGCGATGAACATTTCTTCATGGGATTGTGGGAACATCTCCATTTTTAGAACAATGCTGTGCTGCGGGCAGGCTTCATGTACTATAGCTGGTACATAGATGATTTAATCATCATCTGGGATGGCGCTGAGGATGTACTCATTAATATACTTGCTGCATTTGATCAAAATAAGATGGGTCTTAAGATCACATCTTTATGTTCACATGTCTTTGTTAGAAAAGGACAAATATAATATTTATTTTAATAACAAGAGAAAAAGGTTGTATAAAGTCATGAAAACCATGATGAAAACACAATAAGTTTGAGTGGACTTTTTCTATGAGTGAAATTCAGTTTATTGATTTAGAGATAATATACCGTATATCCCAAAGAAAAGAAAACGATTTCAGAACTCTTTGAGCAAATACTTTTATTACATTATGCCCCATTAGTTGTTAAAACTAAGTAAAGAAAAATGAAAGTTAAACCTTATCATATATCATTAAATAGAAAAAATGGAGAAATTTAATACGGGGAACAAAGATGAAATATACATGTCTGAATGATGCAACTATCAGTGATTATAATTTTTAAAACAAAATATTACTTTTGGTTTCTAGCATATTAATAATTTGCTACAAAAAATGTAACTGACAACACATTTTGCACTTGGTGTCATTTGTTTGATGAAAATCAATTATATTTTTGCTACATTTTCCCAAACATATTCTTTTACTTCAAAAACCACATGAAACATATTTAATAAAGGCTTGGAGATAAATATATATATATAAATATATATATATATATATATATATATATATATATATATATATATATATATATATATATATATATCATACAGAATTAGTATATGACGAGGTAAAGCAGATTTTTAACAAAAAAAAAAAAGATTAAATATGTCTTCAGTGCCACAGTAATGTATTTTTGATTCAGTTCATAAATCAACACAGTAGGACAAAGGAGTTACTTGAACATTAGGAATGTGTGTTCCCTACTGAGTAAAACAAAATTGAATTTCATATGTGAAATGACACAAACGTTGATTAAAAATGAATGCTTCGCCCAAATAATGTTGGCTTGCAGAAGTACATTGTATCTGCAGTATTGCCTCTCTACAGTAGTAACAAAGATTGGGATTTCTTTAATACAATAAACATTCCATTTTACCATTTATTCCACTGTAAACTATACTTAATATTGTTACTACTCCTGATCTAATTCCTTTCTTATAATAATTGTACCATATATCATTCATAGACAGTTTTCTTTCAAAGTAAAAAAAAAACGAGATAATTAGATGTATTTTGAACCACAACAGCTGTTAAGTTTACATTTAATTGCTGTACTTAAAAGTTAGGTGCAAAAGTTATAACCCATAACACCAGATTTTTAGAACCAGCTCCAACCCAAGATTGAGAAAAAAAATGCCAATACAGTATATCGAGCACAGCATTACTACCAAACAAAATAGGATTTTTTTATAAGATTCATCAGTAAATAAAAATACCATTTGCGGGTCCATTTGCATTTCTCAGACAGTTCTGCAACCCTGCCTTTCCCCATTATCACTTAGAAAACAGTGCTTCCACTGCAGCCGGGGATTCTGGGCACTCACAGTGTGTCACTCTTTACTTCTTATCCATTTTAACATGGATCCCTATAAGCTTATGCCTGCCCTATAACATAGTTTTTCACCACAGCCTGAGTTAAAAGTGCATAGCCAGTAAACCTACTCACAGGCAGCTGTTTCGACCTGTTGGGTCTCACAAGCGTGAGGTTCGTTACTGGCTATGTAACATGAAGCTAGTAAGTGGGTATAACTAGACATTAAAAAAGTTATGGTGGCTTTGAGATTCCGCAAAATGCATCTAGTCTATCAAATTCGAAGCACTTGGGCCCAAAGTTACTAAGCGCTGCAAATCCATAAAAGTCTAATTCAACTCAATATTAACCTCGAGCCTTGGTGTGCCTTGCAGCAAATAGTCAGGGATAATTAAAGAATATAAATTAAAGTGACTTCAAAGGCATGTCACAAAGGGATACAGATTGGACATTGATAAGGCTTTTATCCTGTGCCCTATTTAAATTCTTCCAGAATGGAAACCGCATTAAGTAATGTATTGGCAGAGAGATAACTAAAATAATACATGTTCTTTTTTCCTCCAAAGCTTGTTAAAAGCTTACAAGAATTAGTAGAACAATTACCAACTACATTTTTTATTCACCATTATCAATGACATTTGGAAAACTTTAATAATAAAGTCCATAACATTTTTTTCACTATTTTTTTGTATTTTTATTGTATAACTATGTTACATTTCTTACATATACAATACATACCAATATACTTTTGTTGATACATTTTCAAGTTGTATAAGTGAACATGAGCAGTAGTGTGTGTAAGGGTTCCAGTCCAGGCTTTGGCTGGAACCCGCCCTTACCTGGCTACTGTGGACATTTTGATTACTGGCAGCCTGCTATATTGGCTTCACCTGTTCAAGGGTTTAAATAGCAGCCAGTGACTTCCAGACCCTGCCTGAGCATTGTATCATTTTCTCTGTGTACCTGGTCTGAAGATTGGACCTTGGTCCCGCCCCATGAAGCGTCCCATGACGCATTGGGTGATGGCCCTCGTGAAAGCTCTGCAGTACTCCTGATGGCACCTGACCTAGGCTCCGCCCCCGCACCACCTCCCGTGATGCAACAGAGGATGCTCCTGTCTCCACTACACATCGGCGTCGCATGACCAGAAACACTTGAGGGGTTAACGCTAATTCCCTTCATTACTCCACAGCTGGGATACACTGCCTCAGCCTATCTGTACACAGTCTAGGTGTGATGACTCACTGCCTGCAGCCTTCCCATTGGCTCTCTGTGCTTTATATGCTCAGCCAGCCCCTAGGCAAATTGGCTGAGCATAAACTTGTGTTTGTGTACGAAGTGCTTGCCTCAAGCATCCTGCTGCCCTACTATTGTTCTGCGCATTCTGCTATGATATTTTGTACCTTTTGACCTCTGCTTGTACCCGGACGTCTACCTTCTCTGACCCCTGGACCTCAGCTATGCACAATGACCCTTCTGACCTCTCTACTCCTGGACCCCGGCTATGTACAAAGACCATCCGACTTCTCCAATCCTAGACCACAGCGAGTATTACGACTATCCTGACCTCTCCTACCCTGACGCAGCTTCACGACCACGACTCCGCAATCCGGACACGGTCGCACGGTTATTGGTCGGTGTATTCTAACATCCCACGTCAGACCTGGGGTCTGTTTGTGGTGAGCACCCGTTACTCCTGGCCACCTTGGGTGCTAGTTGCTGAGCCTTCCTTGTTCGTGAGCCTTCCCTGATTTTCAGGCCACCTTGGGTTCTATTTGCTGAGCATCCCTTGTTCGTGAGCCTTTCTTATTTGTGAGCCACCCTGTTGCTGTGCCTAGCCTGTTAATTTGGAATCCCTGTTGCTGACCCCGGACCATGACCCTGACCTCGCTGCGTGCCACCTGTCCTAACCCTTTGCCTGTTGCCTGGACTTTGCACCACTGCCGCCAGCCCTGACCTCCTGCCTGCTTACCAACTACGGATACTCTAACAGGACTCTGTCCCTGGGCTCTGGTTAGTTAATTTGCATCTCTACCTCAACCTTGGGGTTCCACTTCCTGATCGGAGACGAGCACCGTCACGGCGTGGAAGTCTAGACCCTAACCCCTCTAGACCAAAATTAATTTGATCCTCTGCAGGTGAAGCTTTGAAAGACAGATAGATGCTGATTACATTGGTTAGTTTATTGTGTGCAATTTGGTACCTCCCTAGACATGGAATGGCAAATAAAAAACCCCACAGAAATTCCCAAAATGTTTAGTTTGGGGTTATTGTATTATACTAACAGTTTCTAATGTTTGCACACTCAATACAGTTCAGTAGATGCAACAACAGTACTTAAGTGATGACATACAGTAACTAACAGCTGTATTCTACTGTACATTAAAATAAGAACAGAGACACTGTTTTGTTCTGCTCTGGGGACATCTCTGTTTTGCCTACCCACTATGGGCTAGATTTAAAAAAACGTAATAAAGATATTAGAATTTGACATTATTAATAAATAAGAGCATGGTGATATGTTTTGGAATAACCATCATTTTCATTAAGAATTATGTATTCATAAATAGGTAGTGTCACGTGCAAACTTGCCCACATGCACAAATGTGTTTTTAAGTGGTCGACAAGAACTGACCCAGTTGTTGTCCTCACCTCCCCACAAGGCACTATAAATTCATACCCCAAGAACTTGCACACACCCTAATGACACATAGGGCCAACCCCAGAATTAATTTAAGGGCTTACACACTCACTGTGTTCCCCCAGTTAAGCCTCATGTTGTGCGTTTCGAATATAAATTCCTATACCCCACAATTTTTTGATCCATCAGATACAGAACTGCAGATCCTTTGACCGGCCTGTAGGATGCGAGTCTTGACCGTCATCTATAAATCTTCCCTTGACTTAGGACACTTTTTTGAGATCTAAGAGAGGGAAACAAATGTATTTCAATTTTCATCACAGAGTATAAGTAGTTAACAAATACAGATATAGCAAACCTTAGTTTCCCTGGTGTCGCTACAATGCTGGGTCGCGGCCAGGAAGCATTAACGCTGCAGAGGTTCCTATTCCGATGCAATGACCCCCACAGCTCCATCACAGCAGACCCTGTACAGGACATTAATTATTTAAATTCCTGATATTCTATAATGACAGAGAATTTACTGTACCCCTTGGTCTCTGGTTTTAAGGTATCAGTACTGGGACCCTTACTTTTTAACTAGTTTATTCATGACCCTGAGGTTCCAGAAGGACATGGAGAGACTGGAAACAAGGGCAAGTAAATGTCAGATAAGGTTTAATACAGATAAATGTAAGGCTATGCATTTGGGAAGCAAGAATAAACAGATGCCGTACAAATTAAACGGGGATACATTGGGGGAAACCTTGACAGAGAAGGATTTAGGAGTGCTTGTAGACAGCAGGCTTAGCAATAGTGCCCAAAGTCATGCAGTAACTGCAAAGACAAAAAAGATCTTATCTTGCATTAATTAGGCAATGGATGGAAAGGAAGTAAACATACTTATGCCCCTTTACAAATCATTAGTAAGACCACATCTTGAATATGGAGTACAATTTTGGGTGCCACTCCTTATAAAAGACATTACGGAACTAGAGAGAGTGCAGAGAAGAGCCACCAAATTAATAAAGGGGACGGACAATCTAACTTATGAGGAGAGGCTATGATAACTATATAAAAATATATTCGGGGACAGTACAAGGAGCTTTCAAAAGAACTATTCATCCCAAGGGCAGTACAAAGAACTTAAGGTTGGAGGAAAGGAGATTTTACCAGCAACAAAGGAAAGGGTTCTTTACAGTAAGGGCAGTTAAAATGTGGAATTCATTACTCATGGAGACTGTGATGGCAGATACAATAGATTTGTTAAAAAAAAGTAGGACATCTTTTTAGAAAGGAAAGGTATACAGGCATATACCAAATAAGTAAACACGGGAAGGATGTTGATTCAGGGAGTAATCTGATTGCCAATTCTTGGAGTCAGGAAGGAATTTATTTTTCCCCTTATGAGATATCATTGGATGATATTTCACTGGGGTTTTCTGTATGCCTTCCTCTGGATCAATATACTGTAAGTACAGATATAGGATAAAGTATCTGTCATCTAAATTTAGCATACTGTAGGTTGAACATGATGGACACTGTGACAGGCAAGGGTAACTAGGCTTCATAATAAAGGTTAAGCCCTCTGGTTGCCCTTTGGTCCCGTGGGTCTCTAGCAGATACCCAGCACTATAAGCCAGGGGCCTAGTATATGTACAGTACATGTAAAGTTAAAGTGACCCCTGCTTTTCCACTTTTCATGTTCCCTTTACCCCAGACTCATGAAACTTGCTGTGTCTAAGTTTTAGGTGGGATATTTGGGTAAGAATGCAATTCTTTTGTTTACAGGAGTTCGGGGTCAGGAGCTATCGGTGGTACCTTCATTCTACCCGACGTGCAGACACTATTTGCCGGTACGCGAGTAGAATTACATCTGGGCTGTCCAGTGTTACCCAGACTTCTGAGTTTCGAGCGCCGATATCCCAGTCCTAAGTCCCTTACAGACATGAGTCTCCCCAATGTCCCCATGTATTAAAGTATATTTTATTAGGTTTGATACATTTCTTATAAGGCTCTATGCAGATTGCCTGGGCAACCAGTTAAGGTTCCAGAAAGTCTGCATAGAGTCCATAGTTCAAAGGGGAGAGAATGTTCAGAGGTGTGAAAACGTTTGGTTAGCGAGGAAAGGGCGAATGGCTAGGTCCGGACTACAAAGGGCACCCTGCAGGGACACCTTTTTTAGTTTCCAGACCTGGTGGAGCCGGCCCTGCAGGTGGCAGTGAGTTAGCCATGGAGGATACAGCCATAAAGTCTGCTTTCCTTTTGGCTAAAATCATATTTCCCATGGTCGAGCCTCTCTTTCTATTGGCTGATGGGGATGAATTCCCACGCTCTGATAAGCTGCTCCTTCCCCCTCCGTTCTGGGGATAGCCAAGCGGTGTGTGTAAGGTGCTGACCAAGAGAGGGAGCAAGTCCATACAATCCAACCAATGAGTTAAGTCGATGAAGCCATGGCGGGCTTTTGAAAGTTGCTCTGTTCTAAATAACAGAGCGAACGGCTTCGTTTGGAAGCCTGAAAAGTTTGCCTCGTAGAGACTAAGGGCATCATGCAGTAAGCGACGGAAAGGCACTTCTCGCCCATTTCCCACCAAAAAAGCCTACCCCTATTCAGTAAGGGGCGAGAAAGTGGCGAGAATAAAAAAAAACGCCAGTTTTGTTGGCGATTTTTTTTTCCGCCAGTGGCGAGGCGAGAAGGCACTTTCTGCCTAAAATAGACACATTTTCTGCCACGCTGTATTCTAGTAGTGGCGAGTAGCTTAGTGCCACTATTCGCCGCTCTAGAATGGCGTTTTTATGCCGAATCCAGCAGGGCAAAAAAAGTTGGCAAGTTGATGGTGAGAGGCTGCTGATGAGTGGCGGATCGGCACTTAGAAAATATTCAGGCCTTTTTCCTGGCTGGGATTGATGCCGGGGGTCTCCAGAGCTGATACCATTAATACCAGCACCGGAGCCCCCCGGCATGCATCCGAGGCAGGAAAAATGCATTTAAAGGCCACTTCATTACCTTAGTGGCTAACCGCTAAGGCAATGAAGGGGTTAAATAGCCGTGCCAGGTTTATTGTGGGTAGCGGGGGTGGGTGAAGGAGGTATTTGGCCCTTGTTTTTTGTTTAGGGCTTGCGGGGGGGTTGCGGGTGCGCTTAACCCGTTCACGACCGTAGCAGTCAATACCGCGATGGTCATGAAGGGGTTAAACTCACCCTCTACCCACTCGCAAGCCCTAAACAAACCACCATTGGGGCTAATACCCCCTTCACCCACCCCCGCTACCCACAATAAAAAGAAAACACACACAACAGCCCCACACTAACTAAAGAAATATATATATATATATATATATATATATATATATATATATATATATATATATATATACATATATATACATATATATATATATATATATATATATATATATATATATATATATATATATATATATATATATATATATATATATATATATATGATAAAAAATCACTGGCACTCCAATAGAAATTCAATAATGAATAGGTGCATGTCCCATATAAATAATAAAAGTATACATTACCGCATAGCAGCAAAAAGGGAGACAGCACTCAGGTGAATGAAAATAAATGTATTAAATACAGCACATAACTCCAACGTTTCGATCCCACAGGGGGATCTTCCTCAGGGTGGTGCAACAGACACAGGACAGTGAAATATAATATATATATATTACACGAACAACACCTATACTCTCCTAACATACAGTATAGTAATGGGCACAATGACTATTATCCACAAGCCTCTGTCACATGGTCTACTAGAGCCAATCAGAGATGGGTTGGAGTTCCCTACGCTCTGATTGGTTACCGTACCAGCCGCAGGTAAGGAAGTACATGACAAATTGTGAGTCACAATTAATAAAGGATGGGATCCTGTAATTCTTACTAGAATAGATAGTTTTAATGGATTTAATGGGTTTCGCATAACAACAAATGCAACATTTTCCACATTTAAAAAAACCTTTTGTCTTATCAGATTTTTTTGGCTCCCTAGAGTTAAACAAACTTGGAGAGAGATAATTTGATAAGGATTTGGATTTCCTAAAGGTAATGGCTGGACCCTGGTTAACTGAACTATGTATGTCTTTATCAAGAGTAAGGGTCCCCCAATGTTTATAAATAATAGAACGTATCTGTTCAGCCTGCCGACTAAACTGAGTGACAAATAGAGGAGACGTCACTCTATCCAATTCATGACCTTTCTTGAACCTCACAGACGACTTTGATAGCAAATCTATCCTGTTTGTGGATTTAGCACACATATATGCTTCCTTAATGTCAATATAATCATATTTTCTTTGGACAAATCTGGGTTTTTTTTAAATGTGGAAAATGTTGCATTAGTTGTTATGCGAAACCCATTAAAACTATCTATTCTAGTAAGAATTAACATGATCCCATCCTTTATTAATTGTGACTCACAATTTGTCATGTACTTCCTTACCTGCGGCTGTGGTCAAGGTTATGTGGGCCGTACTATACGCCCTGTTAAAAACAGAATCATGGAGCATATTCATTCAATTAAAAGAAAAGATTTAATGTTACCAGTCTCCAAACATTTCACTGACTGTCCTTCAGGCAGTCTATCAAACTTTCAATTTTCTGTTGTAGAATTAGTGTCCATGCCCGTGAGAGGGGGTGATAGATTAAAGCTTCTCAACCAGCGTGAGATGTTTTGGATCCATTCTTTGGATACATTATTTCCTGCAGGAATTAATACAGAATGGGATTTAAAACATTTTCTATGAATTTGCTTGCTATGCTTTTGTTTCATGATATTATTGACTGATTGTTTGATCATTAAGATATTTACTCATTCTGCTTTTCATATGATCATATAAGATATATTTTGGTCTGATTGTTCCTTTTGGCTTTCATTTTTTATTTTCTTATTAATAATAAAAAAAATTCTTTTTTTTTTTTCAGTTTTTCATTTTTTGTTTTTGTTTCTCTAGCACAATATGTTTTATACATGTGTTCTGATCATCTCAAATTCTGGCAGATTTATTATTTAAAATTATATTTGTTATGTCTTGGAGTTTGATTTGATGTATTGTTTACATGCTGCTACAGTATATGATATCAAGTTAACAGGTTAATGAGTTATATTTATATTGACTGTTCACTATAGATTTGGACATGTGTATCTTTATGCTTCCACAGATGATATATATGTGTTATTGAATTTTTTGTATGTCGCTGGTCTTTTTTATTGCATTTTTATCAGTTCATTAAAAGTGAAAAAATAGGGAAAGGATCCCCAGTACCGTGCTCAGCTATGTGGTATTCCTTGTAGAAATGATTGTAGGTATATGTCATATAATCAATAACAGGTTGGAGAAGCCGTCTTATGAAGCATGTAGACCATGTGTTCCATACAGTTAACCCTTGCTCCTCTGTAGCGGGCGGGACCTGTATCTAACGGTGAAATCAGTATAAAATATCTGATTACCTAAGAACAGTATAATGTCCCCCTAGGAGGTGTGTGGGTACAAGGAACATTAGCCCCAGAACGCAGGTGAGCGGACTGGGGTACTCACGGTTAGCAGATGCCAGCTGTTCCTTTGGCGTGCATCATGCTGATGATAAACGGTAGAAGAAATCCTGCGGGAGGTAAGCGGAGCACAGCAGAGCAAATGCAGGGGCTAAACACCGAGATAAATAAAAGTCCTTTATTGCATGATCGACATCATGGTAAGTGGTGAGTAAAAATCTCTTACGCGTTTCAGGCGTCTGCCCTTTATCAAAGAGAACTATATCTGTTCATTACCTCTCTGTGAATCTTTTCCCTCTGAGCATTACGCCCCTTTCCTGTGTTTCATTTTCACAGGGGATTTGTGTCCTGGGGGTTTGTTTTACCTGGGCACAGGTAGGCGGTGCTTCTGAGGGTGTAGACCATATAAGAGTTTGATTAAGACCATTGAAACTACTCTTTGATAAAGCGCACCATGCGAGAAACGCGTTAGAGGTTTCTCTTTTAAATAGTTAATGTCCCATTAAATTATTGTTATTTTTTCACTTGACCTCCAGTTCTCGTTTTTTCATTGCTGTGCTCCTAGTGTTTTTCTCCTGCTTACCTGTTCCTGCTATTCCTGGATGCAAGCAGCCTACACCGGAGACTTCAGACTTACCTGGATTCTGGATTGTGAGTATGCCGTCTAGTGACTGTTTGCTGCTGTTTTATCACTAAGGGTTACCTGGTATATGCGAGGGTCTGTCGGTTCCCTCGGGGGGACCAAGGGTCCATCGCTTCCAGCTGGTTCCCGTTCAATGTGATCTAAAGATTTATTACAGCTACAGCGTTTTATTCTCATGGTTTGTCTCCGATGTGCTGGGGGTTAATACAGCCTGCGCGTGATACATGCTGTCTTCCAGGCTAGTAACATCGGGCTTGGAGGTTTCTTCCTCTGCTTTGCTGTCCCCAATAAACATACTATTATGCGTTAACCCCTTCATTGCCTAAGCGGCTATCCGCTATGGTAATGAAGCAGCATTAATGTATTTTAATAATATTGTGCGGGAGCAGGGGGTCCCCTGAGCTGAACCGCATTGATTTGTGGCTCAGAGACCCCCTGCTTCCCAAGTTACAGGCCCTGGTTTGGGGCATCGTTACAGTGTCGACGCCATATTTATTGCGGGCACGTAGCGTATGGGACGCTGAAAACATGGCGGCGACACTGCCCACCCGATCACACATACCGGGGCCTGTAACTCGGGAAGTAGGGGGTCCCTGGTCCACAAAGCAATGCGGTTCAGCTCAGGGGACCCCCTGCTCACTGTACAGTATTATTAAAAATATATTCATGCTGCTTCGTTACCATAGCAGATAGCCGCAAAGG
Organism: Ascaphus truei; assembly: GCF_040206685.1. Classification (NCBI taxonomy): domain Eukaryota; kingdom Metazoa; phylum Chordata; class Amphibia; order Anura; family Ascaphidae; genus Ascaphus; species Ascaphus truei. Next base: position 88,640,260 of record NC_134485.1, read on the forward strand.
TCAGGAATGATTGTGTATTGATATGTGTGTTTTATTCATAGTGTAGATGTGCAGAGGGTCTCCGGAGCTGAACCGCTTTGGTTTTAGGTCTGGGGACCCCCTGCTTCCCGAGATACAGGCCCCTTTATGGGGTGCCGGTATCCCTCTGCTTTGTTTACATTCCGCGGTCACGTGATCGGGACCTTTAAATGCAGAGGGATACCGGCACCTCGTAAAGGGGCCTGTATCTCGGGAAGAAGGGGGTCCCCGGACATGAAACCAATGCGGTTCAGCTCCGGAGACCCCCTGCACATGTACACTATGAATAAAAATGGTTTATAAAATAATTTATAATATGCCGATGTTTGCGCAGAGAGAGCAGCGGATCTCTCTCTGCTGCAGACAGATCTCGGCAGGGGATGGCTTCTCGGCAGCTTCTCACCAGGCAGCCATCTTGCCACTGGTTACTAGCCATTTTATCAAATGGTGGTGGTGCATTCATTCGCCAGGGATTCGGCCCTTACAGCATACAGCGAGTTTAACACACCCAAAACATGGCTAATTGCAAAACTGGCTAACGCATTTTTTCGCTGCTTACTGCATAGACCCCTTGGTCCCGTCGTATGCGCCAAAGTTCGTAAAATTGAACAGAGGGGTCGTGGCTAGGAATTGAAGCTGAAAAGAGGACCAGGAGAACCGGAGGTATATCCCAGTCAGGGTTAGCTCATCCAAGCGGGTGCCATGCACCTAGGAAAGACTAGATTTTTCCCCCAGATCCCCAGTAAGTGTATTTTTTTATTTTTTATTACTTAATTTTTTTATTGATCTTTTTAAAGAGAAGGGATACATAATAAAGAAAAAAAGTGGGGGTGATACATTATATGTATCAATCTGTTTGGGGGGGTTAGGGAGAGAAAGGGGACAGCATTTATACATATATAGTATAGTGGACAACAGTTTAAATACATCATGAAACACACTGTTCAGAGATTATTTAAGTCTAAATATGGGGATATACCTGTGTGTCGAAACCAAGGGGCCCAAGTCTCTGAAAACTGTGAGGTGGCGCCATTCAGGTAAGCTGAAAGTATTTCCATATAAACTATATAAAGAAAAAACCGTGTCAAAGCTCCTGGAGGTTGGAAATAAAGCCTTTAGGCAGTAGTAAAGTAATAATAGGAGTTGACACCGAAAATAAAGGATTAAGGGGCTGCAGTTTTCTGTATTAAGATAGATAATGGTGACAAGGAGGGGACACTGGGGGGACAACCAATTGTGAGGTGCAGTCACTAACGTCCCCCTTACCCTAGCTATGCCCGGCGTGGAGTACCCTTTACTCACTATGATACGCCGCCTTGATTATCCTTCTTGTTGCAGCTGCCCTGACGCTGCCAAAAGCGTCTCCTCCAAGCATCCGGTGGTGAAGCAGATTCTCATACACAGCAATAGAACAAGGTAAGAATAAAAAATCCAGCCGCTCCATGATACAAAATGTAGGCACTCACCAGCAAAAATGGGTTAAAAAGGTATACTTTAATGAACTACATAAAAAACAAAAAAACAGACAGTACTAACTACTCTCCCACATGTTTCACGCCTACTGTGGCGCTTTCTCAAGGAGTAATGAAGTAAGGGAGGTCCTGTGTATTTATGACTCTCCCTGTCATTCAAGACAGCTGATATCAATAATCAATTAAATATGTCTTGCAGAAAGAACAGAGAAGACAAAGAGAGAAAAAGAAAAGAAAAAAGAGGCAGAACATCCCACAATAATCACGTATGATCTGCAGAGATTAACCCGCACTATACCAGCAATAGTTACCAGAATTGATTAAATAAACTCATGTTTTGGATATATATTGTCCTTACTGAGTGATAGAACAACTAGCACAGTGAAAATCTGAGCTTACAAATAGAAGTAAGCAAAATTCACCTAGTTCCTCATGTGACATAATAATATGACTACGGATACATCATTTAATACGATCCAATATGAATAATGCAATAAATCTTAGAATATATAAATAATTGGTTATGCATTACAAATGCACTGTAAAGAATGCAATGAATGCAAAGATGTCCTATACATAGAAATCAATTAAGGCAAAACATAGACATATATAGCTAATTTGAGCAAGATAAAAGAATATAAAGGAAAAAAGAAGAAGAAAAAGAAGGCAACAATATACACAAATAATGATGACTAAATCTGAAAGCTGTGTTGAACACACTAGGTAGAGATAACAAAAAATTGAACTGATTGGAGCTCAATCTAATGGATAAATAATGATAAAAAAACTAATGATAAATTTAAATATAAATATTATCATTTTGTTAAAGAGAAATAAAGAGAAATAAATCCTCTTGAATTAATATATTTAGAGGTTAAATAAGTAATGGTAAAAATAACATTCATGGTATATCATAATAAACACTAATGCTAAATTAATCTATAAGAAGCTTTTTAAATTCCAATCAATGTTTAACCCATTAGGTACTAGAGTATTTAATGTGAAAATCCAAAAAGCGTCACGCCTGTGAAGCAAATTACCTCTATCTCCCCCTCTATAGTGTGGTCTCACAGATTCCAATGCGACACATTTGAAGTTAGTCAAACACGTGGCACAGCAATGGGAACATGCTTTGCCCCCTCATATGCCAACCTTTTCATGGGTTGGTGGAGCAGAGACACGTGTTTGGGGATGGGAACCCCTACAGACATCTTATAGTTTCTTATCACCGTTATATAAATGATTTGATTTTGGTTTGGCAGGGCACTATCACTCAATTGCATGATTTCATTCTTTATCTTAACACTAATTCTTTAAACCTCTGTTTCACCTCTCACCACCATCAACACCACATTTCTTTTCTTGATCTCTATTTATATATAGATCTGGATATGAGAGTACATACAGACATCTATAGAAAGCTTAATGCTCGAAATACGTTATTACACGCTAACAGCTGCCATGACAAATTTTTTTTAAAGGTATACCTCGTGGTCAATTTCTGCGCATTCGCAGAAATTGCTCAAGTAATGAGGACTTTGAATTTAGATCTGGTGAGATGTTCAAGAGATTTGAGGCTAGAGGATATGATCCCATTATCCTTCAAGAGGCCTACCAAAGTGCCAAACTAGAATTAAGAGATAACCTGATCCAGTCATGTGGTACTTTCTCTAAAACGAAATCAAATAAAACTGCACAACAGAGCAATGCTCGATTGGCACCTTTCTTTATTACCAGGTTTAGCAACCAGGCGTATGATATTAAAAAGATCATTAAGAAAAATTGGCACATACTAGCTACAGACCCCCTCTTAAAAGATTTAGTGACTGATGATCCAAGAATTGTGTTTCAAAAATCAGAAACTATGGGGAATTTGTTATCACCTAGTTTGCCTAAACAAACTTTTAAATCGAGTAAAGGATTTTTTCCTAATCTCACTGGTTGCTATCCCTGCCATCATTGCAAAATGTGTAAATATCTTTTAAAGACTAACACCTTTTCAGGGACAGATGGTAACAGGGTGTTTGATATTCTATCGTGTATAACATGTAATACTACTGATCATGTTATCTATATGCTCGTGTGTGGCTGCAACAGACGTTAAGTGGGTTTAACCACTAGACCTCTGAGGCAGCGCATACTTGAGCATATGAGATTGATCACTAAAAAAGATCAGTTACACCCTGTATCTAAACATTTTGATACCTGTCAGAATGGAAGTTTGACTAACTTCAAATGTGTCGCATTGGAATCTGTGAGACCACACTATAGAGGGGGAGATAGAAGTAATTTGCTTCATATCGAGAGGATATACCCAAGAAAATGTGGATTCGGCATTTCTGAATGCTGACTCTATGGATCGAGTTGATCTACTAACACACAAAAAAAGTGATAACGTCAAAAATACGGTGTTTACTGATAGTCCACTGTTTATTACAAAATACAGCAAACAGGCATCACAAATACGACAAATAATTTCAAAACACTGGAACATACTCAAACTGGACACGGATTTGGAATTATATACTAGATCAGGTCCTAAGTTTGCATTCAGAAAGGCCAATACATTAGCCACGTCCATATCTAGAAGTATGTTTCAATCCAAACAATTGGGTATAGGTAATATACCGAAGGGATTTTTCAAATGTGGATTTTGCAGGTACTGCAAGTACGCATCTCCTACTAAAAGAATACACACACTGTTTCCTAACAGTAAACACAGGATCAACACATTCATCAACTGTCAAACCACCCATGTCATTTACGTGATTACATGTGGGTGCAATTTCAGATATGTAGGCAGAACTGTCAGATCATTGTATGTTAGAATTTCTGAGCATATCAGACTGATAAACAAACATGATTTATTCCACCCGGTAGCTAAAAATTTCTCCCAATGTCCGCTTGGCGGGTTAAAGAATTTCAAATTTTTTGGTGCAGAACACATTGCTGCTCATATAAGAGGAGGTGACAGATTGAACCGTTTAAACAAAAGGGAAATGTCATGGATTTTTTCTCTTAACACTTTGCAACCGTATGGTATAAATGTGGAATGGGAACTGAAGCATTTTCTTCATGACTGATTTATTTATATACTTATATCCTCCGATTCTTCATCCTCTTTGTTTCTTTCCCCACTCTTCCCTTTCCCCCCCTCCTTTCCCCCTCCCCTCCCCCTCCTCCCCTCCCACAGTCCGTCCCATCCCCTTTCCTCTGCCCCGCCTCCCCCCTTCCCCCTCCCCTTCCTCTTCCGCCTCCCCCCTTTCCTTTCCCCCCTTCCCCCTCCCTTGTTCCCCTTCATCCCCCCCCTCCCTTCCCCGTCCCCACCCCTTTCCCTCCCCCTTCCTTCCTTTCCCCTGCTTGTTCCCTCCTTACATTAACTTAAGGTTTTAGAACATACCCATTAACCATGTATTGATAGATTTATCATGTTGTATAGTCATTAAGGACTGTATTATTGATTGTAAATATGTGATCTCTTATATGGTTACCAATTTTCTTTAACCCCTTAGGGGTAATATCGGTTTTGAAAATATCACATTGTCTCTGTATACAATTTATTCCATGCAATCGGGTATATGAGTACAATAACATAATGGATTTACTGCTTTAACAAAACACATTGGGTGCATTTATATAATTCTTTGTTTTTAACCATGACCACATCATTAACACATTATTTTGTTTTTCTTATTATTATACACATTGTCTGGGTTATCAGATACATACATAATGGTGATGATAATTATGTGGTCATTTTATTGCGTCATATTTTAATTGACATCAAGGTTGTGGGTGTCTGATGGTATGCACCTGTTGCTTGTTCATTGGGCAAGGTATACGGGTGTGGCAATCTGTACAGACTATAACTGGGTGTCTTTTATGCAAGCGGATCACTCTTTGACAAAGGCCTTGCAGGCTGAAACGCGTAAGAGGATTCGCTTGCACCCTGTGAGAATAAAGCTTTTTCAATATTCACACATCAGCCTTCATTGATTCATTGCGGCTGTGCGGCGATCATATCCCCCTTGGGAGGATTTCTGCATAGTTGGACACCTAAATATGGTTCGGATTCCATTTAAACTCGAAATTAAGTTTGAGTAATTTTACTGTTTCTTTAGAGAGTGTAAGTGTATTTTTAACTGTTCCTTGTGTATTTCTTCTTGTTGTACGTGGGTTTACCAAAATAAACGCAATTGGTTTTTACTATCTTGTTTTTCCTAATGAATGATCCCGTAATATATAATTGGTGTAAAAGTACCTGGTCTCCAGTGACAGATGCACTTCTTTTTTCAACCTCATCTACTATGTAACTATGTATGAGGGGTTAGAGTACTTCAGAATTAGGTGATACCTTTTTTATCTTGACTATCGATACTACTGTACAGTATAAGATCAATGAGATATATGAGGGTTTTGAAACGTGCCCGTAATCAGATAACATCTCTCACAATAGCACCTTTGGGTAATTGCAGCCCCTCACTACGCTCCTTCATTTTAATATAAGCAGTAAGAGATAGTTCCTGAGAAACCAATTGTAGTTTGTTAATTGTTTAATTACCTGGGTCTGCCAACTAAGCCATTAAAACTTAACTTTTTATTACACAGACCCTTACCGCCAGGTGAAGCAGAAATAAAAGTAAATTTTTTCAAAGGTTGACCAATTAGTTGCCATACTGCTCATACATTTACAGGTAGCATCTACAGTACATGGCTATATCGTGTCAGGTTGTGATATTCATGTAATTTGGATACACAAAAAATGCATTAACGTAACCTTAAAAAGTGCTACCAAAGTGGTAACTCATATAACGCGTTAACTCGTGCTAGCCATGCAATTATGGAGAGGTAAGAGATATCACACTTATCTACTGAAGAGTTATGTCATAGGATTTCTTACAAACCCTATGGCAGAAAATGATTTAACCCCTTTTATGCATGCAGCTACCAATGCATTTCAAAGGAATTTCTTCAGGCACCAAAAGGGTTACAACATATACACCTTACAAATAAAACACAAAAAGCATAACATCCATATGTGCTAATAATAACCTCTTTATTATCCCAAATGGCCAGCTACATTATTCAATAAATTACCATGGTTTGGCAGCCACTTGGGCTATTAAATGATTAATAGCTATGTTCTACATTGTTAATATGTAATTTTTATCACCTGTTGTAGGTTGGCTAGTCTTACCTTGCCTATGTCTACTGTGGCCATTACAAACATAGTCAATATAAACCTAATGCCAGTCTAGGTTTGGTGATAAAGATAAGCAATATTTTTTGACTAGCTAGATATTGCCAGGTATTCAAATTTTGTGAATAGCACATGAATACGTTATTTGGCATTAATTACTCATTTGCGTACACCACATAAAAAATTACCAACATGGTGCTACTACACAAAGGCCTTTATCACTGCTTTACGGCAGGTGAAATTATATGGATTTAGTTAATAGGCTATTTTATAAATAAAATTGGCTTTAAACAGAGGTAATGCTATTTTCTTCATTTAGTGACTCTAGGCTTATGTGAGAAGCAAACAAAGATGTCAACTTCACTTTCTTTTCCACAGCGTGTCAAAAGTCACTCTTGCTGTTCGTTTTCTGGCTAATTTTTCAAGTTGGGGCAATCCAAATGCCCATCACAAACAAATCTCCAAAGGGGAGAAATACAGTAGAAGCACACTGACGTATAGTAAGTATACTTACCATCTGAGATCAGACTCCAAAGACTGTTCATGGTCCCAAGGCTCAAAAAAGTATCCGGCCGCTCCTCCTCTTACCGTGCACCACAAAACTGGAACCCCCGGGGACTCTCACTTCCACCACCAGTGTAAATTGTTTCAAAACTTAGGCTGTCTCACATTTTAATCTGGTCTGTAACTGTTTCATACGCCTATAACATATATTTTCTTTAACTGTTCACGCAATGTCTTGGATATAATGTATACCCTGTTCACTTATGTAACTGTATTTGTAACCATGTATTATTTGTCTTAACTCTATGTCCAGGACATACTTGAAAACGAGAGGTAACTCTCAATGTATTACTTCCTGGTAAAATAATATATAAATAAATATAATATAGATTTAAAGAACACAAAGAAAAAAACATTGAGACTTATAACTAAGTAAAATAACTTGAGCTCCGAAATGGACAAGCCTCCACCATGTACAGAAAGTCTCTACCAGAACCAGAAACAAAGTGTCTCCACGTAATCCCTACGCGTTTCATAACTTCTGTATTTTGTTAGCTGTTACGAACTAAATGGATACTTTAAAAGTAGACAATACTTTTTTTTATTTGAACTGATAGAATAAAAAAAGTTTTCAAGAGCAATGCTCTCTTTTCAGGATGAATAGTCCTGATGGTAGATCTAAAAATATCCCGTGAGCAGGTGTGTTCCAAGTACTGTACACTGTGAAAGGAAATTATTGTCAGGTTTTTAACTCCTACAGTGATGACTGCTTTGTGCAAAACTCATTTAAGACCTCATTTAAAAACTGTATTGTACATCTATTCCATTGCCTTTCATTCAAAAATACTTTCCTATTTTGGGTTCTAATTAGATCTTGGTTTGACACGGCATATTGGGTTACTGCACCTTAAATTAACATTGGCATCGACTTTGAATTCTACCACCTACAATTAATGATAAATAGATGTTGAAAGCATGATATTTCTATTTGAATAGACAGCACAGATACAGAAGTAGCCAGGCTTTTGAATGACTATTATTAGACTTTCTTAATAAAGTATAAAACGTTTTTACAGATCATTTTTTGATAGGCACTTATTTTGTTCAAGACTTTATTCTAGTTCTTGATATTTTTTTCCCCTATCATATTAAGAAGTATTGAACTAATTGCAGAAAAGATAATGGAGAAAAATAACTTTATTGGAATTATTTTGGAAGGTCAGGTTTAGAGACCTAAAATGTACTTTTCGTCGCAAAATAAGTAAATACAGTAAAAATAGTACGTTTATACTCACAATTTATAATTGTGCTTAAACATTTCCAAGTAGATTGTGAATACACGAATCAGATTTTTCTGTATATCAGTACTTCATTAGGGTATTTACAGCCATGCTTGTTTGCCTGCGCTCTCAACACCTAGTCCATGCGCGTTGCATCTCCTCGCTTCTGCGATGATGTCCCTGCCACTTGTGCGAGAGTCTCCTGCAGTCCTTTGCTCCATCGGTCCTTCCCTCAGAGCTTGTCTGTTCTGTGCAATTCAATTCCAATGCATTTCGTGAAGGGAACTTCCCTATATCAGGGTTCAGGTGGGATCAGGGATTAGGGCTCCTTATTACACTTTGTGAAGTTGATCACACACCCTTCTAAATATAATATATTTGTATACTAGATTGTGAATAGATGGTGAATGCTATTTACACACACACAATCCCTGCAAGCTCTAACCCCAACCCCACCCCGCCATATCATATATATTTTTGTCAAAAGGAGCGTTATTGTGTGTGGCCAAATGTATACAACAAAATACAAAAATTCCCAATGCTACATACAATAATACAATATATATATATATATATATATATATATATATATATATATATATATATATATATATATATATATATAAAGCATTATAACCCTGCAGCCCTGCCAAGGCTTTGTAGGTTCTAACACTATTTGTGAAAAATCTTATTTAACTTTGTAGCAGAGGGAGAAATGTCTCATTAGTCCAGTCTTCTACAGGTGAATGAAAAAACCTGCTACTTAGAAACTGGGGAGGAGTGAGCCTAAACCCATGGAGGAGGGGACACTAACCTCCAAACAGCTGTTACCAGTTGACATTTTACAAATACACAAAATCCATACAATCTGTAACCCCAACACCCAACCCCAAATCATATATATTTGTGTCAAAAGGAGGGCTATTGGGTGTGACACAATGTATACAATAAAAGACAAAAATTCCCAATGCAACATCCAATATGACAAAAAAATATATAGTGTAATACTTAACTGTGACCCCTCTTTCCTGGGTTTAAGCTCACTCCTCTCCATTTTTTAAGTAGCAGGTTTTATCATGCACCTGTGGAAGACTGGTATTTTGAGACATTTCTCCCTCCATTACAGAGGTAAGTGAGAATTTTCACAGACAGTGTTAGGACCTGCAAAAGATCATCTACACATTATTTACAGGTAAAAATGAGAATGACTGAACACCCTTTTGGGCCTTGCAAATGACCACAGGATCCCAAACCTATTTCATTCACCTGATTATAATATAGTATGTCATACAGTGGTTTGTGGCAGACAAGCATTCTGGGTTATGACATGTTAGTGAGTAGCCTATTGTTTATTGAAATGATATTAACAAACCAAACTGGGACTTGTTCACTAATCTTTATTTAAGAGACCTTGTGTGTTCTATTTGATTGAAATTTGATACAGGACTGCATTATTTTACACATGAAACAACATCATGCATTTTTTTATATGATTCCACCCACAGAAAGAGTTGTATGAACATTATAATTCAATATAGTATGAGCTAAAATAATGAAGTAATTAGTCCATGTTAAAAGCAAAAATATATGGAATAATATCAATTAACATTATGATTGATTTATTGTGACATTGAGATTTACGCGGAAGCAAAATTTTAAGGATTAAACATTAGTCTTGTATGTATTAAATCATAATTTATTACAAATAATTTTCTGCATAATTTGAAAATAATTCTATTAATAAAATCAGATTATATTATGAATGACTATCTTCATAACTTCCTTAGGATTCACAAAAGCATTGATCATGCTAATTATTTTATTCTACGTTCATTTGCTTCAGATTTTCTATGAATAAATATTTAACGCTTCAAGAGATACTAATCTCCGTAGCGGTGCCGGTATCCCTGTGAAGTTTAAATGTCCCAGTCATGTTGGCCAATAGGAAGCCACACCAGATGATGTCATGGCTTCCTATTTGTCCGCGTAACGTATAACATTAAAAGCCGCCATTGTGTTAGCAACACTTTTTCCCTGCCTGCAGAGATATCTGCACCGCTACAAAAGTAAGTATTTCTGGAAGCAGTGGTTCCCCAGAGCAGAAATTAACACAGTTCAGCTCCGGAAATCCCCTGCATCAATACTGTAATGTAAAAAAATATATATATATATACTGTATAAAATAAAAAATGAATAGACAATACCGTTCTGTGGTTAACAAAATGCTTTTATTTGTGCGAGCTTTCGAGATAAACTGATCTCTTCTTCCGGTGATGGTACATTGAATAAAGCAGGCAAGGTCAAACTTACAAACAGTGCATCTGTGACTGAAACCTAAGCCCCCCCTTTCCCCTGTGTAGTATGCAATTTATGACTTGAGGTGTTAAATAGTTCCTGAATGTTAGTGATGTAAGAGTGTGTGTGTGTGTGTGCGTAGTGCGAAACGCGTAGAGGTCACGACAGGTCATCCTGCGCGTGTTTGCTGACGGGCTGAGACGGTGCCTGCAGGAAGCACATGTGGTGTTTTCATCTCTGCGGTGCCATGATCCGGATCTTCATATGGTCACCGTGGACCCGCATTTCTGCTTCAGTGTGAGTAACCGTCTCCCCCTGTCAGCTATTTGATAGTCCTCTATGGCGGTTTTTCCTTAAACCATCTTGGATTATTGTTTTATATTCACTGTTTACTTTTATTGTATTTTATGTGTTATACTGTTTAGGGATATAGGTATTTCAGGGTTCATATGTATGGTCACTGTAACCTAGCTGTGTAACAATTGTTACTGAGGTGGGGTTGGATCCCCTCAGTATTATTTGTGTATTTTTATTATTAAATGACAATTACTTAATCCCTGGTGCGCATTGTGTGCATTCTCTTTTGTGTGTATGTGTATGTATGTATGTAAATATAAATGGGTAAAGAGCCCACAGTGTATGCTGCGCTTTACAAAAGCTGTGTGTGGAGTGGGAGTGTATATCAATGGTGTGGGTAGGTGTGGAGATGTAAGAGACTGTAGCATTACTAAAAGTGTGTGTAGATACTATGTTGTTCCTATTGGTATATAGGGATGGAATTGCATAGAGTATTTGTATGTGTAAGAGACAGCTGTGTGTGCATATATATATGTCCATACATACTGCGCTATATATATATATATATATATATATATATATATATATATATAGCGCAGTATGTATGGGCATGGCCTTTAGCATTCATGAGAAGAGAGTTCTCTCATGTCAGTAGTGAATCATAAAACTTCGGTCTCAGTTTAGGCCACCGCTAAGTGTCCCAAACAGTTGCATAAATTTGAATTCATGCAACCGTCTCTCTTTCGGTGTTCTAAGATTACCTTTGAGTATGGCCACCTTCAGATCGTTCATCTTGTGGCCATAGTCAGAGAAATGTTCGCCGACAGGACTGTCTCTTGTTCCGCGTGTGATGCTGTGGTTATGCAGATTCATTCTCTTGTTTAGCCCCTGTATCATCTCACATATGTAGTAGCAGCCCCCTGGGCATTTCATGCACATGATGAGGTACACGACATTGCTGGAGAAACAGGTGAACCTTCCTCTGATTTTGTACTCCAGATTCCTGTGTGGTATTTCTATTGTGCGCAGTGTGTGGAGCATTGCGCAGGTTTTGCATCTTGCGTCCTGGCATGGATTTGTCCCACATTCAGTTGTACTGTTGAATACTTTAATCCTCACCATCATTTTCTTGAGATTAGGAGGTTATCTGTATGATATTAAAGGTGTTTCAGGGAAGACCTGTTGCAGTCTTGTATCTACCTGGAAATTGGGATGTAGTTCCCTGGCGATCTTGCGTAGGGCTTCTAGGAGTGGGTTATATATGACCACCAAAGGTACCCTGTCGCTTGTCTCTTTCTGTCTGTATTCAAGGAGATCACTCTGGATCCTTACACTGGACGTAACTATAACCTGCAGAGTTCTGCTCCGAGCCACACATTCATGAAGGGAGAAGCCCGTGGGAGGCCGCATGCTGCCATAAGGGGGGTTTCTGGGAGCCCCACCACCTGGATACACTGCGCTATGCAGAGGATGCGCATAGGGGAAGAGGGAGCAAGGGGAGCCCAGATCTGCCCTGGTCTGCTGGGGTTGCTGCCCCGGGGACTGCAGGTAATAATAGTCAGAAGCCGCCTGCAGGCTGTTGTCCATGTAGCGAGGAGCTGAAGTGGGTGCAACGGAGCTCAGGTCCTCCTACCCTGTTGGGGAGTCCTTGTGGCCACTGTCCGGCAGCATCTTGGTGACTGGGAAGCCTTCCCCTGCCTCTCTGAGCATGGTGATGTTGGTGACTGCGCTGGTCGTGACAGGCTTTCTGGGGTTGGCGCTGCTGTCCAGATGGAGCCCCTGGAATACTTCTTGTGCTGTTGCTGCTCTCCTTTGTGCTGCTGCCCCAAGTCAAACTCTAAGCCGGGGCTATGGGCAGTGCTGCTGGGGTCTCCAGGTAGAGGGTATAAAGTGTGAGGCAGGTTAGGAGCAGAGCTGGTCAGGATCTACTCTCCTAGCTGCATCCTCTGGCTGGGTGAATTCTCTTCTGCCTCAAAATATGTTCAAAAGGGCGGATGCAAACACCATGCACAGCGAGATGCACTCAAAAAAGAGGGTGTAGGGGGGGGGCGGAGGGGGTAAAATAAATGAAATATGTGCGGGGCAATCAGAATGTCCTTTCAATGTGACTATAAAAGTACACCTCCTCCCATAGGTGTCTCTAGTCTAGGTAGTAGATGAGGTGGTAAAGAAACTATAGGAAGCCCACACAGAGCTACAGAGCTCCTTTTCTAACCCTTGAAAGGGTAACATGTATTATAATATATATTTGAAAAATATATATATAGTTTAATAGTTTTTTTTATATAACAGTTTATAGTTAATAATTAAACACATATACCGTAGGGCTATCCACCAATGTTGACAACATTTTATTTTTAATAGAGAAAATAGAAAAGGGTGTGCTCTAACTAGGGTTTTTAAATATGATATCAATACTACATTGTGTATTAATTGTACTAGATGGTATATAACTATTCAGTATTGTATAGTAAAATTACATATAGATCACATAAAAAATTAAGAGCACAATTATATATTTGCACAGAAAACTCCATGAACCCGATCCTAAAGGGGAAAAGTGTGGTACTATATTAAGTCACGATACAAAGGGGCCCCACTACTACCTCCAATGGGATCAATCATTTAGTACATTAATATGTATTTTATTAATATTCTTTCTTCATAAATATGGGTCATTTAGTTCAATACATTGACCAAAATATTTTAAACTTACAATGACGTAATCATAGACCCATTTCTGTTGGTCCTACACTACCAATATTATACTGTTTTAGGAGACAAGAGGGGAAACAATTTCTGAAGCACACAGCATTGGGGGTAAAGTATGAATCATAGCACAAAATTCTTGGATGAGCAGAGATTGATTTTGGTTGGCCAGGCACAACACAGGAGGACAGGAGCAGGCAAGGATGAAAGTGAAGATGCCGGGCTCACGAGGGAAATGGCTTTTGTGACTCTCCCCAGAGACTCCAGAGACTGGGGTTCAGATCACCACAACTACCTGCAGATCTAATAGTGCTGGAGAAAATCCAGGGATTGCGATGATCGAGATGTCAAACACAATTTTGTAAGTGTGTCTGCTTTTAATTCCTCATATTGCAGATGAAATATTACACTATATATAGTCTCACTTGCTTTGTGCTTCTCTTCTTTTCAGTACCTTTTATTTCTAGCAAGAATACCTTCTCTATACACGTAAGTGGCAAAGTGATGCTTATATGATGTACTGTACTCAGGCTACCACCCTTAGGATACCATACAAATTTGTAACAGAGGTATGCTCATTAAACTACAATAGCGAGTATGGATTGTTAATGAGCATACATATTAATGGCCTTTAATAATGTGCTATGTATAGTAATAGTAATGGCTATTGCTCTTTAGAGAACATACAAATGTAGCAGGCATGAATTAGCTGGTGCTGTAGCACTGTAGCACGCCCCTTTTTGAAGTGAAACTTCTTTAGCGGCGTTAATGTAGTTGATTGGAGACGGAAGTCAGTGGTGACGGATGTGACATCACTCCTGGCGGAAGAGGTCGTCAGTGTTGCCAGCTTCCACCAGGAGGAGTCGCTGGATGGACGTCGAGACGCACACACTCACCCCCCGCCATTCTCTCTTGGACAGGGGAAGATCATCCTCTAGAATTGCACCGCAGGTAGGCAGCACTGATCCATGGACACATGGGGGGAGGGGCACACTGAGGGGGCAAGGGGTGGCCCGCTCTGGGCCATTCACTCACAGTGTAGAGGGGGGGCAGGCTGCTCCGGGCCCCTCACTGCACCGGGGAGGAGGGAGTGGGGGTGGGGGGCTGCCCCGGGCCACTCACTCACAGCACTGGGGGGAGGGCTGCTCCAGGCCACTCACAGTGCTGAGGGGGGGCGGGCTGCTCCGGGCCACTCACAGCACCAGGGGGGGCTGCACCAGGCCACTCACTCACAGTGCCGGGGCAGGCTTTTCCCGGCCACTCACTGCGCCGGGGATGGGGGCCTCAGTCACCCACCCATCCACACAGGTCAGTAATTCAGTCATCCACCCAGATCATGAATTCAGTCACCCACCGAGGTCAGTAATTCAGTCACCCACCCAGATCAGTAAGTCAGTCAAGGGTCAGTAAGTCAGTCACCCACCCACCCAGGTCAGTCAGTCACATGCCCACCCAGGTCAGTGAGTTGGTCATCCACCCACATCAGCCAGTAAAGGGTCAGTAAGTTAGTCACCCACCCACCCGGGTCAGTAAGTCAGTTAAAGGTCAGCCACTCACACTGTAATCCACCCACACTGTCACTCGCCCACACTGTCACACAACCTGTCACACACACACACACACACAACACAGACACAAACAAACGAGGAATTCACAGTTAACATAAATATAGAAGTGCAAATAGCTAAAATGGGGTGTGTGCAGAGCACGCACGTTCTAAGTGAAACTTCTTTGTGTTTTGTCACTGAAATTGTGTTTTGATTTTTAATGAAAAACAGCACCATCACAAACAGAATTTCTGTGACAAAACAATTACAAAAGACAAAGAATTTTCACTTAAAATGCACATGCTCGGCACACACACCCTTTTTTTGCATACATCTAAAGCAGTTACATTGGCAGCTGCTCACACTGGCGTGTTGTGTGTCTCACCGCAGTGTGCCAGCGGGAGCATCATTGTACGCTACATCAGAACCCTTTAGAATCATCATACCAAAAGTGTAATCTTTCACATTACTATGATTGCATGTGTTCCCACACTCAAAATAAAGAACGGCTAAAACAGCATAAATAGGAAACAAAGACACAGGCAGTGGTTTTTCAACACAATAAAGGATGGAGGAGGATTGTCAATATAATGTACAGTACAAGCTGTGACTAATTGCAGTGGTGACAAGTGAAATACTATATGGATTTCTATGTTTGTTTAAAACTGTTTTCAACATGATTATGAAGTTCTTAAAAGCATATGTTATACATAGCTGTATAACAAACATTATTAAACATTAGCCTAATTTAATTAAAATTGACTAACAAGAAAGGTTTTAGCCCAGACAGTCGCTTTGAAGAGCATAATAAATATTTTAGAAGCAAGATGCCACAGACAATGTAAGAATTTGTTAATCGACATGCAACCCTGGATACTATAATGGGAAGCAGATGTCTTACTCTTTCATGTAATTCCAAGTGTCAAATTCTTCTTTATCATACATATCCCCCCAAAACCTTACTGTCCCCGCATTGGCCATGAAAAACAAGATGGAAAACGTGAATGATCAACATACTGTACTCCTAAATGTGGTGTGAATCATCTCATGTATTTATTGTGCACATACCAAAGAACAAGTAATTCATTAGTGAGATATATTGTATCTGGTGCCAAAAACAACTGAAGAGTGAGGATTGTCCTCATACAGAAGTGCAACTGCATTTGACAAAAGCAACAATAATGTTAACTTGGAAACTGTCTCTAGGGGTCTGGAATTTCACAAGAGAAGACATTTAAACAGGTTCTTAATATCTTTGGATGCTTAGTATTACATATACACTTAGCTACAGGTCTAAATTTGGACCTACTACTCTTTACTGTCCAAAAACGCAAATTTGAAGGGAATATCTTTTAGGATTAAAGAAAAAAGAAAAAGAAAGGAGCCCACAACAGGTTAATGAAACAGAGGAAACAAGCTGTCAATGTAAAACACGGAAGAAAAAATAATCCCTGCAATGGAAAAAAAGAGTTTTGCTACAATTCTCAGGGACTAGTGAAAGTCATATAAAGAAAAAAATAGAGCGCTCAAAAAACCTCCTAAACAAATGCTGTGTCAAAAATGAATTTATTAATTAATTCTTAAATAGAAAGATACAAGGCACAGAACCTCAGCAAGCTCTTTTTGGGAACCCCTGAGCCCCCATAATATATATATATGTATATGTGTCAAAATGGAGTGCTATTGAGCGTGGCATATGTATACAACAGACGACAGAGAAGCCCAATGCTGCATCCAACATGACAGAAATACACAGTAAAATACTTATATATTCTCTTGAAATAGGGTCATTTAGTTTAACCCTTTTCCCAAAGCGTTGTAAGCTTGCGAGCCACGACAAGGCAGACACCTGTTCGCAAGACCACTTTCTCCCTCCTAATAGAGGTAAATGAGAATTTTAATCCTAATAGAGATATATTGGTATTTTATCTGGTAGTGTTAGGCCTTGCGAACAGGTGTCTGCCTTGTCGTGGCTCACAAGCTTACAACACTTTGGCCAAAGGGTTAAACTAAATGACCCTATTTCAAGAGAATATATAAGTATTTTACTGTGTATTTCTGTCATGTTGGATGTAGCATTGGGCTTCTCTGTCATCGGTTGTTTAAATAGAACGATAAGGCTGATAGAGAAGTAACACAAGTGTAGCATTCAGGCTCACCCTCTGGTGGTAAGTGTAGTAATTAAAACGTAATCTTTATTTAGCAACAAAAGGTTAAAATAATGGGTGTTAAAACGACGGGCTGAAGGTATAATGGATCCAAATGCTGATAGCCGTATTGGCTCAGGATCCTAGGATAAATAGTGTGTCAATAGACCAATGCTAATACTCCACTAAATAACAGTCCTTGTAAAGGATCTGTAAGTCGATAGAGACGTGCAGGGAATTCTCGTGAACAAGATATAATGTGCTGTAAATCAATCAGCAGACATACTAATGAACCAAAATGTAATAAGTAAAACGGTTTGATTTACAGTAACTGGTATACTTCCTGTGGTACCCAGTTTATAATATATTGGGTGTACCACAGTTCAACCAGTACAGTAAGTATAATCTATTTGATCAAAACTGATCTTAATCCTCCAAACGTGAATGTTAATAGTGATGTAGATAAATCCACATCATCACAGTAGCTGATATGACCTCGAATAACCTTTTATACAGGGAGTGTGCAGCAGTGATCTAGATATATCTGTCCTATAGTAACCCTGTATGGTTAGAGGTAATGAAGTGTAGGTTCCTTTAGTACTAGAAAAACCATAAACTTATAGATAGTTGGTCAGCTAGATGAAAGCTGATCACAAATGAGGCAGATACTGATGATCAAAAGTATAATGTACTTATATTATTGCTCAGAGGTTTAACCTATAAAGGATCTTGTGTACCATCTTCAATCCACACTACTTACCAAAGCAGTTATATTTAGATAAGACGTTCCAAGTTGCCTTATCTATATTATTGCCCAAGAGCATCGCTCACAATTACTACCGTGGCAGCAGCAGGGGCTCCCCTATCATACCTTAAATAGAAAGATGCAAGGTTGCATCCATAGACAAAACCCCTAGAAAACATGAAAAGAGTGTTGCTGCACCTCTCCACAAACAAGACAAATATAAAGTGCATAAAGTAACTATAATCAACATCATAAAAATAAATATACATCAAAAATTATTTAATCAGTGGACGGGAGATCTGATGTGAAAAGAATTCCAAAATCATCTAAACTCCAAAATGCAGTAGACAAAATATAAACGTGAAAACATGAGCAACTGCAGTCCCAAAGTGAGCACAATCAGGAGAGATATTGTATTATACTTATCCGTTCTAAAGTGCACCGTGGGACACACCATAACAGGCTGGCCTCCTAGAAGATAATCGTCTCCTGAATGTAGGCCGCTTTCGCTGTTAGTTTGGCACTGCAGACAGCGTGCTTGCTTCCATGGGCGCGTATCAAAGATGCTTGCATCATAGCGAGACTCTCCCAGACAATCAGTTCTGTGTAACTGATTGTGACAACTTCAATGATTCATATTAACAACGCTCACTTTCTTGAGTATCCCATTAATAAGAAAACCAACTCAACACTTCCCATGCAGGTAAAAATGTAGCCAGATCTAATTTAATTGGAAGTTTGACCTCCTGTTCTCTTAACTGTTTCCAAATGATTGCTCACATTTTAGATAATAGCATTAACTACAGCAATTTGAATTGCTTGTTTACTTACTTACAGTACACGCTTTTGCCTTTCCGGTGTCGTCCGTGAAATTGGAGAAATTGATTGGTTAGGGCAGGGCAGGGGTACGCAAACTTTTTGCACTGCACCCCATGCCTGCTCTCCCCCTGTGTCACACCCCTCCCCCTTACATTAATGCGGCGTCAAATGACGCTGCGGGGTCATGTGACGTCATGGCACATGACCCCACAGCGTCATTTGATGCTGCGTTGCCATTGCGACATGTGGCCTCAAGCCGGCTCAATTCAGGTAAGTGAATTACAGAGGCCTCGTGAAGAGCACCCCAAACAAAATCCCCCCCCCCCCAGTTTGCTCACCCATGGGTTAGGTTAGGGGATGATACTGTATGTAGATTTTAGTATCATGTGTGCTAGTGGAGATCAAACACTAAAGCACGGAAACACCCATTCAAGTCAAAAGGAGGATCCATGTGTTAGTGTTGAATTGGCACTAACCCACTTTATAGCATAACTCCCCAAGATGAGATATATAGGGGCCCATGTATCCTATACTAAGCCAAATTGCTTTTTTTGTGCAAAATTAGTGCACGGAAATCTAATTTTAAATAATACTTGTATGCACCTATATGCTAACCTGAACTTTTTGAATCTGAGCCATTCGCGTCCCACGATGCATCAAATGTATGAAGTCATAACACTTCATATATACTGTACAATGCACATTTTCTGAAGGTTTGTATTACAGTACTTTTTAGAACTAAAATGTTGATGCCCAATAAGATTTTAAATATGATCTTAGTACATAGAGTGTAAAGAGCCCAGTCATATGCGCTAAACGTAACGCACTTGAGAGCCATGGAAGTACATTGATAACCCAATCTACAGTATGATTCAAGCTTTAGTCTACTTTGAGACACCATTGAGAGACTCCCATTTCTCTTTGCTCCTTGTTATTTGTTCCCTAAAAATGTCAAACAAAAATAAAAAGGCTTTAATTTCTGAGAGCTTTTACACTGTAAAATCTTTGATGAGGAGATATTCACATTTCACCTAAGCTTACATTTACATATAGTGCTTGTATGTATTTATTGTACTACAGTTATTTATATATATATATATATATATACAGTGGTTGACAAATCACCAAAAAATCTACTCGCCACACAAAAAAATCTACTCTCCACCTAGTACCAAACGTGTGCTGCTTGGGCCAATATTTACTCGCCCGGGGGTTAAATCCACTCGCCCGGGGCGAGCAAATGTATAGGTTTGTCGAACACTGTATATATATATATATATATATATTGTAATAATTGTAATAATAATATAAGAATAATAATAAAACTGATGTTACAAATTCTTAATGATCTGCATGATCAAATGTACTGTAGTTGAATACTTCTATAAAGTGTAAGAAGAAAGGCCATATACTTTCATTAATATAACCACTAAATGTATGAGCCTTCATAACTTTATAACTAATAAATATATACTGTACCTGTGAAACTGTCCACAAATACAAAAACAAAAATTGCACGTTTCGAAACATTGGCATTATGCATAGTTTGTGTAGAAACTCCAAAAAAGGGTTCAGATATTTTCCTTTACCATAATTAGAAAATTACACAAGCTTTGATTTCTCCGTATTAAAACTACAAGGGATAGACAACATTACAGCATACACAGTGTACTAAGAAGAAAAAATATCTGAGTTGCTTAACTTCAGGTTGCAGTTATTATTTCATGAGCTCTAATTGCTCCAAATATTCTAGAATTACCTTGTTACAAAACACACAGGGGTTATAAGAGCAATTATGTATGTTGTAAGTATCTATTAGATATGTTTCTGTGTAATACATCTATTAAACTGCTCATTACTTCCAGGTTGCTCCTGCATACTACTGTATGCAGTATGCATTGAATTCTACTGCGCCTACTAAAAATACAGCAAATGTAAACTATACTTTTGTTTAAGACTCTGTTTTTATAAATCACATGCAATCATTCAATGTTGCATGAATAGATTAAAGCAAGGCTATTATGTTCAATAAGTTGCTATTGCCTGAGCTTAAGTAGAATCATTGTAATCATACAGTAATGCTGCACCCCTTTCTCTGGTTACATAGGTTTCATCATTACGCCAATGAGTTAATGAAGAACATCTTCCAAGCGCTGATTCCAAATCAAAGTAGAATATTCTTTGTCCCTTTCTTGATAATTCTATTTTCATTCAATGAAAACACAAATTTTCCTTTTACATAGAAAGAAAGTGACTTCTGACAATATATATATATAAATATATATATATATATATATATATATATATATACAGTATACAGTGTATACATACTATATATATATATATCTATATATATACACAGTAGATAGATAGATAGATAGATAGATAGATAGATAGATAGATAGATAGATAGAAAGAAAGAAAGATAGATAGATAGATAGATAGATAGATAGATAGATAGATAGATAGATAGATAGATAGATAGATAGATAGATACCTTAAATGTGAGAAGGCAATTGAATTTGTCTATTAGAGTTAGGTCAAAATCATGCACAATAAATGTATTGGTATGCAGGTTCTGATACCTTTTAAAGGTGTGATGTCTACTAGGACCAAACTGAACCAATGGCAGCACCATGTTTAGGGAGTTAAAATTACAGGTAGGTGATTAACAATGAATAATATACCCACTGCATTTAACAGTTTGTAAACATGTAAGATGAGGCAGGGGAGGGGTTTGATTTCATTTTGTGTGATACTTACCTCTGTGTGCTGAACTAGAGTTTGCACATGTTCTGTGCATGTGTAGAGTTCTATACATATATGTTAGTATCTTCACAACAAAGGACACTATGCTTAAGATTAAATTGTAGTACAGTACATTGTCTAGAAAAAATATCTCCTGGAATATGGTTGATTAAATTATTGTTACACACATACGTCATGAGATCCTAATCATACTTTAAATATAAGTGAAATTACATATTGCCACATACCACATAGTTCTAATAATACTATTATCTCCATAGAAAATTAACAAGAACTGATGAATGTCTATATGTTTTGCTTGACTGAACTAACACTAACATCGCCCTAACCTGGGGCTACAAGCATTAAGTTAATTCAAGGGATTTGTTTAAAAAGGAAGAAAACAAAACAATTCTGTGTAATGTAGTTTTAATAATATAGCATAGAAATTCCATGGTGGTATTACCCAGATCAAACAAAATCAAGAGCATCTGTTCGTAGTTGAACAGGGTCCCAGAAGAGATAACCTCTTTAGTGACTAAACATACCCTAGTTTTCAGTATTTTCAGATTCAAATATTGAAAAAGAGCAATTTTACTTAAAGTTGGAGATGTGCTGTTGAATCAATGGTGAGAAAGGTTCCAAATCTACAGTATTACAGTATTATTATTATTATTATTATTATTATTATTATTATTATTATTATTATAGTAAGTTAAAAGTCAATTAAATATATTGTCATTTTTAATTCGGCTTTTTATTATGAGAAAATTTACAACATTTACAGACCTCAAAAACAAGAGGAGTTATTGGGTAGGGTATCCATGGAGGACATCACTAAGATGGCAGTTGGGGGGGAGGTAATCATTATGGGAGACTTCAATCTGGCAGATGTGGACTGGCGTGTGTCTTTTGCAGGTTCAACCAGAATCAGCGACATCCGGAATTCCTTGCAACGGGCATCTATACTGTAAAACAGACTGGTGAGAGAGCCAACTCACAATAAAGCATCCCTAGACTTAATACTTACCAATGTGGACAGAGTATCAGATGTACTAGTGCGAGAGAACTTAAGTTACAGTTATCATCAATAAGTGTGATTTAGCATGTAGCACTGTTTCCCCCACCCTGTGGGCGATTTACTCTGTGGCTACCATGTGGTGCTGAGCCATACCTGTAGGTTCAGTAGAGCTGAGCTGATCTGCGATGATATGGAGATCAGGACAGGCTTTTGGTGTCATCTGTAGTTCTTTTCTTTGGTGTTCAGCGCCTCCAGATTCAGGAGGCTCTGATAATATCAGAGACAGTCCTCTCTGAAGAACATCTTCCATACACCACATGCACTGACTCAATCCAGGCTGGTGTATAATTAACAAAGGGCTTTATTCAGCAGTCTCTGCATCAGATATTTACAGCAGTGCAAGGATTCAGAGGGTTCCCACCTCTGGATGGTGCTTGACCCAGATAGTATGGGGTCATCTTCCTTGGTCAGACGTTCCCTCAGCCACAAGGCTGAGGGTGAGCACGCTTATCCCGCTATGGGAGAGACTTTCAGCTCTCTGCCTCCTCTCTCCTCCAGAACAGGAACAGGACTGAACTAAATTTGCATTCCCTCCGAGAAGGAACAAGAAGGGGCGGGCTCATGGTCTATATCTATACCAGATAGGCTTACACAGGCAATGAGTCACCACCTTACTTCTGTCACTAATAAGAGGGGCATGAGGGGGGTCACAAGCCCACATAATTAACCTGTTACTGCCTGCAGCTAGCAGGGACTTACATAACAGGGGAAAAGCCAGGTAGAAAGTGACATACCCTGTTACAAGCATAAGGACAGAGGCTGAGTTATACCACACAAAAACTAAGGCCTACTTTTCAGATATGGGAAATGATTTAAGGGATTATTTCAGAGGGGGCAGGTATTTGAATGGAGTGCAGGAGCAATGAGAAAAAATGAAAAGATTCAAAACTAAAAGCAACAGACCTTTGTATCAGGGATGTTAGTAAAAACACAAAGAAAAATAAATTAAATATGGCTTGCAAAGGAGGTGGTAGGTATTGTACAGTACAAGCATAAAAAGAGCTGTTAGAAAATATAAGAAGACTCAGAGGGAGGAACATAGAGAACTATATCAGACTAGGCCGCGGGAGGCTAATCATATCAGATGTGCCAAGGCTCAAGCAGAAGAGATAATAGCTTAGTTAGTAAATAATGGGAACACATTTTTTTAGGTATATAATTGAAAGACGTAAAACAAAAAGAAGAATCGTAAGACTAAACAAGGAATGGTCTAGTCATGTTGAGGGAGAGAAGGGTACAGCAGACCAACTTAATAATTATTTTTGCTCAGTCTACACAGCTGCAGGTTAAGGAGAGAGACTAAAGTTGGGTAACAAAAATAAATGGAAAGGAGTTGGATACTAGTCCATTTACACACGAGAAAGTCCTGCTGGAACATTCAAAATTGAAAGTGGACAAGTCAATGGGACCAGTTAGGAAACATCCAATGATATTGAAAGAGCTTATTAGTGTGCTACCAACACGATTAACATATCTATTTAACCAGTCACTAATAATAGATGTTGTTCCAGATGACTGGAGAAGTGCAAGCGTAGTCCCACTTAACAAAAGTGAAAGTAGGGAAGAGGCAGGTAACTGAAAATTAATGGAAACATTGCTGAAATATAGAATTGTTAACTTTCTAAAGTCCAACAACCTACTGTACATGATCCCAGGGAGAATTGGGTTACTGGAGGGAGTACATGTCAAACATGTCTAATTGATTTTTTGGACTGGGTAACTAAGGTTATAGAGTTAGGGTGGAGCAATAGATGTAGCATACCTAGATTTTAGAAAAAAAGATGGAGGCATCCAAATAATTATGCAAAGATTCTAAGGTTTACTGCAAAGTAGTAGCCAGAACTAAAGTAACGTTTCAGGGACACTGCCCCTTCCTCAGATAAAAGTCACCATGTTATCTGAGGAAGGGGCTGAGTCCCCAAAACATTACTTTAGTTCTGCCTACTACTATGCAGTAAACCTTACAATTTTTGCACAATTACTAATGTGCCGCCATCTTTTTCCTACATTATTCTAATAAAGGAACATAGGAATATTTGGAACATTCTGTAGGAGCATTGGTGGGTTAGTGTGCATCCAGGCCTTTTCTCTTTTTTTCTTTATACTCATATTGGCATTGGGAATGAGTCTGTATACCTTTGTATTACTTAGCTAGATTTTAGTAAGGTCTTTGACACTGTCCCAACTAGCAGACTGATAAACAAGTTGCAAAGCTTGGGATTAGACTCAGGTGGTAGAATGGATTACATTGATTGATGGATAGGTGACAAAGAGTTGAGATAAAGGGTGTACATTCGGAGGAAGGTCAGAAAACCAGTGAAGTACATCAGGAATCTTTACTGGGACCGCTGCTCTTTAATATCTTTATAAGACATTACTAATGCCTTTTGGCAAATTACACAAAGATTTGCAACAGGGTTGACATTCTAAATGGGTATACAAAATGTTTAATTCTTTAGGTAGATTGGAGGAATAGTCAAGAGTGTGGCAACTACAATTTAAGGCCAAAAAGTGCAATATAATGCACTTGGGTATCAATAATCCAAAGGCAGGATACAGGATTAATGATACTTTAATATCAACTCCAATAGAGGAGAGAGACCTGGGAGTCATTATTTCAGCAGACTTAAAAGTAGGCAGGCAATGTAACAAAGCTATCCTGAAAGCCAGCAGGATGTTAGGTTGTATGTGGAGAGGTATCAGCAGCAGAAAGTGAGGGGTGGTGGTGCTACTTTATAGATCATTGATTAGACTTCACCCAGAGAAGGCATACTGTGTTCAATGATAGAAACCATACAGGTATCTCTGGAAGGACACATACAAATTGGAGATTGTGCAAAAAAGGGCTACTAAGATGGTGCGTGATCTACAGCATAAAATGTATCAGAAAAGACTACACAACTTTAATATGAACAATTTAGAGGAAATAAGGGAGAGGGGGGATATGATATAAACTTTCAAATACATAAAGGGATTCAAGAAAGTACAGCAGGGAAGCATATTCCAAAGCAAGTGGAGTTCTAGAACAAGAGGTCGTTTTCTGAAGCTGGAGTCTGTCAAGCTGAGGGGAAATGTGACGGAGTATTTGCTTACTGAAAGGGTGGTAGATTAATGGAATAGCCTCTGAACAGATGTGGCAGAGGTTAATAAAGTAAGGGAATTCAAACATGCTTGGGATAGGCTTAAGGCTATCCCAAATATGAAAGAAAGCCAAGGATCAAATGGGATCTGAGGTTTTACAGCAGATAGGAACATGGGCAGACAGGGTGGTCCAAGTGGTTCTTATCTGCCATCAAATGCTATGTTTCTATGTTTACAAAGCAGTTATTTACATTGATCTATGCATATTTTAGGGCAAATTAATTAATGACCAAAAGTGGCTGGAAAAATAAAAGGGATTAATGGAAGGGGAGGAAGCTGTTACATGTGGTACAAGAACAGAGGTGTATAAAGAAGATACTACATTTAAGGGACATTCAAAGTTCCAGACCTCCTGTGCAAGTGGTAACATCCACATGCTTGATAATGGATATGTTTAAAAGTGCGAGTCCCTTCAAATCTGAACTGAACAAATGACAGTGACATGTTTAATTGTGTACATTTAGATGACTGGCATTTGGGGATCAGTATTTTAAAATATTTGCCTTACTTACAATGTTTCCATAGAATTCAAGTGCTTCGGATACATCTGTTTGTATGTGCGGATATATTGTCACATCTTTATTTTCTTTATATCTTTGCAAAAATAATTATAATGTAAACATTAGTTAAATAGATAAACAGTATTTAATGTGGCACATATACACACACGCTTTAGGTTTACATAAAAAGGAGAAAAGAGTGAAAACTTGGTGCAGAAACTGAAAGCCACATCCTGAACCACAACCCTTTCCCTATATGTTTCTCCTTTACTCTTGCCTGCTAACCCATACCTCATTAATCAGGGGGAACCAAAACCCTTTTTGTCATGCCATATATCCTTCTTTAAAACGTTCTGTTTTTAAAGTATCCAATGATCTTGTAACATTAATAATAATGCTATCACAAAGCTACAGTAGTAGCCAGAATATATTACCATTTCATTGTATCTTATTTGATTTTTTTTTCTCTAGTAAGTTTTATCCCATGTGCTTACCATAATATGAATTGATTTATCTGTCTTCTATGGAATTTCCCATCATAGGAGTTCTATTTGAAAAAAGAGGAACACATAATATTTTGCAAAAAGAACAACAAGTTGGAGAAGCATAATATTTTGAAAAGACTACAGGAAATAAAAAAACATGATATTCAGAAAATTATTGAGACTTACTATGAAGCTCCATGATATCCCTATGAATGCAAGGTCGCCAGATACAGTAACATAAAAGAAAACATCATTTTAATTTAACATACACTTATTACCTATCATTTTGATATTAACTTCATGAGACTACAGGTTTATTGCATGCAATATTCCAGCTGTACAAAAAATGATTTAGCACTATTAAGCTAAGCAAACACTGAATAGAAAATGTAGGGGTTTTCAAGTTTTAAGGTATCCCCAAGGTCGCCGACAGGGGTGAGGACTGGAGGGATATATGTCCTGGGACCAGCAGTGGAGGGGATTCCCACCAAGGTGGTCCGAACATGGAAGTTAGGCCCAGATGAAAGTCGGGCCAAGCTTCTGGTATTCGCTGCTTGGTTGGGCCCACCTCCGTCATTGGACAGTGCCCAAATAGACCACTCTATCACTCCACAGGTAGGGCCTGGGGGTAAGTAGGCAGAGAGTGAGAGGAAGCAGAGTGAGAGAGTATGAGAGGAGGCAGAGGAGGCAGAGTGAGCGAAAGAGGGAGACACATTTAGACTTCCAGTGGTCTTGGATCTCTGGAAG
Organism: Ascaphus truei; assembly: GCF_040206685.1. Lineage (NCBI taxonomy): Eukaryota > Metazoa > Chordata > Amphibia > Anura > Ascaphidae > Ascaphus > Ascaphus truei. Next base: position 88,667,995 of record NC_134485.1, read on the forward strand.
GTCAAGATTATGCAGTCCATTAGGTCATAACATGGAAGACACCCACTGTCTGAGTTCATTCTTGATGGGTGGAGAAGAACCTGGTCAGATCTGGCCTAGGTGAATTGTTCAGTTTTTCATTAAATATGAAAATAGGGCGCCAGGATCCTAGTGAAGTTCGGTTCGAGTTTTGGTTAACCTTCTTATACTTACAGTAAAACAATGTTGTGCGTAAACTGTATATTTTATTGGAGGTCTGCTTTAATATATCTTAGGCCTCGGACACGCTTACCGCTGGCGTGCTGGGGCGCGCTGAGGCTCAGGGAAAGCGGATGCTTTCCCTGGCCTTGCGGTTGCTTACCGCACACGCTCTCAGCAGGCTGTCAGGGGGCGGTCCGGGGGCGGGCGCGTCACTGGCCGGGGGCGGGCCAGTGACGTCACGGAGCTGGTTCGCCTTCATTGGGTGAACCGCTCACGTGACCGGCCTGTCTCGCCGGCAAGCGGGGGAATTTTAAATTCCCCTAAGACTATGGACGTTACCTCTCTTTACAACATCATCAAACATGATCAGGGCATTTTCGCCGTACAGCATTTTCTAAGATCTTCTCACTTATCACCAGCACTATGCACTTTCCTATCAGATTCCATCACTTTTTTACTCACTCACAATTATTTTTCTTTTGACTCACAATTTTATTTACAAATTCGGGGCACTGCTATGGGCACTTCTTTCGCACCCTCATATGCAAATCTTTTTATGGGGTTGTGGGAGTCTGAATTTATTTTTAGTGACAAAAACTCTTTTCGGCACCAGATTAAATTTTATAAACGATACATAGATGATCTTCTGTTTATTTGGGATGGTGATCTCACATCATTAGAAACATTTATTCACTCACTTAATATCAATGATCACAATTTACATTTCACGTATCAGGAGAACATTAATCACATTTATTATTTAGACTTAATGCTGTATGTCGATATGCGGGGTAGCATCCAAAGTGACATTTACAGGAAACCAAATGCACGTAATTCCTACCTAAGAGCAGACAGTAACCATTCTAAGTCCCTTAAAAAGGGCATTCTCAAAGGACAATTTACACGACTAAAAAGGTTGTGTTCTACTGAGGAATCATTCGATGTACAATCTAAAGATCTTATTACAAGATTTCTATCTAGAGGTTATAATCGATATGATATTATTGAAGCTCATGCAATTGTTAAAACATTAGACAGAAGAGATCTTCTACTCTCCTCCAAAAAGAGACTAAAACATGATGAGGCAACAACACCATTGTTTATTACGCAACAAAGCAGGCAGACAAATCATATACGATCTATTATCCATAAACATTGGGACATCTTGAAACTAGACAAAGATTTGACTTCAGTTCTTGTTAATAAACCAAAACTTGTATTTAGAAAGGCCAAATCGTTGGGCACATTCCTTTCCCCTAGCCTGTTTGATTCCAGGATTAACAAAAGTAAGATACAAAATATACCCAAAGGGTTTTTCTCATGTGGACACTGTGGGGTATGCAAGTTTGCGAAAAAAAGAAAAAAAGTTATTTGCACAAACCCCAAAAGAGAACATACCATACACACCTTCATCAATTGTAACTCTAGTTACACTGTATATCTTCTAAGATGTGGGTGTGAGAAGGGATATGTGGGTCGCACTAAACGACCCCTCAAAATCAGAATTATGGAACATGTCCGTGCAATTATCAAAAAAGACCAATCTCATCCGGTCTCGAGACATTTTTCAATTTGCCCAAAGGGGACTATAAAAAACGTCACATTCTCAGGTATTGATCATATACATGCCCCAATTCGGGGAGGTGATAGATTGGGCATGTTGAATAGGAGGGAAATGTTCTGGATGTACAGCTTAGATACAATGCAACCCTCTGGCATAAATATTGATTGGGAATTGAAGCATTTTTTATAAACAATATACTTATGTAACAGTTTCCATCTATTATTTTTGTTTAACTTTTTCAATTGGTTTATTTATGTAGTAAGATATTTATCCTTTATTTTATATATTTCCTTGAAGATTTGTTTCTAATATTATGTTTATGTTTAATTTATCATTATATTTGGATATTCTGTTTATATGACTAATTGTAGCCATATCCTTCTATTTTTTGTGTTTGCAAATTACACTTATGAATTGTCTCCATATTATGATCTTTATTTATGTTTATGTGATTTTTGATCTAAACATCTGTTTAAATACTATACATATATTCAATATATATACATATACTATACATCTATTATTATATTTATATTTCAGATTATTTTTCTTATATTTAACACTGATATCAACTTAGGACATGAAATTTGTTATTTCATTATATACATTGGTGACTATCAAATAATATATTACATTTTAATTGGGGTTTTTTATTATACTTTTTTCTTGTTTTTATTGCATTTATTTTACACATTTATTGGTAAGACTAATATTATTTTCATTATATATTTATTGGTTATTTGCACATTTATATCCACTTTTTCTTTATCACATATTATATCACATTCACATTAGACCACATTTAAACATTAAGGGATAATATCATTAATTTTTCACATATACATATATTACACTATTGTATAAACTTAGATATAGTTTTTATTTGTCATTAGACATACTTATTTTTCTTTGACTACATGTTATATAGTATTGTTTTGTTGGGATATTAGTCTTCCACTTTGATGATTGGTTAATATGCTAATTGTTGTTTATTGTTAAGCTCCATTGGACTTGTGTGATGCTCAGAGGCTTTGGACGCTCTTCTAGGGGTAGATTTTGCAGGGCGGAGGATTCAATTGATTACTCATACCCTTCAGCTCATACCATTTACATTGACCTTTTTGTGGGCGTGCATTAGCCTCTGACCATTATATAACCCGACTCCCATGGAGCAGTAGTACTCTTTGATAAAGCGCCTCCACGGCGGGAAACGTGTCAGAGTTTTTAAATTTAGTGTGTCTGTCCTTTTTTGGCTATTATGCCTAATAAATAAACTCATTTTTTGCATCAAGCCCTCTTTATTATTTTTGGCAGTGCTCTGCTCTTTCACTACTATATTTTATTGGAGGTCTGCTTTAATATATCTTAGGCCTCGGACACGCTTACCGCTGGCGTGCTGGGGCGCGCTGAGGCTCAGGGAAAGCGGATGCTTTCCCTGGCCTTGCGGTTGCTTACCGCACGCGCTCTCAGCAGGCTGTCAGGGGGCGGTCCGGGGGCGGGCGCGTCACTGGCCGGGGGCGGGCCAGTGACGTCACGGAGCTGGTTCGCCTTCATTGGGTGAACCGCTCACGTGACCGGCCTGTCTCGCCGGCAAGCGGGGGAATTTTAAATTTCCCTAAGACCTGCGCTTCCACAAGCGCGCGGAAGCGCAGGTGAGCCCCATACTAAAGCCGCTCTAATTGCGGCTGTAGGGGCTCAGTGCTGAGCGGGAGCGCGCGTCAGCACGCTTCCGCCAGCAAGCAGGCAACATGTCCGAGGCCTTATGTGATATGGAAGTGGTTAACATCATGGTCATTGAGGATGTACAGTATAAAGTTAAGCACTGTGCCTCAAGTCATAGAGAATATTCTTATTACTAATTGATAATAAAGTACTGGCCAAGGCTACAGGAAGCCTTATGGCCAGTGAGCAGTTCCCAAACTATCCCCCATTTCTGTTCCCTTTGAGACTTGTTTGAGCCTACAGTTTTCTTCCTTCCCAACTTCTCTCCCCGTCCACCCTCATTTAAAATGTCCCTGAGTTCACAGGTAGATTTACCTGGTTGTTTCATTGTAACCAGGTTATTACGTTTTCCCCTTTCACTTTCTTTTAAAGAATTCAGTTTGCTGGTTCTCCATTTTGCTAATCTTTGTGTCACAGAGATTACCTCACTTGCAAAATTGTCTGTACTTTTAAATGATGACTCTTAAAATAAAATGTCATAACGTTAAGGTATTAGTTAACAAAAGCAAAAGATGGCTCTATAATATTACAAGAAACAAGCGGTTGATGTAAACTTCCTACTGTATGTGATTCACTTTAGTAGAAATTCAGCTCCCAAGTTGGGTTAAATAATTTTGGGGGATACCTTCATGTGGTGGCATGGTTTATCATACTTTGGCTAAATTATGTAATTAAATTCCCAATTTAAATTATATATTAGAAAAAATGAAAGATGTTCAGACTTTTTTTTTAACACAATATAAGTAATAAAAAAGTGCTAATAATGAGAAGATGTTGAGTTTGAATGATTTTGGATGTGCGTTGATCTTGGGTTTTATGCTTTTAGCTTTTTTGTTCTGCTTTAACAGCACTACAGTAATAATTGTAAAACATTGCAAGCTCAAAGCTATACAGTATGTACTGGGTGAACTTATGATAACACACAAAACTGGATTTGGTCTGGTTACTGGCAGAATTTCTATTCATATCTTTATATTATTGTTTACTTTTCACACCATCAAAATGTTGTAATCAATATACTGTACACATCTTAAAAAATGATAAAGAAATTATATTAACCCTAAGTGTCATGGAAAAAGTGAAGCAATTCTAGGTTAAAAAAAGATGTACTGTGTGAAAAAACAAAAAATCCTATTGATTTTAATGGAACTTATGTATTTGATATAGTACATACAGTTTTGTGCAGTTACCGTAATTTGCCCAATAAATGCTCCACTATTGCCTTGATACATACAGTACTGTATGTATATATGATGTGTGTGTGTGTGTATAGATGTATATATGGTGTATGTGTCTGTATAAATGTATATATGGTGTGTATGTGTATAGATGTATATATAGGATGTGTGTGTGTGTGTGTGTGTGTGTGTATGTGAGTGTATAGGTGTATGTATGGTGTCTGTGTGTGTGTGTGTGTACAGATGTATATATGGTGTGTGTGTATAGATGTTTATAGCTGTGTGTGTATGTGTATATATGTATATATGATGTGTGTGCGTATAGATGTATATATGGTGTGTGTGTGTGTGTGTGTGTGTGTGTGTGTGTGTGTGTGTGTGTGTGTGTGTGTGTGTGTGTGTGTGTGTGTGTGTGTGTGTGTGTGTGTATGTATATAGATGTATATATGGTGTGTGTGTGTGTGTATAGATGTATACCAGGTATCTGTTTGTGTGTGTATATATATAGTGACAGAGTCTTAGACTATGTATATATTAGTAGGAGGTTGCATTATGCCTGCTTTCCATTATGCACAGTGGTTGCACAGAAACAAAGAAAATAATTCTAGTGTTACCCGCTGGTTTCTGTCATCACAACCCTTCAATTTCACAGTGCAGCATTGGCCAGGCATACTGCCCGGTAAAGCGGACGCACTTTCTAGGGTGCACAGTCTTGATGCACGGGCCGCTCCACTCGGTATTGTTACGCTGGGGAGGGGGATATGTGACAGAGTCATAGACTCTGTATATGTTAGTAGGAGGTTGCATTATGCCTGCTTTCCAGTATGCAATGAGTTAACTCCACTGGTTAGGAAGTCCACAGGTGATCCTAATGAAGTGAGCTCACCTGCTTTAAAAAGGGGAAGAGGAAATGCCTTTGGGGCAGCAGTCTCTCTCAGACACTGAGAGAGAACAGAGGAGAGCTGACAGACAGACCCAGGCTGCTCAGACTTATGCTGTCCCGAATGGAATAAAGCTCCCAGGTAAGGAGCCAAGTGGTATTACCAAATATTGTTGTTCTGGTCTAGTTTAGCTAACCAGCTGGCTAGATAGGCTTAACCTTGTTTAGTTAGCTTCCCTAACGGGGATAGGCTTTTGTTTTTTATGTTTTTGTTTCATTTAAAGGGACAGAGCACCCATTGTTTTGTTATGTTTATGGACAAATAAAACCACTAGCAGATTATTTAACTAGAAGAGCTGTGTTGCCTCCTCACTGACTACGGTCATCCTGCCAAAAGTGGCGTTAGAAGTGGGATGCCGAACACCCTGTAAAAGGAACGGAGCTGCAAATTGCGACTGTTAGATCCTGTGCGGACTGCTACTCAGTATGGAGGACGTTGACAAGACCCTACTACACAGCACCACTGTTCAGCAGGAAAGTAACCAAAAAGTAGCAAACAACATCGCTAAAGGACTTGAAAACACTGAGGCACAATGTGAGACGAACCAGATACTTGCAGCCCAGCTTGCCGTAATCGCAGAAACACAGGGTGGGCTGGTTCAACGCCTGGCCCAGATTACTATGGACTCAACCGATGTAGCCGAAGTGGGGCCCATCCAGGCGAACCTATACCTGCAGAAGATGACGCTGCAAGATGACGTTAAGGGTTACCTCTGGTCCTTTGAGTGAATCTCTACCCGGGAAAGTTGGGCCCGCTCCAGATGGGCTGGGATTATCGCACCCTTTCTACTAGGGGAAGCCCAAAAAGCATATTGTGATCTCGACGAAGAAGCTGCAGTGGATTATGACCTTCTAAAAAGCGAAATCCTTGCAAGGTTTGGGGTGACTCCTGCAGTCTGTGCGCAAAGGTTTCATACATGGAGATACCAGGAACAGAAGTCACCCACATCCCAGTTATGGGATTTGATCCATCTGTTGACCAAGTGGCTAAAACCAGAAGCATATAACCCAACCCAGATCCTTGAGATGGTGGTGTTGGACCACTTCATTCAAGCATTACCCAAGGACCTCCGATATTGGGTGGGACAAGGAGATCCACTCACTTATGATGCCATGGTAGGCGCAGTAGAACATTTTCTAGCCACCCATGGGCTGTCACGCTCCACGTTCTCTCGCACAAACCAAAACCTGCAGCCCTACACAAACATTAGAAGCCAGCGCTGGAATAAAGACCCACGGCTGTCGCACGGTTTGAGGGAGTGGAAGAAAACTTGGATAAGGACAGAAACTCTAAACCTCTGAAAGGGTTTCAAGACTGAACAGGGACAATTGTTTGTCTTGAGCGTGGGGAGATGGTACATATTAAGGATCACTGCCCTATGTTGTCTCAACCAATGGAGTGTGCGTATGGCTCTGTGAGATCAGAGTTCTGTGGAGTGGTATGTGTGACCCGCGGGGATAAAAATACCCACAAATTTCTCACCACAGTGGTTTAAAATGGTAAACCAATCTCCGCCCTGGTAGACTCAGGGAGTGATATTAACTTGTTATCAGGGGTTGGTTAAGTCTCTCCAGTTACGCCAGGGTGAGAAGTTGTGGGTATTATGTGTGCATGGGTGTACGCTTCCATACGCCACGACTCCTATAAAAGTAAAAGTCGAGGGACAAGTCATCCAAACTACGGCAGCAATTGTACCAAAGTTGCTCCATTCCCTAGTTTTAGGTTTTCGTTTTCCTGGTTTTGACACCCTGATCAGAGGAAAACTCACCTTAAACAATCCTACTCCGGGTGATGTTTTTCCGTTTACAGACCCTGAATTAGTCTCTGAGGTGTCTAAAACCCTTAAATCAAAACGAGAACGTAGGAAGGACAAAAAAGAGGTCCGCCCCCACCCCAGTTAGCACTAGTTACTACTCCTAACAGAGAGAGTAGAGAGGATGAGGAGTTGTCAGAGACAGGGCTTGTTGACACTCAGGAGTCAGAGTTACCCATAGATGTAACAGGCCAAACACCAGAAGAGGAAGGTTTTGGAAGTCTAGAACTTTCCCCAAGTAATTTTGGTAGGGAACAGGCAAATGATCCCCAGTTACTGTAAAAAATAGGTTTAGCCAAGCGGTAGAAGTTAATGGGGTCCCGGTAGAAGGGACAACCAAGGACTCCAATTCCTACTTTTGTATTAAAAACGATTTGTTGTACCATGTGAGCCAAGAGGAGGGCCAAGAAATAGAAAAAGTGTTAGTACCCAGTTCACTAGTAAGGAAGGTCCTAGAGCTTGCACACTGTCACTTATTGGGGGGGTCATCTTGGAGTGGAGAAAACACAGAAAGAATCCTAAAAAGATTTTACTGGCCATGGATATATAATGCAGTAAAAGGGTTCTGTGTCTCCTGCCCCGAGTGTCAGTTGACAGCCCCCCGACTAAGCTTGAGGGCCCCGTTAATTCCTATGCCAATTATTGAGATTCAATTTGAGAGGATTGCTATGGATATAGTGGGTCCCTTGGAGAAATCTGCCAAGGGTCATCAGTACATCCTAGTAATTCTAGATTATGCCACTTACTATCCAGAGGTGGTGCCCTTACGTAATACTTCCTCCAAAGCCATAGCTAAGGAATTGTTCCAAGTATTCTCCCGACTTGGAATACTGAAGGAAATTTTGACAGATTAGGGCACCCCATTTACATCTAAACTTATGCGAGAATTATGCGTGAGTTAAAAATAAAGTCCCTAAGAACCTGTTTACCATCCGCAAATGAACGGACTGGTAGAGAGATTTAATAGAACTCTTAAGATGATGTTGAGGAAGGTGGTTGGTAGTGATGGGAAGAACTGGGACACCTTGTTGCCTTATTTCTAGTTTGCTATCCAAGAAGTACCACAGGCCTCTACAGGGTTTTCCCCGGTTTAACTCCTGTATGGGGGACGCCCAAGAGGGATTCTGGATAGCCTCAAAAAAGAGTGGGAGCAACAGGCTGTTCCAGGGAAGAATGTCATCCAATTTGTAAAAGATTTAAAAGAACGCATTGCTCATGTTACTCCCATAGTCAGACAACATTTAGAAGAGGCACAGGGGGCCCTACAGAACCTTTAAAACAGGTATGCTACGGTTTGCAGCTTCCGACCTGGGGACCGACTAATGGTGCTTGTTCCCACAGCCGAAATCAATTTGTCATCACATTGGCAAGGGCCATATGAAGTTCTAGAACAGGTCGGCCCAGTGAATTATAAAATTCAGCAGCCAGATCGGAGGAAGGTTGAGCAAATCTATCACATAAATCTATTAAAATCCTGGAAGGATAGAGAGGTATGTCTGACGGTGGTAGCTAACAAATCCGGGAAGTGGAGGATACACTAGTTCGAATATCGTCAGAACTCACTCCTGAACAATATGGGGAAGCTGTAGAATTGATAAATAGGAACAGGGACGTATTTTCCTGCGTACCAGGGAAAACTAGGGTGGTTTCCCATTATATAGTCATCAAGCCGGGAATAGCCGTTAAAATAAGACCTTATAGGATTCCAGAAGCCAAAAGAGGGGCTATTCAGTCAGAGGTTAAGAAGATGCTAGACCTAGGGGTAATTGAGGAGTCCCATAGTCAATGGTCCAGCCCTATCATCTTGGTACCTAAGCCTGATATGTCAATACGGTTTTGTAATGACTTTAGAAAAGTCAATGTAGTCTCGAAGTTTGACGCCTATCCTTTGCCTCGGGTAGACAAGTTAATTGAGAGGTTGGTGAGAGCCCGTTTTCTAACCACTTTAGATTTTACAAAGGGTTATTTGCAAATCCCGTTAATAGAGTCAGCAAAAGAGAAAACAGCGTTCTCCACACCTGATGTCCTCTTCCAGTATACCGTTTTACCCTTTGGCCTTCATGGGACGCCTGCAAACTTCCAAAGGTTGATGAATACATTACTTAGATGATGTGGTAATCCAAATGTTCAGTCGGCTTGGCAGAAGCAAAATATCTGGGCTATATTGTGGGAAGGGGGACTGTAAAACCCCAGCTCAATAAAGTAGAAGCCATTGAGAATTGGCTCTGTCCCCTTAGGAAAAAACAGATTAGGACATTTCTAGGCATTGTGGGTTATTACAGACGATTTATACCCCATTTTGCAACCCGTGCTGCACAGCTTTCAGACTTAGTAAAAACAAGGCACCCGATGTGGTAAAATGGAGCAGTGGTGTGGAGACCACGTTTTTAGACCTACGTACAGCGTTCTGTTGTCACCGTCTTGGTAGGCCGGATTTTACAAAATAATTTTTTCTGCAAACAGATGCCTCCAAAGGAGGTCTTGGAGTAGTCCTGTCCCATTTTGTTGGAGATGAGGAACACCCTGTCTTGTACTAAAGTCACAAATTGTGTCCCCGCGAACAAAGATACGCCACATTATAAAAAGAATGTTTGACCGTAAAGTGGGCAACAGTATTACCTATTAGGCAGGTCTCTTACCCTCATTACAGACCAAGCACCTTTACAGTGGTTGCACAGAAACAAAGAAAATAATTCTAGTGTTACCCGCTGGTTTCTGTCATCACAACCCTTCAATTTCACAGTGCAGCATTGGCCAGGCATACTGCCCGGTAAAGCGGACGCACTTTCTAGGGTGCACAGTCTTGATGCACGGGCCGCTCCACTCGGTATTGTTACGCTGGGGAGGGGGATATGTGACAGAGTCATAGACTCTGTATATGTTAGTAGGAGGTTGCATTATGCCTGCTTTCCAGTATGCAATGAGTTAACTCCACTGGTTAGGAAGTCCACAGGTGATCCTAATTAAGTGAGCTCACTTGCTTTAAAAATGGGAAGAGGAAATGCCTCTGGGGCAGCAGTCTCTCTCAGACACTGAGTGAGGACAGAGAAGAGCTGACAGACAGACCCAGGCTGCTCAGACTTATGCTGTCCCGAATGGAATAAAGCTCCCAGGTAAGGAGCCAAGTGGTATTACCAAACATTGTTGTTCTGGTCTAGTTTAGCTAACCAGCTTGGTAGATAGGCTTAACCTTGTTTAGTTAGCTTCCCTAACGGGGATAGGCTTTTGTTTTTAATGTTTTTGTTTCACTTAAAGGGACAGAGCACCCATTGTTTTGTTATGTTTATGGACCAATAAAAATACCAGCAGATTATTTAACTAGAAGAGCTGTGTTGCCTCCTCACTAACTATGGTCATCCTGCCACAATGTGTGTAATATATAAACATATATATATATATATAAACATATATATATATATATATATATATATATATATATATATATACATATATATATATATATATATATATATATATATATATACACACACACATATATATATATATATATATATATATATATATATATATATATATATATATATACACACACACATATATATATATATATATATATATACATACATACATATATACACATTATATTACATGTAGAGGTATCAGTACCGTGTTAGCCGAGCTTCAATAATCAAAAAATAAATAGATGATACCGTTCTGTGGCTAACAAAATGCTTTAATTTGTGCGAGCTTTTGAGATACACTGATCTCTTTTTCCGGCGATGTTATATATACATATATATATACATATATATATATATATATATACATATATATATATACACACACATATATATATATATATATATATATATATATATATATATGAAATGTAGAGGTATCTGTACCATGTTAACAGAGCTTAATAATCAAAAACAAATACTCAATAACATTGCTTTATCCATTGTAACATTGCTCAAAGAAGAGATCAGTGTATCTCGAAAGCTCGCACAAATAAAAGCATTTCGTTAGCCACAGAACGGTATCAAGTATTTGTTTTTTATTTTGTATGTATATATATAATGTGAGAGAGCAGATGGCACACAAATACAGATGTAGACAGGTGCTAGTCCCATAAGTAAAGTATAATGCAAGGCTCATTACCAGGCAGACCATGAAATCCAGGAAATCCAAGGAACACAAAGTAAGGAAGAGGCAGCACACTTGGTAATGACAAAAAATGTATTCAAAAGCAGGCACAGTCACCGACGTTTCGGGCCTAAAGACAGGACCTTATATATATATATACACACACAGAGTTGTGTGAAAAAGAAAGTACACCCTCTTTGAATTCTATGGTTTTACATATCAGGACATAATAACAATCATCTGTTCCTTAGCAGGACTTAAAATTAGGTAAATACAACCTCACTGTGTCATGATTTATTTAACAAAAATAAAGCCAAAATGGAGAAGATATGTGTGAAAAACTAAGTACACCCTTAATGCTTCCATAGGAATTAAGATGCTAAGTAGCAGACAGGTGCTGCTAATCAAATGCCCTTGATTCATTGATCATCAGCAAGTGTGAACACCTCTATAAAAGCCGAAATGTTAGCAGTTTGCTTGTCTGGAGCATTCAGGTATGTGTTAACACAATTCCAAGGAGGAATGACATCAGCAATGATCTTAGATAAGCAATTGTTGCTGCCCATCAATCCGGGAAGGGTTATGTGGCCTTTCCAAATAATTTAAAGTCCATCATTCTACAGTGAGAAAGATTATTCAAAGGTGGAAAACATTCAAGACAATTACCAATCTTCCCAGGAGTGTACGTCCCAGCAAATTCACCCCAAGGTCAGAACGTGCAATGCTCAGAGAAATTGCAAAAAACCCAAGAGTTACATCTCAGACTCTACAGGCCTCAGTTAGCATGTTAAATATTAAAGTTCATGACAGTACAATTAGAAAAAGACTAAACAAGTATGGTTTGTTTGGAAGGGTTTCCAGGAGAAAGCCTCTTCTCTCTAAAAAGAACATGGCAGCATGACTTAGGTTTGCAAAGTTGCATCTGAACAAACCACAAGACTTCTGGAACAATGTCCTTTGGACAGACGAGACCAAAGTGGAGATGCTTGGCCATAATGCATAGCGCCACGTTTGGAGAAAACCAAACACAGCATATCAGCACAAACACCTCATACCAACTGTCAAGCACGGTGGTGGAGGGGTGATGATTTGGGCTTGTTTTGCAGCCACAGGACCTGGGAACCTTGCTGTCATTGAGTCGACAATTAACTCCTCTGTATACTAAAGTATTCTAGAGTCAAATGTTTAGAGTCTGTCCGACAGCTAAAGCTTGGCCGAAATTGGGTCATGCAACTGGACAATGATTCCAAGCACACCAGCAAATCTATAACAGAATGGCTGAAAAAGGAAAGAATCAAGGTTTTGCAATGGCCCAGTCAAAGTCCAGACATCAACCTGATTGAAATGCTGTGGCTGGACCTTAAGAGAGCTGTGCATAAACAAATGCCCACAAACCTCAATGAACTGAAGCAACTTTGTAAAGAAGAGTGGGCCAAAATTCCTCCACAACGATGTGAGAGACTGATAAAGTCATACAAAAAACGACTACTTCACGTTATTGGTGCTAAAGGTGGTTCTACAAGCTATTGAATCTTGAAGTTCCGACAGTTCAGGGGACCATCCCTGATGAAGTCAGCTGACGCTGATGAAACGCTTAGGGAGTGACGTAATTGCGCTATCCTTAGGTTGCGAGCTGTATGAGAGGGCTCTCTGTTTGGTGTGTGTGATATACTGAGCCGAGCAGCTGACCGCGAGGCTGAGCACTAATCTGCAGGCTCTTTCGGAACTGGCCACACGTGCTTGAGCATTCTCCTGAATTATAACTGAAGACGGGCAGTGCTGTTGGTGTGTCCTGGTGTCGGAGGGCTCCAGAAATACGTACAGCAGTTTACGGAGGAGCTCAGCTAGTCATTATTCTACCAATGGGAGATTCCCTCAACTGACGGTGACTATTACAACTACATCGCCAAAGATACCTTTATGTGTATTTTATCTTTATATATCTTGTAAGTGGGCATTTTCTACACCTTTACCTTCAATAAATGCTATGTTTTTTGTAATGCATTAGGGTGCACTGTTTCTTCTCTCTCTCTCTCTCTCTCTCTCTCTCTCTCTCTCTCTCTCTCTCTCTCTCTCTCTCTCTCTCTCTCTCTCTCTCTCTCTCTCTCTCTCTCTCTCTCTCTCTCTCTCTCTCTCTCTTTCCCTCTCTCTCCTTCTCTCTCTCTCTCTCTCTCTCTCTCTCTCTCTCTCTCTCTCTCTCTCTCTCTCTCTCTCTCTCTCTCTCTCTCTCTCTCTCTCTCTCTCTCTCCTCCCACTGCAGCAAGGGATTCTGGGAAATTACATGCAAATGAGCACACAATATGTCACCTTTTGCCTGGAATATCCATACACATGGAGCCCATTTAAGCAGATACAGCAATTGTTCACATCATATTGTTGCCTTTTTGAAGTCCCAATGCTCTTGCTCCCTATTTCTGTTGTATATGTAGCCATGGTAAGAAATGGGGCTATGTGTCTTCCTCCTCCTGGTATAAGCCCTGGTAAGGGCAGGCTGCCGGGAGTTGTCATGGGTTTCCCCCACCTCAGGCGCTACCCTGAGTGGTTGAGGTAGGTCACCTGACCCTGTGTGGAAGGCATAGACACAGGGGCGGTACCTGCTGATGTCATAAAGGGCAGGGCTGTCTCTATTTAGTGTGTCAGTTCCTGTCAGTGACAGGCCAGTTAGTGTTAGAGTGTCAGAGTGAGAAGTGCATGAAGTGCACAGCTGGAGGAGGGGAACTGGCAGGCCCTGCTTAGAGCTGCTAGAACTATAGGGAGCTATAGGTGGACCAATACCTCTCACCCTGCATAGGGGGCGAGGGAAGAGCTAGCCCCACCCTGGGTGCCCGTGGCCTGAGGTGGTGGCAGGGAACACAGATACCATCCTGAAGGAGAGCAGTCTGGAGGAAGGAAGACCCTGTACCTGACTGATAGCTGTGTTGCTGTTGTTGCTGCTATTCTGCTGTGCTGCACTGAATAAAGAGCTGCTTTTAAGTAAAGGCTGTGTGAGACTGGAATCTCTCGTCCCTGAGTGGGGACTCTCAGGAAGGATTCCACCCTACGTTCCTGGGGCTTACCAGAGATGGAGGCGTTGCACCATTAAATGAGACGGAGGCATTCACCCCAGTAACCTGGTCCTGTCATCCCCCATACCATCGCGGGAGTCTCAGGCCCTCCTGTTGCCAGCAGGTATGCACCACATACATACACGTAGCCAGACAATAGTACAGAGGGGGGGGGGGCAATCTGCGATTGGCCCCGGGAAGAGGGGCTACATACAGTATAACTTTAAAAAGTCCATAGATTTAGTCAATTAAGTCATGCTGTAACATAAACCCTGTACAGGTATTAACTGCATCAATTCTAAAACCACATTTTCAGTTTAATTCAGTATTGAAATTCTACACCATTCAGTAAATCATACATCAAAAGTATATGTAATAGTTAAAATAACCAATCATCTTGTTTATGAAAATGAGAACAATTAGTGTAAATGTAAAATATATATCCTTACTTCAGATACTTCAATGATTTCTACATCCACTTAAAGATTCATGGCTAATAATGTAATCATGAAAAAAAGAAAAGTTTTTCTCTGAATAATTATTTTGAAGTTGACCACATATTAATTTGTTTCTTTTTTCTATTCTTTATTGTGGGTGTAGTGAAATACTGTATGGTAAACAGATGATGGGGGCATAAATATGAACATAACAATATACGTAACAAAATGATATGCGCAGACAAAAAATTCATATTGGATTCATTTGTAACTCTCCCCCACTAACTCGCTTTGTACTGTCATGCTTTCTTTTTTTAATTTTCAAGATTGATGCTTTTATCGCTAGTTGGATGAGTGAGTGAGTGAAGACATAAACTAAAGTTTGTGGCCACTTTGAGCATGTGTTTTTGTATGTTTGTTTTCTCTCTCCACAGGCCAAACGCCTTTACCAATGCTGACAAAATTTTGAGAGTATAGTGAAATAAGTGCATACTGGCTAGTAGGTGATCTACATTCCCTTCTAAGGCCTCATCCAGGGTGGCGCTGAGCCTAAAGTGGCATTTAGAAAAGCCAAAAATCATCAAAGTATAATGGCTTCCAGTGTCCTTAAAAAGCCTAATAAGAATTGGAATCCTGGAGGTTTTTTGGAGAAACCTATAGGCAATTACTGCTGTGGCCGATGGACTATGTTCAACTATATGTCTAAGGACAAGATATTCTATGATAATAGAACAGGGAAGGAGCACAGAATTAACCACTACATTAATTGCCTATCAACATATGTGGTTCATGCCATTAAATGCCCATGTAACCTACTATATATTGCCAAAACAATTAGATTAGAATTGGGGAGCATATTAGTGGTATCAGAAATGCCAAGCGCCACATGGACTGCGGCAAGAAAGTTCATAACCTGGCACAGCATTTTCTAGATAACCTCGATGGCCAATATATGAACCTGAATTTTAGAGTTTTAGAGGTTATCCCCAAAGATCCAAGAAGGGGAAATTAAATAGGGAACTGTGGTTGTTGCAAAGAGAACAGGTTTGGATTTTCTCATTGCAAACCAAATCCCGAATGGTTTGAATGAGTTAATTGAATTGATACCTTTTTAACAATAGTATATTATAAGTAATGGATTCTTCATTTGATATAATCCCTGACCAACCCTATATAACTATTATCATGATTTTAGGATGTACTGTATAAGAAATGATAAAAGATAATAATGTATGTTTCTTATGTTAACAATTAATAGAATAATGGCTGAGATATTATAACTATTGGATCATGTGATGTGGAGGAACCTCTAAAAAGTGGAGGATGGTCGAAGTCCAAGCCGTGTTCGAGGGGAGCCAGAGAGTGCGTAATCTGAGGAGTGTCAAGGTCGGGAGCCAAAGGGGGTAGTCGTACGAGCCGTGTCAGAACCTGTGAAATCACTAAGAGTAGACAAAGTAACATCCATGCAGACACTATGTCGAGCAAAGACTGAGAGTGCAGAGAAGCTAGATAAAGCAGGGAGGTCCAATCAGGAGTGGGGGCAGGTCAGGAGGAACTGCAGGGAGACTCTCCGGATTGGTGCAGCCATTACAAGCCAGGGGAATCTAAGTACTGCAGTGATTACGCCCACGCGGCATGCGGGGGTGGAGCCTGAGGTCCGGAGGTCAAGAAGAAGAGTGTGCACTGTGCGCACGCTCCGTAAGGCGTGTGTGCGCCCGGCCCGGGCCGGAGGAACCTGCACATGTGCGTGTGGGGAGAAGGGAACGTGCCCGGCGCTGAGGAGAGGGAATAGCGGCGGAATCGCCGAGGGGAGTGGTGACACGACGGCGGCAGAGACGAGGAGCCGCGGAGGCCGGTAAGGCAGGGTTGCGCCGTGCTTCCAGGGTCTCCCTGAAGGTAGAGAGTGTTTTGTGTGGGGGAAGCAGGGGACGCAGATTCCTAACACTAAATAAAAAAGGTCTTAATTCCCATGTTACATTTTACAGACTGCTGAGTATGTGCATTGAGGTGGTCCTCACCTCCTTTGCATATCATTTGCACAAAAGTCCTTTAAAGTTAACGGCAGGCCATTGCTACATTAAGATGCCTCTTAACTGACCTTTGAAGATCCTTGTTAGCATTTGACAAGACATTAACTGAAGGATCTACCCCACATTGCATAAATTTATACGTCAGGTCAGATGTTCATAAATATCACTGAATATCATCTCTGTCAAACGTATTCCTTTTTTATGAAGAACTTACTAACAGATCTGGAATACAGATGTACTATAGTTAAACTTACTGTCCTCGGGGGCACTATTTTCATTGTGCTGGTGCTGCTGCATGGCGGCTATAGATCTTGCAGAGCCAAGGACAGTAAACTGCCCAGAAGGATTAATGCTGTAGTGTTCCATGTTTCTGAATGGGACCCGCAGCATTAATCCATTTGGACCATTCTGCAGAGAGAGAATACCGCTACTCACTTTTCAGATGAGCTGCGCAGCCATATACTGTCACTGTCTGCCGTGGCCTTTGTCATCTAGATCTGTGTTCATTGCTCGCTGAAGGTAAGAGATGCAGTCTGTATTTCCCTCCCCTGGATGATTTAGATGCCTTACAGTATATTGGTCTCTACACCATAAAGGGGGGGGGGGGCTATATGACCATATCTGGTCAACTACAATATCAAGGGACAGGGGGACACTGTTCAGCTCCTTGATGGTGTAAATGACCAAATACCTTCAGCGAGCGGGACATGCATCCAGACAACAGGCAGAGTTGTTGAATGTTGTTAAGAGAGTGCTGACCCAAAGGTTTTAACTAAAGTAAAGGCAAATAAATAAATACAACAAGCAAACATGAAATTCAAGGCAAAACGTTTTTAGATTTATTGTAACATTCTGATATGTAATCATTACTATAGAGAAACAATAAAAAAAATGTTTTATGCATAGAAAAACCTCTGTTCAAATAAGGAAAAGGGATCATGAGCATTAGCCTGAGGGTCCTGCAGGGATGCTCTGTGGGAGAGGGGGAGGGGAATGAGGGAGGAGGGGAAGGGGGGACGGGGGGTTGTTTTTTTTTTAAAGGTAATCTGAAGGGGAAAAGAAACCCAAAATATAGTACTCGAGCTCCTGAACTGAGTTATTAATGTTAGTATTAAAAATAATCTTTAATGACCATAAATAATAAAATTAAGGGGTTTAAAATGAACATACAGTTGACACAAGCTGTTGATCCTATGTCGAGTGTAAGTAAACACACTGGATCACTAATGATTGAGACAATTGAGCTCTATTAAACCAATTATCTGTAAAGGGGTTCTGTGATACAGGCGTCCCTTAGGTCGTGGTGTTGGTGGGGATTGAGCTGAGGGTAGAGTATTTAATTGGAGTCATGCTACCATGTACACGCCTAATTGGTTAATAATCCAATTAATAGATGCTGCAAGCACATATGTGATTGCAGGCTGAAGGCTAGAAAGTTTTGATTACATACTGACTTCCCAAACCTAAAGAGCCCACAACTGAATGATAAACTGGTGCAAGTGGTAAATAAAGGCCACAGTATCTAGCAATGTAAAGACATTGCTACTCTATTAACTCCCCAGACAAAGTAACTACATGAGATACAAAATTACTAAGACCTTGTACTACAGTATTAGTGCCATGGTTAGTATTGTTGTAATAAAGCTCTGCTAAATCTCTATGCTAAGTCAGTAGTCTAGATACTTTATCAGATAGTGAAATGGTTGCAGCCCATATTCACGAATGGGCTACTACTGTCTGAATGATGTACTAAGTAGGTAATCCTAATATTGTATCAGAAAATGTTGCAGCCCATATTCATGAATAGTTAGGCAAATTAATAGTCATGCAAGTATTTGAGTACACCTTTGTACCAAGTTTGGTCAACATTAATCATTCAGCCCAGGAGCTTGAGTTCTATATTTTGGGTTTCTTTTCTCCTTCAGATTATCATATATTACTACCCATAAGCACACCCCACACACACATCCTTCCATCTCATTTAAGCTGAAGTGGGGGCACCCTAATCACTCCAAGGTTATTAAAGGGGCAGTTGTCCTGTTACCGGCCTCAACCTTAAAGCCTCCCCAAAAGGTTGGAGTGTATTGATTGCTGAGCTGTCGGCACTGTTGAAAATAACAGGATGAAAAAGCAAGAATAGCTGCCCTACCCAGGGTCAGCTGGGTAAAGGCAATGGGCCAGGAGGAGGGTAAGAGTGTGATGGAGATACAAAACCACTATTGGATATAACATTAGGTATGTTTAATGAGCACTCTATTGTGATTTACAGATGTAGCCAAGTATTATTTTTGGCTACTAATTTTCCCTGCCTAACACATAAGCCCTGGTTCCAGCACAGGCAGTGTTAGGATCAATCCGGGTTTTCCCCTGCAGTAAGCAGCTCCCTTGAGTGACAAGGGGTTGGGATTTCGGGCTCAGACCTTAGATCCTCTCCCAGGGCACAAAAGGGGCTGCACAACCAAATATAGTGAGTTATCTCCCCAGAGACAGAGTTCCAAGGAGCGTAGAGTCAGGGCTCTTACCACCTTCCATCCCCTCCCTTAGGGGAGTGGGACAACTACCCCTCATCCCACCAGGGGGTGAGGGAAAAGCAGGGGATAGACCCTTGAAGCCTCAAGCTTCCTGGGTTGATTCCAGGGACCATCCGGAGGAGGGAAAGAAAGTGTATGCTGTATTCAGTGTTGTGAACAATAAAGTGTTCCTGTAAATTTATACTCCGGTCTGATATTGCAATTAATCAGGGGGAGTATCAGAAGAGGATTCTCCTTCAGGAATTGCATCCAGTACTACTGGAGCCTGTTGGAGATGGAGGCATCTCACCAGTGAGAAAGAACCAACCATCACCCTAAAAGCCTGTCCTGTCTTCCCCACTAACAATGGCGGAACTTCAGCGCTTCTGTGAGCCAGCAGGTAACCAGCACATGACACCGTGTAGTAGTGTAATCTCCCAGAGGGTGGGGGAAAACCTGTTACATTTGGAGGCGCTGCTGAGATTTATCGACAGGCTTTTACAGCGAAGCAAAGCCAGAAAGAGAAAGGAGGTATGCTCAAGGTTTAAGTACAAAGAAGGGGGATATGCCAGGTGTAGTGTCCAGGGGACTCTTGTCCAGCAAGGGACCAACTTCCCTCGCCAGGGGAACTGCAGTCTATGCTGACCCAGAAAGTGAGGTAACCTGTGCTACTTCGTGCTATCTGTTCTAGTTTGTGTCACCATAAGGACTGATATGTAGGGCACCTGGAGTGGGTTTTTACCTGTCTGGGACCCAGAAACTCAGGAAAGGGACTATAGTATCACAGTCAACAGGGTGGGGTTACAGTATTTGTGGGTAGTGTCCGAGGGGGGTGTCTTGAAAGTCAGGATGCCAGAACCTGTTGGAGATGGAGGCGCTGCACCAGTGAGAAAGAACCAACCATCACCCCAAAAGCCTGTCCTTTCTTCCCCACTAACAACGGCAGAAACTCAGCACTTCTGTGAACCAGCAGGTACTCAGCACAACACACCCTGCAATAGTGTAATCTCCCAGAGGGTGGAGGAACCCTGTTACACAGATAACACAGGATAATGGACAATTCAGACTGTTTACACCTCAGAGTGCGGCAGCTAACAGATGAGCTCTTTTTCTGCTGCTAAAATCACACTGATCATACATAAAGTGTCATGCATAGAAAGTGATTTTCATATATTTCTTTGTATCCTTAGAAAGCCTATTCCCTTATTCAGTTTAAGTAGATATATTGTAATGGTTGATTTGAAGTTGTGAGTGGCACCTCTTGTTTCAGCTCCCATGCAGTGAAGTTAAAGCTGCAGACCAAGCAATACCCCTTTTTTTCTTTCTTTTTTTTTTAATAAATCCGTTCTGTACTATGAGAAAATACTTTTTTTAAACACTCTGAAAGATACTTCTTATTGTATTATAATGTACAGTAACAAGCATTTTTTGTTTTTATAGCAACCATTTACAAAGTCACATCTCCGTCCTCTTCTGAAACAGGCTCTGGCACACCCCTTTTTGAACCTTGCCTTTTATCTAGCAGTGTGCCAATTGTATCTAGTGACTACCTGGTTACATGATCTTCCCCAGAGAACTTTGCATCTTGGGTCCTCTTCTGCTGCACTGACAGCCATTTAGTGAACCCCCGAGCCGAATCTTCACGACCGATCACAGGAGAACGAACCGATCGGAAACGTATTTAAATACTTACCATTGTGTGGATTGTAATGATGCACATATTAAATGGGGAAGGGAACGGCAGCGTAGACTACTGCAAGTTCTTTCGGGCAGCATTATTAATTAAGCAGTTGCATTTTGGTGATCTTTAGTGCAGTTTGAATCTGAAGGCAATTATAGAGGGTATATTGGATCTAACATTGGGCATTCTTTAGGAGCACTCTGTTTGGATTTGCAGATAGCACAGGCTGAGAGAGAGAGAGTTCAGACTGTTTACAGCTCAGATTGGAGCTGCTAACAGATCAGCCCCTTTCTCTTCTGCAACAAGCCACTTCCAACTTGTCATGTTGTTACAATACTGTACATTTAAATGTCCAAGCGCATGATAGGACACACTGCTCATAAATTGAATGTCATGCTTAAAGTGTTTTCACATAAATATGTATTTGTATTCATGTAAAGCTGAATGCATTTATAGAGGGCATATTGGATATAACATTGGTTATGTTTTAGAAGTACTCTTGTGATTTGCAGATAACACAGCATAAGAGAGACAGTTATTGCTCAGAGTGCAGCTGCTAAAAATCAGCCCATTTCTCTGCCACTACAATCCACTTCCAATTTACCATGCTGTTACAATGTTGTAGACAGAAGCAGAATAGGACACATTGGTCATAAATTTACGCGTCATGCTTGGAAAGGGTTTTTCACAAAAGTATTTCTTTATATTCATGTAAAGGGAGACGTGTAGAAGCTTTTCTTATACATGGCAAGCTGGGTATTGATGCCAGAATGTTTTTAGAATGCCTCTCCCTTTATTCAGTTTATGGAATGATTCCAGAATTTGGGGATTACGTATTATACTAACACTGAATGAATGTACAATGCTGAATGCATCTACAGTACAATAATATCTACTGCATATGCATGTACCTGATAACGACATGTAGATGTGTAGCTCTTATGGGCTTGGGACTAGAATAAGGAAGAATGTACAGTATAAGGCTTTATTATAGTGCAGTAAAGTAGCAAAACGTGAAAACATATGTTTTTTTAAATAAATAATTTCTGCAGGATACGATAAGAGTGAATGTTTCAATTTTTTCATTCAACTCTTAATGCCATTTTTAATGAGTTTTAATGCATCCTTTGACCCCTATTGCCGATTTAGCCCACCTTCAAAGCAGTGCAAAATGTTTGTAAAACGTTCCTGATTGTGATCATTTGTTGCCAATATTCCCAGCAGTTTGAGTTGCAAACTTTCATAATAGGTAATGTTACCTGATTAATATAAGACTACATTGTAGCTGCTTAGTTACACTGACTGAAGGATTGATTGGAACTGAAAGACAACCATTTAGTTAGTTACACAATCAGGCTTTTTACAGATTTACAACAAGAACACCAAACAATTTCCAGCTTAGGTGGCGCTGATCTTTATTGGGGAGGGAGTTCACTGCTTCAGAATAGTTTGGGTTCATTTATATAGCGTGAAAGAGGTTACACTGCTGTTGTTGTTGGCAAGGCAAATTTGATGGGTCAAATGGCGTTGGAGGGGTACGGACTGGTCACTTTTGCCCAGGTGGTTAATTTTGAGAAATGGAAGAATTCCAAAGGATGCACTCCTGGGTCAGGTAAAGGTGCGAAGGGCCTAGAGGTGTAAAGGTAATAGTGCCTTTAAGTGTTTCAAACCAAGAGTGCTCAGTGGGTAATGTAGGGGTGGCAAGCAATATCAGGTTCAATGGGTGTGGCTACTTGCTGAACAGATTGAGGGAAGTTTTGCTTATGTTTAATAAAAGGCTATGACCCTTTGAACCAAACAAAAGCGTCTGTATTTATTCCAACTGAAGTGTTTGTATTTATTTGGGTTGGTTAGCAAACAGATTGGGCACAAATCGATGATAGAAGGGTCAAGCCTTCTACCTGGAATGAGGTGTACACTCAACAGTCAATACATTTAGTAGACGACCAATCGTGTATGCATTTTCTCAGGAGCAATACAAAAACTGCTTATAGGTTCCTGTGGGGCAGGGTTCTGTGCTCAGGGAACTGAAGAATGGACACCAGAGGCTCATATAAAAACATATCAAATGTTTCTTGAAAAATTGTCACAAACAAACAGCCCCTGAATTTTCTAAAGGAAAATAATAAGAAAAAACCCCCACCTTTGCTTAACTGGCTGTAGTTGCCCCAGGGTGGGTATTTAGGCCTCCAGAGAGATTTGTGGGGGGGGGGGTTAACCACTTAATTAAAGTAAAAATCTGCGCTACTAATTGTGATACGTGATATACTGTATGGTAAGTAAAAATAATAAATATACCCTTCAACCGTATAATACAAGTGTAATACAATTAAATAATGTATATACAGACGAGACAACGAATATTCTAAAGCTTGCCTAAAACTAGCCCGGTTACATTCTGGGTATGTGCTGGGTGTAACCTGGCTAGTTTAAGGCAAGTTTAAGGCATTTCTGCATTGACTAATGACCCATCGGATTAACACAGCAGGGGTCCCTGGCAGTCCCATTCAGTTTCAATGAGACTGCCAGGGACCCCCGCTGTTAATCTGACGGCCATTAGTCAATGCAGAAATGCCTTAAACTTGCCTTAAACTAGACCCAGCATGTACACTGGCGACACACTTTATTCGAGCTTGGCTAGTCCCACGAATTCGGGTATACCCGGGTGTATTGAGGTTTGTGACTGTTTTCTGCCCGAGTGCATTGAGGTATTTTCCAAGCAGGGATTGAAGCATTTTATTCCCTCTGGCTGCAATACTGCACAGTATATAAATATATAATGCATTACAATTCAGGAATTTATGCCATCTGGTAGACACGCGAAGCATTGCAGCCTATTAAATCCTAATCATTATCATTTAACAGATCAGCCGCCCGTCAGCCAGGCATGAACCCAGGCTGGGAAGGCAAATGCAACGGGGCTTGTCAGAGGTGAGGAGTGGCGCATTCCAGGTATCTGCCAGGTACATACCGGGTATTTGCTCGAATAAAGTGTGTCGGTGCAGTACCCAGCATGTACCTGGGTATTTTTGGCGATTGCCACTGGTTTGTGTTAGAATAACCGTCGGCACTACAGTACAACAAATTAGTGAAAGTGTAAACAATCAAAAAAGGAAAAACCTTAATGACATAAAATTGAGAGTCTGCTGCTATTTCGCTTAAAGTGGCTCTGCATCCGATAGAGCTAGTAGAGAAAAAAGATCAAACAGCGCACAACTCTCTTAGTGTAGTAAATTCAATTATATTGAAATGAAGTGAAAGTGGTAAGTATTGCACGTACAGTACATCAATACTGATCAATAAAGGCAATACATGTATTTAGGCACATGTTACCAGCAAAGCTCAGCAGGTCCCCTCATCCGACGAACATCAAGGCAATACATCGGCAGGTAGTAGATGGAATCAGATTATCTCCCGACAACCTTATGATATTTTATGTGGTTGAATCCTAATATCCACAATATGCAGTGTCCCAATCTTTCCACTTCTGAGCCAGCAATAATGATGATGGTGGCTGCATCTGCTGTCATAATCATCAGTGCTGGCTCTGAAGTGGAAAGATCAGGACACCGTGGATCGTGGATATTAGGATTCAACCACATACAATATCATAAGGTTGTCGGGAGATAATCTGATTCCATCTATAGTACTACCTGCCGGTGTATTGCCTTGATGTTCGGCGGATGAGGGGACTCGCTGAGCGTTGCTGGTAACATGTTCCTAAATACATGTATTGCCTTTATTGATCAGTATTGATGTACGGGCAATACTTACCACTTTCACATAATTTCAATATAATTGAACTTAAAACACTATGAGAGTTGTGCACTGTTTTTTCTTTTTTCCCTACTAACCCCTTAATTACCTTAACAGTTACTACCTCTAAGTTAATGAAGAGGTTAACCCCTCCGCTACCCCCTGGGGAATAAACACCCGCCCGTGTAATTACCCCCTTACCTACCCCCTCTATCACCAACACCACACAGAAATTAGCAAAAGCCCTTTCAGCCAAATATGGCTAAAAGCGATTTTTCCCATTCAAATAGACAGAACATTGCATTAAAATAACAATCCAATACAAATTACAATCTAATAAAAAAAATAACTAACCATTTATTCCATTATTTGTCACTGTGGATAGCTATGTCATTGATGGGCAATCAATGTGCAACCTACTACCCACCCCATCTAGCCCAACAACTCCCCCTCCTCCCCACACTAAAGGGCAACAGCGCTATTACCCATGTTTGTCAAATAGCACTTTGCCCATTCAAAAACAATCAATGGCTAGCCACCTTATAGTAAATAAAAGTTGTACTTACCCCTGCCAGGATGAAGACCATCTTAATCCTCATTCTAATCTGCATCTTCATTGGCACTAATATTAAAATACAAAAATTAGCTACTTTCCAGTAACCCTTAATTACCTTTAGTAACTGCTATGGTAATTAAGGGTTAATCCCTCCTGCTACCCAGCTGGGAGGCCTAACAAACCTCCTTTGGGCAACTACTCCTTATCACCCACCCCCTCTACCTCCATCACCACCATAACCAAATATGGCTAATAGCGCTTTTGCCCATTTGGGCAGGGAAAAATCTCCCACAACAACCTATGAAATGAGTCAACACAGGACTCACCTTTCTTCAAAAACTATGGCTTTCACCCTCTCAGCTCTTCCTATCACAGGTCCCAGATCTGGGGTACCAGCAGCAGAAAATAGGATTCAGCAACTTCAGGAGTCCTGGGGAAGGATTCAGGAGAACCTCAAAAGAGCAGTGTCCATGCAAAAGAAACAGGCAGATGGGCATCGTTGCAATACTCCCACTTACAACCCAGGGCAAAAGATATGGCTATCTACAAAAAATATCCGTTTGAAGGTACCCAACGCTAAAATGGCACCTAGGTTTTTTGGCTCGTTTTCTGTCATAGAAAAGGTTAACCCAGTGGCCTATCACCTACGGTTGCCAGTATTCACGAGGATCCCTTCCGTTTTTCACACATCTCTACTCAAACCCTTCATTCAGGTCCCCCGGTCGCCTGCTCCGGTACCTCCTCCCCAACCTCTTCTAGAGGAAGGTCAACAAGAATTTGAGGTCCAGTCGTTTCTGGACTCCAGAATTTCCAGGGGTAGGTCCAGAAAATAGTCCATTGGAGGGGTTTTGGCCCCGATGAGCACTCATTGATTCCTCGAGAAAAATTACATGCCTCTAGACTTATTCAGGCCTTCCATCGGAGGTACCCTCTAAACCATCCCTGGGACGCCCGGAGGTCATCCTTGAAAAGGGGGAACTGTCAGGATCAGGCTTAGGCCCTGCCCCCGTGATGCATTCCGCGATGTCACGAGTGACGCGTGTCAGCTACAATCCTGCTGCTTCACCATTGGCTCCTTGTGCTTTATATGCTCAGCCAGCCCTCTGGCAAACTGGCTGAGCATAAACCCTGTTTATGTTTTCATGTGCTTACCTCAAGCTACCTTCTGCCCTGCCTAGTCTTGTCTTACTTCCTATTATTGATCACAGCTTGTACCGGGACTTCCACCTTCTCTCCTCCTTGACCACGGCTACGGATAACAGCAATTCTACCTTTTCTCCTCCTTGACCACGGCTACAGATTACGGTGATTCTATCTTCTCCATCCCCAGACCATGTCGAGTATTACTACCACCCAGACCTCTCCTACCCTGACCCGGCTACTCGACCATTACTCTGCACTCTGGATGCAGTCATGCGGTTATAGGTTGGTGGCTTCTAACATCCCCACTTCAGCCTCTTGGTCCCGTCCAGTTTGTGGTGAGCACTTGTTACAATTTGTATTTTTAGAACACAGTATTGAAGCAGGGGATCTCCGGAGCGGAACCCCATTCATTACAGGTCAAGAGAACCCCTGCTTCCCGAAATACAGGGCTCCGTATGGGGTGACAGTATGTTGGAGATGTTTAAATTTCCCACTCACGCCAGCCGTGATGCGGAAGATTTAAACTTGCAGGAGATACTGAGGCCTATATCTCAGGAAGCAGAAAAGAGTCGGCGTGGATTATACTTGTGTGTGTTGATTAGTGATGAAAAGTAGGTTTGTTTAGCCTGAGAGAGGGCAGAGTTGAAACAGGACAGCATCAATTTGAAGTGAATGAAGTCTGCGAGCGTATGAGATTTCTTCCAGAGGCGATCAGAGGAACGAGTGGAGGAACGCAGCATGCGTGTGTGGGAGTTTAGCCAGGGTCTGGGGTTAGAAGGGCGAGGACGGCAGAGAGAAAGCGGGGCATGAAGATCAAGAGAGGAAGATAAGGCAGAGTTTTAGTTCTTGACCAGGTTGTCAGGGTCTGAAGCAGAACTGAGAGAGGTGAGGGAGGAGCGTAAAGTGGAATCAAAAGCTGGTAGGTTAATAGAGTGAAGGTTTCTGCAAAAACGAGGGCTAGATGGAGATGGAGAGAAATGAGAGAGAGAAAATGAGATGAGGTGATGGTCAGAGAGAGGAAAAGGGGAAATGGAGAAATCAGAGAGAGAGAAATTTTTAGTGAAAACCAGGTCTAGGCAGTGGCTATCCTTGTGGGTGCTGGCTGCAGTCCACTTTTGAAGGCTAAAAGAAGAGGTTAGAGAGAGAAAGCGGGAAGCCCACGAGAGAGAGGCATCATCAATGTGGCAATTGAAGTTCCCATGGAGAAGAACATGATGGGCGCACACACTAAGGCCTCGTTCAGGGTGCCGGCTTCGGAGGGGGGGGCGTGCTTACGTGCGGGCGGACGTTCGATACAAACTGTTTAAACTGAATAGCAGTTGTCAGGGTAGCAGCTACCCTGTCGCCGAAGTACAGAGTTGACGCTTGCTACAGTTTCAATAAACAACCCAAGATGTTGTTTGAAACTGCAACAGCGTCACTGGTACTTCGGCAGCCAATCAAATCATTCTTGAAAATGATTTCAACACAGCAACACTGATCCCTATGCTGCTGTCTGTCACCCCGCCTCCTGAAAGCTTGAAAAGGTCTGCTGGCGATGATGTGCACACATCGCCCAGCAGACTGATGCGCGCACATGCGAACGCACGCTCTCCACCTCCTGTCTCTGGCACCCTGAACTCGGCCTAAGTAACGTGCCTGTACAGGCATATGTGGTAGAGAAGGGTAACTGTAAGCCAGTAAGGGTCCCGATTGGGATCCAAAATACCAGCAAGGAACAATAGTACGAAAATATGAGACCAATTAATCAGCATACAGTAGATTATAGAAATCATTGCTTTAATGACACAGCAGGTGACTTTACCTTAAAATAATAACTCGGACAGTGAGATTTTGGTGCAAGGAAAAATACACCATGAGAGTAATATTCTAGACAGCCTGAAACCTTCCAATTAAAAACATCCCACCCCTGCTCTGCTCTTTTTTGTCCGAATACCACAAAACTAGACAGAGGACATGTGGGATACAGAACTCATCATTGTGAGTTATAATTTGTTTTTGTGTGAACACGGAGTACTGTACTTCTTTGAGTCTCTTCTGCGTCTTTTGCCAAAACAAAACCAGGTTTTAATTGCAAACAAAGCAATACGGGTTTTTGTTAAAGGCAACCACCTGCTCCTCACTTATTGAGTTTGGTCATATTGGAGCTTTACGTGATAGTTTCAAGCATCCTGTGGCTCTGTTGTTTTTATTCAGGGTGTCCGATGGCCATGTCAGAACTTTAGTCATAGATATAATCTAGATAATTATTGCCAGAGAATTCTGGGGGAAATTCCCAGACGCGAGTTGATGAACATTGAAAAGGAACCAGTATACCACGATCATCATAACAGAATGTTTGGGATTAATTGTGGATGTCGTGCCTGGGAAAACAGTTTGATCGTTGAGTCTTTAACTGAGGTTTGTGTTTTTCATGTTCATTACTGTTGGTATACTCCTTTGTGTGGTGAACGTTCCGTGGTTTTAATCAAAATCTGATCTCCAAACTTAAAACTCTTGTCTGTTTGTAATTTTGAAGAACAAGGCTGGGTGATATGCTTGAAAGGTTACTCTTTCTTTTACATTTTTTTTTGCATTTTGTGGATTTGCAGAACAAGGTGAGACACATTTTTGTATATTGTGTGCTACTAACACAACTCTGCCGTATATACTGTACTTGCTGTGTATGTGATTAGAAATATGATTGTACTCAACAGTGATACCTTTGGGATTCCCTTTAACGGACATCTGTTGTTAAGCCATACAGTTTTTTTTTTTTATTAATAGTAAAAAAAATAAAAAATAAACGGATTTTGCTTTTCTTGTTATACATTTAACTCCCTTGTTTTAGCAGCCTCCTTAAAGAGATTCCTTCAGGTGATATACAGTACTCATTTATATATCCGAATTAACATCTGATTTATTTTTATTACCAGGTTTATTAGACTAAAAACCAGGAAGTGAAAGTGGTCTGCTTTTAAAAGAATCTAGGGGGTGGGGCTTCAGGCATGAATAGTAGAGCTCAAAAGTATGCTGTGACCACAGAGTTTCCCACTATCTGGTTTAGATCAGTGCTAGAGCTGCATTCCTGAATAACAGAGGTTGGGGGTTCTGATCCTATTGGGCCTGACACAAGTATCCCCTTCATCACAAGGGCCCTTAGACGTGTCAGTGTTGTATTAAGGAAATGTTTTATGCTGTGTCTCATTAGCATGTACCACGTGTGCTCTTTTTTGGACGTTTTTCTCCCTATGTTGTTTGCAGGGAGGTTTGAGGGCATATATATATACAATTTGAGACATTACTAAGTCATCACCGCCCTCTTCAAAAAATGTGCATTGTTTAAAGCCGTTTAGACTTTTGTACTTGACAGAGCTACTGTACTATAATTCAGCTAGTTGTCAATAAAATTTAGAGTTAAAGCCTTTTTGGTTATTCCACCTGGATTTGCTCAAGCCACTTAAAAAAAAAACATTTTCTATGTGCTTTTGACATGTGGGAAGGGCTTAGAGAATAGCAAAACATGCAAATCCAATGTGAGATGGTGTCCAAGAAGTGAATCCAACGGGTTCATATTTCAGAAGTTCAATGTATCAGTTACCTCCATGACATGGGGGAGAAGCACGATCAATGATCATATATTTTAAGAATGGGAGCTGCAAGAAAATGCAGAGAAACAGGTTGTTCACTCTTCCCATCGCTAAAGGAAGCACGAATGACAGAGCAAAGTTAACCTGCATGTGTTTTAACTGAAGAAGGGATTTCTCCAAAACATTGTGCACTATGTCTGCACTATTAAAAAGACTTGAAATGTCTATTTGACTCTGGCAATTAAGTTAATGAGTGCTACAGGATCCTGGTCTTTTTTGAAGTTTATGGATGGTTTCTGCTGGGATTCCCGTCTTTCCTGTTAGAACACTGACAATTATTTTGAAAAAAGTGAAATGCACTTTGGAGCCATTAGAGCAATGTTGTGCCATTCACTCGCAAAATATGTGTTCTATCTTGCCACATAGGTAAGTCCGCAAGGGCAAGTATAAAAGAGCTGGTACAGAACAAACAATGTTTGATATGTATCATATGATTGATGTCCCAGGTTGTAGGATGTTCTCCCCAGAATGTCCTCAGCATGTAGAACAAGGTAGCCAAGTTTCAAAGAATGTTCAGTACTAGAAACATACTGTAACTACCTTGTGGGTCTGTGTGGACTAATAATTTCTATAGTTGATCAAACATCTCTCATACTTCTTTAATGGAAAGGTTGGATAGCATATAATCAGACGCCAATGACCACAGATTACTTTTGTGATCACAGATGAAGCTGTCATGTATGTAGTGAAATTAAGCAATTTGATGACACCAGAACAAAAATTGAATACACAGAGCTGTGCAATATATTCTGTGTGTGTGTAACTGAATATCCAAGAGAATGTAACTGTGATATGGTGAAGAAGGCAATCTGACATAATAAAAGTTTAAGGAAGACAAAGCAGTCACTTGTGATTATAAAGAAGCATACCATCACACTCAAACAAATGATGGATCAACAATAAAAGACTGTGTACTGATCATAAAGAGAGTTGAGAACTTTTTATATACCCAATGGAGTAATTGAAAGAAATTGAAATATAGATGATTCTTCAAAAAACTTGGGAAATCTGAAATGCAGCACATTTCATGGCTTCTGGCTATGATCACGTCACACACTGTGTTAGCAATTTAATTGAATTTTCAGCTTCTAATAGACGTATGGAATCATCCTTTGCATGTAGAGAGGTAATTTTATTATTGAATCAATTACATATTGTCATCTAAAAACTATTAATATTAATGGAAATTTCTGGATTTATGCTGCATAGACATACATTCTTGTCACACACAAATACTTTCTAGAACACAGAAAAATACATTAAAGGCATATTGCTCTTTTTTTTTTTTTTTTTTATAATAATGCAATTTAAGCTAGCCCATTCATTTTTTTGGTCCAAATGTGTTTTATACGGTATTTCCTATTTTATCCCTTTCACACAATTATTATGTGTAAATTCCTATTTTGAATATACTAGCTCTCTACATTATATGCTATGAAACTCAAACAGCTATACAACATGTGTAATTATGCATGAATTATAAGTAAAACCGTTTAAAGGGTGCACACTACTTCAGAGAAAGATAGGAACGATGATTCAATAGACTTGCCTGCTATTTTATAGAAATAAAAACTCTCAGCTATATCTGGGAATAAAGCCCTAAAATCATTACATACAAAATAATTGCCATTAGCATTTCTCAATCATGCTGTTTTAATGTATTAAATATGTATTTATTGTAATAAAACAGATGTTCTTTTGAAACTTGCCAACCAACAAGGGTAATCTGAATCATATGAGCCAAC
Organism: Ascaphus truei; assembly: GCF_040206685.1. NCBI lineage: Eukaryota > Metazoa > Chordata > Amphibia > Anura > Ascaphidae > Ascaphus > Ascaphus truei. The sequence goes on from NC_134485.1 coordinate 88,700,031, forward strand.
TTGCATCTAGCAGAATTGTTTGTTTATCTCCAAACAACCTTCCACTGTGCTCAAAAGGAAAGTGCTCAACCAGTATGTGAGGAAATAGGCGTTGTCCTGCTGCCTACAGTATGATCATCCTCTGAACTATGGGAAACTATAGGTTTAATAGTGGGCACTAGTGTTTTGTACATTGTATTTTCACGTATTTCAAGGCACTGTAATGTATATTGTATTATAAAACACATGAAAGCAGTGGTCATGCTTTCTTCCCACTGTATATTGTGTTTTTTGATGCATGGAAGAAGTGGTACTGCTTTGCTCTAGTATATGGTGTTTCACAGTGGGTGAAAGCAGTGATACGGCTATCTTCAGGAGATGTTGACACTCAGGGTTTAACCTAGAATTCCCTGAAAAGGGGATATTTAATGGGTGAACTTGTCTCAATCCGATATGCAGATTTTCCCAGTATTTTCAGGTGAAATACGATCCGTGCTGAAATCCAAAGTCGGATGTAATCCTCTTCAGGCTTCTTGGATTCTTTAACATCAGTCAATGGGGCTCAGATTTTAAAAAAAACTTGGCTTAACCACCCACCCCAGGACAACCATCCCCTTTACCCACTCCTTTTACCCCAACTCCCACTACCACCACACACAGTAATGTGTAATAGCCCTATTAGACTTGATGTCTTATCAGCAAGTGATTCATGCTAAATGAGATTGAGCCAGCCAATGCGGCCATGCCAATTACCCAAATGATGGGCGAAGCGCAGAATCGATTCTGTGTGGCAGATTGGAATTCTCCAGTTTATCCCTTTCAGGCTTTGAGGAAACCCCTCACAGTTCAGTTATAAGGACTTCTTGTATCTCACACTTCAGAGAAGAACTGGGAGAGTACTTAAAGCTGCAGTTCAGTCAATATCCCGCATGTGTGTTTTTTTAATAATTTTTTTAATAAATAGTAAGAAAAAATACTTTTAGCATTTTCTGTTTTTAAAAAAACAACATTGAAAGACCAATTTTCTTGTATTCTATTTTAACAACCATTTTCTAAAGCACTGCCCCTTCATGTCCTGTCACAAGCTCTGGCACACCCCTTTGTCAGCCCTGCCCTCCCTCTAGCACATGTCATTGCAGGAGTGCTCATGAATATTCATGAGCTTCCACTGACTGACAAGCAGAGGAAAAACATATCCTTTCTCTAATATGTCACCAAATTTTGCCGATCAATACATGGAGAACAAATTGACTGTCAGCTATTCAGTTCTTTAGGTAATTAGAGATTGCCCACATGAAACTATTGAAATAAAAAAAATAATTAAAAAAAAAAAAAAACTGAACTGCAGCTTTAACCCACTTTTACATTCTGTTCCCCAGGTATATAGGCTAATAAAATCATGCCAATGGGGAGAATGGCTAATAAGTGAAGAGAAGGGAAGCAGGCACACAGGCTTATGCAAAACTATTTAATGTGCCACAAAAATATTCAATGTTTCGGCAGAATCTCACTGCCTTTATCAAGGAGAGGGCTTGATAAAGACAGTGAGATTCTGCCAAAACATTGGATATTTTTGTGGCACATTAAATAGTTTTGCATAAGCCTGTGTGTCTGCTTCCCTTCTCTTCACTGTATTTCCCTGGGATGTCTGGACCTCCCTGGATCCAGTGGACCGGCAGATAAGAACACCCCATCAGCACCATATTGCAGTGTGCATGTACTCCTCTCTACGAGAATGGCTAATAACGCAGTGGGGGATGCACCCAGACCCTCTACGACCAAAGAAAGAAACATGAGCCATGGTCAGAGCATACAGCCTACCACATCCAGAGTCCTTGCTGCTACTCCCCCAACTCCTGCTTGATACTTAACCTCTGCTGACCGAGCTGCATCATGGGTGCAGGTGGTCAATACAGGCTCTGGCTCTATTAACTCCACTGTTGGGTTTGAAACTGCTTTAAGCAGAAAGCATGGGGTGCGGTGCCCAATGTCATCTATCCAGAGCATAAGGGCTGTGTCCAAGGTAGGTACTAGGCTTGTGAGGTCTGTCCTGTCCCATCATTCCCTTCTTGGGGGGGGTGGGATCCTTATCGGTGAGCATCTGTTACAACATCCCCACATCTCAAGACTTGATGTCTTGTCAGCATCAGCAAGTAATTTGTGCTAAATGAGACCGATCTCACCAATTCGGTCATGTCATTAACAAAATGATGGTTGAAGCACAGAATCGCTTCTATGTGGCAGATTGTGATTTTCCAGGTGTCCCTTTCAGGCTAGCTGTGTTTATCCTTTCTTCCATATTGTAACAAAGGAGGAAGAGCGAGTAGGTGGTATGATACTTTTTATTTGACCAACAAATATCTGAAATGTTTCATGCTTTCATACCCTGTTTCTTATTTCATACTTCCTATCTACATCCATTGTAACCAGATATCCCTATTACATACTGTACGCTGTATATTATATTCTGTTTCTGTATCGCCTCATATTAAACAAATTTGATTGACAACAAGCATTTTAGCTAAATTGCAATTCAACACCAGAGCTCTGTCATGGGAATGGTGAAAATTGTTCACCTTTTCAAATGCTTACTGAGCTGCGGACAACAGTTGTTGCATTGGGGTTGCTTCTACTAGTACTAGGAGCAGTAGCACTAAAATCATGTCTGCCTTGCAAACTGGTGCTCCACAAATGATAACTAGCACCCACAGCATCCTCATCAGCATCATTATCACTGTTATTATTGATTATCATCCCTGAAACAACAAAATCATCTAAATCACCCTCATCATCAAATGTATCACCACCACCACCATGCAACAACAGGGATTGTGTTGGTGGTGTGTGTTTGCATTACAGACAGTGAACTATTGTCTCCTTCTTCTCCACCTGTGACATTACACTGTGTTGTCTGATTGCTGCAACATTCATTTGTCTTACCCCCTGTCTATCTAATTTTGCCTGCCATTTTTTCTGGTGGTGGCATGTTATGTGAGCTCTTAAAGCAGAGATGGTTACTTCTTCACAACTATTCTACATAAGCAACATGTAGCTGTAGTCTGATCATTCCCAAGTTTACAAAAATGCCACACAATTGCTCTTCCATTGAAAGTACAACTAACGGGAGACGTAACTGGAGGTTTTAGATGTTGTGAATGTAGGTTCTGGTCGTGGGGTATTATCACTACTGTGTCAACACAATCATCATCATTATCATCATCACAACAAGAACCACGACTGGTTAATGGTAATAGTGATAATGAAGATGTGTCTGTAAAATAGGTTGTTGATTATGATGAGGAGGAAGGTAACATCAATGTACGTTATGATGTTTGATTATGTTGTTTATTAAATAATCAATATACAGTGTTGTTATTTTTACTGGAAAAAAGGAAGATGTCCTCTGGTGCATAGAATTAGCAAGTACATACCTCCAAATAGTTACCCCTGAAGAAGCGTACAGCGAAATGGGTTGGGGTGAACCTCACCGGCCACCGTAGATCTTCTATTTCAGCACCAAGTTTGAACTTGTGTTTCTGATACTGGCAACTGCAGAGACTGCTGTAGAGATGCAAATCCCTTGGAAGGAACCCGCCACCGCCGATCTGCTCTCCTCTTGAGAGGATCCGAGGCAGGCGGCAGGTAGCGAAGTCAGGTACAAGCAGAGGTCCAAGGCAGGCGGCAGGTAGCGAAGTCAGGAAACAAGCAGAGGTCCGAGGCAGGCGGCAGGTAGCGAAGTCAGCTAACAAGCAGAGGTCGGCAACAAGGAGACTGGAACAGGACAGGGGAGCAAGGACAGGTCTTGGGGCAGGGACTGAGAACAGGAACAAACAGGGACAAGCCAGATTACCAGCAAGGGCTTTTACTGTGAACAGACTTCTATAATACAGGTACAGGTACAGAAAACAGATCAGGATCAGAAGCATGTGCATAAGGAGTCTGACTTCGAGCAAAGGCAAACAGAACAGACAGGAAGCAAGCTATAAAGGACAGAGACAGGAGCAACAAGAAGACAGACAGACAGAGGAACCCAGAGCCAACAGAAGGCAGCAGCACACCCAGTGGACAAGGAAGCTATGGCTAGGCAGGAGGTCTAGGTGATCCTGACATTACTCCCCCCTCTCAAGAGCGTTCTCCGGACGATCCTCCAGGCTCTTCCCGGAGGCTTTGATGAAACGGCGACTCAAGGTGACCCACCTCTGGTGGCTTGTCAGTGGGCAGAGGGTACTCCACAGGTACATTGGGTGCGGCAAGGAACCTCCGAATGGGTGCGTTCAACCCAAAAGCAGGGGCAGAGATATCAGGAACGAGGGCAACAAGGACGGGTGCAGCTTTTCCACATGAGTCAGTGGGGACACAGAGTTGGCTCACCATGGTCTCCTCTTGCGACTGCCGTTTCGTGGCATCAACCAATGAAAGACCAGCTATTTGAGTTTTCAGCTCTTGAAGCTGTCCTTCTGCACTTCTTTTCCCACTCAAGGCAGTTGTCAGTTCAGCTTCTTCTTTTCTGATCTGCAGCTGCCGGTACGCCTCCCGGGCCTTGTCCAGCTCCAGCTGCAGCCGAACCTTATCACGGGCTGTGTGGTCCAATAATTTGCAGGCATCGGCCATTTTGACCTCATAGCGCAGTATCAGGCCAGCCACTTGACAGACTGACACCTTCTCTCTCTCCTCCTTTTTGGCAAGCTGTGTCTTGAGCTCAGTGATCTGCGCCTGCAGCGCTGTGAGTTGCTGAGATGTGTGTTCAGCTGTTAGCTTTAGCTCTTCCGTCTTTAGGCATTGCTGCAATTTCCACTCCTCAGCGGGAGACCCCTGGTTGAGTGCATTTTGCAATTTTCCACTCAGGGCTTTCATCTCTTTACTGTGATCATTTTGAGCTTGCTTCCATGCATCCCTCATTACGTCTTGGAGCTCTGACAATTCCTTTGTCAAGGTCTCAGCTGCCTGCCTTTTCCAAGTATCTTTCTCCTGGGTGTACTGACTGTTAGAGATGGAGCAGTGTCTCTGCTCCTCCAACTCTTGTTTCAGTCTCTGGACCGCCTTGTGTTCCCTCTCATATAGGGTTACCTGGGCTCTAAGCTCCTCCAGCGAGGCTCTGGTTATGCTCAGTGTGACCTTCAGCTCCTCATGCTGTTCTTTGGGGACACACTGGGTACTCAAATACTCCTCCAGCATCTTTATCTTGTAGGCAGTCTGGAAACTTTCTTCCTGCAGAACTCGCTGCTTTTCTTCAGCATTCACCCATTTCTCCTTCGTGTCCTGCAGATGTGCACGCAGTTCTTGCAGCTGACTCTGCAGCATATTTTCTGTTTGTGTGCGCTGCTCCAGGGAGACACGTTCTTCTTGCAGCATTCTCTCTGCATTCTGCAGTGCTGTCTGCATGTCTAACTTTTCCTGGGCCAACTGTTTCTTCTCCTCTCCTAATTCATGGAGTTTCTTATCTCCTTCACTGACTTGGACATAGAGATTCTTGCACTCCTGGGTTACCATTTCAAAACTGCTATTTAACCCTTCAAAGATCTCTCTCAAAGAAAGTAGTTCTGTGTTGAAGTGGCAATTCTTCTCCTCAGAAGCTTCCAGTTTTGCGCCAACTTGAGCCATGAAACTCTGGTACTGCGCATTATCAGCATAGGCCTTCTTCAGCTTACTTGACAGGATTACCCTGTCCCTCTCCAACTGCTCTCTTTCTTTCTCCTGGAGAACACACTTAGCAATTGCTGAAGATAGACAGCTTTGTAGTGCAGTCTTGGCTTCTTGCTCCTTATCTAAACGTTCATAAAGACAATCAATCGCTTTCTGTGCAGCTTGAAGCGTCTGAGTAGGGGCATCTTTCTTTTCTTCCACTATTCTTGGGATATGTCTGTGAGTTGCCTTAAGCTGCAGCATATCTCTTTCATCAAATGCAGACTCTGAGGTTAAATTTTCATTCTTCATTTCTTCTGCAACTTCCACAGTAATGCCTCCCTTCTTTTTCTTCTTCTTCCTTGCTTTGAGAAGTTCTGAAGAATCAGTGGTACTGTGTTCACATTTACTGCTCAAAACTGTTTGAGTGGGAGCCATAATTAAACCACACTTCCCAAGAAACCAGTAAAGAGGAAATGTGTTTTTAAAACAGAAGCATTAGAATGAACAACAGGAATATTAGACACAGAGAGACACAAGATAGGAGAGCTGACCCTTTGAGACTTTAGCATCAGTCACAGAGATATATAAATGCAAGGAAAAAACATAGACAGAGAAACCTGTAGTTATATCTGAATCTTTAGGCATCAGGCGTAGGGATATCATATAGACAAAGAAAACCTGCAGTTGAATCTGAAACTTTAGATATCAGTCATAGAAATATCATAGACAGCAGGAAACTAATACAGAGAAAACTTGTAGTTAGATCTGAAACTTTTGACATCGGACATAGGAATATCAGACAGAGAACCCTGGAGTCAAATCTGAAACCTTTGATATCAGGCGTAGGGATATCATATGTTGCAGAGAAACAAACTTTAGGGGAACTTGCAGGTAAACCTGAAACCTTAGAACCAATCATATGAAAAACTATAGATGCAAGAAAATCAAAGCATGCAGCAACAAAATAATGGAGCACTTTTGTCTTTTGAAATGGGGACCCTGTGAACAGCAGTGGTCCAACCAGGGAAAGCAGTAAATCAAGGTAACCGTCTTAAATAGAAAGGTGAGTCTGAAAATCTGCAGTGGTCCACCCACAATGCAGAGACAATTCTTGTCCAGGTAATGAAAGTCTGAAAATGGCAAAAACAGGTACTGCAGGGAGGGTTTTTTTTTTGTAAAAGGGAATTCTTCTCAGGGAGAAAGTGGCACAAAAAAAACCCGCAGAAACCTTTGCAGCAACAAAACCTTCAGGATCCCAACTGGGATTTCAAAAAACAAAAAAAAAAGTACTTATCTTCCTCCAAGCGGATGGGGTCTGCTGAAGCAGGAAGGCAGAGAATCTGTTCCAGCGAGATCCAGAAGTGGCCTTTGCTTTCTGTCACGGGAGACTCCTGTGGCGGGTAGGATCTCGGTGGCCGGAACAGCACGAGCGTAGTAAGGGTCACAAGCAGGGGTCCGAGGCAGGCGGCAGGTAGCGAAGTCAGGTACAAGCAGAGGTCCGAGGCAGGCAGCAGGTAGCGAAGTCAGGAAGCAAGCAGAGGTCCGAGGCAGGCGGCAGGTAGCGAAGTCAGGTAACAAGCAGAGGTCAGCAACGAGGAGACTGGAACAGGACAGGGGAGCAAGGACAGGTCTGGGGGCAGGGACTGAGAACAGGAACAAACAGGGACAAGCCAGATTACCAGCAAGGGCTTTTACTGTGAACAGACTTCTATAATACAGGTACAGGTACAGAAAACAGATCAGGATCAGAAGCATGTGCATAAGGAGTCTGGCTTCGAGCAAAGGCAAACACAACAGACAGGAAGCAAGCTATAAAGGACAGAGACAGGAGCAACAAGAAGACAGACAGACAGAGGAACCCAGAGCCAACAGAAGGCAGCAGCACACCCAGTGGACAAGGAAGCTATGGCTAGGCAGGAGGTCTAGGCGATCCTGACACCACCCAGTGGATCGTTAAATAACGATATGGTTTTTTGCTCAGTATCATACTACTGTTTTTCTCATTTCCATTGCATATCCCATCTACTTGCTGAGGCTACGCGCTAGAGGACATCTTCCTTTTCTCCAGTTCGCTTTTTGGAGGGATGTGGAACTCCCTCTTTGGATTTTGGCTGTGGACTTAAGTATTATCCACCATTTGATTAAGATATAGGACATTTTTTCTGTTTCATCCAATTTCTGGGACTGTGACTGTTTATAAATGTAATTCTATTCACGCAAACCAGGAACACTAGATTGACTTATTGTAGTCAAACACTTCAATGTATGCATTTATACTTTAGATTGATTTAATTAGATTAATAACACATCACACATAGTAGTTATGTTAGCGCATCTTTTCCTTTTTCCACTTATTACGTTTTGCTTTACTTGTCATGGAATCCTTATTTTTACAATCTTTAAAAACGATCACAGAATCATCACTTGCACCTGAAATATTATCATATTCATCATCACCCCGGCCACCACCAGAATGTTTTGAACTTTTGTATTTTTGATGGATTAATTAAATATAATTAAATAGTTTGTAACTATCATCTCTATGAATATATCGTGGGTTATTATAATTCTTTATAGGAGAGCAAATTCAGGAATCTCTAGTTGTTCCCTATTCTTTCCGAAAATTATGGGATCATGGAAATATTTATATTAGGGTCTAACAAAATTCAGAGCCTTCTAATGAGTATTCTGTGTTATTGTTACAGTAGGTAATGTTTCATCTATGTATTGTATATAATGAACTAGTAACACCATATACTGTATTTTGTTGGATGTCATTAATAAGCAGTGTCTAATAATATTAAGTAGAAGGATGGCTATTAAGTTGTTACCGCATTTTTGATAAGATATAAGGGCTGACAGTGTGTATATATGAGAATTAGCCCTTAGTTCAGTGCAGGCACGCGTATCAGTCTGTATAATGTCATGGGTATGTCCCCTCCTTCTCCAGCAGTAAGGAATTGTTAGTTGATGCAATTGACATTTATGATATACGATAGGTTACTTGCTATTGAACTATTAAGATGCAAGTGCTGGAACTAGATGGTCACTATAGTAGAGCTTGGAATGCTCACTTCCAGGTACCCATATGCAGGAAGTGAGCTTTTAGCATGAAAGTGTTCTGGCTCCTCCATTACAGACTATATTAAGCAGAAGTAGTAAAACTGAGTTAGGAGCTTGAGAAAAGACTGTGTAGGTCTGAAATGTTGCTCAAGATTTTGTATCTTTTTACCTTTGATGGAATAATTAAATAATTTACCTATTGGAATGCTGCGGATCCTAATTATTTCTTTGTATATGTAGGCTGTATACTGTCGCGGCCCCTTTAAACCTCCAGCTTGCCCGTAAAAATGCGGGCATGTTTTCAATTTGAGCCGGGGTCCTCCGCGCGTCGGCCGCATCTCCAGACAAGCGCTGATGGCGATTATCATTGAAAGCGCCCGCGGCGCTGGAAAACAGCGAAAAAATGCCGCGTCTGCACGCGTTTTTAAAATGCCCGCGGTGGTGGCCGCAGGAGGTTAAAGGCGACCGCCACTGTGTGTAAGGTTGACCATCTGATAAGCACCCATTGCAAGACAGGTTGAACAGAAATATTTTCTCAACTTTTGAGTCTCTTTCTCCGATGACATTTTTTAAATAGGTTCATATGCATGTCATTTCCCAGAATTCCTTACTGCAGTGGAAGCACTGTATGCTAGGTGATGATGGTGAAAGGCAGGGTTGCAGACTTGTCTAAGACAGGTGAATGTGCTCACAAGTAATATTATTTATATATATATATATATATATATATATATATATATATATATATATATAATCAAAACATGCATACCAATGAATAATTTCAATAATTATAATGAATATATACTATGCATGTGAAACACTTATATATATTACACATTAGATTTGTCAAAATGGATGAACAATTGTATAAAAAAGATATAAAGAAATAGAAAAGGAAAAAAAATAGATGTAAATAAAGAAATATAATGTTCTATCTGTATATACCCCATATACCAGTTGATGCATCAAAATGATAAAAATAACCAATATAATGACAAAATGCAACAATGAATATATCACTAGAAATGACACTCACATACAGATATTGTACAAAGACTAGAAGAAGATGATGTTCGAGGCTGACGGCGGCCACTGTCCTCCAAAGTGCAGCAAACTTGAAATGTTGGACATATACCAATAGATATGAGATTCCACTATCCCAAAAAATATATTCAATTAGTGTGTGTTTAATTATTGGTGTTATGTATTCTATATAATGATTGTGAAAATACCATAATTGGACAATATGACTAAACCCCAAATTATAATGTGCTAATCAACTGTTGTTAGGATATTTTAGTGTACTGGGTATGCTGAACAATGATGGGAACCACTCTGAAGGGAACGAGGTATACTCATTCAAACCAGACCTCCAGAATGACCCACCTCACAGCATCCAGATACAGATAACCTTCAGAAGTGTTATTGTTAAGATATGCTTGATTTCTCTATGAACTGTAGAGATATGCATTACTTTCGTCCAAGGCCACGAACCAGGCAAAATTTGCCTTTTTCCAGCCCCAAATAAAATCATAACTTTATAAGAGTTTGCAAGCGATTCGCGTAGTCTTTGTTATCCAGGCACTGAAATAGATTTTCTATAAAGGAGTAGAGAGAGGAGATTATCTTTATTATACTACAAAAGTCCTATTTATGGGTCTGGCCTTAAAAAGGTTTGGTAAAACTGTACTTTATCTGTGGAAACATGCCATTTTTATATCACATTATATAAGTGGCAAATGGCCACTTGGTAAAAACTTAAATAACATGTTATACCCAGATTGTTGTTCTATATGAGAGTATCTGGAGGTTCCGCGGCGGGCCGATAGTACAGGGCGTCGCCATGTTGTAGGGCATTGCGCAATACCCCTGCGTGACCGGAGGCACGGAGAGAGTTCGCACATGCGCAGAGTAAGCGCGCGAATGGCTGGCCAATCACCAGGAGGCTCTGCAGTAAAACTACAATTCCCATGAGCCTCACTAGAGTCACCTGTCACCAGGGAATGAAAAGGAGTGCAGGGTTGCTGGCAGGCAGGCAGGAAAGGGAAGCATGGGGGAGAGACCACGCTAGCCAGAGGGCACCGGAGGAGCAAGGGAGAGGTTGTGTGTGTGCAGGGGGTCAGTGACCCACCTGCGTAGGCCAGATTTCCCCTCAGGCCCAGTGCAGATCCTGAGTCACCATTAGCTTGTGGTGCTGCAGGGAATTCCCTAGAGAGAGAGAGACATTCTATTCCCTTACTGTAGTAGCAGATAGGGACACAGTGTTTCCGGAGCTGCGGTGTGTGAACAGTAGTTTGGGCTCAAGCTGCTGGACATCACCAACTCATGAGAGACTACGCTGGATCGGCGGATCCTTTTTGAAGTCTTTTGCCAGCTGCAGGAGTAGCCGGAAGGTATTTAATAAGTGCACCAACACCGGTACCATCAGGCGCTGATCCCGCCTTGGGGGAGGGTTCTTTGGGGACACTGGGTTTAGTGACCAAGCGACTGACTATATATTGGACACGGTGTGGGGTGCACACAGTGGTGGGAAGTGACATTACTCTATGAGGAGAGTGGCCAGGCCACAGGTGTACAGTACTGAATATCAGCTATTCATATACGATATTAAATGTGTGTTATTCCTAATAGGTGTAAGCTAAGGTTATGCAATTACATATTAGTAAAAGCTTACAAAGTTAAGGTGTGTTATCATTATTCTTACCTAGGGGAATCTCACTTATTGCGGATCCTGGGTAAGTGGAGGCGCTGCCAAGAACCTATTATTACCCCAGGCTCCCAGTTAGCAGAGGCCCAGATCTCGCTGAGCCAGCAGGTACACACAGCACTAGTAGTCTCTCCATATCAGCAGGAAAGAGGGCTACATTTGGAGGCGCTGCTGAGATCTCAGACCTGGGGTGCCCCATTCAGAAATTAAATTGTGCTATCCAGTTAAGCCATGTTTGTGCCCTCACAGACCGAGGTGAGCAAGCGGGCCCAACAAAACCATATTCCACTAACCTGTGCCATTGCCATTGGGAATGTCCCTGCAGCCACCTCCTTGGGCACCATAGGGGATCAAGTGAGGAAACTTCCGTTTCTGGCCACGGCCCAAGTTATAGACCATAAGTATGATGCAGATCACACCTGGCGTTAAGTACTATTTGCCACTGAACGGGACATATGCCCAGAAGCAGTACCCTCTATATTAATCCTACCTGAGGCCCCAGGCATCCATTGCTCGCTGGTACAGGTGGGCGTGGCCGAACCACTGGCCATGTCCAAACCACAGAGGGAGTATCCTGGCCCATCAAGTGCAGTAATGTTTACTCCCTTCCGTACCCCTGAGAGCAGTCTGAACCCCATGTGGCCAGCCTCCATGGGCCTAGGAGTATCTTTCACCCCCTTCACCATTCGGCCCTCTCTGAGTAGGAGCAATATGCCCAGACTTGATACAAATAGCACTTCGGCAGAAAATATCACGCCTAATGATCTGACCATACCTGTGCCAACGGAGGCTATACATCAATCTACCCAGTCGCATAAGTACCGGAAGCTGAAGGCGTTCTCTGGAGACAAACCGTAGTCCTTGGGAGAGGTAGGATTTGAGGAGTGGTTGGATCATGCTGAGCAGGTACTCCATGAATGGTCATGCACTGACGCCGGGAGGAGGCAGCGAATTATTGAATGCCTACGATCACCCGCCTCCCATATGGTGCATTGTTACAGAGATGATCATCCGGATGCAGACACGCATGGGATACTTCATGCACTCACCAAAGCCTACGGATGACTCATGAGACCATGCTGTTGGGTCGGGATTAGAATCCGGCCAAGAAAACAGGGGTTCCCCCCAAGGAAGTAAAGAATGGAGAGGCTAGAGCGGGGTCCGCTTGGGGAGTGAGTCAAGACAAGGAGGAGCCTGAGGAACAAGAGGGTGACCATGGAGGCTCCACCTCGGGAAGATATTCCCCTGCTTTCAGGAACAGTCCCATAAGGAGTAATATCCAGTGCTACGGCTGTGGCAAGATGGGGCATATCTCTTCCCACTGTCCTGTAAAATGGAGGATGGCATGCAGACCGGCGAAATCCATGCTGTGCACCCCCCAGACCATGGGAACCGCCCTTGTGACCAACGAGAGTACTGCTCTGGAGGCTAACGAAGCGCCGGCCCCACCCCAGATGAGCAGCCGCATCGGGCCGCCGGCTATAGTCAAGGTCGTTATTGAGGGTATCTATGCGTCTGCTCTACTGGATACTGATTCTCAAGTAACCATTGTATATCGACCCTTCTATGATCAGCACCTTCACCGGCTACCACTATTGTCCGCAGACTCCATGAGATTAAGAGGGCTAAGCCATGAAGACTACCTTATCGTTGGAGTGGTGAGAGTACATCTGGACTTTCCACAGTTGAATATCGGCAAGCATCACCCCATGGAAGTGGAAGCGTTAGTGTGCCCGGAACCCCAGGACCACCCCAGTGCCCCTATAATCATGGGGACTAATACTGACATACTACAAGCCGTGATCCATATGTACTTATAGGAGGTGGGTGAACTACCGTTGCTGACTCTAGCGGCGTGCCCGGCGTTAAAAGAGGCATGCTGTAGGATTGCTGCCGAAGAAGAGCATGGGGTGTTGTACAATATTGAGCATGGATTGACTGAGATTCCCCCAGGGGAAGGAAGGATGATGACAGCAGCTTGTTGCTACTCCAAAAGACGCAAGGAGGACCGACTATTCTCTCTGCAGAGTACTGCAGACCAGCAGTTTGGATACAGTATGGTGGCCTCAGTGAAAGAGTGGCCGTTTAGAATTCCGCATAGAACACAGGTCTACGTGAGGAATCTTTCTCCCTATCCCATGCACATTGATCACGGGCAGCAGCTGGGCCGAATATATCCTGTTACTCCAGAAGGGAGGACAGAAGCTAGGCCGCCAGCCGCTACCGTCTCCACTGCAGCTCCTAAATTGGCGTTTGATTTCGGATATTCATCCTTGATGGAGGATTGGAAAAAAAGGTTACAGACCAAGCTGGAAAACCGACGTGAAGTATTTTCCATCGGTGACATGGATGTGGGGTGCAACCGCAGTGCCTAGCATACCATCCGACTTAACGATACGATGCCCTTCCGAGAATGATCTCGCCGCATCGCTCCGAGGGATGTGGAAGATGTGAGGAGGCTGCTAACCGAAATGGAGGAAGATCACGTATTGTCCGAGGATCACGTAGTCCTTATGCATTGCCAATCGTGGTGGAGTGCAAGAAGAATGGGACGGTACGCTTATGTGTGGACTAAAGGACCTTGAACAACTGTACTGTACCTGATCAGTACACCCTTCCGCGAATTGAACGCCCTCTCTGGGAATAAGTGGTTTAGTGTGCTGGATCTGAGGTCAGGTTACTATCAGGTGCCCATGGACTCTGAAGATCAAGAGAAGACGGCTTTCATTTGTCCCTTGGGATTTTATCAGTTCACGCGTATGCCTCAAGGTATATGTGGCGCCCCAGCCACCTTTGAGCGTCTGATGGAAAAGACCATTGGGGATATGAATCCTCGCGAATGCCTAGTGTACCTGGACGATATCATAGTGTTCGGGAAGACTCTGGAGGAACATGAGGAACGATTATTGAAAATGCTGGATCGACTCAGTAACGAAGGCTTAAGCTGTCCATGGATAAGTGTTGGATCTGCCGCACGTCAGTGACTTATGTGGGTCATATTGTGTCGGCCGAAGGAATAGCTACCTACCCTGGGAAAATAGAAGCAGTGGTGAACTGGCCGCGGCCCAATAACGTCCAAGAATTACGGTCATTTCTGGGATTTTGCGGTTATTACCAAAGATTTGTGGAAGGCTATTATTGGTGTTATGTATTCTATATAATGATTGTGAAAATACCATAATTGGACAATATGACTAAACCCTAAATTATAATGTGCTAATGTGTAAAGCCAAAATTCTCCACAACCTCCCCAAAATCTACCCCGAAGACACAGGAAGGAAAGCCACTGCAGCTCCAGCGCCTTTTGGGGACAAGTGGACCACTGCATGTAAGCAGGCATTCCTAGGACTGAAGACAAACTTAACCCAGGCTCCGGTGTTGGCATATGCAGATCCTGATCGGGCGTATGTTCTGCATGTGGATGCTAGCTTCAATGGCTTGGGAGCGGTGTTACACCAGAAATATGACACTGGACTCCGGCCGGTGGCGTATGCCAGTCGAAGCCTGACGCCAAGTAAACAAAACTATCCGGTACACAAACTGGAGTTCCTAGCCCTCAAGTGGGCTATAGTGGATAAGTTGCACGTCTACTTGTATGGTGTCCGATTCGAGGTTAGGACTGACAACAACACTTCTGCCAAACTGGATGCCACAGGTCACCGGTGGCTAGCGGCACTGTCGAATTATCAATTCAACCTCAAATACAAGCCAGGGCCTACGAACATAGGTGCGGACGCTCTGTCGCGAAGACCCGGGCTCACCCTACTCCAGATGAGGAAGTTTGATCCTGACAGGCGGCAGTTATTTCTACCCAAGATTCTGCAAACCATGGTACTCCGGGTGTTGCATGACTATGGTCATCTTGGCATTGACAAGACATTCGGGCTACTTCGTGATCGATTCGATTGGCCCAAAATGAGAGAATCTGTGGAGATACATTGTAGGCAGTGCACCCGTTGTATACAAAGGAAAACACTACCCACCCGGGCGGCACCCATGGCTCATCTGAAGAGCTCAGGACCTATGGATCTGGTGTGTATGGATTTCCTTTGCATCAAACCTGACACCCGGGGTATCGGAAACGTACTGGTGATCACAGATCACTATACCAGATATGCTCAAGCTTTTCCTACCAAAGACCACTTCCTTCATTATGGGCTGCCAAATCGATTGCATTCAGATCAAGGCCGGGACTTTGAAAGTAACCTCATACGAGAATTGCTTAAGTTACTGAATATCACCAAGTCCCGAACTACACCGTAGCACCCGGAAGGGGACGCTATGCCTGAACGTTTTAATCGAACACTGCTTGACATGCTGGGTACTCTGAAAGGCTCACAGAAGACTGAATGGAGTAAGCACGTAGAGACTTTAGTGCATGCTTATAATTGTACTCGCCATGAGTCCACAGGGTATACGCCTTACTTCCTAATGTTTGGACGAGAAACTAGGCTACCAGTGGATGTGCGTCTACGGATATATACCGATGGGGTATCCAACAGGACGCATTTTCAGTATGTGCAAAGATTAAAGGACAGCTTGCAGCAGGCATATAAGCTGACAGAGAAAGCAGCTGCTCAACTAAATGCGAGTAATAAGAGACGCTATGATCATAAAGTGCGCCATAAGGAAATTCGTCCAGGGGATGCTGTCCTTCTTCGCAATCTGGGTGTCCCCGGAAAGCACAAATTGGCCGACCGTTGGAGAGATGGTGTATATGAAGTAGAGTGGCAGATGCCTGGCCTCCCGGTATACCGTATCAAAGACTCAGATGGCCGGGTAAAGGTATGGCATAGAAATCATCTCCTCCCTGTACCTCAAGTAGGAGATAAAGAGTTGGAAGTGCCCACTTCTTCGCTAGATGGAGAGTCAGATGTTACAGAGGATGGTCCAGAGACTGTAGTTAATACCACCTCTGAGGATCCCTTGGAGGGAACCTCTCAAAGGGGCCTTCCGACCGCTGGGGCATCTATGGGTAAAGGGCCCCTTGGTCCAATGCCAGATAAGCTGACTTAAATGAGCCAACCTTTGGACCCACAGAGCCCATGCTTTGTGCCTCAAAGAGACTGTGTCGAAACATTGAGCCCCTCAAGGGAAGAGACTGAACTGCCAAGCGATAATTGTTACTCTCCAGGAGGAGAAACTGAAGAGCACCTGCGTAGAAGCCAACCTCCCATGACGTTGACTTATGATCAATTCAGGGCACCCCATTATGAGGCTCAGCAGTGGGCTCGCAATAGAGTGAGATCTGTGATTGGAATGTTCAGTGAAATGTATAATCTCATGTAGAGTATACAGTGATAAGTTGTATTTTCATATGCAATTTATTGTGTAAATATGTGTATTGGTTACGTTCCCAAGCGGGGTCGTTGGATTCCAGAAGGGGGAGAATGTAGGGGTGTTCTGTTTTCCCTCTGTACCTCCATAGCAGGGGGGGTGCTGTGACAGTATCCAGAGGTTCCACGGTGGGCCGATAGTACAGGGCGCCGCCATGTTGTTGGGCATTGCGCAATACCCCTACGCGACCGGAGAGTTCGTGCATGCGCAGAGTAAGCGCGCGAATGGCTGGCCAATCACCAGGAGGCTCTGCAGTAAAACTACAATTCCCATGAGCCTCAGTAGAGCCACCTGGCACCAGGGAATGAATAGGAGTGTAGGGTTGCTGGCAGGCAGGAAATGGAAGCGTGGGGGAGAGACCACGCTAGCCAGAGGGCACCGGAGGAGCAAGGGAGAGGTTGTGTGTGTGCAGGGGGTCAGTGACCCACCTGCGTAGGCCAGATTTCCCCTCAGGCCCAGTGCAGACCCTGAGTCACCATTAGCTTGTGGTGCTGCAGGGAATGCCCTAGAGAGAGAGATACATTCTATTCCCTTACTGTAGTAGCAGATAGGGACACGGTGTTTCCGGAGCTGCGGTGTGTGAACAGTGGTTTGGGCTCAAGCTGCTGGACATCACCAACTCATGAGAGACTACGCTGGATCGGCGGATCCTTTTTGAAGTCTGTTGCCAGCTGCAGGAGTAGCCGGAAGGTATTTAATAAGTGCACCAACACCGGTACCATCAGGCGCTGATCCCGCCTTGGGGGAGGACTCTTTGGGGACACTGGGTTGAGTGACCAAGGGACTGACTATATATTGGATACGGTGTGGGGTGCACGCGGTGGTGGGAAGTGACATTACTCTATGAGGAGAGTGGCCAGGCCACAGGTGTACAGTACTGAATATCCGCTATTCATATACGATATTATATGTGTGTTATTCCTAATAGATGTAAGCTAAGGTTATGCAATTACGTATTAGTAAAAGGTTACAAAGTAGAGGTGTGTTATCATTATTCCTACCTAGGGGAATCTCACTTATTGGGGATCCTGGGTAAGTGGAGGCGCTGCCAAGAACCTATTATTACCCCAGGCTCCCAGTTAGCAGAGGCCCAGATCTCGATGAGCCAGCAGGTACACCCAGCACTAGTAGTCTCTCCATATCAGCAGGAAAGAGGGCTACATATAGAATGTACAGTATTTCGTCCCACAAATGTGTTGGTTGTACTTTACTGTCTATTATACAGTATATTATTATTTGCATATTGCCCAACATTGTTTTCCTTATGTATCTGAATTAAATTGTGGTTTTTTTGTGCCCATGGTACATATCTATTTATCCCTTGACAGGTACAGTATACTGTACTATATTCAGAACTAAAAGGATTTAAGAACACCAGAATGTGTATAAAAATATACTACTAAAAATGTACTACTAATTATATATTTTTTTGATGAATAGTTTTCAGACTGCATTTTTTCTGTACATATTTTCTGTACAGACAATTGAACAAACATGCCAGAACACATTCTGTAGAATGTTCTTTTTTTGCTTAAAAGATATGCTAAAATAATGATAAAAACAGATAAAAAGGTTACTAATACAAAGTTGGCCCTGATTCAACCAGTCTTCCAACTTTCTGTTCTAACCAGAAGGCGAGACTTACAGATTTGTTTTGAATTAGATAATGTCACTGTTACACTAAAAGATGTGATGAAACAGAAGACAGCACAAGCTAAAGGCAACATTCTGCATGAGTTATGTTGTGATGAATATTTGTAGCAACAGAACAAGTCTACATCATGCTAGGGAAAATATTAGAATACCTGTTTTAGCTTGCTGTACCAGACTTATTAGACCTTTAATAATGCAACTTATATTGAAATCTAATTTCTGATGGCATTGCGAAAAAATAAATAAAAAGCTAAACAATGTAATGCTTTTAAAACTACAAACAGTGATCCCAAAGAAAATGTTACAATGAAGAGCTTAATTGTGTATTCACTCTTTGAAAACAGCATAGGAGATACCGGCACCCCATAACGGGGCCTGTATCTTGGGAAGCAGGGGGTTCCCGGACCTGAAATTAATGCGGTTCTGTTCCGGAGACCCCTGCTCATCTACACTAGTAGTACAATTAAAATTTAAAAAAAAAATCCGGCCGAGATTTGCACAGAGAGAGGCGGCTATCTCTCTCTGCAGAAGGAACAACTCACCAAATGAGCCCTTTACTCAGGAGCGATCTTCACGTCTCCGGCTGCTCGCCATTTTTGCAAATGTTGCTATCACTGGTATTCGGGGCTTTCTGCATAACGTGATAGCAACGCTGTCAAAAATGGCGATTTAAAAACAATGGCGATATTTTTTATCGGACTTTAGTGCACAGGCCCCTTAATTTGACTAGAGGCTAATTGATCTTTTATGTTTCTAGCATTTGTGAAGATCATCCTAGGTTGTTTAGGCAATAAAGTTTGCAGAACCGGGTCCTTAATTAAAATTTCCCAATGTTTAGTAAGGATCTTTTAATATCATTCGCCTGATTGCTATATTGGGTAAAAAATACAAATTCACTTTGATTAGTCTCTTTAACCATATTTTTATCCTTATACTTTATTAGATCTGACCTTACTATGACTTTGATTTGTCATAAGCCTCTTCTACAATCTCATCTTTATATTTCTTATCTTTGACAAAGCGTGGGTTTTCAAGCGAAACGCTTAAGAGTGTTCTCTTACTGTTTTTAAATGTGCCAGCAATACATTTTTGTACCTAGAAGATTTTGAAGATCTGGTTCATACATTTCCTCCAAGGCAGCTGCACCGCCTCTCATAACTCTTTGTTATCTTTGAATTTACCTTTCAAAATATCCGCCTGCTGTTCAAAGACATCCAATTTTGAACAGTTGCATCTGAGCCGACGGAACTGTCCATATGGTACATTATTAAGCCACATTGGATAATGATTGCTATTGGCTAATATATAGTTATTTCTATCTACCATTTTATTGAACGTCTTAGTCTGAATTCCCCCCTGATCTATATAGATAACGAGATCTAGGAACTTCACGTGCTCTCAGCTGTAAACGGTGGTAAAGACCAAATTTAAAGGGTTCTGATTAAGATAAATCAAAAAGGCATCTAGAGACTCGGCATTTCCCTTCCAAACAAAAAGGATATCATCTATGTAGCATTAGTAGAGCCCCAGGCTTGTCCCAAGATCAGCTCTTGACCAAATGTACTGGTCCTCCCAAAAGCCCATAAGGAGATTGGTGTAGTTTGGTGCAAACCTGGTTCCCATAGCAGAACCCTTTGTCTGTAGAAAGAATTTACTTTCAAAAGCAAACCTAAAAGAGAGAACCAACCAGATTGGTGGAGTACCATGTGTCTGTCAAATGTGACATCACAGGACTTATATAAAGTCTGTCACGTATCATTTGATAGGAAGGAGATGGCGAGGCAACATCTACTAGACCTACTGAAGAAAGAAGAAAAGAAAGAAGCTTCCAAAGCAAGTACAATCAATGTGTTTGGCATTTCAATCTTTGCAGTCTTTGCACAATTGTTGAACATCATTTTGGTCTTAATGATATTCTCACTTGTTTTAACATGTTCTCCAATTTGTTACTGAAAGTCTTTTGGACTTTGTCACAATAGACACCCAGTCACCAACTTTTGACAACTTAACCGAATAGACGTCCGCTGTACTTTATATAAAGTCAACAGAAATTGGATTGTCATGCCAGTACAAACTGATAGAAAAGGGTGATCTACATTAGAACTTGTCTGCTGCATCACTCTTCTCCATCTTTGCTTCAACAATGGATCAATCCAGCTTTTATGGATGCAAGAACCTGCTTATTGTTGTACCAGTTACAGCACTAAGGACCCTAAGAACGTGCAGGATACTTGCCAATAATAACATATGACCTGTGACCCCTAAAAACACTCCTGTATATAATAAAGTGGGACAAGACAACTCTGTGGAAGCATCCAAAACTCCAAAGGGCAAGAACCTGGGAATAATCTGGAACCAAGCACCATTGCGATTGAACATACCCAGAAAACAGGTCCTGCACCAGGTACTTCAAGAACAATAAAACCAGCTGAAATGTAGCATAAATACAGTACTGCAGAATTCTATAATGTTAAAGACACTATAACAGACTATTATGGCATCTAAGGACTATGGGCCGGAGTAATCAATGTCTGAAAGGGGGGGTGCAACTCAGTAGTGCTCAAGTGGAGTAGTTTGGGTATGCTCTTTTAAAATTAATGTTGTATTGTATGTCTTTATTTATATAGCGCCAAAAGTGTACTCAGCGCTTCACAAAGAATACAGTACAGGGAATAATAATTATACAATAAGTGCAGCAAAATCAGACAATAGGAAAGGAAATCGTGGAAATGACAATAGGAAAGGAAATGAAATTCAAATGTTGTTGAATTCATGCAATACTCCAATTATGTCCTTTTTTTAATCCTTGTTTTGAAGATTGTTATGGCTTCTCAACTTCAATGCCTTGTTTGTGTAGACCACATCCAGCATCACAGAACATCACTATTGGATAATTTAGGTAAAATCTACATTTTCAGCATCTGTTTGCATTATAGATGAAACACATACAGTATATTTGCATTCTATTCATTTGACATATACCATGCATGTGCACAAATTAAATGGAAATGCATATACGTTCCATGTAGTTTACAATGAGCGTGCATGCACAGTGGTGTTCCGACAAAAAAGCGGTGTTTAATTAATGTACCTATTTGTTCTCGATTTATCTTACAGGTGAATCTGTACAAGAGACAGCCAGGAAGTGTTGGTGGAAGAAGATTGTATTGTTTTTCCCGTCTTTGCTATTTCTCTTATTGTATAAAACAATACATATGTTCATAACTCTTATACCGATGTCCAGAACAATACATGTATCTATTATTTACTTTTATAAATATGTCATCATTTATAAAAAATAAGTCTGGTTGTGTCTGTAATTTGAAGTTTCTTAGCACTGAAAGAGTGTATGAGAATAAGGGATGGGTTTCATTACACAGAACTGTATATAATGTGCAGTACTGTAACAATAGCCTCGAAATACTGTACATTGAACTTTGTGTAAAGATACACTAGCACAGCCAAGTGAACGCTGTTCCAATGCCGGTTAAAGGAGAGGACAGGCGATACAGCAAACAGGTAGAACATGGAAGGTATAAGCACCAATGTAGGTTAGCTGGAGCCTGCAATTGGAAGTATTGAACAAAGTCAAACGTGCTTTTGGACAAAGAAATTATATTGTGAGTATATACATTTAAAAAATTTTTTTTTTTTACATTTTTAACTTTTTTTTAATTGATTTCTTAAAAAAAAATTAACTTGATATACATTATAGGTACTTCACCATGATAAAATTAATATAATAAATGCTGCAAAATTACATTTGTACTATCACATGTCCTTGGTATAATATGTGACAACAATATACAGGTTCCATAATTTGTTGTAAGTGTTGCAGGTTCATTATTTCTCCTTTTACATTTATTTACTGACAATACTTAAACTGTATTAAAAAGGGTTGGATTCATGTAATATTATACAACTTTTTATATAATCCCGGGCCCTTCAGCACAAATAGAATGATTCATTTTATGAGAAATAATATGTGAGGCACGCGAGCATATTATTGCTTTCAAATCAATTATGACATATGAATATCAATGAATGTCATACATATAAGTATAACATATTCAGTATACTGTAGAAGATTTCACTGGAGGACATATTTTGACTCAAACTTAATTAAGTCCCAAGAGATTTCTATTTTTTTTTTAAAAGTGTAAATCCAATGTAGTTCTTTTTCCATAAATATTGCAGAAGTTAGTTAGATTTTTACTTTTTGCTTGATCAATTTTTCAATACATTTTTTAGTAACAGTTTGGTGTTGGGATTGTGATTTATTAAAATGCTTGGCAGCTAATTTTTTATCTGATTGATTCTTACTATTCTCTGTTCTAATAATTATTAGAAATGTTAAACCAATCTTTTTGGGATTTATTGTTTATATCTAAATTGATGCTCAAAATCTGCCCATATAAAATATTCAGCGTTATTGTGCCTATGACCTCCTAGACTACTGAGACTTATCTGCAAGAATGGTGAATCCCGGAGCAGTTACCTGTGCCTGTGTGCCAGTCACTGGGGATCCAGTAGCTGACATCCCTCTTTCCATAATACTCAGGAAAAGTATGGAAAGATATGCTACACACGGCAGGTGACGGCAACATCCCTTTGCCCAGTTAATATTCAAAATTCATGTGCATTTTCATCTTTATGCTGAAGGGGTGACAATAGGTAATAGATTTATTTAGCACTACAGTATTTGTGTACATATTAAAGACATTTTTATCAATTAGATCTGTAACCATTTGCATTAACAAATGCAAAAAACACTAAAAATAATATTTACCATTTAAAAATTGGTCATTTTATTACTACTTTCTCAGAAATGTTTCAAATCTGGGATTGAACAAAGTGTGGGCAGTGATATTTGTGTCATTCACGGCCGATATGTATATGGATTAGAATGTATCATAGTGTTACTGTATGTAAAGAAACCAATCATTTTGGCGCGGGGGGGAGCGGGGGAGGCATGCCTGTGCTTAAAAAGGAACACACCTGAGGTACCCGGCTGGGAGCTATGCTAAATGATATGGAAAGTATATCTAAATGAGTCCCATCCCACACTTAGGAGGCCAATACCAACTATATAGAGTTGATAGAAATCGCACCACGCGTGTTACATTGTTTCCAGTCTTAGGAAGGTATTTAAACTGTAACAATTACATCTTTAACAGGGTACTCTTTGATAAAGTGCTATTATAGCGCGAAACGCGTCAGAGGTACTTTTGTACACCTCCATGTTGTCAACCCATTAATAAAAGTTATTTTTTAATTATCATCATTGCTTAGCCCCAGATTTTTGGAAAACACTGTGCTTCATTTTTTCTCCATTTTGGATTTCCTTCTATCTACACTGGCGACACACTTTATTCGAGCTCGGCTAGTCCCACGAATTCGGGTATACCCGGGTGTATTGAGGTTTGTGACTGTTTTCTGCCCGAGTGCATTGAGGTATTTTCCAGGCAGGGATTGAAGCATTTTATTCCCGGCTGGCTGCAATACTGCACAGTATATATATATATACTGCATTACAATTCATGAATTTATGCCATCTGGTAGACACGCGAAGCATTGCAGCCTATTAAATCCTTATCATTATCATTTAACAGATCAGCCGCCCGTCAGCCAGGCATGAACCCAGGCTGGGAAGGCAAACGCAACGGGGCTTGTCAGAGGTGAGGAGCGGCGCATTCCAGGTATCTGCCAGGTACATACTGGGTATTTGCTCGAATAAAGTGTGTCGGTGCAGTACATTCTGGCTGGATGCACACATCTAAGGACGGTATACAGCAGTAATGTGAGTACTGCATTCTTTTCTATGAAGATGGAAATTATGAAAATTATACTCTAGGGTTATTTGCCTAATAATAGGAAATATTGAATCACAACTGTTTAAAAATGACAGCTGCCTCTTTAAATACTCCATACACAGTCATTTTTTAACCCATGAATGAGTTCTTCAAGCAAGTTTAACTCACTGGTGTTACATATATCTGTCCATTCTCTGTTGAGACTTTAATTAATACATGTTGATACATTATCATCCTTAACTCATATGCACTGAGTTTGGAGACTTTGTCTCTGTTGTTGGCTGTATGAAAATATTATTCAGGATGCTCTAGTAGTAATAAGGATATTTTTCAAGATTTAAACCTCTGGGGCTAAAGCATTATTTCTTCACATCACTTTTGTGATATTTTATTATATTCTTGGTGACATCTGGTTGGTTATTTTGATATTTTTTTATATAATGGAACCAATGGAATCTGCTTTAGAGGATATTGAGATCATTACAACTAGAAACAATACATATGTACACAGCTGTTCTGACAATACCGGACGTGCACGAAGAGCAGCACATGTTTATGAGGGCACTCAGTTACATCTTGCAAGGACAGTACTGATTTATCTTTGTGTAACGGGTATTCCCCCACCCAATAGCATATAGTATGTGTGTGCGGGGAACTTAATGTGGTGCTTTACGTGTTAGGCTCACAGGAGGCCTAAACCTCCGCCTCGGGGAGCCTGGGGCACGTACAAATAATAGGAGTAACCTCGTACTCGGTGCAGCGCCTCCACCTGCGATGGCTCCCACCAGAGGGGGGGAGTGATTCGTCGCAGTACAATATATATATATCACACGCACAGCATGTAAAACAACCAATAACTTTACTGTAGCAACCGTACTTATGCATATATATCAACAGGTGTCCCTCTCTAGAGGAGACACTAACTACTGCGTCTCGCAGGACGTTAACCCCTTTCACCAGGTGATCCCACCCCATGTCCAGTTACCCCACACAATATGTCCCTTCACGTGAGATTGATATGTGTGACTGCGCAGCCACTATTTCTTATATGAATAGATGATATAGTTGGTGCACTTGTAGATTACCTGCCGAGCACTCCAGTGCCCGGGCCTGCCAAGGAGCTTCACAAAGGATCCTGATGATGAGGGAATACAGGAAGTACCATCCGGGGCGATCCCACCCGGATGGCTGCTGCAGCCGCAGCGGAGGTCTGAGCCCAAACCTCTGGATGGACGCGCAGCGTCCGCTGTGTCCATAACTGACTCTAGATAATAAGGGGCAGGGTCCCTAACCTGGGGCCTGTCCCTGAATAACACAACACTACTGGTGGCTCAGGGTTATCTGGGGCCTAGGGGGCTGCTGGCCTAGTGCAGGGAGTCACTGACTCCTGCACCCTACCTCCTTCCCCTAGCTGCTCCGGTCACCAACTGCCAAACGTGCTTCAAGCCCGTGAAATGTATCCAATCTCCCCTGCAGGGAGATGCTGTAGCCCTATTGGCTCCCTGAGGTCACGTGGGGCGCTCCTAGGCTCATGGGAGATGTGGTCCCTGCTGTGAGCCCTCTGCTTATTGGCCGTGCCGTTCGTGCGATCACTGCGCATGCGCGAGCTCTCTAGGGGCCGCCGCTGCTATCTGCCGCACTGCGCATGCGTGAGGATCGCTATGGCGGCGTCTTGCACAGCGAGCCGCCGGGACCTTCGCTACGCGACCGAGGCCCTAGGAATGGGCCACGCGAGTCCCCCGCAACTGGCCGCATCCCTAGGAGAGGCGCGCTATGCTCGCACATGCCCCCGCACCTCCCAAAGAGCGGCTGCTGTGAGTACCCAGAGGGTGGGCGCACTGAAAGGGGGACCTGGCTACATATGTATTTCCAAAAGTTAAAAAAAGCTTTATCTGTCAAGTTAGGTGCAAATTGTATGAATTGAGGAAAAACAAAAAGCTGACTATTAAAAGCGCGAACAAAGGTGGCGCAATTGGCATGATGCTTACTGATGATTACAAAAAAAGAGTCCTTTCGGCAGCTGAATGATCAGAATTCAATCTGTACGTTGAAATGTAATCCTACCAATTTTTATCTGTCTGAGCTCCTCAGTCTGATTGATATGGGGAAGGAGTTGCGGTTACTTAATGATCACTAAGTATCTTTTCTTTCACCTGTGCACCCCATCATACCTATTTTTCACTATCTCCCAAAGATCCATAAGTCTCTGGTATGCCGTCCTGGCAGACCAATTATTTCGAGCATTGGATCTTTGGGAGATGGTCTATCTAGGTATGTTGATTATTATTTACAACCACTGGTTAAATCCCTCCCCTCATTTCTTAGAAACTCATCATTTGCTCACTGCTATGCAATGTCTCACTTGGCCCAGCACTTACACGTGAGTCACTTTAGATGCCATACAATATATACACTTACAGGTATACCCCGCATTAACGTACGCAATGGGTCCAGAGCATGTATGTAAAGCAAAAATGTACTTAAAGTGAAGCACTACCTTTTTTCCACTTATCGATGCATGTACTGTACTGCAATCGTCCTTTACGTGCATAACTGATGTAAATAACGCATTTGTAACAGGCTCTATAGTCTCCCCGCTTGTGCACAGCTTCGGTGCAAGTAGAGAGCCGATATTGCTGTTCAGGGCGTGCTGACAGGCAAATGCGTGAGCTGCCGTTTGCCTATTGGGCGATATGTCGTTACTCGCGAGTGTACTTAAAGTGAGTGTCCTTAAACTGGGGTATGCCTGTATTGATCACCCTTTGGGCATTAAGGCTATTTCACATTTCCTTAATTCATCAAATCTCTCCTTATCACAGTGCACTTTCTTACTAGATTCCATATTATTTTTATTACAACACAATTTTTTTCTATTTGATAAACAATTTTATTTACAGACATGGGGGACTGCTATGGGTACTTAATGCGCACCCTCATATGCAAATCTCTTTATGGGTTTCTGGGAATCTAAATTTATTTTTGGTGACACCAATCCTTATCGACACAATATTATTTTTTATCGTCACCATATTGATGATCTGCTATTCATATGGCAGGGAGGTACTAAATCACTATTATAATTTTTTACTTATCTTAATACTAATGATTATAATTTACAATTTACAAACTCTTTTCACAAAGATCTTTTTCACAAACCCAATGCCCGCAACTCCTTTCCTCATGGCTAATAGTGGACATCCGAAACCCCTATTGAGGGGTATACCAAAAGCACAATTCTTAAGACTAAGGCTGCGCTTATAGTGACAGCGATGGCGACGCAACGTCGCGGCAAAACAAATGCCTTGCCTCTGTCGCGTGCGCTTATAGTAGAAGCAACACAACGGTGCGATGGAGAGAATGCTTGGTCGCGATCGCTGGAAGTCAAGTCAATTTGATTTTTCCAGCTACCGCAGTGTGACGTCACCGTCGTCGTCACTTTTGCCGTCACGGCACTATAAGCGCAGCCGAAGAAGAATATGCTCAGACAATGAGTAGTTTCTCAGAGAGTCAGATGAACTTACACATTGATTTAAAGTAAGGGGATATAGTGACCAGGTGATTCAACAAGCCTTTGAAAAAGCGTTGGACACTGATAGATCAAACTTGTTATATACCAATAAGAACATTTCTAGGAATAAACAGGGTGCCAAGAGCAGGGGGTCTCCTGAGCTGAACATAGTTTATTTCAGCCTCGGGGAATCCCTACTTCCTGATATACAGCTCCCGTTATGGGGTGCCGGTATCCCTCTGCTTTGTTTAGATCCCACGGTCACGTGACCCACAGCATTTTAACATGGGGATACCGGCTCCCCATAATGTGCCCTGTATCTCGGGAAGTAGGGGGTCCCCGAGGTTGAAATCAGCTTTGTTCAGCTCAGGATACCCCCTTCTTACAAACACTAAGAATAAAAATAAATAAAATAAAAAGTCACGAGTCAGTACTCAGAAGATGGTGTCAGCGATAACAGTACGCCAAAACCTCGATGCTGCATGGAGTGTCTTCTCTCCCCTGTTACCCAACGTTGATTTCACACTTTGCTTCATCAGGGGCATGTACATTGCTGCTGCACTATTTGCTATATTACATCTAATATTTAGGATTATTTACGATATCTGCTCTCACACAATTTAGGTTTTTAGATCTTTTTTTAGATTTGTGTGCCATAATGTACTGCGTACTAATCAATTTTTGTATCTTTTATAAATATCAAATATGCCCCACTTCCTAGAAGATTTCTTATCTCTCTTCTGGATAATTTGTCTGCTTTTTTTTAATACCTTGATTCGTGTTATACTGTATTACTGGGTCGGACTCACTGTGCCAATGTCCGGCAAGCAAAATATGCCCTCATGGCTCTGGTTGGAGCTAAGCCACTCCTCCATGGGGCTCAGATCAAGGGGTCTGAGAGGACCTCCACTTGCCCTCGATGCATGGAAGCAGCATCATGGGACTAGTCCTCATTCTGCCACACCTTGCACTTTATAGCGGAGAACCGCTTTTTTGAAAAACAGACTGCCACTCTGACTGAGGAAACCTGGTCATAGCTACTAGAATATGTTCCTTGGTATGCCAGAGAGGGAGTTGAGGAGAGGCAAGGGAATAGGATCAAGGGGAATGTTGTAGGGTGAGATGATAAGAGGAGTGCCGGGAGCTCGTCCTCAGGGAAAAATAAGATGAGAGTGGATTTAAGTGCATCATGGAAGGTGCTTTGTGTGGAGCCTG
This sequence comes from Ascaphus truei, assembly GCF_040206685.1. Lineage (NCBI taxonomy): Eukaryota > Metazoa > Chordata > Amphibia > Anura > Ascaphidae > Ascaphus > Ascaphus truei. The sequence continues at coordinate 88,728,931 of NC_134485.1, forward strand.
ACATGAAGAGATGTCATGTGAGATGGACTCAATCTTATTGGTCAAGTAGGTGGAAAGGTCTTTGACTATGTGAGTGGAAGGAGGTAAAGGTGAAGAAGGGCAGACAAGTGTGTTAAAGGTGGTGCAAAAGGTTATTTTTTTATCCAATTTTGTGCCATGGGTGGTTTTCTGTGGTTCAGGGAGAGTAAATAGGAGAAGATAGAAAGGAGTTATTGACAGATACATACAAATGGGATGCCTTAAATTATGGATATCTTCGCATCATTATTTTTTTAAACTTTTGCTATAGTCAAAAACTCCATCAAGTTTGAGTAAGTAACGTTCCCTGTATAAGAAGCTGCCACAAAAAAATGATTACAAATATATTTACAGTTAATTTGCTTCAGATGCAGGCAGTGTGTTGATTATATATATAAGTATATATGAAGAGAGAAAGAGTTTTTTTTCTAGTGGTACCTAGATGACCCATAGTTACATATGCACTATTGACTGCAAAAACATAAAAATGATAAAACAAAAAATATGTCTGCATATTTTAAACGTAAGTCAGTTAGTATTAGGAAATCATCTTTGTTGTGTAGAAAAATGTTAAGAGCGGATAAGCAGTCAGTGAACCAAAACATAATTTCTCTCTTCTTTCATTCCATGTCATCACTATTTCATCACATATATTAAAGAAGTGGGGAAGGCTTTCCACTCTGGCTTATGTTACTTCCAGTGCCCACTGAGCTGTGACTTTTTTATTCGACAGGCAAATCAAATCTTGTCAACCTCCTCTTGGTTACAATGGTAATCTTATGAATAGTGCATTCATATCTAGGAGGAAAAAAACAAGTAATACAATATATCTATGGATTTGAAGAGATGAATTTGAGTTTTCTTAATTTTGAACTGACAGGTTATTTATGCTTTGAAAATAGTGAATCTGATTATTCTCTAAAACAAAGCCAACCTCAGGTCTTGGTAAATGAATTGGATAGTCAAAATATTCCCCATAAAAACTGCATATTTCTATATGAAAGCTCTGGTTATTTACCTTCAAGCCTTTATGTTGTGCAAAGGGCCCTTAGTCTGGAGTTATATGAAGACCGGTAAGTAGTTACCACTATAAGTATTTGAAATTTCACCTGCTAATTTATAGGTATGCCATCTGAAATCCTGTCTTGAACTGACCTCTGCTGTTTCTATATATTAGTTGTTTCAACTGCTAACATAGAGATATGAGAGCTGTCTGATTACAAATAATATTTGTCTTCTGTGCCTAACATGTGATAATTGAACTTTCTGGGAAGAACTTAATTGAGACAGGTGACTTCTTAGACCAATATAGTTAGGGACAGACTAGTGGGGGCAGCATCCTACCGTTAAAGAGGCCTTGCTTAAAGTCGCCCTATTTAAGTTGCATACAATGCGCAGTTTCATATGGAGTTCAACAAAGTGAAATAAGAAGTGGGAAAACTGCAAATCAACTGGCCTGGATTCTGAATTTGAAAATGTTCCTGCCTGTTCATGACTTCTTTTTCTCCCACTCTCTGCTGCTATTTGCAATAACTGAAACTTGACTCAGTCTGACACTGCACTGGAAGTTTCCCTCCCTTATGGTGGTCTTTCTTCCTCCCACACTCTGCGCTCTGATGACAGGGGTGAAGGTGTAGGGCTCCTCCTCTCCTAAATCTGCCATTACCGAACCTTTTCTGTTCCACCCTCTCTTTCTTTTCGTTCCTTTGAGGCAGCCACCTCCAAGGGGCTACTGGGGCCTCTATTCCCTTTGAGTTTGCTGTGTTTTTATCAAGGGGAGATTCCTGGAGCGGGTAGGACCTCGGTGGCCAAAACAGCAGGGAGCAGACAAGGATTGTTGGGGTCACAGACAGGAAGCAGGATCATCAGGGTCACAAGTAGGGTTCGGTGTGCGTTATAGATCTGTTGTCACGGGAGACTCCTGTGGCGGGTAGGATCTTGGTGGCCGGAACAGCAGGAGCGTAGTAGGGGTCACAATCAGAGGTTCGAGGCAGGCGGCAGATAGAGCAGTCAGGTAACAAGCAGAGGTCGGCAATGAGGAGACTGGAACAGGACATGGGGGGCAGGAACAGGTCTGGGAGCAGGGGCTGAGAACGGGGAGCAGGGACTGAGACCGGGGCTGAGACCAGGGAGCAGGGACTGAGACCGGGGAGCAGGGACTGAGACCGGGGAGCAGGGACTAAACCAAGGAACAAACAGGGACAAGCCAGATTATCAGCAAGGGCCTTTACTATGAACAGAATCAAATATAGGACTGGTACAGGAACAGATCAGGATCAGAGACAGAAGCATGTGCATAGGAATCTGACTCAAAACAAAGGCAAGGGAACAGACAGGAAGCAGAACTATAAGACAGAGAGAGGAGCAACAAGAAGACAGACAGACAGACAGAGGAACCCAGAGCAAACAGAAGGCAGCAGCACACCCGGTGGACAAAGAAGAGCTATGGCTAGGCAGGAGGTCTAGGAGACCCTGCCATCTGTACATAGGTCTGTTAATAATTATTGTTGAGTGATACTACTGATACTACTGACTCACCACCAGATATATTCTGGAATGCACATATTTGTTAGGATTAGTTAAATTGTTGTGTCTTCAACGTGACACTTTTAGGGTTTAGCTTTACCATAACACATTAATCTCCATGTGTTTCCTTCAAATAATCTAGGTATCCTATCATTTTGCCAGAGTGCAATTAATAGGGGACTGCTGTGACCTCTGTCACTTTTCTCTTATCAATACAGACCAGAACTGGACAGAAGCAGAATCCTGGGCATGGGAGTCTGGACCCAAAACAAAGGCAAAGGAGGAACAGGAAACAGGAAACTATAAGGACAGGAGCACCACGAGGAGACAGACAGACAGAGGAACCCCAGTGCAGACAGAAAACAGCAGCACACTTGGTGGACAGAGAAAGGAACTGTGGCTGGGAGCAGGAGGTCTCTAGGACCCTGAAGTTTACTGGGGCCTCCATAGCCCACCATGACTCCACCCAACGTACCTTTAATGAGACTTATTTCCTCTAGCTTCCCCTCAGGCCGCACTCCTGCTGCTCAAATGGGCCAGGACCTCCACCGTTCCCCTTGGTCCTTCCCCACAGCCTGCGCCAAAGCCTCCGGAGGTGTGTTCACTGTCTGATTTCCATCCGGCCCTAACGCCCCCTTCACCTCATCAATTTTGCTGGCATTCATACTTAGGTAGTGAGCTAGGGGGTATCCCATAAGCTCTTCCAGCCAAAGAGCTCGCTACTGCTCTATCCCTCTTCAAAGTTCCTCCTTAAACCTTGCACGTTCCTCAGCCTAGGGAGCAGAAGCCACTTCAGTCTTAGTCAAAGAGGTGATCCTCTTTGCTGCCACTCTGCTTGACCTCTGGAGGGCCCATTTTACCATAGAATTTATTTATTTATAAAATATTTTAGCAGGAAGTAATACATTGAGTGTTACCTCTCGTTTTCAAGTATATTCTGGGCACAGAGTTATGATAATACATGGTTGCATTAAATGAACAGTGGTAATATATTCAATTAGCAGACATTTCATGGACAGTTAAAGACAATATATGATTATGGGCATATGTAAAATTAATGGACACGGTTAAAATGTTGTTAGAAGAGGTAGGATAGGCCTGCAATCTGTTGTGTTAGAAGACTTTACCCAACCCAGTCCAGTAGCTCTTGGGGAAGCATTCAGACGTAGTAGTTGCCATGGGGAGGGTGGTTAGGCCTCCCAGGTGGGTTTCGGGGGGGGGAGGGGTGGTTAACCTCTTAATTATTATAGCGGTTACTAACTGCTAACGTAATTAAGGGGTTAGTTGCCAGTAGTTAGTTTTTTATTTTAATGTTTCTGCCCACGGAAGTCATGGAGGACAACGATGAGGATGAGGGCAGCCTTCATCCTTGCAGGGGTAAGTACAACTTATTTTTTATTTTTAATGGGCAAATGCACTATTATTCAGATCTGGATAATAGGGATTTTGCCCATTACTGTACTGTATGTGTTTGGGGGGTGGAGGGTAGGGGAGTATTGTTGGGGGTAGAGTGGTGTGTAGTAGGGTGCCCATTCATTGCCATTGGGGTTATCTTTGCTCCCATTGAGGGCATAGGTAACCACACTGGCAATCAATGGGTGTATGGACTAGTATTGCTTTTTGTATTGTAATGTTTATTGGGGCGGAGGGGGTGGGCGTTAACCCCTTCATTACCTTATCGGTAGTTAACTCCTTCCTACTCCTCACGCTAGGCATAAACACTCACCACGGGCCAAATACCACCTTCACCCACCTCCTCTACTCCCAAGAAAGCAGGCACTGGTATTTAACCACTTAATTCCCTCAGCGGTTAGCAACCAAGGTAATGAAGCTGCATGTAAATGTATTTGTATTACATAGGATGGATGCATGGGTTCTCTGGAGCTGATATTAATGCAAGGCAACTCCGGTATAGTAAAAATCAAAAAAAATTTCAGTCACATCGCGTATCCCATGTGCATCCTATCAACTTGCGAGTTGCTTGCGAGTTGCAGCCGCAAAGTGAATCTCGGAGCTACTAGAATAGCTCGATTTCACAAAAAAGTTGGAGCATTTTTTGAGCTCCCACACGGTTTGTCTGTGCGGGAGTGCAACCGATCAGGAAGAAGCACTTCTCAAGGGAGTTTGGCATGTTATCGGAGATTTCTGAATAGCTACAGTACACATGCAAACTCGCTCGAGAAGTGCCCCAAATTCTCGATAAGTCACTTATCAAAGCTACTAGAACAGGCCCCATTGTCTTATTGGTAAAGATGCAGCGGCCGTTATTCGAACAAATCACAGAGCCGTTTTTGGGTGAGCTGCTGTACTCCACACGGCATTAACGCGGCCAATCACCCCAGGCGCTTGTGTCTATCGCGGTTGCTTTGTTTGAATTTCATGGATTCTGTTTCGTATCCGTGGCAGAAATGAATGAATTGTAATGTGTACTGTACTGTGCTACTGTGCTACTGTGTCAGTTTCACTGTTTAACACTGTTTAACACTAAAATGTCATTTTCTGCACTCAAGTCTTAAGGAGGGAAGGGGCGGGAAGGTTGGAAGAAATCCTGCGCCATGACATGGGTATTCCGAGGTATACACCGCGTGAAGTGTTGGAATAACGGCCGCTGCATCTGTATGCTTCAGGTTCATACTGTACTGTAGATAAATATGCATTAATAATTGTTTGAATTTCCTTGCATTTATCTTTTATGCCAAGGAAAAGTTGCAGACTAATCTGATGCACATATGGTGTCCAAAAGTCGAGCATACCTGCAATTTTTTATACATATCATTTGCATGTGTGTGCCACTGACAACATCCAAACTCCTCTTCTAACTCCAGCCCCCTGCGTTATTTTTCTCATTAGTGGAAAACAAAAATTCATACACGTGACACATCACACACCAAAATCAATTGTATATATTGTCGCACCTAGACACATTAATTTGTTACTCTTCTTTTCTTCACCTTTACAATAAAATTGCTTTATTTTTGCAATGCTTTATACACAGACCACTTTGTCTTTTCCTTGTGGGAATGAATACACCATTGTAATGAACATTTTTTAAACAGTGTGTAACCTTCCTTTTTATTTAATTTCAAGTGCATGAAATGGAATATACTGAAACTCAATCCATTGTATCAATGTGTTAATACGTTAGATTATCCATCATTGTCAAGTTATGAATGACAGTACTACAGTATGTGCACAAAAGCACTTTTTTTACTAAATAATTTGTCTTTGACCTAATCATTTCTGTTCTTTATCTTAATAATATTTTGAATGCTTTACTATCTCAAGATCTTTGCATCAAACAAATAACGGAAGTGAACAATATCAATGGGAAAATCCTGGAGTAGCGACTCAAATATTGTGTCCTCCTTTTTAGAATAAAATGAGGGGCTTAAAATGTCAAGAACCTTAACCTAACACATCTGATTGACATATCATTTCAACAATGTGAATGGTGGCTTTCTGTGAGAATATTCTTGATGCTGTCTTTTACTGACCTAATTGATTTAACAATGTAGAATGTTTTATGGTTTGTCTCATTCATTATATGATCACTACTCATAGTGTGACATCATTAAAAGACACAACAAGGTTTAAAATATGAAATTTAAAGATATCTAAAATTATATGTTACAAATAAAATTCAAATACATAATATAGGCAGATTTGTACAAATAAATTATTTATTTTCTCAATTATCATACATGCTTTGATCTAAAAGGAACATCTCATTAATAATATTAAAAAGCTTGTTGCATATTCTGTGACTGTGAAATAATGGCCTGCAGCAGTGCAATAGTATGTTTAATTGGAGCCAAAGTAATTTCACATTCATTATGATAGTTTACTTACTGTTATTTTAATTGATTACTAATTAGAGGTGTGGTATGTATTGTAGATTATTATGGTACCTTGATTGAATGTCATACATACTTTAACTGGAAGAAATGTAAGCATTTAACAAACTAAGTCACATACAGTATGTTAATTGCAATTGAATTGAAAACTCAGACCATTTATTTCAACCTAACCTGTCAAAACATTGCAGCCATTTCACCTTAATGACATAACCACAGAATATAACATGATCTTCTTACCTGACACAAGCTGAAATACCAGAACATATTCTTAATAAGGGAACAGGTTGCCCTCGAGAGTCCAGCTGTGCAAAAATACTGACTAACATGGAACCAGTTTAAATTGCATCATGGAATCTTGTTTGTAAAGAGATCTGCACACTGAAGATCTTATAAAGCAGCTGATTACATGGAAAAGCCAGTATTTCACACTACCAATTAACCACATACATCTAGATGTCCTTTTCATCATTCTTAACATCAACAGCAAGAACATTTCGGTAATTACTGAATAGAACAATTCATCTGTTGTGTTGAAGCATTTCCCATACATGAACTAACTGCAGAGATGACAGTCAAGGAAATTGTGTATACATGTATTGCTCGCATTGGGACTCTTCTTGAACTGCATTCAGACCAATGACAACATTGTGGATCTCTATATTTGTGAGGTAACATGATGACATTCTCAACCTTTTATCCTGTATTTCAATACTGGTAATCACTCAGAAATGCTGTGTTGTAATATAAAACAGAGGAACTATTACAAGCTCCTACCTATATTTACAGTGCTTTTTGTCATGCATCTCACACAAATCACTTTGTTAGACCAAGAAGTAAATTACCATAAGAGATGTGACTCAGTATTACTAATGTCCATAGTAAGTGTCTGGACACTTCAAAAAGTATCAGCAGTAACTACAAAACATCTCACCTTCCTCAGGTATAAGAGAACAAGTTGCATGTTCCTCAGTTTGAAGAGGAATCCTGTGATTCCCGTTATATCATTGATTTGGTTTATATTTGTAGCAGTACCAAGAGGGAGTTATCATTACCGGTATAACGCGGTGCTCGGGGGCCACAGAATGAGACCGCGTTATAACCGGGATCGCAAGAAAAAAAATGGCCGCTGCAATCAGGGGTTCCTCGTCCGCCGGAGCTGTGATAACTCTTCCAGCTGTCACAGAGATGACACGAGGCCCGCAGTGAGGCAGCCATCTTACCTCCAGGGACCCACTGCTGGCACGGTGTTGGAGTGGAGGAAAGTATTCTGCACAACATGCAAGTGAGAAGCAACTTGTGTTTGTGAACTACAACCCCCATCATGCTGTGCACAGAAGTGTCGGTGTGGCAGGCCTCTGATTGGCTTTGGTCTGGCAGCTGTGCACATGACTGCTGTTGATGTCCCACGCTGGCTGGCAGTGCAGGTTGTGTGTGCTGATCCCAGAGAGATGGCGGTACACAGAGTGTGCAGGCTCCGGCTGCAGGGAAGGATGCCGTGAGGCATGGGGAAGCCTCCAGCACTGGATACATGTCAGGGATTCCGACTGTGGAGGTGAGCAGGTGCTGCGACTCAACCCCCAAGCCCTTAGCACCCCCTTCCCCCGGTCACTCAAGGAGAGGGTAGGGGAGATATTCAGGCCCCTATAGCTCTGAGACCACCCTCCTCTGAATGGAGTATGGTGAGAGAGGGCAACAGTAAAGGGGACATGCAAAACCAGAGTTTGTGTGTGAGTGTGTAAGTGTGAGAGTGTGTGTTTAGGAGGCAGTGATGTGTTGCTGGGGAAGCAGCTGTAGATCTCAGCACCTCGCCCAGGGATCCGTGAATGGAAGGGCTGCTCCTCCTCCCCAGTTCGGGGCTGCTGCTATGATGTTGGAGGCAGCTGCAGGATGAGGCAGGGGCAGTGGTGTGTGCAGCCGGTGCAGGGAGCGAGGAACCCAAGTATACCCAGCCGTGGTTGGCTCAGCTGGAGCGGATCAGCCCGGGGAGCTGAGAACAAGGCCAGGAGAGGAGCTGGGGCTGCACAGCTAAAGATCGCTGGAAGTTTGCCAACAAATGTTTTTATTTTTTTTAAACGGGAGCCACGCTAACAAAGCGTTATAGGCGGATCCACATTGTAGCGGATCGCGCTATAACGAGGTTGAGCTGTACTGCACCGACACACTTTATTCGAGCAAATACCCAGTATGTACCTGGCAGATACCTGGAATGCGCCGCTCCTCACCTCTGGCAAGCCCCGTTGCGTTTGCCTTCCCAGCCTGGGTTCATGCCTGGCTGACGGGCGGCTGATCTGTTAAATGATAATGATTAGGATTTAATAGGCTGAAATGCTTCGCGTGTCTACCAGATGGCATAAATTCATGAATTGTAATGCAGTATATATATATATACTGTGCAGTATTGCAGCCAGCAGGAATAAAATGCTTCAATCCCTGCTTGGAAAATACCTCAATGCACTCGGGCAGAAAACAGTCACAAACTTCAATACACCCGGGTATACCCGAATTCGTGGGACTAGCCGAGCTCGAATAAAGTGTGTCGCCAGTGTATATACAAATTCCATAGTCACACACACAGTCAAACACACGACAAATTCACAGTTAGTATAAATTTAGAAGTTCAAATAGCTAAAACAGGGGGGTGGGGGGTTCCAAGCACGCACATTCTAAGTGTAACCTTTGTTCCGTCCATCCCCCCCATTGGGAGATCTTGCGCTAGCTACAGGAAAATGTGGTGCTGGTTACCTGCGAGGGTACAGGAGAGCTGAGTGTCCGCGATGTTGTGGGGAATAAGATGGGCTTCAGGGTGATCCTTAATTGCGTTCCATGGTTTCAGCGCCTCCAGACTTGGCAGCTTACAGCACAGCTGCAGGCAGTCCCTACCCGGACAGTTCCTTTCTCCAACACCTCTGGATAATAGACCAAAATTCAGCCAGAGATATATAAATGAGGGTCTTTATTTGTAGCAGCCACTGCAGGATGGTAATACAGCATTGCATATAGTGGAAACGGGTTTCAGGCCCTTGGATGGTGGTGGCCAGCAGTAAATGGTTTGAGGCTTTGTGCCATGCACAGATTGTGTTCTCTCTCTCTCAGACCCAGGAGGGGCTGAGTTGCTCTCTCTTCCCTGGGGGAAGGATGAGTCGTGCATCCTCTCCCCAGGAGGGGTGGAAAGTGACTGACTCACACTACAATTTAGAAAGCCTCCTCCCTGCTGCAAAAGGGGAGGGCACAGGGTCTGCACTAGTATTGGCTGCAACACAGACCCAATGTCACCACATCCACTGCCACTCAGGGAGGCTGCGTAAGGGGGGTAAACCCCATAGGATAGCCTGCCAAAGCCTGTAGCTACTGGGACCTATGTGACAGGAGGGGCAGGAAGATAGCTGGACTAGCCATAGTCAAACTTCTTCGTGTTTTGTCACTAAAATTGTGCTTTTAATAATATTTTTGCAACTTAGATTTTATTTCCAATATGCACAGACACAATGTAGTATCATACGATACTTAACATTCACCGACATCCACTACATTACGTCCAGAACGTAATTAACACAGGTATATATAATAATAAAAAACTTAAAAGTGTGTGTGTGGGGGGGGGGGGGAGGGTAGAGAAAGTGTATGGGGGCTTCCACTCTGGGTCCAGGTCGGCTCTGAGTTAAGAACTCCCACTCTTGTGTACTCTCATTAAACTCTCTGAGTATAGTCTTAGACCTTCCAAACCTCTGTTTTAATATACATTGACCAGATGAACCCAACCACTACTTATGGTTAGTTGCCGAACGAGAACGCACTGTCACGGGAGACCAGGTACTTACACCTTTTTTTTTACCAGGATCATTTCACTGAGCAAAACGCTGTAATGAAATAAATTGTAATTTATTCACTTATAATAGGCAAACACACATTGTTATACAAAATACAGATTAAAGCACACTTACTTGGGGCTGGGGTAACAAAACTATACTTCCGACAGCCGCGGCCCTTTTATTCTAAAACTTCACCGATATTGTCCGGTGACTTTTCCGAATGCCACGCGCTTCGCCACGTTCATGTGGCGTTCGTGCCGTATTCATGTCGCAATCATGCTGGCGTCACCCGCGCTTGATCTGTTTAATGAGAATGTTTCAGATTTAATTGGTTGCAATTCTTCGTGTATCTGCCAGGTGGCAGATATTCATGAACTGTAATGCGCATGCGCTTCAGTAACGTGTCGACTTGCAGGTGTTTAAAAAATACCACAGTGGTCCTTTGTGAATTGACCTTGGTACTGAAGAAGTTGTACAACATTGTATCTATTTAGGCGTTTCCTATTAAAAACTAAATGCAAAGTGTCTGGTGTTCTATTCCATTGTCCAGAGAGGTCCAGAGATGAGTACACCACTGCCGTCCGTTTTCAAAAAGCCCAACATAACGTACGCTTATTTAATATGGTCAGCAATTAGTTCAGCAGATGATAAGATGGCCAAAGTTGGTCAAATTTATCAATATTTTATCGAAAATTATGACTTTTACAAATTTTCACCAGATGCTCTGGGTGGAAGCGTGCGATAAGGAAAAAGTTATGTATTGATCCATGTTTTTTTCGTATTGCTCCGGCACCCGGAGTTACAGGAGGAGGGTGTTGGTGTGTTGCCCCTGAATTTTCCAGTATCTTTGATCGTGGACAGTTCAAAAGGCGAGAGATCATGGTACAGTAAAACCAACTAAGAATCGTCAGTCCCAGGCAAGCAATGCGCCAGCGCCTGCACCGGCTTCCAATAACGGTCCGACCGTCTGTGAAAACCTGCTGACCGGCAACCTTTGCTATCAGCCACCGCCTGGATACCTGCAGCCTGAGCAGGATTTCACGTACAGATACCAGCAAGCTTGCATGTACCAAAGCGATTTCCAGCTTCAACAGCTGTCAACTACGTGTATAATCAAGGAAAAAATGGATGAATTAACCCTAACTATAGCGCTTAACCTATATAAAGTGTGAACTACACGTGAATTAAATAAACTGTGCAATAATGTGCAATATACTAACCAATTGTGATAACAAGAGGCCAAAGCTGCCAAAGGCTAACCACAATGCAAATTATCTCAAATCTGCATACAATACTGTAATGATGAAATAAGGATACCTGGCGCTTAGAAAACCATTGTGTCCATAAGAAACAAAACCAGTCTTTAAAGAATGTCCCAGAGTCCAAAACTTGAAGTGGATGGCTGTAGTTTTTCTTCACTGCTGCTACTTTCCTATTCACCCGGAAATGATAGAAGGGCACACCATTGCGCAGTACTACTGATTACTGATGTTAACCCCTTACATGTAACTTTCCCAGTGCAGACTGAGTCCACTTACAGGAGTGTCTCTTTCAGGGTACAGTGGAGACAATCTGTGCTTTATTCCCTTTAACGTCCGTATGTACCACGAATCCCCCGGGTACTTCCTTAATCTCTTGGAATTTCGTGATTCCCAGAATCACCCGAACTCCACGAGCCCCCAGAGAAGGAGAGTGAACAATTGCAAAAGGGGGTCACAAATTTATTTAAAACGGCTTCAACAAGCCTAACAGACAGGCTAAGACAAGCCTGCAACACATGAACAAGTTAAAATATTACTCACATGTACTCACATGAATACATGCGATTCAAAACGACACGAGGATGCCGTCCGCAGCTTGTGGTATAATTCCTGTGCTTGCTCCGGCTGAGATGTGCTCTCTCCCCCCGCTCGGCTACAAACCGGAACGTAGCCGGGCGGGGGGACTCAGACACACCAAACCGGATGAGCCAAGCAGTGAGAGAGCACATCTCAGCCGGAGCAAGCACAGGAATTATACCACAAGCTGCGGACGGCATCCTCGTGTCGTTTTGAATCGCATGTATTCATGTCTTCCTCCTTCCTCCTGTCTTGTCAGTGTTGCCTCCTGGCGTGGTCTTGATGGGTTTGTCATGTCATCCTCGTCAACGGCATACATGAACACATATTCTTCTGATGGAGATGCGCTTGGTGATGGAAGGTTGAAGGTCCCATTCATCCCATCCATGCCACCCTCCTGCTCCGGCATCCGAGATACAGGGGCATGAACTCCGAGCAAATTATGTATCTCCGCTATGTCAGTCTCCATCTTCTCCATCCGTTGATCCATCTTCTCCAGCCGTTGATCCATCTTCTCCATCCGTTGATCCATCTTCTCCATCCGTTAATCCATATTTAGCATGGTCTCTAAAAGAAGATCTATCTTTACCAGCATAGAGTTCCAAGGGATATCGACACTTAACCCATCCAGCATGCGATCTAACGAGCTGGATCTTGTGCATGGGGTGCTGTGGACATCTGGGTGGATGGGTGCATTAGAGGATGAGATGGGGGTTCCCTGGAGATAAGCAGCAGCGTCGTCGAGGAGTGATGGAGAAGGTGTCCTGTGGGTTTCCAGGAGATAAGCAGGAGCGGCGGCGAGGAGTGATGGAGAAGGTGTCCTCTTTGTTTCCGGGACAGAAGCGGCAGCGGCGGCGAGGGCTGATGCAGAAGGTGACCATTTGTTTTGCTTTGAGTGTACATCACCGAATTTCTTCTTGACATAATAAGGCTTCTTTAAAGCCTTACCTGCAGCCTTTGGAGTCATCAGAAGGTTTTCTTTATTAGCCTTAGCCTTTCGATTTGGCCTTGGCTTGGAAACGGCTGCTGCCTTTCGCTTTTTCTTCATGACAGGAACGGCAGAGATGAGTGTGTTCCTACGTCCGTAGAATCGGGGTTGATCCATGGAAGCAGATGGCACAATGCAATATCTGGACAAGGGCAAGTTCAGATACAGATCATCGAGTGGGAGGCTATGCAATGTGTGTCACCTTTTATGCATGGCGACGAGGTGCAGGTGTTAAAAGTGGGCGTACTCTAATGTGAGTCATTAAAGTATAAATACACCATCCATTTTGTGGATTCACTGCACATTGAATACACATCGACTAAACATCGAATATACATTCTTGTGCTTGTATTTCTTTCTACAAGCAGAGATGCCTGTTAAAAAGATTTCTAAGGATCTCAGCATGAGAATTAAGGAGATGTATACGAGAGGACAACGAATTGTAGATATTCAACGCTGGCTAAGTACTTCTGGCCTCGTTGTGCCAGCAGCAACCATGGGCTATCATTCCCACGGTAAGACCAAAAAAGTAAAGAGGACACCAATGATAACTACCGTGTAAGTACTGTACTACTGTATACTGTAAAGTAATTGTCACTCACTTCATTATTATTCATTATGACTCAAGCACTCACAACCCCCCATTTTAGTACACAGTTTACTCACATTATGACACACACAGACACATAAAGTACTGTTAATATTATATCTGTTATATATACTGTATTATCTATTATTAATGTTAATATTATATCTGTTATATAAACTGTATATTTATATAACTCTATTCTATACAGTATCTACACTGGCGACACACTTTATTCGAGCTCGGCTAGTCCCACGAATTCGGGTATACCCGGGTGTATTGAGGTTTGTGACTGTTTTCTGCCCGAGTGCATTGGGTTATTTTCCAGGCAGGGATTGAAGCATTTTATTCCCGCTGGCTGCAATACTGCACAGTATATATATATATATACTGCATTACAATTCATGAATTTATGCCATCTGGTAGACACGCGAAGCATTGCAGCCTATTAAATCCTAATCATTATCATTTAACAGATCAGCCGCCCATCAGCCAGGCATGAACCCAGGCTGGGAAGGCAAATGCAACGGGGCTTGTCAGAGGTGAGGAGCGGCGCATTCCAGGTATCTGCCAGGTACATACCGGGTATTTGCTCGAATAAAGTGTGTCGGTGCAGTATCTATTATTATTGTTATCGCTGTATATTTATAGAACTCTATTCTATACAGTATCTATCTTTTATTATTGTTATTGCTGTATATTTATACAGTATAACTATTATATTAAAGTAATATATATATATATATATATATATATATATATTTGGCCATACTGTAGGCCTGAGCATAAATTATGTACTGTACCTGTACATGTGGCCTACTGTAACGTATTGTTGTTTTTCCTTTTAAACTGTAGGGAGTCAACTGTTCTGGTTGACAGAATAAGTGAAGAGAATGATGAGAAGAGTGCCGAAAGGGTCAAAGACACTCTGCAGAAAAATCACAATCTAACGTATCAGAGACCAGCATTAAGAAGATGAGACGCAGAATTGGATGGAAATATGGACGTGTGAGGTTAGTACTGGACAGTACAGGAGGGGAAAAGTGTGGTTTAATAAACTGTACTGTACCTATAAAATTATTCTTTGTCATTACAGAGCGTACCCTATGATAAGGGACGTCAACAAGATAAAGAGAGTGGTCCAGGCACAGGCATGGATAGACAGTGGCGAAACGTTTCAGGATTGCATCTTTACTGACGAGTCTACAGTATCTCTGGAGAGATTTGCCACCTTTGCATTCCACAAAAAAGGACACATATCTATGAAGCCGCGTCCAAAACACCCAGTGAAGATGCATGTGTGGGGTGCCATCTCTAGGCGTGGACCAGGATGCATCGTCATCTTTGATGGTACAGTATAATAATGCACAAAATCACATGCTGTAGCCTTAAGCACTGTACTGTACTACTGTAGTGTGCATTATTTTGAGCACTGTTCTTTTCTTGTTACAGGAATCATGAATAAAGCTTTTTTCCAAGAGCAAATAGTGCCTGAGATTGTGGAATACATCACACGTGAATTCCCAGATGGTCACCGTTTCTACCAGGACAACGATCCGAAGCACACTGCGTCAACTGCGCATATTCTTGCCTGCGGTATCAACTGGGTGAAGACGCCAGCGGAGTAAGTAGGGCAACCGTGCCTTGTTTTTTCACACTGTTTACTGTGTACTCTTTAACTAATTCTCCTTTTTTCCCCCTCCAATGACAGATCGCCAGACTTCAGTCCTATCGAAATGGTCTGGCATCAGCTGAAGGACCATATCCGAAAAGTGGTGAAACCCTCAAAAAGGATTAGTTGGCGAATGGCATAATGAGTTTTTGGAACGATGTGCTCACCGTGGAACGATGTAATAAATATATCGACCATATTGCGACTGTGTTGTCCATTGTGATAAAGCATAATGGGCAAGCATCAGAAGGTAGTATAGTACTGTACTGTAGTATGGTAAGTACAGGCACACAAGTACTGCATGATACAGGTAAGTATGGCACAGATTGTTTTACAGTATACAGCATGCACTTTAACGCACTAATTTTTAATTTTTAGAGAGAGCTGCACTACCAATCTTGTTACAAAGTATTTTACAGTACAGTAGTTCCAGTATACAGTAGTTTGACAGAAGTAACTGCATAGTCCAATAAGAGTAGTTATACTGTACTGTACACAATGCAATTGTATGCACTTAACTGCATTAGTTTTTAATTTTTAGAGAGAGCAGCACTACCAATCTTGTTACAAAGTATTTGACAGTATAGTAGTTCCAGTATACAGTAGTTTGATAGTAGTAACTGCATACAGTAGTCCAATATGGAGTAGTTTTATTATACACAATGAAATTATATGCATTTAACTGCACTCATGTTTTCTTTTTTTTTCAGAGACAGCTGGCTGCACTACAAAAGGACGGGTGGGGGGAGAGGGGTATCATGTGTATTTTGTCTGAACTGTGTATATAGTGTATCTACAGTCATGATTTACACAAACCCCCCCTCTCTCAATGAACTACAGAATGCAATGTGGCCATGAGGAACAAGATAAAGACTAAAAATTTGTATTACTGTTTGTATTATTATAAATGTGCATTATTCATGATTATTTGTATTTTTCATTCTTCCATGATTATGCACCGGCCCTCAAATTTCAACTGACAGAAGAACTACAGTACACTACTGTACGTCTACAAAGAAGATAAACACTGAAAATTATTATTTGTATTTTTTATTCCTGATAAAATAAAATAAATATTTCATTACATTCACATTTTTTTTCGTTGAACTTTAAATTCACTGGGAATGTGTGTGTGTGTGTGTGTGTGTGTGTGTGTGGGGGGGGTTCTTCAAGAAGGCTTACATTTTTATTCATTGGTTACATTTTTATTCATTGGTTACATAATCAGATTAACATATTCAATTCGAGAAGGGTTTATCACAAATGCGCTTGCGTTACCATAAACAAAGCCTCAAAGGGTTGGGGGGGGGGTCATCATAATGGATTAGCATAAGGGATTAGCCAAGCATTTGAAAATGAATGTGAAGTTATACACGCATGCGCATTAATTATCAACAAGGTCCCTTCCTTCCCTTGAGCCTTGTGTGTATCTGCGGGGGGGAGGGGGGTAAAGCTGCATAAAGGACTAGCTGTACTGTAGTTCAAAGACGTATTTTCAACAGGTTATCATAATGTTTTGATCCCCACACCTCCAAATCAATAAAAATCAGGCATGGGAACAACCAGTGTCACATTAAAAAGCTTCAGTACCGATAAAATATCAGAATAACAAGAATTTTTATGCAGGCACACATGTCTGGAAACGAAACATAAACAAAAAAAAGAAATATTTTTTTTTCTAGACTTGAACTTCCACATGATTGTGAAATTATACACGCATGCGCATTAATCATCAACTAGGTCCCTTCCCTAAGAGGATTACACAGAGACGCAGAGATATGATGCTCGGTTCGGGACGATTTAAAGCACAAAGCCAAGCTTTTGAAAATGAATGGTTTTCGAGAGGTGTCGATAAGAAGTTGAAATTCTTGAGCCTTGTGTGTGTCTGCGGGGGGGAGGGGGTAAAGCTGCATGAAGGATTAGCTGTACTGGAGTTGAAAAACATATTTTCAACAGTTCATCATAATGTTTTGATCCCCACACCCCCAAATCAATAAAAATCACATAAAGCATGTGAATGACCAGTGTAACATTAAAAAGCTACAGTACCGATAAAATATCAGAATAACAAGAATTTTTATGCAGGCACACATGTTTGGAAACGAAACATAAACAAAAAAAATAAATATTTTTTTTTCCAGACTTGAATTTCCACATGATTGTGAAGTTCTACACGCATGCGCATTAATCATCAACTAGGTCCCTTCCCAAAGAGGATTACACGCAGGCACTGAAATGTGACACCAGGCTCTGTACGTTATACCCGCAGGAATGTGATGACAGGTTCGGGATGATTGAAGCCAGAAAGCCATCTGGCTGGGAGAGGTGTACTGAACTGTAGATAAGAAGTTGAAATAGTACTTTAGCCATGTGTGTGCGGGGGCGAGAGGGAGAGCGCTGTATGCGCCAAAATGTGATACTGTAACACGCCTATGCGTTTCAACAATGTTCAAATAAGACATACAGTACTGTACGGTACACGCATAATATAAAAAGAGTATGAAAACAACTAAAAGTACTGATTACAAAATTCTGTAATACAGTACATACAGTACTGTATAGAAATGTGTTAATTTTATATTCGAAGAAGACGCAACGCTATATTTTTGTAATACTGTATACTGTAAATCCTCCATTTTACAAATACTGCACGCGCACACACAAACATAATGCATTAGACATGCATTAGACTTATTAGACTTTTAAGACAACAGCTCGCGAACGCCCACCTGTGTTTTTAGACGGTATTGCAGTATAGCAGACAGCGCTAAAAATCCGAGCGCTAACATACCGGAAAGCGCTCCGGAAAAATAGAAAACATACCACATCTGCCCGCGGTTTTCAGAGCACCGCGAATCCGGCCGCATTAGGATAAAGGCGGAAGCAGCTGTAGGTGCAGGGACTTCCCATCCAGAAGTTTACCCCTCAATAGTCTTGAAACGGCAAAGATTCCAGGCAGACTTTGCTGAATCAGAGCCTTGCTTCTTTCTCACTTGAAACACTTTAAAAACCTTTTAGAGAGACTTAGAAATGAAAATCTGAGAGGACTTGGAGAACTGCCAGATTTGAGCTGCGTAAGGGTTTTTATAACCTCTCAAAAAAAAAAACCCTCTGCCTGTCATGGTCCTAAGAGATTTCCCTAGCAACCAATCTGAGACTACTAAAAGGGGTTTCTTAAACCTCTGACTGTCCACGGGGCAGGTGACATAAGGTCCTTCTGTCTCTGCTTTTCCCTATGCCCCCACGGTAACTGATTCCTGCCTGTCTGGGGTAGGCCACATGAACATGCCCATGCATCTTTTTATCTGAGGATGTGGGTGCTTCACTTAGCCATACTGAACAAATGGCTCTCACACCTCTATATCCTGGACTGCCTTTGAAGCTAGAAGGCTGGGTAGCGATCATGTCTCCTTTGCAAAACGGCTAAGGCTTGCACAAGCATATGTTCCAATACACTTTGCTAGTAAAATATACCTTACACGCAAAACCTGACTTACATTTTAATAAAAACATCTCAGCTTTATGACCTAGCTGGAGTATTCCATGACCCATTATACTAGGGAGCACGGTACCATTCTGGGTATACCATACACCCCTATGTTACCTAGGGATCCACGCAGCTACAGGTACCCTTTCCATCCCTGTGCCTCATTTACAGTGCATCAAACATATATACCTTTATTAAATGTACCCTTTAATAAAATATGCTTTGACACTGTGTTTGGTGTTAAAAAGTCTAAGTCCCATTTTCTGATGTCTGGGATAGATTACTATATCCTTCTATTCTTACTAGCCTTATCCCTGCCACACTTAGAAACCTGACTTTACATTTAGCACACAAATAAAAGCCTCACAGCTTTATCACATAGCTGGGGCACCCCCTGAACCCCTATCCTGGGTCTGGGTGACTGGGCCTTTACTGAATGTCCCCAATAATCTAGGGACCCCTTTACTGTTTCAGGTATAACTCACATCCCTATGCCCCATTTTACCTTTCTGGTCTGTGCTGAAGCAGGGAAACCCTGTGGTGAGTTGCACAAGTGTTTTCAAGGGGAAATATTACAGGGACCATGCGTCTACATGCATCCAGGCATCCTACCTGATTCCTGGGTACACTTTTAGGGGAACCAGCCACTCTGGGCCCTGTCTAGTTAGACAGAATCTGCCAACACTTCCCCCGTAAACCCCCCCTTGAAACTCATACAACAGCCACCTCTGCTTGCTGGCACTCCTGGAAAGATAAAAACACATAATATACTTTATTACCGCACAATTACAGGTTATGTAGATACAACACTGGGTCTAAGAGCTGACACTCAATAAACCCAACACACAGATCAGGGGTAACCAAACGGGCTTAAACCTTTACTGGATAGCTTGGCTACCCCCTACCATCACACGCACCTATGCCATAGGCAAAATTGTGGTCATATTCATCCCAGTATATCCTTTTGTTACCATACTGCTGCGATCTCACACCTCGTTGCTGTTGCAACGTGCACAATACAGTAGGTTTGTTTTATTCTCTGGACCGCTGCTGTGCTGTACTGTTTAACAGAAACAGCCAGGGATCAAATGGGATCTCGAGGTCCAAAGTCCTCTGTAGCCAAATGTTGATTTCCTGGCAGAGAGGCTGAATCCGAGTGCAAGACCACAGCATGTGTAACAAGTCTGCTTGTTCACCACATTGTTTCAGACACAATGCAACACATTTAGATAATTTTAACGGCATGCAATACCATCTCATCATTACTTTATATGCATTCTCCTTCAGAGATGTACAGATTTAACTTTTTACTGCGGCCACAAATATCTCATCCCAATCTTCTGTATATAAGGTTTCCCCCAGGTCCGCCTCCCATTGGGAAAGGAATTGTAAGGGTTGCAAGTACTCTTGGCCAGAACAGATCACTTCCTTATAAAATTGGGAAGATAGTCCACGTGTGTCTGTTTTCAAAAGACAGAGCTGCTCAATATTTGTTAATGGGGAGAAGGGTGACAATGTCATATAGAGTGCTCTTAATTGGAGGTATCTAAAGAATTCAGAGTGGGGGATTTCTATTCCTGCCTTAATTTGTACAACAGTTTTAATATTCTTTGTGCCCCCAAACCATTAAGCCTAAAAATTCCTTTATGTTTTGAAATTGCTAAGTCTCTATTATTCAAGCCCGGAGCAAAATTAATGTTATCAAATATTGGGGTCATCAGCGTGTTCCTAGAGGTTAACCTGCATCAAAATTTAGTAGCTTCCTTCACCTCCGATGAATTGGGCATCGAGGAAAGCGGTTCTTTGAAGGATTTAAATATTGACTTTTGGGACCAGATTAAATTGTATAATTTAACTGGAGAACACATTTCTCCCTCCAATTCCACCCATCGCTTCCAACTGGGATCCGTGTGCCATTGTGATATCTGACTTACCTGAGCCGCTCTATAGTATGATAACAAACCAATACCGCTATGCCTCCTGCCAAAGTTGGTCTATTACAGCAAGTATCCTGCTAATGGTTGGTTCGCGCTGATCCCTAGTTCTCCTAGTATCCCTTATAGTTGATCTCTCCTGCAGCTTCTCAGTTCTCCCATGATCAGTGGGGTCAATAATTAGCACTATAGCAAAAAAAAGGAAAGCGCAAGCAGAGAACTATCAATAAAAAGATATACTGCCGCAGAAGCAATCTCCAGCCTAGGGGGAGACGCAACAGGGAGGCATTGCGGAGGAGTGGCCGTGACATCATGGAGCTGGTTTGCTCTCATGGGCTGAACCGCTCACGTGACCCGGCCATCGCACATTAAAATAAAATAAAAAATTATTTTGTTGCGCGAAAAATCGTCCACACAATCGTGCTCCATCGCGCGCGCGATTGTGCGCACTATGGCCGTCCTCATTGAGGACGCAGCATAAATGTTTACACATCTTATTGCTACAGGGCAGTACTGTAATAGGCTTGCACACTGTTCAAGGAAGGTGCCGCTAACTCTGTAGCATTCTGTACAGTATTTTGGAAAAGTTAGTTCTTCCAATGTGTACACCAATAGTTGTATACACCAATCAGTCTCTTTATTAGGTCAATTTACATTTTATTGACAGTCGCATGACACGTTAGCAGTTAGAAACTCACATAACCTCCAACCCCTGCCCCCATCCCGGCAGAATTTAATCCAGGAAATCTTCAACACACGAAGTCCATGTAGATTACACCATCTGTGGACTTTCTGACATTCATTGTGAGCTTCTATCAATGTTTTCTAGTGTTGTGATAGAATAACATTAATATTACCATTTTAACCACTGAAATAACATATCAATACATTTATATGTACGTTAGACATATTCATATGCAAATAAGATGCTAATGACTCATTAACCTAACATCACAGATCCACTAAACTCTCTTACGGTATGTGCAGGGAAATAATGTTAAAATAAATAGGTCACACATAAACTTGCCATTAATCCCAATTAGACCATGATTATCATAATGTTATTTCAGTCAATGAGCTATAATGGGATAAACAAAGGGATGTAAAAATTGAAACTCTAATATATTATTTGGCTAAGGTACTTATCACTATTCATTGAAATAGTTATGTGTCAGACCAAGATATATATTAACAATTATATACCATTCAGAAACACATCAAGAGGTGCATTATGTAATAAACTGTAGAATGCTAATGTTAATGTAGGAAATGTTTCTAACAGTTACTATAATATGTTACTGTATATATCATGTACTAACTAAATTATGTGTGCACAATGACTTTACAACTATTTATTGGAATAATTACGAGATGTAAATACTGAACTGAACATGTATTCATATTCACAATTAAAGCACTGTGACTGAAAAATAAAGTTATCAAACAAAATGTAACATAAGGAATGTCAATTAACAAGGAACACAAAACTAAAATAAATATTTATTTCTCTTTATGCAAGTAGAAAGGACATGCTGGCTAGGCAAACATGGCTTCCCACACCTAACAGCAACTTGGGCCACTTGTTGCCCAGGAGTGGACCAGAGGAAAAACTAGGGGGAGGAGGATGAGAAAGAACAATGGGACTGGCCATTATTGAAACCCCTGAGGTAGCCAATGAGTCACTTGATGCAGCAGGAGTGGACAAAGTCAAATGTTCTCAGATGCTTATTGCACTTCCAAGGTGAGCACATTGACAGCACCAGTCAGCAGGACTAAACTGTTTGTCACATTCATGGTGGGCTGACACATCAGTTTGGTCAGGGGGCGGAAATGCCTGTTTCAATTCCGCAAAAGATTTGACTGGTCGTTATGGATCTTATATATGTACGTGGAATGATATATGTGCATGAATTTATGCTGGTACTACAGTAATGTCTGTTCATAATGCTCTTGTGACGCATCTACAGGAGCTGAAGGAGCTCTTGAAGAAGCATGTGATGGAGCTTTTGGTGCAGCAGGGAGATGGAACTAGGGGTGCAGCAACTGAGGAAGTGGGGTGCACCGGGTGAGGACACTGGATACTCCTCTTCTCGATCCTACATGAGGGTTAGATTCAATTCAACAGGATATTCCTGCAAAGAGATTTCCAGCTCCAGAGAAGGCTCTCTGCCTGATGGTACAACAGAAAAGATAACAAGTATACAACAATTAAATACTATAGTGTTTGGATACATATATCACAATGCTATAGAGTTTATAGGAACCACCACCCATTTCTGAAGATGTTAAGATCCCTTGATGAAGTGTAATAATATGATTATATAATTACAGGCATACCCAGTTTTACGTACACCCGCTTTACGTACACTCGCAAGTACGTACATTTATTTTTTGTTGCACCATACCCCTGTACACGTACGCATGCTTCGTGAGTATGGACACCAGGGGGTGGCATGCACATGCGGCGGTGGCGTGCGCACCTCAACAATCCCGCAACCTCCTTCATGCTTGTCCCTATTATGGTGCGCTAGATCTCCCCGTTCCCTCTGCCCTCCCCTTCCCATCTGTCTCGTTCCCCCTGCACTCCTGCTCCATAAATCAGCAGCTAAACCAGTGATTCCGCCCGCACTAGCTGCAGCCCCTGGCTCTGCTCCCTCTGCTCTCCTCCTCCTCCACCCTCCTCCTCCTTCCTCAGAGCTCGCTCTTGCCTGCTGCGAAACTTTGCATGTGAACTACGGAGCTACGGAGCAACGGTGAGGGGGAGGAGAAGATCTTCTGCTGCAATCTTTGCTTGTGTGTGTGTGTGAGTGTGTGACTGAGTGTGTGTGTGTGTGTGACTGAATGTGTGTGTGTGTGACTGACTGTGTGAGTGGGTGACTGAGTGTGTGAACTGAGTGACTGAGTGTGTGTGACTGAGTGACAGTGTGTGACTGAGTGTATTTATTTTGGTTAAAAATGCATTATTTACATCAGTTATGCACATATATGATGTTTGCAGTACAGTACTGCTGCGGCACAGTTTATTCGAGCATTTGCCCGTTCTGTGCCGCAGCAGTAGCCTGGCGCGCGCCCGAGTGTGACGGGCGCGCGCCGAAGCAGCGGAAGAGCGCCCTCCGATCGGGGCGCTCTCCCTACCGCTGCCGGGTCCGCCGGGTACCCCGGAACCCCCTGCCGCTGTCCCGCGATCGCGGGACACCAGGGCTCCCTCGGGGAGCCCTTGGACACGCGTGCAGGGGGCGCAGGCTCCCGATGACGCGTGACCGCGCGTCTATGACGCGCGGCACGCCGAGGGGAAATCTCCCGGCTTGCGGATCTGGCCGCACTGCGATAAAGTGTGTCGCCAGTGTACATGCATTGTAAAGTGGAAAAAAGGTAGTGCTTCACTTTAAGTACATTTTCACTTTACATACATGCTCCAGTCCCATTGCGTATGTTAAAGCGGGGTATGCCTGTATTATGCACCACACTGTAAGTATAGTTGAGTGTATTCATGTGATATAATAGGGAATAGTAAGCATTCCTATAGAAAGGAAATATGCAACTGATAACTTTATAGTTATTGTTCAATGAATGCAATATGTTAGGCATGACCTGTAGTATAATTGAAGAATATGTGGTTTTTAATGTAAACATGTCACATTCATATAGCTGTTTGTGAGAACTACCCATCACATGTATGTGGGAGTGACTTGCAAATAATACTGTATTGTGTGATATAGAAGGTAGTGTATATTTTTACATGTTTACACTGCATTGATATACATGATATACATGATATACATGATATATGCATGTACACTATATGATGTCTGTTTTAACTTACCAGGTGTCTCCTGTGAATGATCCCTTGTGTCCACCAGTGATGGCATTTCTAGAACCTGGGAAGGTGATATGACTGCCATCATACATATCTCATATGTGGACAAAGTCAGTTGTGGTGCCCGCCTTGTCTGGGCAGCATGGTCAGCCATTTTTTTTCAATTTCCTCTTACTGTTTGCCCACCATTTCTTTAACATGTTCTTAGTGTGGACAGTATTCCACAGGGTATTTATCCTACTGAGGATATTAGCATAAATGTGGCTCTTCTCCACAGTACTAGTTCCCCTAATAGTTTGGAATGGAGATCCAAGATCAAATGTATTAGGATCGACAAATAGTCATCAGTAAATGTAATGCTTCTAATTCTTCTTTCATCGTCGTCGTCGTCGTCGTCGTCATCATCATCATCATCATCATCATCATCATCACCATCACCATCATCATCATCATCATCCTCATCATGTAGCAGAGGTGGAAGCCTCGTCAGCCATGATCACACCTGTATGGTCAGGCTAATATTGCTACAAATCTTTCCTATACGTTGGACATTTATTTAAATTTTAACTTGCCCATGTGTGTTACATTTAGGTAATGCACATGCACTACACGGTGTGAACGCATGTGCATTTATTGGAGTGCACGTTAGATTTCTCCCAATGCGCATGCGCATTGTCTTACTTAACATGTCTCAGCACTATTAACGTACCCACTAATGCATTTATCACTACAATAATGATTTTGGTGACGGATGCTATTTTTGCATATCATTAGCTTAGTGGATGGCCATTAAACCCAGGGAAAATAATGTCTGTTACCTATTTACGTAATGTTACATTATTTGTCCTGATTTAACAAAGCTTTGTGCATCTGGATCTGTGAGACTGCTGAAACAGTGCAACTAATGCTAAGCTAAATTGATAAATATCTTTAAGGAGAGACACAGTCGTTTGTATTATAAGCTAGAATTTTTCTGTAATGTCATATTCAAGTTAATAAAAGAACATTGTTGCTGTGCACTACCATTTATATATTAAATGAATATACAAACAATTTATCTTGATTTGATATTTTCTTCAATATAGACTTTATTTATTTGATATCTAAACAGTAAGGCATCATGCATTTGAAATACTCTTTATGAAGAAATAAAAAAAAGAACAAACAAGGCAAGAAAGTTGATATAAATATATAATAACGCAACATTCAATTGAAATGTACATACTAAATCTAGATACTGTAAAACTAGCTGAGAATAAAATAAGACCGAAAAGAAGAACTGTATGTGACCTTTATAGATTTTCATTCCAGTAAATAATTTGTCCAAAAACAGATCGTTAATCATGATTCTTTTTCAAAAGCTTGTTTGATTGAGTGAATGGGTGTGTGCAAGAGAATAAATTACCAACCACTGGGAGGTTCCTTTGTGAATATTGGATTAAGCTGGCACTAGAAATGTTTCATTGCATCTGCCATTTGTGATGCTGCAGACATAGCTCAGCATGTGTTAACTGTGCTGCAACCACAAAAATGTACATGGAAGGGGAGCCAAGCTAAAGTTATAGTTATGCATTTTTGAGTAGAGATGTGTGAATCTTTCACCTAGTTTGTGAACCAGGTAAAATGTGCCCTTTTTCAGGAAAATACTGAAGTGTGGCTGAGCTTCAGTTTGCCAGCAAATTCTGTAAAGACTCTAGAGTAGAACTTTTGCTGGAGAGAGAAAAAGAGGTAAAGAGAGGGGGTCAAACCATAAATAAGCTTTTGCTCGAGGGAGAGAGAGGGAGAGAGGAGAGAGGGAGAGAGAAGGAGAGAGAGAGAAAGAAGGAAGGAGAGAGAGAGAAAGAAGGAAGAAGAGGGAGAGGGAGAAGGAGAGAGAAAGAAGGAAGGAGAGGGAGAGAGAGAGAAAGAAGGAAGGAGAGGGAGAGAAAGAAGGAAGGAGAGGGTGAGAAAGAAGGAAGGAGAGGGAGAGAAAGAAGGAAGGAGAGGGAGAGAAAGAAGGAAGGAGAGGGAGAGAAAGAAGGAAGGAGAGGGAGAGAAAGAAGGAAGGAGAGGGAGAGGGAGAGAAAGAAGGAGGGAGAGGGAGAGGGAGAGAGCGAGAGAGATAGAGAGAGAGAGAGAGAGAGAGAGGGAGAGAGAATTTGAAAGAGAGAGAATGAGAGAGAATGAGAGAGAGAGAGAGAGAGAGAGAGAAAAGGAGAGAGAGGGAAAGTGAGAGAGAGGGAGAGAGAGAGGGGGAGGGAGAGGGAGAGAGGGAGAGAGAGAGGGGGGGGGGAGAGGGAGGGAGAGTGAGAGCGATTTTTAGTAGAGTACCCATTGACTTTTATATCTCCCAAAACACATATCTACAGTATATGTAGCACTGTCCCTGTCCCCCCCTCTGGGAGATTACACCGCCTATGCCACCTAGTGTGTGGTGCGATACCTGTCAGGGTCAGGAGAGTTGAGCTGATATGCGGTATTGTGGAGATCAGGACAGACTTAGGTTCTTCCTCTGATTCTTCTCATGGAGCTTAGGGCCTCATGCAGTAAGCGTTGATAAGGATTTTATCGGCATTTTATAGCCAAAATTGGGTTTGAGATTCAGTAAGCGCCGATAAGTGCTTGATTTCGCCAGTTTTCGTAGGCGATAATTTTGTTATGGCCAGTCGGCTGCCGATAAGCCTGTTTTCGCCACTGATCGCCACTTTTTTAAATCGGCTGGATTCAAGTACCAAAATCAGCTTATCGGGGCTGATCGGCACTACGAAATTGAGATGTTATGGCCAATTTCTCCCGCCAACTAAAGTTGGCAAGTTGGAGGGGAGAACGATCGCTAAGGCTGCCGGAACGGCACTTAGAAAAAAAACTCTTCTGTACATCAATGGAAGTCAATGGAGCGGGGACGTATAACAATATAGTACTGTTTACGTTTCATTGCTCACAATACAAACGTCATTTG
This sequence comes from Ascaphus truei, assembly GCF_040206685.1. Taxonomy (NCBI): domain Eukaryota; kingdom Metazoa; phylum Chordata; class Amphibia; order Anura; family Ascaphidae; genus Ascaphus; species Ascaphus truei. The sequence continues at coordinate 88,756,401 of NC_134485.1, forward strand.
CATTACAGTGTGGGGGGCATTCCCTGCATTGTGTCACGGCTGACGTGTATTATTTGCATAACATTGTACTTTTACATGTTTTCAGCATTTGCGTGTCACCTTACTCATCATGTGATGATGTGTCAAGGGAAAATACTATACTCAACTCTTAAAGGAGAACCTCACATCATATCACACATTTTAATGAATTGAGCGACAATTGTTTACATGATGTCACACATGTCACACATACACCGTATATTCATGTTCCTTTACATTACACAATGCTTGTAATGTGTGACGCATCTTTAAACGTTCATGTACATCTTTATTCTCATGTTTACATCTAGGTTTGGTCCTCCCTATTTTCATGACGTCACTTATTGGATGCGCAATCACATTGCATGTTTACATTATAACCGTTGCATTACAAGCACTTCAACCTAACTTATACACACATGTACAGTAATTCATCATTGTGACACCTTGTAAACTCATTCTATAGCAACTATCCTCATTACAGAAATGCATGCATATGCACACGACTATTCATTGTTGTCAACACGTGACAATAACATGGCTAATTACACATGTTACACCAAACTTTTCCCACGTCAATCTCAGCCATTTTGTCTAATTACATGACTGACTGTTGCGTTCAGAAGTTTTACATGCATTGCACATTACACTATTTATTTGCAAGCAATGTTTGTACAAAGCTTCACGTCACATCATTGGCAAATATCATCATTCCCTGCAGAATACACACAACAAATACTTCTAACATCAACTGCACACAGCTTGCCACAGAAGTACTTTATTATGTTAATGTAACACCTTGCATTTTACTATGTCACCTGACATCATCACATACCTATTTAAAGGATGCCCATTACCTGCTCATTCACAGGTACTCGTTTCAAAATGTTGCGATTGTTTAGGAGACGGAGGAACATTCTTTTCTAGGACATGCTTGCTGATCAAGAGAATGATATAGGGCAAGGGAGGGACAGACCGAGGGACAGTGACAGGGACAGGCACGCGGATACGACAGGGACAGGGAGAGGGACAGGCCAAGGGACAGGTAGAGGGACAGGAGATCAGAGGAGAAGACAGAGGAGACAAGTTGTGCCTCGTCCGCGTGTGTACAGGGAGAGAACCCTGTTAGATGGGATGAGTGAGGAGGAGATAGTAAGTCGCTATCGTTTGAGTTCAGCAGCAATCTTATCTCTTTATGAAGAGATAAGGGGAGATTTAGATTTTGTGACAGCCAGAGGTCGTGCAGTCCCTGGGCTTGTTAAAATGCTGTGCTCATTACATTATCTTGCTTCCGCGTCATTCCAGACAACTGTGGGCATAGTGGGCGGGGTCTCGCAATCTACATTCTCGCGGGCCTTTACCCAGTTTCTCTATGCACTCAATAGACGCGCTAGGAATTATATTCATTTTCCTACAGAGGCGACAGAGTGGCTGGAAGTCAGGACTGGCTTTTATAATATAGCAGGGATACCATGTGTGCTGGGTGCAATCGATTGCACACATGTTGCTTTGATTGCACCTAGTCAGAGTGAGCATGTGTACCGCAATCGTAAGCACTACCATTCACTCAATGTACAGGTGGTATGTGATGCCACGATGAGGATAATGCATGTGGTACCCAAATTCCCTGGTTCCAGTCACGATTCCTCTATCCTGAGGAACTCTTCAGTCTTCCATGCGTTCGAAGAGGGACATTTTGAACATGGTTGGCTGCTGGGTGAGTACAGATTTAGATGTTCTAACACAAAACACATTTTTATTTAGGAATGTTGGCATTGTAGAATTTGATCACTAATGTCAGCTTATGTGTGCTCCATTCATTATAGGTGACTCAGGATACGGAATTAGGCCGTGGCTCTTGACTCCGGTGCTAAACCCTCAAACTGAAGCAGAGGAGAGGTACAATGCAGCCCATATATCTACAAGATCTGTTATAGAGAGGACATTTGGCCTACTCAAGACCAGATTTAGGTGTCTGGACAGAACTGGTGGGGCTCTTCTATACAAGCCTCAAAAAGTGTCTGATATTATCCTTGCCTGTTGCATTTTGCACAATGTTGCACTCAGGCACAATGTACAATCAGACCTAGCTGAGCCTTTGGTAGACGAGCATCCCACCCATGTAGCTGCTGAAAATGAACAAACACCGGTATGTTATTGTTGCACAGGTTATATAATCCCTCTTCCATTGTACATTAGTTGTGTGTATGTGAATACAACTGGGGTAACAAAGCAGTAATATTTTAGCATTGTGTTGTTCCTTATGCAAAGACAATACACATAGTATGCCCATAGTCATTCATTCTTCTAGTATGCTTACATACAATGTTATTGGTGCAGTGTAACATGTACATCCATATGATGTGTACACCAGCCTGCTTTACATTTGGAATGTCATTAAATATACATGGTGTTGCACATTGAACAGCAAATGCACACTTTGCTGTGTTGCTTACGGTACTGAAGATGGCATGTCAATGTTTGCAATTTATATATTGTTCCATTGCATTATAGGTATATCTCCAGTATGACTGATCATGGTATGTATATTTGCTGACATCTGGCATAAGATGTGCCTACCTCAATCTTCCTATAATTATTTGAAGTAAAAACCAAACATATTGGTTTAAAGGCAAATGTAACATACATGTACTTTCTGTATCATGTATATGCATTTAGCTACTCTTGAGGTTTCATGTGCATTGTATTAGAAAATGATTACTCACATTTCATCACATTTTATGTATGTTTCCTTATAAATTCCATTAATGTAATATAGAGGTGTTTGGAGAAAAGTGGATAACTGTACTTATTTGTTTACTTACGGGAGCTCATTCATCACGGATGAAATTGACTGATCATAACACTCCATGCATGAATGCCTGTAATCACAAAAATGCGTACTACATCTTATATTTAGCAATGTAGGTGTTTAGTAATGCTAGGAATTAATAGTCAACATTAATTTAAATTTGTGACATGTGTATGTATAAGTCACACGTGTGTGGATGTGTCCTACATGTACCAAGTGTAAAACTGTTAACAGAAACCACAATTTTGTCGCATATGTTACTGTAATTTTGCATTTCTAATTTCCCACTATGACAATGTTGGTAATATTTTTGGAATGTCAATCACGTCACTTCATCATTATCATGATGATAATTATCCAGTATTCTGACAATTGTAACGTCAATCACGTGCACATTAGCATAGACACACTTTTTAAGACAACTGTTTGTGTCTGTATCAATTAGGTAAAGGATCCATGTATAACACCGACAAAAGATAACAGCAGCTTTATTATGGTAGCTTATATCATCATATTGACTGTACTATTTATTTTTAGAACGTTTAATAAACACAGTAAACTATAGTTAGTTAGGTTAATGAAATATACACAGAAACGTACTTCATTACATGATGTTGATGTAATATTCAGAACATCATGCATTGTAGGGGACCACTACATCTAGGCAATAACATTATTTGCTACAGTCCCAAACCATTTTATCAACATACCCATGTAACAAGAGATTTTTAACAATAAATGGCTAGTTGGTTGTAAGTGTCCTTTACATTGGGAGAAGGAGTGGCTCAGTGAGTAAAGACACACACTGGCACTGAGAGTTTGAAGCAGGGGAGTTCTGGTTCAAATTCCGGTGTCGGCTCCTTGTGACCTTGGCCAAGTCACTTTATCTCCCTGTGCCTCAGGCGCCAAAAAATAAATTGTACGCTCCACGGGCCAGGGACCTCAGCCTGAAAAATGTGTCTGTAAAGCGCTGCGTACAACTAGCAGCGCTATACATGAACATGCTCATATTATTATTATTATTGTTACATAGTTTCGACAGTCATACGTTCCATTACACAATAGAATACACAAATGTGTTAGCAGAGTGGGAATGGTTGTTATATATAAAACACACCATGCCATAAAATGCTAATAGTAATTAAAGAACACTCAATAAAAATTCATGAGGCACTCTTTTGCAACATCATTATGTTAATTAAGTGCTTATGCAATATAGGCATAAGGGTATCACATTTTTAATTGTTTGTTAATAAGCGCTGCAAGCAATATAAAATTAGTTCCATATGTAGTATAGTAGTCGGTGGCTCCTCCTCACAATCATCTCATATAAAGGTAGACTCTTCTGAAATCATACATTGATCCGATTGTATCTTCCCCGACATCTCTGAAATACAGCAAACACATGATGGTCAAAGATGGCACCTTACTATATATGTATCCGTGACAATGCGTTACACAGCTCTATATGATTGTGTACATACACACGTCAGTCACTTATATGTTAGAAGTACAAGTGTACATCAGTATGTAATTTTTCATTAAATTTGTAGCAGGCATAACTATGTATAGGAAGTGAACGTTGCCTGTATACTGACAAATGTGTGCGCACATCTTAGTGTGCGCACGCACTTCACGCTTGGGTCGACTAACTGTTAGCGCATGCGCAAAACAATGTGTACGTTGTGCGTTCAATACATGTTGAAAATACCATTAAACATAAAATGTTTATTTCAAATACAATGAAGACGAAACTACATTCGTTCTAAACGAGTACATCTGTATTCTTTTTAAACAGACGTGTTTGGACAGAAAGCACGGCCGATAACACAATGCGCAAATGCAATACGTGTGACGTCATGTTAAGCCAGCGTGAAACGCACGCTAACACTCCTCCCACTCAATTAACATTCGGCTAACGCCCAGTGTACGCCCCAGTGTATGACACAGTGCAGTTACCGTAACTATAACAAAACAACACAGCCAATAGGCTTTGAGGCGCGCACGTCGCTTGGGGGCGGGACTTACATCCGTAATCCTTTTTAAGGACGCTTTGGCCCATGACAAGGGTCCCACGTCATACGTGGTGGGCCCGGTTTTTTATTTTGTAGATGTTGCATGATAACAAAACAGGTATGTGTTAGAGTTATGTTAAAATGTTGCTAATATGTTTAAAGGGATAGGAAAGTACGTATATTTATTCCGTCAGCAATGTGTACTACTCTTTCAGGTTCTACTATATTGTAATAGGAAAAAATTTGTTTGTGATCGATACATGTTATGCAGTCTGCAATGTAACGCTGTATCCATGCATTGAAAGTGAAAATGGTGTAAAAAAAAAAAAAAAAATTTAAACACAGAGTCAACGCATAACGATTGTTATATTTACCATTCTTGTAGAATTAACACTTCGTCTGCCTGCAACTGGTCGCTCCAGAAAAGCAAGGCATTTGCATCCACGCTTGACCCAAACGCTGAATCCAGTATGACACACATCTCCTCCATGAAGCGCTCATAGGAATCGCCACTGCTTTCTTCAAACAATTGGTCCGGAGGTAGGTTCATTTCTTCGGGTACCCATTCCAATGCATTTTCAGCTGAAAGGCTTGGTACATAATCATAGTAGTTATGTTCTTGTACAATGTGGGTTTCAGGAATGGAGGGTGCAGATATTGCAGCAGGTATCGATTCACACGGAACAGTAATAGCAGATCCATTGCTATTGGCATTAGGAATAAATATGCCATTAAGCACAATATGTGTGCCCTCTTTCACGGTGAAATGTTTATCCTTGGCAATCTTCCAGAAACCAAACCTGTCTTCTAGCTTATCCTGCACACGTTCAAAACACTCATTAGTTGATAAAGTGAATCTTACTGAGGATTTAAAATTGCGCGCATGCCCAGGTTCTTGGTAATAAGGATACTTTGCTCTAATCAAATCATAGATTTGACCGGTGTTCGCTTTGTGTCCTGAGGTCGACAAAATAGCTTCTGCTATCATGAATTTATACCCTCTGTGCGGATTCACATTCTTTAACAATTCATCAGCCATTGCAGATTAACACAAAAGATGTCTGCAGCTCTCTGTTCTTTGCTCATAAGAATGAAACTGGTCAATGCCTAACAATTTGCTGTGTTTCCTTTTCAAGGTCATAAAAAGTATCAACTTTTACTCCTTTTTTGAAGCACCAATTGGATGTGTTGAAATAATTGGTTTAACGTTTGTGGTTTGTGATAGCCGTTTGTCTGACAAACATGTATCATTTTTTATCTCGTTTCTCAAAACATAGCTAGACTTTTAATTAAGTAACATTGTGTTTTCTGGAAAAATAAAATAGAGCACTGTCTGGAAATAGTGCTTACACAGCCATATAATGAAATACACACACACACCTGCAAAAGTAAAAGTTTTTTTCCTCATACATTTCTGTGTGTATTTGAAAGTCTGGTTAACTCCCTGTCTGCATCAGTTTAACTACGTGTCTATATGTATTTATATATCTCTCTCTCATAAATATATATATATATATATATAACAATATGTCTGTAAAACCAAACTTTAAATGTGTGTGTGTGTATATTACAACTTTTAAGGGCTTATATGTAAAGAGGGATTTTTATATTGCAGTGATTTATTTAAAGGTTAACATAATAGAGGCTTACACTTGTATGGCCTATTGCATTGACCTGTATGGTAAATGTGATTTACCATCAAAATGTTTTTTTATTTTATTTAGAAGGGCTGTAGTGTTAAAACCAATAATATATATATATATATATATATATATATATATATATATATATATATATATATATATATATCCCTTGTATGAAACCTATTTAAATGGTGATAAACATAAGTGAATTAAGTAATAAAAATGTGTTTAAGCCCAATACTGTTATAGGCTCACAGGTAGTATAGTTCACAAACATTAGGCCTGTATTATTAAAATACTGTATTTTCACAAGGAAGCATGAAGTGTATGTTTTTTGTAAATACATCTATACCAGTTTAGATAGTACTATATATACATACATACACACACACACACACACACACACACACACACACAGTGTGTGTCTGTGTGTGTGTGTGTGTGTGTGTGTGTGTGCATATATCCATACATACTACATATATATTAGTATAAAATCAGAGATGTTCTTGAAACACGAACACATAAATGATTAAAGCACAACATTACAATGGCCAGCCAAGGCAAAGGTAAGTAATATTTAACACATAATCCTGCTGTACACGTACAAGAAAGATGTTTGCAGTTAAATAGGTGTGTTTTTAATTGCATGTGAATAATATGTACATGCAATGATTACATCAAGTAACACACTCAAATACAAATACAATGTTTTGCTGCAAAGTCAATGGAAGCTTCTCTAAACATAGAAACTGGCTCCTGGTGGACCATTACTGAATACACGATTAATACATCAATATTAATAACACTATTCATTAATTAGGACTGTTAACATTTCCAAAACTTCACGTGTACAAGAACATACTTGAAAGTTTGGAAACAACACAGTCTTCAGCATACATACAATATTAATTAGATAATCTGAAGTCAACAAAACAAGGCCAAAGACATATTTAGTGAATTATAACATTATTTTTTTTTGTTCCTTTTGAGAGCGAGTAACAGGCCTGCTTGTTGTCTCTTGGATTTTCCTTTTTCGTTTTGCAACAACTTTAGCCACAACAGAGCCACTTTGAGTGGCCTCTGGCACTTCACGGGCAGGGCTTGTGGCCAGTGACTCACCTACAGGGCTTTTGGGCAGTGACTCACCTACAGGGCTTTTGGGCAGTGACTGTTCACCGACAGGGCTTTTGGGCAGTGACTCACTTACAGGGCTTGTGGGCAGTGACTGTTCACCGACAGGGCTTTTGGGCAGTGACTCACTTACAGGGCTTGTGGGCAGTGACTGTTCACCGACAGGGCTTTTGGCCAGTGACTCACCGACAGGGCTTGTGCCCACTGACACATGTGAGCAAGTTGGTAGACACTGCACAAGTGATGGTTGGTCTGTTTCATGTGTGTCTTTTTTTGTTTGTGTCCAAAAACTGGTCAGTAGTAACTGCTTGTGCTGTTTTGTTTTTGTCGCCTCCTTTGTAGGTGTCAGCTCCTGATTTTGTACAGATGGCAGCGGTAGGATGTCGTCAGGAACCTGCACAGCAATGTCTGCTACTTGACCGGTAACATTCGGACCTGGGGAATGAAGATCAGATGCATGTGGTGAAAAATTACCAGCATGTAAAGATCCTGCCTGTGAGGTGTTGAAGTTGAAATGTGGTATAGTAGTCATTCTCAAGTAATTTGCTTGGGTTTGCTGAACAACTAATGCTTCGAATGAGGTGTTGATTTTTTGCAACTGTTTAGGCACTTCAATGAAGACTCTGTGGAGATGTGCCAATTGTGATATCGTTTCTTCCTGCAGTGCAATCATCCTTTCCAGCACTGTCATCAGATCAGAATGCCGAAGATTTTCTGCTTCCACAATTTTTCCCTCAGAAGCTACAATTGCATCGTATGTGGTAGTTGATGGACGATTTGGCGGTAAAACTGTTTCAATTGGAACCTCTTCATGCTCACTTGATTGTATTTCTGTGTCTATGGCGGTGGCATCATCATCATCATCTTCATCATCATGTTCTAAAAATAAATGTACACATTATTAAATGGCATGTTAATCTCTGCTGTGTTACTATGTAATTATACTGTGTCATAAGTAACAACTAACATGTTTCCATACGTTTTATAACCTCACATTAAAAACTACCTTGACTTACGAATAATGTTTGGACTCAGTATGAAATATGAATGAATGAAAACTTGCTGTAAACTCACAACTCCTACATGATACTTAACATCACTAACACAATACATGTTGCCTTACACTTCATTTTCACTGACACAAAGTAATCCTATTTAAAGAACATGTGCAAAACAAATAATGAACATGACAACATAACATATAGAAGAGCACATATTATATGGCCACCAACTGATACACTCACCTTCTAGGTGTGTTGAGCTGCATGACCCAGGTGAAGACAGTTGTTCCGTCTCAGGTGACACATGTCCTCCAGGGGCAACTATATATAACAATAACATTAGTTTTACATTTACATGTGTAAATATTGAACAAACAGTTATTGTATGTTCTGTATTTATGAGTACCTAACAGCATCAGTTCCTTAACCGAAAATGTGTATGTGAAAGTGAACATAAATAGTTGTAATAACAATGTACATGCCTGTGTACTTAGAACTTTTGAGTTCCCTAACATACAACATACTATGTTTCTGCAGTAATGCGTGAGGATAAATAGATTAAAATTGTACATAAAAATCATATGTTGTGTAGTGATATCAGTATCATAATGTACATAACTATCATGAGATGAACATTCACAATGGTTATCATGAAGGTGGTCATATTGCAAAAAGTTTTGTTTTTGGTACAGGATATGTGTGGTACATTAATAGAAGATGTGGCACACCTGAATGTGGCTGTCACTCAACAAGACAACACATGCAGTGTGTGATAATGTGTCGTTGATAGTAGTTCAACTATTGATATGAGTGAACTAATGACTTGTTGGGGCATTTAGTTGCTAGAGTTACGCTTTCAAATGAGTGTGATTAACTTCAGTTGTGCTAGTCAGGTTGTAAGAACGGTATTCCCTTCCCATAAAAAGCCTAATCAGCCAGACCTTTCAATTACTTCAAACAGGTGAAAATGGTGTGAACTAAGTTGACCCTAAGATGAGCCTGTAATTTGTGTGTGTGCTGAACCCCACCCCCTCTGTTGACGTGTATGCTGTGATGAGATATTCATTGCAGCTGCTTTAACACAATGTTAGAGGAGCTAAATAGTCGTCTGCAGTGTTTAAGTTATGAACACAATGACATAACATATGCTACGTGTGCCTCATTATGCTGTCTGTATATGACATAAAGCAAAAATGGACCTTTTCATAAACAACTATAGATGTGTTAGTGCAAGTGATGTTTGTAGGCCGTTGCATGCAATATATTTGATGCATGCTTAAAATAGGCAGTAATGTCGTGTTTGTAGGACTAAAATAAATAAAATACACAATAATATTATACATATTTATGTTCTGTACCTGTAGCTAGTAATAATTTCTCATTAGCATGTGTTACACATGTGTACTACCCTGTTGTTCCCCATCTTCGCCCACCATCAATTGCTTCCACTGCAGCAATGCATTTTGGGAATTCACATGTAAATGACCACGCAATGGCACGTGCTATATTAGTTACTGCTTTTAGTAGGACTACAACATATATGTCTATTTTGAGATATATATATATATACAGAATCAGACATATACATATATAGATGCAGGTATGCTTATATTGTGAAGACAGTATAAAAAGCAGCGGAAATATGCAAAATAACTGTAAGCAACGACACGCCTAGTACAGTAATATTTCTCACCTGGTGGAAATTGTGAGGGATAAATTCCAATATCACGGTCACCAGCCAAGCCTTCCACGACGACGGGAAGTAATTTTCCCCGAAGCAGCTCCTCCAATGGAGTTAATATCAGACGCTGTGGTGGCGGCCCACCTCCAGTACCAGTAGCATGCACGCGTTGGTCTTGTATTTTCCTTTTTAATTTTGACCTAATATCGTCAAATCTCTTGTGACAATTCCGCTTGTCCCTGACATGATTCCCACACGCATTGACACCAATGACTATTGTGTCCCACATTTCTTTTTTGCTTGATGCACTTGTCCGCCCTTGAAAAACATAGAAAATATATGAGGTTAATTAATAATAATACAAGCACCAGTTTCCTACACTGCTAGCTGTTCCAAGAGAAAGCAAACATGCTGTTTAAGGTGTAATATGTGAAGCACATGAGCATTCACTACTAAACCTATACATGTAAGCAAGGTTGCATTAATATTGTATGCAGTTATGGCAAATTGTACGCCTGAGTTTTGTTGTCCTTGTAAGGCATGATAAAAAGCTGTGTTTCCACACTAATTAACATAGAAAGATATTCTGTACCCATATTTGCATATGAACAAAACTCAGATGACCTAGGATCACATGTATTTGAAGAATAAATGGAAAGGTACACTTACCTACTAAATGTCCATAGATACTGTCATAGTGCTCCAGAATCCCAGTGACAAGAGCTCTATTTTCCTGGTCATTGAAGCGAGGATTACGTGGCTTCTCCACACATTTCTTCTGAGCAGGTTTAGGCTCAGAGCTTGGCTGGTGCTGACTGGACTCTCCTTCTTCCATTGGAAGAGACTCCAAAAGCTGGCCACCAGCAAGCACGCCACCACCAGACACCCCATCAGCAACTGAGCCACCAGCAGCACTCCCACTCCCAGCACCAGCACTCCCACTCCCAGCAACAGCACTCGCACTCCTAGCACCAGCACTCCCACTCCCAGCAACAGCACACGCACTCCTAGCACCAGCACTCCCACTCCCAGCAACAGCACTCCCACTCCCAGCAACAGCACTCCCACTCCCAGCAACAGCACTCACACTCCCAGCAACAGCACTCACACTCCCAGCAACACCACTCGCAGCAACAGCACTCACACTCCCAGCAACAGCACTCGCACTCCTAGCAACATCACTCCCCTGAACAGTACGTTCACTCCGACACATACTCGCACGAGTAGCACTCCCACTCCCACCAGCATCACTCTTCCCACGCTTTGCGGGCATACTTACAGCACTCACAAAAAACAGACAACAAATGTACAGCCAATCACACGAAACACTTCCACATATAAAACAAGACAAAGATGTAAACAAAACAACAAAGGACAAAGCTCTCCCAATACACAACAAGTCTCTCAGTCAATATGCAAATCTTAAATCACCCAGCTCTGTGCGTCTCTCTCTCTCTCACTCCCAACAACACAGAGAATGATTAACAGTACACGTTGCCTTTAAATATGGCGCGCTATCCAATACATGCTTGGTTCGCCTGAATCAGCAAGATTTTTGATTGGCGAACGTAACAGCACCCCGCCACGCACGCCGATACACCTGTGTGTGATCGGCAAATCATCGTGAGAGTGGGCGGATATGTTTTCGGCTTGATTTTGAATGTATTCGGCACTTACTTCATACGGAGAGGAAAAATCGCCAATAACATGACTAATCGGTAAGCTTGCCGATTTCACATAATCGTCGCTTACTGCATGAGGCCCTTAGTGCCTCCAGCAACAGTGGGCTACAGGATGTTCGGAGGTCAGACCCCACTATTGCACTCTTTCAACCCTCAGCCCAAAGACTGATACTCAGACTGAGGTATTTTAGAACAGGATCTTTATTCAGGCTGGCACACACTGCAGTTCTTCATCCCAGTGGTGTATGGTCTCAGAGGTCCCAGACCTTTCCATGGTGAAGGCCATGAACTTACAGGCCTCTGTGGCTGAATCTGATGTTCCCCCAACCAAAGGCTGGGGGTGAGCACGCTCATCCTGCTATTGGAGAGACTCACAGCTCTCTGCTTAATCTCTCGTCAAGAGCTCAAGCAGGACTCTCACTAACTTGGTCACACCCTCCTAAGAGACTCAAGAAGGGGCGGGCTCATGGTCTATACCTATCCCGGATAGGCCCACACAGGCCATGAGTCACCACCTTACTTCTATCACTCATAAGAGGGGCATAAGGGGGTCAAGAGCCCATAGATTTAACCTGTTAATGCCTACAGCTAACAGTACTTACATAACAGGGATAACAGGGGGAAAGAAAGGCATAATGGGGCATACCCTGTTACATATACAATGTGGAGAGATACTGTACTTTTAAAATATACTTAAGTCCGTACTAAGATACTCTCCAATTCTCTTCATCCAGCAAGCTTGGCAAATTGAATTATTGGTGGTAATATCTCTCTCTGTCTCTCCCTCTCTCTCTCTCTCTCTCTCTCTCTCTCTCTCTCTCTCTCTCTCTCTCTCTCTCTCTCTCTCACACAAAGCAGTGATACGTGAATTGTACTTTAAAAGCTCACCATTTTGTGTGTCCGGGGCCCTCGGGTGATCCCCACGGGTGTCCCCGCTGATCTGCGGTACCAATCCTGTACCCAAAAAACACAACAGCCAATACTTTTAAATAAATACACTCCCCCACCCCCTAACACATACAGTACAATAATGGGCAAAATTACTATTGGGGAGGGTGGTTAGGCTTCCTGGGTGGATAGTGAGAGAGGGTCGGTTAACCCCTTAATTACTATAGTGGTTACTAACCGCTAAGGTGATTAAGGGGTTAGGGAATATTAGATTATTATTTTATTGAACTGCATATATATATATATATATATATATATATATATATATATATATATATATATATATATATATATATATATATATATACAGTATACACATATGTAATCCTTCTTTACTTTCCCTTACACTAGCTTATATACACAAAGGTGGAGGTCTTAATCCTCGTTGTAATAGTGTTAACCCACGTACTGGATATGCATCCCAAAAGACAGATAATAGGATACAACACCTGGCCTTGAATGACAAATGTGTTTACATTAGCCGCTTATTATCACAGACAGGCAGACATAAACATCATTATGTACATAGAATTACTGTGTATTTAAACGCTGCACAGTCATGTACCAATGTCTCCCCTTGTTTATCACGACCTTGTTTCAGAAGGGGGACTGTATCTTGGTGCCGGACCAATATAGGAACTCTTATCTCTGTGAGTATATCAGTGTCAGGCCTGTTCTTCAAAAGGTCTTCGATACCATTGTTTGTATCGGGTGATCCCGGCTTTATTTACTCACTGCACCTGTTACCTGAATGGTAGGGCTCTACCTGAGCTCCAACGAACTGTCTCAGTTCTCTCTCCCTAATGGAAGGATATCCCTTTTGTCTTGCTCCACTGCGCCTCCATGCAGGAGTACCTGACTCCCAGTCTCTCCTAGTCTATCCTGAGATCACTCAGGCTCTACCCTGGACTGACTCTGCATGCTGTTGCAGCCCCTCTTAAAGATTCATCCCCTCTTTCGCCAGCCTTTGAGAGAGAGAGAGAGAGAGAGAGAGAGAGAGAGAGAGAGAGAGAGAGAGAGAGAGAGAGAGAGAGAGAGACATGCAGATGAGCATACAGTTATATTTGCATATTTGCTTTCCTGTGGAGGGTTTTTGTCACTTTTTTTTACTCACCATAACTTAACTCAGTATTATGGTTTTTTATATATATATATATATATATATATCAATAAATGATGATTATGTCTATTATAATTATCAAAATTTAGTAACTATTTAGACAGTCTATCTTGATGAAGTCTAATATTAACTTGAACTGGAAAATATCATGTATAAAGATGAAATACCATGTGACCCCTCTTAATAAACAGATTATTAGCCTCAATATAATATAGTATCTCAATCACAAAGGAAATATTTGAGCTCCCATTCAACATTGATACCTCCAGGATGGAGTGTATTCAATGTGATCCAATGCATTTCTTGTTGGTTCAGGGTGACTAATCTGTCACCTCCTTTAACATGTGATTTGACATGTTCAATCCCTGTGAATTGAAAATTATGTATGCCCCCTTGTGAGAAATTAGAGAAGTGTCGAGACAGGATGATGTGTCATTCTTTTTGATAAACCTAGCATGTTCAGCAATCCTTGTTTTTAATGGTCTTGTCGTTCAGCCGACATCGTCAAATAGTCCAGCTAAGAAGCAGTATATCAGAGCACTCCCTGCCACATACAGATCACTCTTTGACAAAGCACTCTATGTGTGAAACGCGTTAGAGATCAGCCAGCACTACTCTTTTTCATGTTTTTGTATCTATTAAAAACCTTTTTTGGTCACTATGTCCTTGTTGCTTCATTCAGCTCTGCACCTGTTGTTCCTGATTGGATCTTTCCCCTGATAATCAGGAGGAACAGTGACACACAGACCAAACTCTAAACTCCATACTGTACATCCAACTCTAGTGGAGTAACATGCCTAAAACAAGTGGAAAATTTGCGAGTTAGTTAATTTTAAAGAAGTTTCTCCTACATCGTTTTTTGATATACTATATATACCATGATGGCGTCTTTTTCCATTACTGTTTGTGCATAAGTAGCTCTCTGGACACACGCACACACACACAATTGATTGTTACATATTAGTTTATATGACCTTCAGTACACATACATACATTAAAAAAGGTGTATTTTAAGTGAGTCCTCCTCACTTCTGCATGTACAAACAAAATTACTAGAAAACCTGAAATATCAGAACATGTTTAATGGACAAACATAAACACAATTTCATTTAAAATATTTGCAGTTATTATGGTGTCATAATACATATTTATATCAAAGGAATCCCCATATATTACTCAGTTAAGTATAACATTTACATTTCTATACTGTCTATAGTATGAATTACATTGATGTAATCACTGTTTAAGGGCTAAGTAAATGTATACAATATTCCAATTATAGATGTTATTTGGAGAACAGTCTAGACTATTCTTTTTTTTTATATATACTATGCTCTACTCATTTTACTCTAGTTTGAACAAGAAATAGAGAAATAGAGGAGTAACTATTAAAATATTGCTGAAATGTAAATGTCCATAAGTGCTCTAATCTCCCCCGGCTCACAGAAATGTCTAGTGTCTTTTGAAAGAGTGGTTAATGATGACACTGATCATTTGTTTTTTCCAGGTGAAGTCAAGACTTGCTCATCGAACATATTCCTTTTGCCACTTTGATGAGAGATAACAGTATCACAGTGTATGAAACAATTGCAGTATGTGATACAGCATTTTATCAGCCTTTAAAGAATGACCCTACAGCTAAAATGCAATTTGAAGTTCAGATGTTTCTGCAAAGAGCTAAAATTAATAACTAGCTGACAGATGCTGAAATTAAATATTTACCCACTTATCACCATAAAGTACTGGTATTATAGTACTGGTATATACACTCCCAAAAGTACACAAAGTTACTACCCCATCTCTGAGCATACCTACTGTGTCAAGGACAGACTCTTTATTGGAGTGCTTCTTAAAGTATCTGGACCAATTTCTATTACATAGAGTGAGTTTCCAACCTAGCTATTTACGTGATAGTAGTCAATTACTGCAAATATTGTCTACACTGAAAAGAAGTCTGTATTGCATGCTCTACTCTTTAGACATTTTAGGTTTATTTTTATAAACCAGACAAAGAGGTCACACACAGATGATGTGACCAGAAACTTCAATGACTGAAAATAAACTTATAATACAAAAAATGTTAACAATAAAAACCATGTTAAACCCTATGACACTGATTATACAGCTACATGCTATGATGGTAAGTGTTGGTGCTCCTCTGAGGTATAAATTAAACATATAAACCAGGGAAAGAGGTTACAGTACACACAGATGATGTGACCAGAAACCTCAATGACTGAACAAATTTAAGTGCAGGATTGACGTCACTAATTGCCGTTGCTAGTTGCTGACTATGGCTTTAAGTGTTTTTATTGTTATAGGCTATGGATTGTTTCGCTTAATTGTATTGTGTTATGTAATAAATGATTGATTTATATTTTGCGATACGCCCTGTTTGCTTTAAGTCATTGAGGTTTCTGGTCACATGATTTGTGTGTAACCTCTTTCTCTGGTTTAAATAATTAATTTACACCTCAGAGTAGCACCGACACTTACCATGAAAGCATTTGGATCGGCACAGAAAATCAATGATTATATTTTTTACAATATTTAAAGACTAAAATTAGTTACAGTATATGGATGTTCTCATTTATAAAGCAGGAGATAGCCTCTTCACTACCATAGTCATGGTCAGAAAGCGTATCGCACAGCAGATGTTAATGCCAATTATTGACTATGGAGACATAGTATATGGCTCGGCACCTCAAACCCACCTTAGCAACTTGACACACTCTACAATTCAATTTGTCGTTTTGTTCTCCAATGCAACTATAACACACATCACTGCGAAATGCTCAAAGAACTAGATTGGTCATCACTCGAGTCTAGGCGCAAAGTTCACCTTTCCTGTCTTGCCTTCAAATTCTTTATGGGCAAGCTACCCAGCTACCTGAACAAGCTCCTCACCCCTACCACATGCAGCACCTATCATCTGAGATGAGACTCCAAAAGACAGTTCATGGTCCCAAGGCTCAACAAAGTATCCGGACGTTCCTCCTTCTCTTACCGTGCACCCCAAAACTGGAACAACCTACCATCATCCTCTCACATCCACCATCAGTTTAAGTTCTTTCAAATCTAAGGTTGTCACACATTTTAATCTGGTCTGTAACTGTTTTATACGCCCATAATATTTATTATCTTTAACTGTGCATGCAATGTCTTGTATATAATGTATACCCTGTTCATTTATGTAACTATTTGTAACCATGTATTATTTGTCTTAACTCTGTGCCCAGGACATACTTGAAAACGAGAGGTAACTCTCAATCTATTACTTCCTGGTTAAATATTTTTATAAATAAAAAATAAATAAAATACTCTATGTCACAAGCCAAATACATGTAATACTTTGTAACATTTTGATTTTTCTCATGCTAGACATCTTCTTCAGAATTTTGTAAGTGGGCGGTATAGTATAGTAGTTAGGATATGTGTTGAAGATATGAATATGCAAAACCAGAATAAAGATGTCACATAGATTTATTCAGATAAATCACTCCTACAGTACTACTCTGATTCACAAATGTAAAGAGACGTATTCATTACAAAGAAGACTTGTGAAAAACCAAACTGAAGGTAAAAAAAATACAAATCTAAGTTTCTGGTCCAAGAAGATTAATGAGATTATACATAAACATTTGTACTTGGTCCAAAAAGAAACTAAATTACCAAGGTTTAATGTGTCCTCCCTAAGAATAGCATATAAAAGATATTACTAATTATGTTTCACATAGGGATTTTATTATCCAATAGATTCATTTTAAAAACAGATTCATCCTCACAAGAATCATAAAGGTGGACATTAAGCTTAATATACATGTACCTACATCTTGACCAGAGAAATATATATACAAATGTCAGATTTGCCTAATTGCTCCACTATGGCAGTGATCTAGTGTATTTGTTAATTTATACTTGATCGTGTTTTTATTAACCCGGTAGGTTGTACCATAAGAGTCCTCAAATAAATAATTTCTTCACATTCTCCATACTCTTAGCATTCATAACAAAGCTCTATTCTGGATCTCCTCACCTCTCCCATTGTACTTTCAGCGTCTCTCTGCCTACACCTCCTCCTCCACTATTGACCTCTCTGTGGGGGTACCCCAGGGCTCTGTTCTAGGACCTCCCCTCTTTTCTCTGTACACACTCTCTCTAGGTGACATAATCACATCTCTTGGGTTCAAATATCACCTATTTGCTGACGACACACAAATTTAGTTTTCGACCCTCCTCACACCTGCTGCATAGACCAAAGTTTTGGAATGTCTCTCTGCGATATCATCATGGATGGCCCTCAACTGACTTAAATTAACATGGCAAAAACAGAGCTAGTCATACTTCCTCCAAAACCTGGCCCCACTACCTCCTTACACATTACTGTTGAAGTTCAGTCATACACCCACTAGTGCAATCACGATGCCTAGGGGTCACACTCGACTCCTGTCTAACTTTCTCCTCTCACATTCAAAACATATCTAAAACCTGTCGTTTTTTCCTCCATAATATCACAAATATACGCATTTCCTCTGTTGCTCGACTGCAAAAACTCTGACACAGGCCCTCATTCTCTCCCGTCTCGATTACTGTAAGCTCCTGCTGTCCAGCCTTCCTGCCTCTCACCTGTCTCCCTTACAATCTATCCTAAACACTGCTGCCAGAATCGCTCTACTCTTTCCTAGATCTGTCTCAGTGCCTCCCCTGCTGAAATCCTTCTCCTGGCTTCCTATCAAATCCAGTATCACACATTCAATTCTCCTCCTCACTTTTAAAACTTTACACTCTTCTGCCCCTCCTTACATCTCAGCCCTATTTTCTCGCTATGCACCATCCCGACTCTTGAGTTCCACTCAAGGATGTCTTCTCTCTTCCCCTTTGTATCTAAAGCCATCTCCCACCTTAAACCTTTCTCACTGACTGCCCCACACCTCTGGAATACCCTTCCCCTCAATACCCAACTAGGACCCTTTCTTTCCACCTTTAAGACCCACCTTAAAACACACCTGCTTAACAAAGCATATGAGCAGCTCAGTAGCTAACACTGTACACCTGATACATAAAGCTTGTCTCCTTGCAGACACACTTACCAGTATGCCCTCCTACTGTATCTGTATGTTTCTCCTACCAATTAGATTGTAAGCTCCTCGGAGCAGGGACTCCTTTTCCTGAATGTTACTTTTATGTCTGAAGCACTTATTCCCATGATACAGTAGAGGCAACTCTTATTCTAACAAAAACCAGTGGCAATTCCCCCAAAAACCCAGTAAACACCCAGGTACATTCTGAATACATGCCGTAAACTTTCCTTAAACTAGCCCCAGCATTTCTTCATTGATTAATGGCCTATCAGATTAACAGTGGGGGTCCCTGGCAGTCCCATTCAAACTGAATTGGACTGCCAGGGATCCCTGCTGTGTTAATCCTATGGGTCGTTAGTCAATGCAGAAATACCTTAAACGTGCCTCAAACTAGCCCAGAACATACCCAGCACATACCCAGCACATACCCAGAATGTAACCCGGCTAGTTTACGGCAAATGTTAGAATAAACTTTGCCTCTACTGTATGTTATTTGTATTATTTGTTATTTATATGATTGTCACGTGTATTACTACTGTGAAGCACTATGCACATTGATGACGCTATATAACTAAAGACATACAATACAATACAACATAAATCTAATATAAAGAAATGAGCGGAATGCCATGGTCAAAAACTTTAATGAAATGGGTCACAACAAGACACTCAATGGTTTAAAAAATGTAGTGGCTTAAAATGGGTTCAATTAATTACAAGAGGTGGGAACCTCCATCAATTCTTGTTGGACTGAGAGATTTGCAGATGTAGCAGGCGTTATTGCACAAGTTAACGTGATGCGTTGTTGTAAAGTTGGAGTATTATTTAACACTAGTGCTATTGAAAACATTTGTTAAGGAGATAACATGTTATTACATGCATTATTGTGTGTTAACTCATGTTAACGGGAGTAATAACTTTGGAGACATCAGTATTGGAGAGTTGGAATATCCAAATCTGAATGAGGATTAAAAATGAAATGTATATTTGTGTGCTTTCTGTAATTTAGTCCAAAGTTACTTATACACCTCCCCCCCAAATACACCGTTATACAGTACAAATGTGGAGAGACACCTGTTTACAATGAGATACCAGGGAATTATGGTAATTTGGATATGCAAAGTGTATTCAAATGACTTAAATGATCATATTTCCAAGTTATTTTAGCGGTGCTACTTTTTATGAAAAGTTGCACTTGAGTTCCATAAACTCGGTTAAAAAGGAGAATATTGAAAAGTCTGTTAAAGCAAAATTTTACGTTGCCCGTTTAATAAAAAAATCAAAATACAGCAGTTACTTACATGTACGGCAAGGCAATTATAAAAGCTGCAGATTGATCTGTTCTCATGTAATTGATCAGCAAAGATTCTACTTCTTAGGATACACAATATAACCGCCTATTTCTAAAAAAAAAAAAAGTGGAAGGGGCGTAGCTCCCTAAATGGTTGTTATAGCAACTCAAGAAAGCTTAATACATAAAAAAATCTTAAAAGGACATAAAGAGAGAGAAAAAATACGTAATTATCATCTGATACTACACAACTGATGTATCTATCTGTATATCTATATAAATATATATATATATATATATATATATATATATATATAGATATACAGCATATCGCCGGGGACGAGTGCATTTTGCCCGCTGTCAAGTGTTACCTGTGGTGGGGTGCTGCGGCATCTCCCAGCATTCTCCTGCTTTCCCCTGCAACTTGCGAGTATCTCCCCTGCAGCTCCTGTGAAAATAGCTGTGCAGCTTCTTGACATCACGTAGCGTCCCGTTGTCATGGCTACGTGGCGTCATTTGATGCCGAGAAACCATTTTCACAGGAGCTGCAGGGGAGACACTCACAAGTTGCAGGGGAGAAAAAGGAAAATGGCGGAAGACGCCGCACCCTGCCACCGCACTCCACCGCAGGTAAGACTTATGAGATAATGTGAGATTACATACAGCAGGAAAAAAAAGAACAGTTAATGCACAAAGGTAAATTTATGCAAAACAACAGCAGTAATTGCAGTCATTAGCATAGTGGTAACATCCCTTTATTTTAGGATTACTAATCTGCTAATTTGTTGCCTACATTTTCAAACATGGTGAAATTTGCCTATTATCGGTCACGAAAAATGATGGCAAACCGTTAAGTCAAAGAGTCGGCAAGCATTTTAATCCAACCCGTGAAATATAGCTTTTTAGACAGAGGGAGAGGAACAGGGAGAGAAAAGGAAGAGAGACAGAGAGAGAGAGTGAGTTCTAATTTAGTAGTAATTTACTTATACATCCATGTGAAAATAGCATTAGACCTGAATTTTGGGTCATGTGACCTGAATTTTGGGTCATGTGACCTGGCAAATTTATTGGTCCCATAAGAAATAACTAAATATTATAGGAATGTAGCATGATATTTAAGTATTGAGAAGTCTGCCCTGCCAAAACTTTTTAATTGAGTAATTGGTAACATACAATACTTTTCAATGAATAAAATATGGTCAGTTTATCACAGTTTATCTATCAAAGTTTCCAGCTGCAGAAAAAAAGAATCAACTTTATTGAAGACAGAAATAAAATATATATGTATTTTGATAAATGTGGTGATTGCATTGCATTTCCTTACAGCTTGGATGATTTAATAAATATATGTCTCAATATTTGAAGCAATCATGTTAGTGTGGGTTGTGTATCCAAGTCTTATAGCTGCAAAAGGGGGGACAATTGGTGCATAAAAATGGTGAGCACAGAAGAACCAGGGGAGCGATGGTACCTTAAAAATAAAACAAAATCTAAATGGTGCCAGATTTATCAAGGGAAAAGAAAAACGTCTCTGCAAAAATCAATGTACTGTTTATTTAAATTGAAATGCTAAGCAACTCATATACTTATGATTCATAACTATAAATTCTCCATGTATCCATATCTGCTAGAAAAGAGAACAGTAACACCAGGGTTAGCTATTTATATTTATTTAAATGGAATTTACAATCAGCAATGAAAAATGTTAAATTCCCCGTTTTCATTTTATACCTGTTGATAACTTAGTTTGAACTTTAAGGTCTAATGGTCCCTTAATCATATGGAAAAACAGAATAAGTCATCAGTTAGTAAAGGGTAGAATGTTCTGTAGGGGGAAAGAGTTCAGGCTAATATTCCTAAAATCAAAGTCTTCCAAGATGCAAAATGGCAGGATCAAAAAAGGGTTAGCCAATTTATTAATCTCAGATCAAAGACCCATCAAAGATACTCTCTGCTGACATTCAATTAGATTGAATCCTTATGAACACACTGACCTGTTAAATATGACCTGTAGTAATCAAGAAAAAAAAACAGAGTTATTGAAAGACCAAAGATAGCAAAAATTCCTTTTAAGGTATATGGACATTGGGGAGGTTGGTGAGTTAATAATAACTAAAGTTTCCTATTCGGCTTGTTAAAATTGCGTTATTTAATGGATTTTAAATAATATTCATATGTCCATACATACGAAACAAAGCCAAAATGTAAATAACAAGTAAATAAATTCATAATGCTTTTCTATCTCTTCTCAAAGGCCTCTATGTTCGTGATCTTACTGCTTAAAAAGATACAAACTTTTAATAGGATTTTTTTCCATGTCTATTAAAATCAATACATTTTCTGTAGTTTTAAACACCCCTGGGGGTTCATGTAAGAAGCAGAAGCAATTTACTTTTGCTTTTCATATTTACCTCTGTTCCTGATATAATTGCGTATAAATAATGCTGGCGGGAGTACCTATAACAGGTTTGGTATTTTACAGGTGTGCTAGTTCTCTTAATTTTTTTTCCACTAATTATAGCTGAAGCATATTTTCAAGTGTCACTCATTTTGACAAGGTACTGAATGATTCCATGTACTACATGTTCAAACCTAGTCATAACCAAGGGTGAACCTAAGTTTGTAATTGTGTAATACAATGTTGTGAACATATCAGTTCATAGTTCAACGTTAATAGGTTTTAGCATGATCCAGTTATGGCCTGGAACAAAATATAAGGGGATCCATTTCACTGATTTGAAGCCTGTGACTTCTTAAGTTCAGCTGGAGAAGAAGAGATTTAAATTACTGCATTCTGTGCTTTCCAAAGCATTCCACCATTAATTACAATCAGTATCCACTAATAAACAATGAATAATGTATTATTAAGCACTGGAATTTAGAAGGGATGTAAAAATATAAACTTCCAATACCTTGTTCCATGACTCTCAAATTTGATTCAATACACTACATATATTCAACATAGGTTACTATAGCTCAATTTTCAGCATTAGCTACAGTATTACAACCAATATTTACTTTTACATATTTAATTGGTTTCATGTATATGTCTGTATTCAAATGTGCAAGTAATACTGATAGCAATACGAACTACAGGTAAAATATGTGTTTAAAAAATACAGTTCAGATGAAAATATGTCGGGAAGTCACCAAACTCTGTTAATGTCGCACTGGTAAAAAAAAAATTAAATCAGGTGCTTTTACCACATTGTGATCAAAATAAACAACATTGTAGTAAAATGTTACCAATTGTGATATGGTAATTAACTATATAGGTAAATAGAGGTTAATTATCACAAGCGATACATTGGAGAAAGGGTATAATATATTTCTACCATCTGGTTATACATTAAGAATGATTACAAAGCCTATGGTAGAAAATACATTAACTCCTTTGATGTCTGTGGCTACTAATGTATGCCACAGAAACCAACGGGGTTAATATGTGACTAACATTATACTTCGTATTCCCCTTGGCTACCTAAAAGGCTAGAAAAGCTTTGCAGGGCAAGTAACAGCAAGGGTTTAACTGCTACTGCCATTCCTCCATAGGCCTAACTCCCATCGGGAGCCTAACTACCCTTCCTGGGGCAATTAGTCCCGATACCCATCTCCCTAGCTTCCTAACAACCATGACCTCCCCCCTGTAGTGTAATGACCTATAGACTATTAGCCAAATGTGTCTTAGGCTTAGGGCTTTTGACCAATTTAAACTTAGCATACATAAATAAAATATTAAAATAGCATACATTAATATTAATAAAAATTACAAAATATCGGCGTGGTTAGACACGAAGCAGGGAGGACGTGTAGCAGAGTATCTCCGTCCTAAAGATCAATAAAAAGGGGGGAAAATAGGTGCAAAATCAAATATTTCCCCCTACAATTGGACATTCTACTGGGGGAAGTTCCCTCCAGAGCTTGGAAAAAGCCGGACAGTGTTAACTTGTCTCTTGAGAACCAGCAGGTCCCGGGGGGTGTGGAAGAGGAGACAGAGGTCTGCATGAGGTGGAGAGGCCATTTTACCTAAAGGCGTAGTGAGGGGGATCAGACTGCCAGGAGAGATCGGGCCACTGACTGAGACCGGAGGAGCTCCACAGGAAGAGTTGCGCAGGCTGACACCCAAGCGGCGGGGATCGGCGGAGAGCAGAAGCAGAGCTTGCGGCTCGGGTTAGCTCAGCCACAAAACTGTTGCAGCCATTAATTTACAAGAATTCACTGGGCACCTAGCCCCTGAGTGTCCACTGTACACTGCGCATCTCCGCCTGCAAATTAAAAGACAATGTTAGCCTAACCTGCCTGTGGTTGCTGCGTGGGGCTCACAGAGGAAGGCGAGGTGGCCATCTTCCCCAGGGACCTGCTGGGGCTATATTGGTGTGGCTCCGGAGCAGAGGATTTCCCATATACCTGTGATGATCAGGCCCCATCGCTGGGCTGGGGGAGCTTGGCGGAGCCCCTCAGGACGGACGGGGTCACTGTCAGCTGCAGCTCTGTTCGGCGTGCCTGCATCCAGCCGAAGATGGCCTAACTACCACTTATTTAAGGGTGCGGCCCAGCTGGCGCTCACCGCGCTCATGCTTGAGTGGTGACATCACCAAGTCTTCAAGCATGAGCACGAGTGTCCTGCGAATTTTGCCAGCGCGGGCGGGGAGTGCATGGGAAGCCTAATGAGCGCGCTTCAAACACACTTTTTTATACTTCCCAAGCACCAAGCTTGGGAGAGCGTGCGTGCCCGCGCATGAGCGCCCACGCTCTGCATGAGCAGGGACGTGAGAATTCAAATTTAACATAGTAAACTCGACAAGAGCTGCCCGCTCAGCGCTAACAGAGACGCAACCTACAGAGTGAGGACAGCGCGGAAGTGTGGCTTTCTTATGAGCGGGTGCATTACGGGGGCTCTGAGAGGTGCTCCAATTCAGCCACTGACCTATAAGTGGTGAAGCAGAGGACACACTTGCTTTACCTGCACTCCTGCCGGGCCCAACGCAGTCCAGCCTCTCCCACCTCCTCACGAGAGATGCACTAGCCGACAAGATCTGCACCGGAGATTAAGGTGGGGAATGATCAGAAGCCAGCTTTTCTTCATTTAAAGGTACAGGCACCATCTGAGCTGGTATTGCAAAGGGAGGTTGAGAGGTGAAGACAGACATATACAGAACAACAGACCACCTGTCAAACTATTTTACTATACTACTGTATATAACAGATCAATACAAAAAAGACACAACACTGGTTTCCCTGCACTCAGTTATGATCAGTAAACATAATATTAGAGCTACATACACAAGATCCAACCAGATCACCACGCAAGGACTGGTTGGACTTCGCCGGGTATGGCTGAATGAAGAGGGAGCTCCCGGGACCCTCTCGACATAACCTGATTAAAGAGGTGATTTCCCCATCTGATCCCATAGTTTTTCAGATGAACCGATTACTAAAGACTTCCTGCGATGGCAAAAGAGATTTAAAAAAACACCTGCACAAAGTGTTTCTCATTATTTCACGACCACACAGCGCAGGCCAGGTCATAGTACCGAGAAGCAAGATTGCACCGTAGCACGTACGCCCACCGACAAAGAGCAGGAACGGCAGATCCTTGGTCCCACAGACGTTATAGAAGTCACCCGCTCATATCTGGAGGATCTCTTTCACAAAATTTAGGAAAAGATGCATAAATCGCTCCATCTTGACCTGAAAGTCGCTGTGAATGAGCTGAAAGAGGAAATTAATGGCCTAGCACAGAGAACTAGTGACCTTGAATCAAAGATAGAGGAGGCCCTGCAACTACAAGCTGCGGCGGACGATGAGATCATGGGTCTGGGCCAGGAATTTCGCTTTCTCAAAGATGGTGTGGAAGAAGAGAGGAGGAGGAAGAGGAGAGAAAACAGAACCTCAGAATCTGAAACATTCCTTAATCGGTTCCCCTAGAATGTCTTCGTCCCTATCTAACTGATCTTTTTAAATCGCTGTGTGAAGATTTTGGGGAGAATGACCTGGAAATCGACTGGGCACACCAGGGACGTCATCCTGAGACTCCACCGCTATTCGGCTAAAGAAAAGATAATAGCAGCCTGCAGAGACAAGAATACCATCTCATACAAAAACGAATCTCTACAAATCTACAGTGATTTGTCTAGGGCTGTACCATCTGACCTCAAAATGTGATGTCACAGGCCATGTTTAAGGTCTTGACGCCTCATTTGAGCTCAAGAAGCCGACAAGTCAATATCATGTTGTGGATTTACCATTGGGTTTTTGGATTAACAGAGGAAGAAAGAAGATGAAGAAAAGAAAGAAATAATTACAGATCAAGAAAGAAGAAGGTGTTAGAAGATCAAAGAAAGAAGAATTGTGTTACCTGGTCTGGATCTTCAAGGTGGATGGCATCGGATTGAGTTGGATGACGTCACGGTACGAGAGCTTCCTGATACCCCTGGATTCGGAGGGCCAACGCTTCTGAAGGTCAGTTAAATATTGAATGTATGTAAAAAAAAATTTTTTCAGGTTTTTGGATTATATATTTTTTCTTTTATGTTTTTCATTGCCCATTGACTGAAAATGTATTAATCTGTACCCGTTTTGGGTATAGATCAATTAAGTATTAGCCAATGCATTTTTTACCAAATGCTTGCTTTGCATTGAGTGTTATTTTTTCTATTTCTGTTTATTCTGTGGAAGTCATTGTTTGTCATTTTGCTGACTTCTTTGTATTTTGTTTTCTCTATTGATTAGCGGTTTTAATTAATGATTTATTGTCCTGGCTACTGCTTTTAAGTGGTGTGGGATAACGTTTTAATAATTAATGTTTTAATAATTAATTGATTTGTTGGCTACAGGTTGAAATTAATTTATTGTTTAGTTGGTTACGGCTTGTATTTATTTAATTGGTTGGCTAGTATTTTTATTTATTGAATTGTGTTATTTAGGTGCTTGTGTTTGATTATTGTTGAATTTTGACCTTCATGCGTTTTTATTAGTTACCATTGAGTGTATAGTGGCTTATCATGCCCTTATTATATGGGTATGATGTACGACTATGCCAATCAATGGGTAATGGGTGGGTATAGTGGGTCCAGGGTTGGTGGTTAGGCCTCCAAGGTGCGTAGCGGGGGACGGGGGTTAACCCCTTAATAATTACTAAAGCGATTTTTAACCACTATGGTGATTAAGGAGTTAGGGGCCATTAGATTGTATTTTTTTTATGTATTCTTGCTGGCATCGGAGGACATGGCCCTGCAGTATGCTGAGAAGGATGCCCTTCATTATGGCAGGGGGAAAGTAGAACGTTTTTTATTTATTTTATTTATGCTGACTAGCTAATGTTAGTTTTAATAATGGGCAAATGAGCTAATATCCATATCTGGATCATTGTTATTACTGTACTGTATGTGTTTGGTGGGGGCGGGGGAGGTGTATTTATTGAAATGTATGCCACATTTTTTTTACACAACAGGATTTGTACAGCAGGCCCGAGGGGAACCACGGGGACCACCAGAGGACCCCCAGACATCCATGGGGACCACCCGAGGACCCCCAGACATCCATGGGGACCACCAGTGGACCCCTGGACACCCACAGGGAGCACCCAAGGACCATTGGATACCCACAGGGACCACTCAGGGTTGCCTGTGGTGCCCCCAGACACTAGTGGGAAACACCCGAGGGCCCCCAGACACCCGTGTGAACCACACAAGGGCCCCCGGACACCTGTGGGAACCAACGAGGGCCCACATACACCAGTGGGATGACCCGGGGACCCCCAGAAACCCACAGGGGACCCCTGATGTGCCCCTGGACACATGTGGGAACCACCCGAGGTACCCCAGTCACCTGTGGAAGCCAACCGAGGGCCCCCAGACACCCGTGGGAACCACCCGAGGGCCCCCAGACACCCGTAAGGATGACCCAGGGACCCCCAGGGACCTGTTGGGACCACCCAGGGACCCCTGTGTGGCCCCCAGACACCTGTGGGAACCACCTTGATGTCCACAGACACCCGCGGGGGCCACCTGAGGACCCCCAGACACCGTGGGGACCACCTGGGAACACAGTGGGTGGCCCTGGACACCTGTTTGGACCACCTGGAGGCCCACAGACAACCGCTGGGACCATCCGGGGATCCCCGCAGGCCTCTGGTATGAATCCCATGTGTAAAAAAAATAAATGATAGTTTTAGGTGGGGGCACAGGGGGTGGGTTGTGTATTGTTATTATAACATATTATAATGTTTATTGAGGGCAATAAATTGCCCCAATAAAGCTGCGGTTGTCCATTAACCCCTTCATTGCCTTAGCGGTTAGCCGCTAAGTTAATGAAGTTGACTGTAAATGCATTTTTATTGCATGGGATTGATGCAGGAGGGTCTCCGGTGCTGATATTAATGGACATCAATTCCAGAGACTCCCAGCATCAATCCAATGCAGGAAAAAAAAATTTGTTTAGGTCCTGTCTCGCCACTTATTGGCAGCTTCTCACCACCCTCTTGCCAACTTTTCCTGGCGAGATTATTTTGAGAGGAAATCTCAATTCTAGAGCTGCGATTAGCCTTAATCAGCTTATCGGGGCTACTAGAATACCACAAGTTTGAAACGCAAAAGTTTGATAAGTACTTATCGCCGTGCGTTTGGTTATTTTTTTTCTGGCAAAGAAATGTGCCGATAAGTTCTCTTATTAAACATACAAATTGATTGTCCCTGGCGCTAAAAAAAGTCCAAGATACCGTGAACCAGCAAGGCAGTCTCTATTGCAGGCTTCCTTAGGCAGATTGATGGACTTGATGATGGTTTTCCAGACAGGGAGAGTGTCCTTTAAACGATGTTCCGCTGCTTAGGATAAAGGCTTGCAAATTCAGTGGAGAGAATCTGTAATGCACTTCCCATCTCCTCAGAGCATCTCACGGACCCCTCGTGGTCTGGTCTGCGGAGTCTCCCTCTGTCAGCGGTGACGTTGATAGAAGTATAATACTCCAATGCTCCCACAGATATGGGGGGGGGGTGGGAGGATAAATTGAAACAATACTAGTGTGATACCGTACAGAATTTTAATGACACAATTCAAAAGCTAAAATCACACTCACTTAAAAACGGAGTAACGAATACCGCTCACAGATGCCGTCCGCAACCTGAATAGCTCCTAGATCAGCAGAGGAGAGAGTCGCCGCACGATCTCCTGAATGGAACATCAGATTTGGAAAGGGATATCTTAACTCTTTGGGGTCTGGCTCTCCAGGGTTCCCATGACGTAGCGGCTACGTCACACCCGCCGAGTGCTCAGTTTGCCGGGGAGATCGCACAGGAGCACAGGAAAATGGAAAAGGAGGCCTCTTTTGTTTCCAGGATAAGGGCCGCCGCGATCATGTGACCTCCCTGAGGAGCTGGGACGTGATCGTGAGTGGGGCGTTGGAGAATTATACTTCTATCAACGTCACCGCTGACTGAGGGAGACTCCGCAGACCAGACCACGATGGGTCCGTGAGATGCTCTGAGGAGATGGGAAGTGCGTTACAGATTCTCTCCACTGAATTTTCAAGCCTTTATCCTAAGCAGCGGAACATCGTTTAAAGGACACCCTCCCTGTCTGGAAAACCATCATCAAGTCCATCAATCTGCCTAAGGAAGCCTACACTAGAGACTGCCTTGCTGGTTCATGGTATCTTGGACTTTTTTTTAGCGCCAGGGATAATCAATTTGTATGTTTATTTGTTTTTACAGATTTGGAATAGTCTGTTGTTTTTTTGTTCCTTTAGGCTGCTTCACTCACTTATCAATTGTATTGTTAATCATTATTTTTGGTATCACTATTTGCACTATTTAATTTGTGTGTAGGTCAGCGCTTTTTAGAGCTTTTTAGCTTATATTTGTTTGTTTGCCTGTATTAAGTTCTCTTATTGACGACTTATCTGTGTTTACTGAACAGTAGTAGGCTTTTTTAGCAATAAGGCGGCGATAAGGTGGCGATAAGTGACTTATCGGTGTTTAGTGCATAGGCCCCTAAATTGTTTAAGCTAGTAGAATCAGAGCAGGATTTAATTTCTCTCCAAAAGAACTTGGATAGACTTGTAACTTGGGCAGGCAAATGGCAGATGAGGTTTAATACAGATAAATGTATGGTTATGCATTTGGAAAACAGGAAGAAACAGGCAATTTACAAATGAAATTTTGATAAATTAGGAGAATCATTGAGGAGAAGGATTTAGAAGTGCTTGTAGCTTACAGCAGGCTTAGCAATAGTGCCCAAAGTCATGTAGTAACTAACTGCAAAGGCAAACAAGATCTTATCTTGCATTAAACGGGAAATGGATGGAAGGGAAGTAAACATAATTATGCCCCTCTATAAAGCATTATTAAACTCCACCTTGAAAAAGGAGTACAGTTTCAGGCACCACGCCATAAAAAAGACATTATGGAACTGGAAAAATTGCAGAGAAGTGCAGGCATATTAATAAAGGGGATTGGTAATCTGATTTATGAGGAGAGGCTAGCTAAATTACATTAGTTTAAATTAGAAAAGAGGAGTCTAAGAAGGGATATGATAACTATATACTGTACAAATATATTCAGAGACAATAAAATGAGCTTTCAAAAGAGCTATTCATCCCAAGGGCAGTGCAATTGACACAGGGTCATCCCTTAAGGTTGGAGGAATTGAGTTTTCACCAGCAACAAAGGAAAGAGTTCTTTACAGTTAAGGCAGTTAAAATGTGGAATTCATTACCACATGGAGATTGTGATGGCAGATACAATAGATATGTTACAAAAAGGTTGGACTTTTTTTTAGAAAGGAAAGGTATACAGAGATATAACAAATAAGTAAATATGGGAAGGATGATTATACAGGGGGTAATCTGATTGCCAATATTTGGAGTCAGGAAGGAATTTATTTTTCCCTTTATGAAATATCATTAAATGATATTTCACTGGTGTTTTTTGTTTGCCTTCCTCTGGAGAAATATACTGTAAATACTCTATAAATATAGACATAAGGAAAAGGAGGGCTGTGTTCTTAGAGCAAGACAAAAGGGGACCAGACCCCTATGCCTGGACCCTCAAGCAGACTCCTACCCGGACACCACTGACCTGAAGGGCCACCTGCGTTAAGATGCTGCAGAGATTCAGTACTGTGTATTCGGGACCTTGCACATGCGCAGGAACGCGATTGACACGTCTTCAAAGGCAGCTGTGACAGGAGCACTTGCTACACTGTTGAAAGACTATCCACACGGGATCCTGCGCATGCTCAGTGACATTCCTCACGAGCAGTGAAGGGGAAAAGTGTGCACATGCGCTCTCCTGACTTGCCACGTCGGCAGCTTTTTGTTGAGGACCCGGTGTATGACGTCACCAGCCAGACGATGGGAACTGGCAATTCTCTCCACTACTTATAGCAATTAACTCCTCATGCTCAGTCCCAAGCACTCCACAGGGCACTAGGAGCTGTTGATAGAGGGTTTGCTTCTACTTGTTTACTGTCTGACATCTGATATCTACATATGTACTTTGTCTTTCACAGTATTCATGTATTCACATTTATTGTTTGATATCTGGTGTCTGCTTATGTGATTTGCCCTCTATAGGACTTTTGATTTATATCTTTAGCTGAGTGTGGGATTATTTGACAGTGGGGAGGGAAGGCTTAGGGAAGTACCTCTGGGACCCTTTGGGACCAGGGGGAGTGGTCCAGATGAAGAGGTCACCCCTCAAAACGTCGTCCCCCTAGTTTGCTTTCCTTTTTCCATTATTGTGATTTTTTCCTTTTGTTTCATGTTTTTTCCCCTTCTCCTTCTTTCCCCTCCACCCCCTTTTATTTTTGCTCTATGGTGATATTTATTCTTGCATTGGCGTATTGGCTATTGTTGCTATATTTTCAGTTTATTATTAGTGTCATTAAATTATTCATATTCCCTACACTGGTATTCGCGTATATCTGTAGCTGTGAGACAGAGAGTGCTGGTACTGTACTATCTTTTGGTTTGTTAGTACTTCTGAAGGGAATTAGGGTCCCTTCCTGTTCCGTGCACCCTGCAACCTTGCTGAGTCATTGTGTCAGAATGCTGTCTATCACCCCCTCTTTCTACCATAAAATAAGTATCTGTCTTTTAATTTAGCATAGATGGAAATTGATGGACGTACTGTATGTCTTTTTTCAACCTCATCTACTATGTAACTATTTAATATACAATCAATAAAAATAACTAAACATATCACTGTTAAAATGTGCCCAATGAGTTACAGTGGGGCTACATAGGCCCTCTCAAAAGGAGCTTAAGTTACTATATTGACACTCATTAGAAGTCTGAAATAAAAGGAGAACACAGACCTCATCTTCAGGGTTGGAGCACCCAAAAACTATTTTAAAAAAACGGCAAAGGGCCAACCATAGTAAAAAAAAAAAAAAACACGTTAATCCAAGGCCAGATGTCCAAAAAATTATGTTCAGACATTTCTTTCATAACCAATGATCTGTTTGTTTATTATTATTTTATTCCCAGTACATACTACTTAGTACAGGGACATTCTATTATTTTATTTGCAGCATTGCAGGTCTCTTTAGTACAAAACTGGTAAATTAATGAAGTGAATCTTCCTTCAGAAACAAAATAAACAGTGTTAGACTTTTGTTTCCAACACAATATCTTTAGTTTTGTTCTAAGAATCAATATTTTTTTACACTAATCCTAATTTATGTTTTATTGATAGTTTAGCAATTTACGGTATGTTTTGAATGACTCATTCATAGTAAATATTTTTCATGGCACAAGACTTGCACTGAAACACAGACAATATACAGTATATATCCAACAATTTTAAAAACAAACACATTTTAAAAGGCTACATTGTTAAAGAAAAAAAGCTAATTACTGATAATAAGAACCAGTTGCAGTTTAATAATGGAATATTGACGTAAAAGCTGTTGTGAGATGTAATGCTTGTTTACTTATTTGCTGTACTATATACAGATGTAGCCAACCTTACCGTCCCGGTGCCGCGGGTGAAATGGCAAAAAAACGACATGTAGGAAGATGTGGCTGCCGTGATGGCAGGGGTGTCCATTCCTTTCAATGGGGCCTCACTCAGCATTAATCCTTCTGAGCCGTGATCGACACAGTCACGGGATCCCGCTGGGTTGTGGCACTGGGAGCGATAAGGCTGGCTACAGCTGCACATATTCATTAGTGACATTGTGAATTGTTTGGGCCTCAATGTCAAAATATGTAATAAATATTACAAATTGACCAATTGTTTGACATATTTAGTTTTCAGCCTCAAAATCATGTAATAAACTGAAGTTCACAATAGCTTTTCATTACTATCAGACTCCTTGATCCATGCCCTTTGCAAACCTAAAACCAATAAGGACAACAGTCACTTTAAGGTTAGGAGTTATAGAAATGTGTGTTTTGTTAGGCAAGGTATAGATGCAGCGGCCGTTATTCGAACACTTCACACGGTGTATACCTCAGAATACCCATGTCATGGCGCGGGATTTCTTCCAACCGTACCGCCTTAAGACGCAAGTGCGGCGAGTGCAGAAAATGGCATTTTAGAGTTCTGGTTTTTAAACACCTGAAATTGACACAGTAGCACAGTGCTGTACACATTACAATTCATTCATTTCATTGCACACAAAAAAACAGAATCCATGAAATTCAAACAAAGCAACCGCGATAAACATGTGTGCCTGGGGCGATTGGCCACATTAATGCCGCGTGGAGTACAGCAGACCACACGAAAACGGCTCCGTGATTTGTTCGAATAACGGCCGCTGCATCTGTAATATGCATTGTTTTATTCTTTCTGATAAACTTTATCAGTATCAGAGGGATACACAAATAATATTGGAAGAAGAATTGCATGTATCATCAGTGGTAGTTTTGATTATCAATCCAACATCTTCAAAAAAGTAATAATCTGTAATTTAGTCCAATGCTCTCGTATTCATTTTTACAAGTAATTTAAAGTAGTGTGGGCTAGTGTAATATTATACAGCACAGTACATAGGCATACATAATCAAAGCATGCATTGCAATGACAAAGTGTTATTTTTAGGGTACAAGTTATCAACCTCATACTGGTAGAAATAATAATATTTCTACTGCATTCACCAAAATTATAGAACCGGCACCAAAATGAGTAAGTAACATAATTTTACAGATGTTACGCCTGTGATGATATTGGCAATGAGGCTCTTATAATAAAAGGTGAGTCGCTGCCATTGCAGCCATTGTTTGGATGAATATGCAGGGTTGCCCTGTATAAACCTATTGTGGCTCATCTGGCCAAATATATAACTGCACGCATAAAATTTGTTTTAAAGCATAGCCAAGGTCTCTGGACATGCAGGGCTAAGAAACCCTTTGTTCAGCCCACAGGTCTGGAGAAATAGCTATTCCTGGGACTGGATGGGGAAGTGTGGACTCAAGCCTGGGTAACTGTTACTGAGGGCAGGGACATTGTTTAGCTCAGACTGAGTCATCCATCTCTACAAGAGGTATGCAGCTGAAACTGGACCCTGAGGTTTTAAGATTCAACTAACCCAGGTCTCAGTGGTTAGTTAGTTTGAATTTCCCACAGCCCTGTTTGGCCTATGTAGCTTGCTTTGTGATTGACCCATGCACCATCCATGCTGTGATTGGTCCCACACACAGCATCCACTCTGTGATTGGCAGCCATCCTTTCTCCACGATTTTCTATGGAGACAGGAATCTAGAGAAAGAGCAGCCGATCTCAGTTCCACAGATTATTCCTGGACTGGCGTGTAGGTGGACTAAATGCTATACTCTGAGCTTGTGTCAGAGACACCCCAAGACGAGGCTGCATGCCTTTCTGAAGCAGGCAATTTAAACTTGCGTACCTGTTACTTGCATCCAGTGCTGCCTTGAGTTCCCAATCCCCCACAGGAACGGAAGCTGTGCTGGGTAAGCCATTTGGGTGGCACCGGGCACATAGGACTGCTAGAATTCCCCCTGGATTCCCTGTGTGGAATGAGTATAGCTCTGTTAGCTTACTATATGCTGTACTGCTGTGACACACTTTATTCGAGCAAATACCCAGTTTGTACCTGGCAGATACCTGGAATGCGCCGCTCCTCACCTCTGACAAGCCCCGTTGCGTTTGCCTTCCCAGCCATGGTTCATGCCTGGCTGACGGGCGGCTGATCTGTTAAATGATAATGATTAGGATTTAATAGGCTGCAATGCTTCGCGTGTCTACTAGATGGCATAAATTCATGAATTGTAATGCAGTATATTTATATACTGTGCAGTATTGCAGCCAGCGGGAATAAAATGCTTCAATCCCTGCCTGGAAAATAACGCAATGCACTCGGGCAGAAAACAGTCACAAACCTCAATACACCCGAGTATACCCGAATTCGTGGGACTAGCCGAGCTCGAATAAAGTGTGTCGCCAGTGTATGTGTTGGCTCAGCTGAAATAAAAAACCATTAATTTGATCTCTGTCTTCTATCTGGTGCTTGATCCCATAAAAGAGTCCTGGTGTCCTGTGACAATACCAAAAAGTATATCACCTACCCAAGGTTTGTGTGAGGCCTATATTGTCCATATATATAATGGGCATTACATACATATTGGCAAGATAGTGTAAATTAATATGGAATATGTGATAATATAATAAATGTTAAACATTTAACAAGATATTAATCCTTTAGTGGTCAGCTTGTTATGGGTTTTCATGGCATGACAATGCATTACTAATCACTAAGGCGTCTCTCCTCCACCCCCCTCCTCCACCCCCCTATATCGTGCATAAATAAAGCATTCAAATGACATGTTAATATGAACAAACATTTCTATATACAAAATATTAAAATAACTGCACTTATCAATGTCAAAATGTACTTATTGAGTTTCAGTGTGGCTAAGTCCCTCTCCTATGTAGAAACATTAGCCTCAATGGTAGCCTGTATTTAATCATTTACACTTACCCCATCTATAGTGAAGGCTATCCTCCTCAGAGATCCATGCAATTAATCCAATAAACGGGGCAATGCCCAACCATTAAAAAAAAAAAACACAATCCAAGGCCCAATGGACAAAAGAAATATAAAAATGAAAAATTCATAAATGCAATCCAAGGCCCGATGGCCCACCAAGAAGCGATAAAACCATTAAAATTATATCAATGCCCAATGTAATCCAAGTCCATCAATGGGCCAGTGATGAGGAATGCTCAACTTTGACGCCTCACATCCTCAGTTGATTGGAGACTCTTCTAAAGGATAATTATGTTTTATCAGGGGTTTGTGTGGAGCAAGTCCTTTAGATGAATTGATTGGTGAAATCTGTTTCAAACAGTGCAGTAATAAGGATGAAATATCACAGAATAGCGATGGTAAAATTGGTTAAATAGTTAAATTGTTTGTTTACTGGATTTCTCTTTGAAAATTACAGTGTGTTTGAGGTAAACAAATCATGCTATATTAAAAACAAATTCTGCACCTAAAAATAATGAAGGCAGAAAATATGAGGAAGTAGGTCACAATGTGCAAATGTTTTAAAAAAGAACAAACAAGCACATTTATCGTACATTTTTGCCAACATTAGTTAGGACATCACAGATTTGGCAAACATGGCTGGCCTAATCTGTATTGTCATAACTAATGGTAGCAAGAACATGTTCTTCTGCGACATAAAATATAAAAGGCCAGGGCTCTTACAGAAGACCAGAAGCAGAGGCTGCATCCAGTGGTTGATGGAAGAAGACATCAAGAGGAACAGATGATGAAAGAAGAAAATAATTTTTTTACAAGAAATACTTCCAGATGAACAATCTTCCAGCAACTGAAGATCGAGTGCATCTTTCAAAATGAGGATCCTTCGTCGCCATGGCCACAGATGGTTGCAGATTATAAAAAGACCAATGGGCATGGATTGATTTGGCTTTTTGATTTTTCTTTAATTTATTTTTGGCATCTGGTATGTGGATTGGTTTTCTTCGGTGACTGGTTTGGTTATTTAAATTTTTTATGGATTTTGGCCATCAGGCTTTTGGAATTTTTTTTTTTATTGTTCATCTTTACTAATTACTAATTAAGGCATCTGCCCTTTTTGGTGGGGGTGGGGAGGGGGGCGGGGATTGGTTGTGGGATGCTCACTGCCCTGAAGATGGAGGCCCTGTATTAGGATGGTATGTCAAATATTTATTTAAATTACCAATTGATTGCCATTGTGGCTACCTAGGGTCTCCTCTTTGCTTTGTTGTGATATCTTGTATATTTTTTCTGTGAAAAACTGATGAACAAATACTTTTCTAGGGTGTCATTAAAACCGTCTTTTCCCATGTGAGTGATAAATACACATATATTTTAAGGATGGACATATTTGAAGTTTAAAATCACAAATTTGCTTATTTTGGAATGTGATTCAAACTGCAAATCAAACAGATTGAAAATTCAAAGTTTGATTAAAACTACAAATTAAACTGTCAAATTTCTAATCCAAACAAAATACGAGCTCATCCTTGGATTAATTTTTTGGGTGGCGGGAGGGGAGGAAAAACGTTTTGAAAAAAGTTTGATAAAGTCCAACTGTAGACGGACGTTCACAGAGGTACACAATTGGAGACTTTTATAAGGTGAAATTATAATAAGGCTTTATTGTGCCTTTTCCTTTACATCAGGAAATCCATCCAAACACAGGGGGGGGGGACAAAGCTTCTATTCACTTGGGAGTATTTCTAGTGAAACACTATGCAATTAATTCACATCTCCCTTAGTCAAGCATTTCTCCCAGCCCCAAACACATAGCATGAAATAAGCAGATATAAGAAGTCTCTTAAGAATGAAAGTCTTATCTGTTTCTTGGAGGGAAAATCTTCTCAGTTCCTGGTTCAGCTCCCTTCCCTCAGGGTGTGTCAGCTTCAGATTTAGTAGTTTTCCCTGTGTCTTGAAATCAGCTCTGCTGTGTCTTCTGGCAGAGCTCAAGACATGGTCAGCTCCAGAGATCTGTGTTCTCTTGGTCAGTCTCTCCTTGGAGCCTCAAGAACCTGCTCTGTCTCCAAAGGTCAGCTCACAAGTGTGCTAAGGAGTCACTTCCTGTCTCAACAGACAGGCTTTTGTAAGCAATCTAAATCAGGCAGGTGGTGTTTATTAATTGACTACCAGCAGTTAACCACCACACTGCAAGATTAAAGGCACATTACTTGAACAGGGATTACTCCCCTGTTACACCAACTAAATTTATAAAATTTTTGATAGCTTTTCTAATATTTTGTAAAAACCCATACCACAATTATTTTTAGAGCCAAACACCAGTAAAGTGCCCAACCTTGATATATGTATATCATTATATTCACAATATAAAATTCACATTTTCTTCAGCATGCCCACAAATTTCCACCCATCAAAAATGTATTACGTATAGAAAAAATGTCTGGGGAACTCAAAATAATCCACGTAATGCAAAGGCACAGAGTTACATAGATTTTCAGGATGCCCATATATGAGTTAGATCACAACTCCAGCTCAAAATCATAAAGTACAGGACATGGAAAATCCCCAGCACTGTCTTAGTTTTCAATAAAAATATAAAATATATTCCATCAAATACAATGATTAGTAAAAATGTGCTCCTCGAGCTTCACAAAGGATTGTGTTGGTCCGAAATGTAGCGCATTTTTACACAATTTTGATTTGATGGAATAAAATTGATATTTTTACTGAAAACTAAGCAAATTCTGGGTGAATTTTCCTTTCCCTTATCAATAATGCACTGGAGGGTGGTTAGTGCACAACAGTTTTATACAGTGTAATTTATTTTCTTGCCTCTGTCCCACAATACTACCATGGGCCATTCACTCCTGATCATGATTATGGTGATGACAAATTATGTAATATTGACTGCTGTTTCTTAAAAGTAGAGCAATTGCCTTACAGATTAGCTTGAACATTTCATGGTCTCCCTTCTCCTTCAGTTTCTCTCACTAGACGGCTGTTGTTGCAGCACTTCTACAAAACACTGTTCTGATACTCATCCTTTCTATTCCTCCTTCTAGAGTAGATTAGTGATATGCGCTCCAACATTTATATCCAATCTTGATAAATGATATAAGTCCTTAAAGAAGGTACAAAGCATAGGTACTGGGGCTAGTGAGGTATGTAGTAATAATCATAACCCTGTGTATACCAATACTAGGATGTCTCTGTCCCTGAAGGTTAAAGGCTGAGATTAAAGAAAATCAGACCTAAAGCCTCATTGGCAGAGTACTCAGGTAACTATGAAGTAATGTACTCACAATTAGTATTGCCCCAGTCCTGTGTATCTTGATGGGTGTGCAACCAGGAGAATGAAGGGAGATACAGAGGAAAAAACACTCCAACGCACAGCCAGAAATCGAGTGGGTCCCACACCAAAGAAACTGGTAAAAATATATATTTTATTGATCATGTTAAAAAACGAAGGTAAGTACCCTCCTACGCGTTTCGTACCTGGTGGTACTTTATCAAGGAGTGGCTGTGCGTTGGAGTGTTTTTTCCTCTGGATATTCCTCCTTCTAAACAGTTTTATATTGTATAATACTGTGTAATACCTCAACCACCCTTTCTCCCTCCATCTCCTCAAGATTCAACATCTATCCCTATATGTGTTGCTGAGGAATACAGATGTACTGTAGCAAGACTTACTGTCCCAAGTGCAACAGATGAGCAAGTAAATATCTACGGCGGACAGTATCTGTCGTGATCACGCTGCTGGAGTCCATGCATCTGAATGGGCTCCCCACAGCATTAATCCTTCAGTGACACAACCGCAGTGAAGGCATCACCATGAGCGGTCATGGCATCGAAGACGTTAAGTTTTAATACATCATATACCTTAAGGTAGAAAAAATATATATTTATTTAATAAATATAGAAGGTCTAGCTAATGATAGCCTGAATATAAGTATAAACTTTAAGGTAGCTGTGATAGGCAAGCCAAGGTACATTAGCCTGAAAGTTTTGATAAATATGTACAGTAGTGATATACCGGGTACTAAAAAGTAAGTTTGTGGGGTGGAGCCCGAAGAGGACGAGGGTGGCAGCTGGTGGTGGAGGGAGTGGAGAAGGAAGCCAGCCTGGAGAGAAGAATAACAGCCGGTGGCGGAGTGAGAGTGGGTGGCAGCCTGCAGAGAAGTACAGTAGCCGATGACAGAGGGAGAAAAGGATGGCAGCCTGCAGAGGAGAAGGACAATAGCCAGTCATGGAGGGAGAGGAGGACAGAACCCTGCAGAAGACAACAGCCAGTGGTGGAGGTAGAGAAGGATGGCAGCTGGTGGGCAGTGGGAGAAGAGGAGCATGTGAGTGGAGAAGGAGCTGCACAGGATAGTCAGGGAGGAGCACGCTATAGAGGTGGCAGACACCTGAAGTCAGAGAAGACATGCTTGGTGCAGGTAGATAAAATAGGGCCAGGTATGCCGGGTACCGATACACAGACATCTACGGTCTGTATGATTTTGGAGGAGGGGGGGTTTGCTATCGCAAAGGCTATCCAGTTAAAGCACAGTGTAAGACGTGGTAGTTGGAGACACTGTTCCAGACGCGTTCAGTCTGCTTTACGTCCAGCCACGCAGTGTGTTGTACATTTTTACCTTCACTTCGCAACCAGTTTTGTACATATGTGGTTCTTTATTGCGTATATATTGACAGTGCTTCCGATTCAATTAGCCCATTACTTATACTAGTGAGGGCTCCGTGCACAAGTCGTTGTCTTTAAACACCTTGGCAGATAATATCTACCTGCCGATCTGTTAGACTCGCAGCTCTGGATGTATACAGATAGAAACTACTTATGTGTATATGGATTTTGTCTGAGCTGTACAGACGGTTCACATTTTGAGCTATCAACATACTTTATAACTGCATGTGTTCATGTTACATTGTATATGAGTCATACAGTCCTCAAGCTATACTAGTGAGGGCTCCGGGCCCAAGTCGTTGTCTTTAAACACCTTGGCAGATAATATCTACCTGCCGATCTGTTAGACTCGCAGCTCTGGATGTATACAGATAGAAACTACTAGTGTGTATATGAATTTTGTCTGAGCTGAACAGACGGTTCACATTATGAGCTACCTACTGTATATACTTAATAACTGCATGTGTTCATGTTACATTGTATATGAGTCATACAGTCCTCAAGCTATACTAGTGAGGGCTCTG
This sequence comes from Ascaphus truei, assembly GCF_040206685.1. Lineage (NCBI taxonomy): Eukaryota > Metazoa > Chordata > Amphibia > Anura > Ascaphidae > Ascaphus > Ascaphus truei. The sequence goes on from NC_134485.1 coordinate 88,797,977, forward strand.
GGCACAAGTCGTTGTCAGAACACACCTTGGCAGATATTATATACCTGCCAAACTGTCAGACTCGCAGCTCTGGATATACACAGATTTACATAGCTAGTGTATATATGGATCATGTTTTCAGCTGCTCATATGGTGCATATTGAGCCATTTGCATATCCTATTGCTGTATGCAGCTATATCACACATTGTATCTATCATTTGAGGATATTCGCTTACCCGATGACTTAACTGTGTACACACTTACCTGCCCTGTTGAAGTGTAAAAAGAGAGCATTATAATCAAAGAGGACTATATATCCTTTTCCCCTTACCTCAATTTTATTTTAATTCGCTAATCACATAGGATTATTCCACATAGAGGACCATTGATTTTATTTGAGGATTTCTCCAATTAAAATAGTTTTTAACCCAATTTCATATCACATATCATAAGACCTACTGTCTTCATCAGGTTCTATCCAGGAAGATTTACATCAGTATCATTAGCCGCCGAGTGCTCCCATTATAGGGGTTCTTCATCTCTGTGTTGTTGTACCCGGTACATCACTAATGTACAATATATACGCCAATTGTAGGATCGCACACGTTGAGAAACTACTCCTCCCCTAGTATAGACCCTGATTCAATCATTGAAAGTGAAAGAGTGGTCCCTAAATAACTCATCAAATATATAAATTGGACCTGTCTACTCAGTAAGAAGGAAAGCACTTACTAGCAAGAATTCCATCGGCCATGGTACCAACCCGGAGATGCAAGTAAAGTGTATGACTACCCTGGGATTCAAACGCTGATGTGATGATGTGAGAACAGTGACCCACGATCATTTTGCGTTATCATGACAATTTTTCACAGGTGACCTGATCTGTGTACCAGAGGCTCTTTAAATAGCTTGATAGTTACGATGGTGAACACATCAGGGGTGTTCTTTAACCATTTGTAGCCAGGGAGCACTGTTGATGTTTCTCTATGCCAGATGCTAGCTATATTTGCTGTCATTGAAGGAAATCTGAATAGGGGCTCAATTGAAGATCATAAGCATTTTTACAACAGGTGTACAAGAGAAAAAACTTCAGAAGAAAAAACCTTAAAATAAAAAAATGCTGATATTTAATAAATACTTTATTTACGGGTATTTATTAGTTTGGGTCTGACTGTTATTGTAAATATTGATTTCTTTATTAGAGGTAGATAGGTAAGTACCTGTAGTCTTATGTACATTCAAAAATAGTGGAGAGACAACTTTTTTGGGAAACTAAACACTAAAAGGTTCTCAATTTGAGTTGAATATATTTAGGTACAAAAGATGAGTCATTCAATTAATGTTCATTCAATCAACATAAATATTACCCTAAAGATGTATATTATCCATAGAGATGGTAGTCAGAGTGAAATTCTACTTAAGTACAAAGAGTAATTGGGTACATTTCTTGAGTAGGGCAAAGATCCTTGAGATATTCCAAAATTCCACAGATTCCAAGTAAAGGAAGGGTGTGGAGTGGAGTTGGATTCTTGAAAAATAAATATTTCGACAAAACACTTTATTTTCTAGATTGTTTTATATACTTCTGCGAGGGTATCATTGGATGGAATTATCGATGGATTTTTTTAGTTAGGGGATGGGTCATACTTTAATCAATGAATGGAGATAAATCAAAATTTTCATTCGGGTCTTGTGTGGCTAATGTCCCAACCTATATATCCATTTGGTCTCTGTCTTCAAGATTTTTCTGTTCCAAACACCTCTTCTGATGCTTAGGCCTATCTGATCGATTGCTGTGAATTTTAGGGAGTTAAAATCTCCTAGGTGGTAGGTATTGATATACTGTAACATGCAATTGGGATGTCTAATTCATTCCGTATCATGTCAATTTGTTCCAGAATTGTGTGACGTAGCTGACAACATGGTTTGCCTATATATTTTTTCTGATATACACACTGTGCCATGTATATCGCCCCAGTGGTCTTGCAATTTATAAATTGGTGAATATCATACTCTCTTGTTTCATCCCAATTTTAGAATTTGTTTTGTCTGGATTATTGATTCACAGGCTTTACAATTGGTGCATTTGTATGACCCACTGACTTGGAATTTATTTAGTTGTGTGCCAGATTTTTCTGGGGAGAGGTGACTGTGCACCAACCTGTAATTATGATGCTCATCGTTCATCCGTTCATATTACAGTAATATGTGGCAATGTCTCTGTAGAATCGATTTTAAGAGATTCGATTGGCTGTTATACTGTATGTCACCTTTGAAACGGATCAATTTTTTCTCTAGAGCTATTAGAGACAGTTTATTTCTTAATAGATTTTCACGAGAACTTGGCTCTTATAAAAGCTAATTTTAGAGCTATTTTGCTCAATCCTCTTTTTGTAGAAAACTCTCCTTAAGGTACAGAGCTTGTTTCTAAAACTCAGTGGTCGACCAACAGCTTCTATGGATTCGCAGAAACAGTACAACTGGATACCCAAATTTGGGGGCCAGGGTGGTGGCTAAAAGCCCTCAGAAGACTATTTGTGGAAGTTTCCTTCCTAAGAAAAGTAGTTTATGGAAGTCCTTGATGGTTGCATTCAAATATGAGGTCCAAGAAGTTTTGAGTGGTCTTACTAACCTCAGCTGTTAGTTTTAGGTTAAAGGTGCTCATAGTAAGTTTACTGATAAACTCTTCCAGTAACATAAATGTCATCAAAATATCTCATCCATAGCTCTATCTTTTGAGTGTACCATGTTGTTGTTGAATACCATCGTCTCTGCCCACCATCCTAAATAATGGTTGACATAAGTTGTGGAAGATGTGGTGCCCATTGACATCCCTTGTTCTTGATTATAGATTTTATAATTAAACCAGAAATAGCTCATTTTAAGAACAAATTCTGGGATTTATAGGACGAGTTGGTTATGTAACTCAAAGTACACAATTCTATTTTTTAGAAAGTGTGTAGTGGCTGTCAAACTGTATTCGTGCTTAATACTAATGTATAACGATTCGACAACCAACCCTACTAAGTAGGAATTCTCATTGATTGTGACACCATACAGTTTGTATAGGATGTCTTTGTATCACTGAGCTATGAGGAAAATTATGTTACAAAGGTTTCAATATTGTGTGAAAATAGATGCTAGCCTTCTCAGTTAGGCTGCCTATGGCAGAGACAATTGGAAGTCCTGGATGTCAATTGGATCTTTGTTTAGAATCACATAAAAGGTAGTGTCCGAGAGAAGTCTCAGATTTTCTTCAATATAGAGACTTGCATTTAATATGACCATATTACCTCCTTTATTGGACTGCTTAATTGTTATTAATGTGTTAGATTCTAGATTTTTTTTTTACCTCAATTTTTTTTTTGGCTTTGTCAGGGTACAGGGGTATAAAAAATAAAGTAGGGAGGGTTATCGGGAAGTGGGAAGGGGTATGGGTACAGATTGCTTACAGACAGTTTCTTTGATTATCAAGTTATAGTAATAATATACAATGTAGTCATAAAATACTGAGGTATGGTTGACGTAGTAACAAGAAAATACATAGGCTACATATTAACAGGAAAAGGGAAAATTCACCCTGGTTCATGAAAAAGGAACTGATGAATATTATGAAGCAATGCTGGTATGTTGAGGTTTCTAAAGGATTTTATATGCCGTTTTGAATATATAAATGTATTACAAATACAATTAGTATAATGGAGTGATTCCTAACAAGGTATCTTATACACAATTAATCCTTTACCTTGATTAAGCTTAATCAACCCGCAATACACAATACACAATTAATATCATAAAATATGCAACACATAAATTCAATTTGTTGGACAGGGCTATTGAAAAAATGCAATGTTATGCATACAATGGTTGATTTCCCAAATGTCCTGATATGCTACAGATAATTAGTTGGTGAATACTAGGCACTATGGCCCAGAAATAAAACCACAAAGCATGGGATCCGCTTTTTTCGGAGAAAGTATTTGTCAGACTAGATGGAATGTAGTCACACACTTGGTTTTGTTATATGTAGAACCTGGAGTTTTGATTAAAGATCTTCTTAGAGATATTATGTACTTTCTTGTGAATACTTGAGATTTTTCACTCAGAGGTGAATAGGTGCTACCTCTCTTCAGTTTTGTATAGTCTCGTGCCTGTTCTTGGGTGAAGATCTTCATTAAAGATGTTGGTACGTGTCCTGTACCAAGGATTTACACAGTCTTACCCCAGGGCTCCGCTTATTAAGCTGGAATTCGTCATCACTGGGTACCACCCAGCGTTAAGCAAAAGATCTGCTCCTAGGGTTCCACTGCATACACCAGGGTTTGCGGTCACGGTGTCTGCCCGGTGCTGCGATAGTTACCTCTTCTGGTACTTCTCCAACCTCACGGTCTCCTTCATCACTGCACAGCAATCTCTGCTCCAACTCTTCCCCAGTCCCCACGGTAGGCAAACACAGTTCTTCCTCCTCACCAGCATATACCAATATTACTTGATAATATTCATAAGTTCCTTATTCATGCTCCAGGGTGATTTTTACCGTTTCCTTGCCCATTGATAGGGGGTAGAGATTCTCCTTAATCACCTGGGCTGCAGAATACACACTTATTAGAGTCACTGATTTAAACCTGTAATTAATATATTAGCGCCTTAAAATAATTTTTCAATTGTATACATACAGTATTAACAGGTTGGAGTCATTTCATTAATATGTTAATGGGGGTGGATTCACCGAGCTTCTGCAGAAGTCTTGCCATGGCTGCCACATAAAAGTGTATTTGTAAAAGTTGTCGTTACCTAAGCTTGTGAGATTGCTCATTTGGCATGTGAACCAAATATTAGCTTTAATTTGAGGGATAGTTGGAATGGTTTGTTTCAACCAATGTGAAGCTATTACGCATCTGACAGCCCATCTGACAGCCGTGGCTATTTTGGAGACAAGTCTATTATCATTTCTGCTAAGTACATTTGAAAGTATATTGAGCAAAAACTGTCATGGGTCTCGGCAAAAATTCTCGGTTTTTAAGGGATTCAAGTTAATTTACAATTAGATTATCAGTACTTCTGACATACTGTACTGTAGATTCTCCAAATCTTTGGTGACGAGATCAGTAAAGATCTCTATTTTGGGTTTGATATCCCACTGGGAGTGAATATATTTCTGTTGTTTATAAGAAGTTAAGGGGCCATCTCTTACTGTTTGATCGCCTTCTTCCAGGCTAACTGGATGGCAAAAATCTCTAGGCCAATTGGAGAGGGTGGAGTTCTTAGTGTTTTTTTTCTATGATATTCTTTTTCTCTTTGATCTCACTCATTGGATATAGTCTTTCCTGACATGACCACCACCATGCTACCTTCCCAACGCTCTTCTTTTGTCAGTGTAACTAGACACAGACATATATTTTCACTGTGAACTTTGCACGTATCTGTATTGACACTCCTAGAGGCTCATCCCAAAGGCACAAGCTACATGGTGTCTGGACCCTATTTATAGTTTCTCTGCAGTAAACAAATTGTAATTAAGAAGACATTATTTTGGCAGTATTTTGCCTGGTTTGTGAACTTTTGCAACAAGAAATTCACATCTCTTGTCAAAATACAACTGAGGCAGTGATTCCCAACTCCAGTCCTCAAGTACCCCCAACAAGTCAGGTTTTAAAGATTGACTGAGCGACCTGTGCTGAAGCAGGGATTTCCTTAAAACCTGACCTCTTTGGGGCACTTGAAGACAGGAGTAGTGAATTACTGAACTAAGGAAATACCTATCTGACCAACACAGAGATTTAAGAAATGTGTATATACTGAAACATTTGAGCAGTTAAATGTACAGTAACATTTATTTTCATATTTACACGTGCAGTACATATTTTTACTAGTTTGCTGAAAGTCACTCCCTAATGATGAGCATATTGGTAATTGGATATAGCTAATTTTTTTAAGGCATCAAAGAAGGGGGGAAAAAATCATCCTTTTTGAAGTTATTTGGATTCCTTGGCTCTTTTGTAATACACATGCCATATGTCACTGTTGAATCACTTCTGAGAGTGTTAGCGCAAACTCTAAATAGTCAGTATAATTACATAAGTAGCCTAAGCCATCTGTGATGACAACATATGTCAACATATATACCGTACTGTATGTCAATATCTTACAACATATCACAGATTATATTTAAGGGTACAATATCGGTGCTAACATTTCTAGCATTATGATTATTGTAAAATATGCATTGAAATGGTAATATAAAATGTATTGGTTAGGTGTTTCTGGCTGTAAAACTGGAGACTAAAAACTCGACTCTTTGTCAAAGTAAAAAAAGTCACATACTGTATCAAGTAATGAGATTTTTGCTTTTGATAAACTCAATAAAAATGTTTTGCTCCATTTATGCCCCAATTTTGGAACTGCAACACTTTGATACATATTCCCCTATACTGTATGTGATCAGAGGGGAATTCGATAGCATTTAAACCTGGTGAAGTACGATTAACCTATGTTAAATTTAGACGACAGATACTGAACCTATATTTGTATTGACAGTATTTTGATCCATAGGAAGGCAAACAAAAAACCCCAATGACACTTATTTCCTTCCTGACTACAATAATGGCAATCAGAGTTCTCCCTGGAACAACACCTGTCCCATGTTTACTTAGCACATCAGCAAACAGTAAATTATCACAGCACACCATTAGGCAACCAATAGAGATAGGAGAACAAGTCCTGGTTTGCTTCACAAAAGTTTCTTCAAAACTATAAAACATTTTCATAAAAACTAATTGTTAATTTATTGGGCTATATATATATATCTATATATATATCTATATATAGATATATATATAGATATTTACATAGACGTATGGTAACCAGGGGGATCCTGATGACCAAAGAAGACAGCACACCGCAAAGATGATACAAAATAGTGTATTGTGAAACACAGGGCCGCCCTTTGAGAAAGTCGCCGTTTGGTGACGAAACGCGTCAGGGAACGTCAACGCGTCATCACGTCATTACGACTCCACGCATGCGCACGAGGAGGCCGTCTTGAGCGCGAGTCAGTATTGCGGTCATTGAAGTGTTGGAGGCAATCTCTGGGACCTAACAGATCAACCTTTCCAGTTGTGACATCTCTGGTTTCCTGGTAGCAGTTCCACAGCCCTGAGGGAGCCTCGATATGTGGACTTCTTTTGCAGACAAGCCGGATGGTGGTGGTATTATCACAAATTGCTTGAATTGTTTTTTATCTTGTGAGTGTATTTCATCCCCCCCCTCCCCTCCCTTCCTTTTACAATTAAATGTACTCTATTATGCTATGGGGCGTGCGCTCTCTCCTCTTTTTTTCTTATATATATATATATACACACACATATATATATATAATACCGTTCTGTGGCTAACGAAATGCTTTTATTTGTGCGAGCTTTCGAGATACACTGATCTCTTCTTCTGGCGATGTTACAATGAATCATCGGAAGAAGAGATCAGTGTATCTCGAAAGCTCGCACAAATAAAAGCATTTCGTTAGCCACAGAACGGTATCATCTATTTATTTTTTGATTATATATATATATATATATATATATATAAAAATAAATATATACAGTTAGGTCCGGAAATAATTGGACACTGACACTATTTTCATAATTTTGGCTCTGTACGCCACTACAATGGATTTGAAATGAAACAACCGAGATGCAATAGAAGTGCAGACTTTCAGCTTTAATTCAAGGGGTTGAACAAAAATATCATATGAAATGTTTAGGAATTGCAACCATTTTCATATACAGTCCCCTTATTTCAGGGGCTCAAATGTAATTGGACAAATTAGCACAATCATAAATAAAATGTTCATTTGTAATACTTTGTCGAGAATCCTTTGCAGGCAATGACTGCTTGAAGTCTGGAACGCATGGACATCACGAAATGCTGGGTTTCCTCCTTTGTGATGCTTTGCCAGGCCTTTACTGCAGCTGTCTTCAGTTGTTGTTTGTTCGTGGGTGTTTCTGCCTTAAGTTTTGTCTTCAGCAAGTGAAATGCATGCTCGATCAGCTTAAGATCAGGTGATTGACTTGGCCATTGCAGAATATTCCACTTCTTTGCCTTAAAAAACTCCTGGGTTGCTTTCGCAGTATGTTTTGGGTCATTGTCCATCTGTTAAGTGAAGCGCCGTCAAATCAACTTCGCTGAATTTGGCTGAATCTGAGCAGACACTATATCCCTATACACTTCAGAATTCATCCGGTTGCTTCTGTCTTCTGTCACATCATCAATAAACACTAGTGACCCAGTGCCATTGTAAGCCATGCATGCCCATGCCTTCACACTGCCTCCACCGTATTTTACAGCTGATGTGGTATGCTTCGGATCATGAGCCGTTCCAAGCCTTCTCCATACTTTTTTCTTCCCATCATTCTGGTACAGGTTGATCTAAGTTTCATCTGTCCAAAGAATGCTTTTCCAGAACTGGGCTGGATTTTTTAGATATTGTTTGGCAATGTTTAATCTGGCCTTTCTATTCTTGAGGTTTATGAATGGTTTGCACCTTGTGGTGAAAGCTCTGTATTTGCTCTCGAGAAGTCTTCTCTTTATGGCAGACTTGAATAAAGATATGCCTACCTCTTTGAGAGTGTTCTTCTCTTGGCTGGATGTTGTTAAGGGGTTTTTCTTTACCATGGAAAGGATCCTACGATCATCCACCACTGTTATCTTCCTTTGGAGGTTCAGGCCTTTTTGTGTTGCAGAGCTCACCAGTGCGTTCTTTTTTTCTCCGAATGCACCAAACTGTTGATTTGGCCACTAATGTTCCTGCTATCTCTCCGATGGCTTTTCTTTTTTTTTTTTTTTTGCATCTTAAGGATGCCCTGTTACACTTGCATTGAGAGCTCCTTTGACCGCATGTTGTGGTTTCACAGCAACAACTTCCAAATGCGAATGCCACATCTGAAATCAACTCCAGACCTTTTACCTGCTTAATTGATGATGAAATAACGAAGGAATAGCCCACACCTGTCCATGAAACAGCTTTTGAGTCAGTTGTCCAATTACTATTGGTCCCTTGAAAAAGAGGGGGCTACATATTAAAGATATGTAATTCCTAAACCCTTCCTCCAATTTGGATGTGAATACCCTCAAATTAAAGCTGATAGACTGCACTTTAAGCCCATATTCATTATTTAACTGTAACTTGAATTTATTTTGGTACACAGCAGAAATAACAAAACTTGTATCAGTGTCCAATTATTTCCGGACCTAACTTTATATATTCAGAACTGTCACATTGTTTTCCAATTTTTACTAAATTTTGTTCTAAGAAAGTTGGGTTGAAATGTGAAGGCATTTATGATTTGTAGTTTTGGAAGGAATCAAATCTTTATTCCTCTTTTTTACCAAAACATCTTCAAATTTGCAGTAAATGTTAATGTGCGTTTCTCACAGTGCTCATGAGCATTGCAACATTTGTTGGCAAATTGGGTATGATTTATATTTTCTTTCTTTCTGCTAACTTGTACGGGGTATATCAGACTAAATATCTTATTATTTTAATTGATTTTCTTCATTGAAGTTACAGTAATTGATAAAAAAAAGTAAATATGAACAAGATAATACATAAACATAAGCTATTTAATATTATTCAGAACTGCAGTAGTAAATAAAGGATAATAATCGCTGATAAGATTTAGATGAACATCAGGCAAGAGTGAAAGAAGAGGTTTTCGGGAGTTTAGCCAAGATTATAGATAAAGGGAGCAACAATACTGAACTGTAATACTAATAGTTGATAATAACACAGTATAAGAATGCATGAAATATATATATTATAGTCAGAGTCAGAGTGCCAAACAATAAGAACATGTGGGAAATTCAGGAAATAAAAACGAATTAGGTCATTATTAAAGTGGAAAAGGTTGGAAAGGGAACCGTTATTTTGCAAATATACTATATCAAGGAAGTGACTGTCATCATGATAGAACCTTATGGTTCATAGATAAAGATACAATGAAAGATGACAGCAAGAAGATAAGACATTGATTAATTGAGCCTTCACTGTTTACAAGGAATGTAAGTGAAGTAAAAAAAGGGGGTGAGATGATTTTTCTTAGTTGGATTTATTTATTGCTGGATGAATAGACTACAGAAAGAAATAAAGCTTTACTGTCACAGTCATATGTTACCTATTGGATTATAACCAGACTTCCCAGCAATCAAGCAGACACTTGTTTTACTGATTAAGTTTACAGCAGCTGCGTAGCTCTACAGCTGCCTATTCCTTTCAAGACATGCTTGATACTGGGGTTTACCATGACTTGTTATACTATTGTCCATATTCTTAACCCTTGTGTTCTCTTTTTGGGGCAGATCTTCAATGCTCCTTTAAGCTATTTAATGTGATATTACCCACAATTATCGTAACAATATTCCTAACACCTATCAACTAAGGTTATTAACGTTATGATGACCTCAATTAAACCAGTAAAATATCGTATTGCAAACTTTTTATGGATGCTGGGATTAATAATTTGCAAATGAGATGCTAATGAGCTGTTGGTCTAACATCGCATATCCATGAACCTCTATTAATGTTAGCGCTGGGAAATAACATTACCATAAATTGGTCACTCCAAAAGTAATCATTATTCACAGGCAGACCATAATTATCATAATTTTATTTCTGGGAATTGCCTAAAATGACAAAGTGGTACCAACATTATTTGTGTGGGTATGGCACTTAGCCCTTTCCATTTAAATAGTTACAGGGGACATACTGTATAATTATGAATAATATAAAAATCAGAAACACATCAAAGATGAATCTTATAAATTGTCATTAAATTCATGTAATAAAAATATTTTAGTGATTAAAATGACTGTAGGATATGTTTTTCTGACTTAATATGATATGGTATATATTCCTTACTGCCTAACATATGTGTCTACAATAATAATTCAACTTTTTCTAACAATAATTATCAAGAAATAGACATAATAACTTTAACATTTATTAAGACGCTGTCACATCACTGCAAGTGCTCATCTGTGTGACTGAAATTGGAAAAGAGCATATGTTTATTAAGGGTGCTGATAGAACAAGAAGGGAAGCAATTGGAAGAGGCAGCCCAGTTATGACCGGCCCCTCCCAGTAGATTTGCCAGCTTGAGTGAAAATATTGAGGGCGCCAGGGCAGGAATGGCAAGGCTGGGGGAGACTGATTCATCTAGCAGCCAGGGGAATAGTTCCTCATCACAGAGGAGACACAGGATACTCAGAAAACATGAACGGTCTTGGTGGTACGGGACTACATTATTAGGAAGATAGAGAGGGCCATCTGTTGCCATGACCACATGAACCAAACACTTTGCTTTCTCCTGGGGGCTCGGGTTGGCACATTGTGGATCATATAGACAAATTGTTGGGAGGGGACTGACCCAGCTGTCTTGGTACACCTTGGTACCAATAACAAAGTTAGAGAAAGATGGAGGATCCTAAAACATGATTTCATGGATCTAGGCCGCAAACTTAAGAAGAGGACCTCCAAGGTAGTATTTTTTTTAAATAATACCTGTGCCATGCGCTACACCAAGGGGGCAGTCTGAGATTAGGGAGGTTAATGCATGGCTAAGAAAGTGGTCTAGGAAGGAGGGTTTGGGTTTTTTAGGGCACTGGGACTCCTTTTCTGAGAATTGTTAGCTTTATGGTAGTAATGGACTGCACCTCAATGAAGAGGGATATTCTGTGCTGGGGGGAGGATGTTAAAAAAAAGTTGGATGAGATTTTAAAAAAGGAAGGAGGGGGAGGGACAATAAACAGATAATGAACTAGACATATTAGATAGGACTGGGGAAACAGCTAGGGGTCATAGATGGAGAATGGAGGGAAATGGGAGTTTGGCAGGCAGAAAGACACACATATTAAATACAGATAATACTAGTAAAATGTTAAAGACTAAATCCAATTGAAGCACAAAGGCAGAAGTAGATTAGCTAAAAGTATAACAGACTGGAAAAAAACTTAAATGCATGCTTGCTAATGCAAGAATCCTGACAGATAAAATGGGGGAGCTTGAATGAATAGCTAAAAGGCAGCACTATGATATTATAGGCATTACTGAAACATACTGCTGCGGCCGAGTTTATTCGAGCATTTGCCCTTTCTCGGCCGCAGCAGTAGCCTGGCGCGCGCCGGAGGGTGACGGGCGCGCGCCGAAGCAGCGGAGGAGCGCCCTCCGATCGGGGCACTCTCCCTCCCGCTGCCGGGTCCGCCGGGTCCCCCGGAACCCCCTGCCGCCGTCCCCCACATCGCGGGACACCAGGGCTCCCTCGGGGAGCCCTGGACGCGCGTGCAGGGGGCGCACGCTCCCGATGACGCGTGACCGCGCGTCACGCCGAGGGGCGGCCACTAGCAAGCCGGGAAATCTCCCGGCTTGCGGATCTGGCCGCAGTGCAATAAACTGTGTCGCCAGTGTAGTGGGATGAAACTCATGACTGGGCCATTCATTTAGAGGGTTATTCCCTTGTTTGGAGGAATTGAGCAAATAGAAGAGGAGGTTGAGTATATTTATATGTTAAACTGGATTTAAAAACTATTATTAGGGAAGATGTTTATGAAGGAAATTATGAAAATGTAAAGACCTTATGGATGGAAATTAGCAGTGGAAGTAAATGTACAAAGAAGTATGTAGGGATATGCTATAAACCAGGGGAGCGCAATCTTCCCCCCTGCGCACCCCTGCCCGCTGTCCCCATCTCCTCGCACCCCCCCCCTGCTTACTTTGACTCAGATGTCCTGGCATCATGAGGTCACGTTGCCATGGCAACGCGACATCACATGACCCCGCGATGTCATTTGACGCTGCGTTGCCATGGCGACGCGTCACCAGGAGCCATCTGAATCAATGTAAGGAGAAGTTTACAGAAGCCTTGCAGTTCCCCCGGCATTAATTTAAATGCCTTCGGGAAGTGCGCAGGGCCTCTGTGAACCCCGCAACCCCCACTTTGCACACCGTTGCTATAAACCACTGAATATATGTGCGACAAAGAAAGCCAAACTAGTTGATGTTAGCATAATGGGTGATTTTCACTATCCGGACATAGACTGGAGCAATGAGATTAGGATTATAACAAAAGGAAACGGGTTTTTGGGGATGCTAAAAGATATTGATAAAGTTATTGAGGAACCAACCAGGAGAGGGGCAATACCGTATCTGGTAATATCAAACAATGTAGAAGTAATAACAAATATTAAATTCCGGGAACATTTGGAAAACAGTGATCATAACATGGTCTCATTTGAAATAAATGATAAAAGACCATATTATATGGGTTAAACAAAGAGTTTACATTTTAGAAAGACAGATTTTAATACACTGGGTAATAATCTACAAGAAATGTATTAGAATTTATAGACTTGTTTCTTATATATTTATTTCCCAAGAGTATAAACTGATGTGTGCTCTAGTAACAATGTTTTAAAGACTGTCCATTTATCTTCCACATTTTTAATTGCAAAAACATAATTCTAATACGCAATTAAAAATATCCATTTGCCAAAAAATGCATTGCTGGTCACTGTATTTATCTGTACCCTAAAGCAAAAAAGATTAAAATATAAAAATACAATTGAAAAATCTGAAAAACAAAAATTACATACATTCAATATTTTTTTTTACCTTTAGATGTCTTCACCCTCTGAATCCCGGTGTATCTGGAAGCTCACCATCCGTGACGCCATCCTAAGAAATCCTCCATGATCCTCAGCATTAGGTAAAATCTTCTTTCTTGAATCTTCTTTCGTCAATATTGAATCTTCATTCTTTGTAATCCATTATAATCCATCGGGAGATTGTGTTTTGTTGGCTTCTTACGCTAAAATGAGATGGAACAGGCCTCATATAAAGGCCTGTGATGTCACATTTTAGGGTCAGATGGTACAGCTCCAATCCGATTGGACATTGACAGGATTTTATTTGTTTTTTTTAAGAATGTGACATCATCTCCAAGGGAGGTATATCAGATCCTTAAAACCACATGGCTGCCATCACGTGATACTACAGCCAATTGGATTGTCATGTGACATGTTCAATTTTTTTTAAAGGATGAGGCATCAGCTTTAAGGGTGATGTCACATCCTTTAAAAAAAAAGGCTGTTATCACATGGTAAAGGAACCAATGGGATTGTGAGAGAAACTATGTGGTACACTCACAATCCCTTTGGCACACATTGATACACCAGGATATGGAGGGTGACTACATCTAAAAGTAAGAAAAATATTTAATGTAATGGATGTCATTTTTGTTTTTCAGGTTTTTTGATTGTATTTTTACATTTATATTTTTTTGCCTGTCCATTGACTGCTAATGTATTTATATGTGCCCCTTTAGGGTATAGTGACAGTCAATGCATTTTTTGGCAAATGGTTGTTTTTAATTAATTGTTATGTTTTGTATTTCTGTTAATTGTTTTGAGTTAACTGTTATGTATTGGTAAGGCTTGTTTTTATGAAATGCTTGGATTGTTTAGGTATTTGATTTATTTTATTGATGTGTTGTTTAGGCTTTTTAGTTCTTTTATTCTCCTGGTGTTTAAGCGTTTGATTTATTTTATTCTTCTGGTGTTTAGGTGCTTGGCTATTTCTTTTATTGTTGTGTCTTTTGGTGCTCTTGTTTTTTTAGGTTGCCCATTGACTGCTATAGTGGCTTATCATGCCCATAGTATATAGGCATGATGTACCACTGTGCCTATCAATGGGTAGAGGGTGGGGATAGTTGCCCTGGGGTGGGTGGTTAGGCAATCTGGGTGGGTAGCAGGGGAGGAGGGTTAACCGCTTAATTACTTTAGTGGTAACTAACCGCTAAATATTTAAGGGGTTAGGGGCCATTAGATTGTATTTTTATTGTTGTGTTCCTGCCAATGGAGGACATGGACTCAGAGCATAGTGTAGAGGATGACCTTAATCATGGCAGGGGCACGTGCAAATTTTATTTACTTTATGCTGGCTGGATAATGTTTTATTTGGAATGGGCAAATGACCTATTATCCATATCTAGATAGTAGAAAAAAAGATGGTGTGATTAGCGCTAGAAGCTAACTAATGAAATCAAATGAAAATAAAAACAGTAGTGTGAAACAATTATGAAACACTCAAAAAATACCTTAACAATACTAAGGCAAGGCTGCCAGGAATTACTGACCCAAAACAAAGTCAGTAGATGACAGACAACAAAATACAAACCGGCGCCAAAAAACAGTCCAAAGACAGTCAATATTGAGTCCAATTGGAGTAAGATGAAAGAGGATAGCTTCAATATTTGCACTTCCAGAAAAGTAGATTTTCCACAGCCAGATGGTACATCATATGTGAAAAAATGAACAGAGAACGTCATAGTGCAAACTGCTACATGATGACTATATATTGCAAACATGAAGACAAATAACAAGTAACAATAAAGAAATAAGGCTGACTAAAAAAGAGCTAATTTAATACAACAATAAATATATAAAATTACAAATAAGAACACTGACAAGCCACTTGTCCGGTTGGTGTAAAACCAAAATCCTACTCACAAAAACTTCGGAGTAAAATCACAGTGTGCTGCAGTCTTTGGGGATATCAGCTTGTCCTCCGGTGGCGTCGGGCAAATCCAAACACCACCCTGACACTGTGTCTTAACCGCTAAGGTAATTAAGGGGTTATGGGACATTAGATTGTATTTTTGATTGCACTGCATAGTTTGTGGCAACGGAGGACATGGACGGTGATGAGGATGAGGACAGCCTGCATCGTGGCAGCCTGGCATGGGTGAGTGCAAGTTTTATTTATTTTTATTTCTGCAGCTTAAGGTTTTATTTGTAATGGGCAAATAATCTATTATCCATATCTGGATAATAGTAATTTTGACCATTAATGTACTGTTTGTGTTGGGGGGTGAGGGGGGTGCAAAATCTGATGTGCTTTTAAAGTACAATTCACTTATCACTGCTTAGTGAATCACGCTGACTGGCAAAAAAAAGGCACAATTGCTGTTTTTCACCTGATCTGAAGTATTTTTGTTTTCACTTTTTTTTTTTTGGCTGAAAAAATGCTTTTTAAGACCAATAAAGCACTGTTATCACTGCTTAGTGAATTGCGCAGCAGGCAGTATCAGTCTTAAAAGCCATTTATCATACTTAAAGCAGATATCGGTGCTTAGTGAATCGCCCCCTGTATAACCAAGTGAACTATACCCCCATTAATAAGAGAGAGTACGAAAGATTAGAGAGGGTTAGACAAAGAATCCAATATATCTCTAAGGAAAAAGGTATATCAGGAAAGGAGAGAGAGGATGAGAAGTGGAGAAGCAATTAGATCTGCGACCCATAGTGGCCCACAGTGATCAAAAGATTTTTTAGGGGCACAGGGGTCTTCCTCTTTGTAGGAGACAGGGAACTGTTTTCTCCCACTGTTAGAGAGAGAAGCCGAGTAAAGAACAAAGAGGAAGAATTTCAGAGAAAAGAGGGATAGAAGAAAAAGCACAAGTATCAAAAAGAATAACCAAGTAACTAACAATATATTTAATCTCAGTTCTTTATCTCTAAACCAATCACAGAATAATGGATAGGAAAAAGTGCAGACTAGGTGCGCCAAGGGGTTCTCTTTTTATCTGCCGTCAAATTCTATGTTTCTATGATTAAGGGCTAGATCCACAAAGCTCCATTAAATCGGGGCTCATAATGTCACGGTACCTAGGTAAAGAATGGATGTTATTTTCAATGAGGTTAATGCATATCCACAACGCTAATTATATGCAAACACAATAGCCGTACTATACCTTAGTGTATAATTATAAAAATAAAGAAGGAACAAGCGCATGACTCGTAGTTTAGTATAAAAATATATAATATGTAAAATGGTGAACAGTAAGTATTACACGTACAAGAAAACAAATCTTTTAGGCATTTCATGTGACTTAGACGTGCGTTACCACAGCGGATCCACGTACACCATGGAGGGAAAATGTTGTCAGCTTGTATACCCAATGGTCGCAGTGTGCTCATTGAAAATATTCTGTCACGGGATGTGCAGTGTGGCCATCATCGGCAGGTAAGCGTTCTTGGCTCTAGGATATCACAACAGCAGGGGATAGCTGAAGTTTTCAGGGAACCGGATTGGACACTACTGACATAATGGTTGAGATCTTCCAGCGGGAGAACAGCTCTGAGCTGCAGTGAGCAGCGGCTAATGACGTCGCCGAAGCATCGCGTATGCAACAATATGGCAAGACGTCAGGGAGCCCCAATGTCGCCGCAGGAAGAGTTTACAGCTGTGAAGCAAAGAGAATCCAGTGACACTAGAGTTCAAGTCCAAACCCAACGTGTTTCGTAGAAACAACTACTTCATCAGGGGAAAAAATAAGGACTAGATACACAAAGGTCCATTAAATCGAGCTCATAATGTCACGTTACCTAAATAAAGAATGGACGTTATTTTCAATTAGGTTAATTCATATCCACAAATCTAATTACAGTATATGCAAACACAATAGGCGTTCTATATCTTATTAGTGTATGCTTAATATCACACTATTGTAGCCTAACACTGTATTTTCTTCTAATAATGTGAAATTAAGTACGTCTTGGCGTCACTCCAATCCAGATCCTGAAATAAGTTTGCTTAGCTCAAGTTGAGAAAAAGGAGAGGAGAGAGTTAAGTCCCTGTATTATCTTGAACTCACTTAAGGGATATGTTCTGCTACGGTATGGCAAGGCACAACTTGCAAGTAATTATAACGCTGCAGCTAATGTTAATGCATTATACAATGATGCTAAGTCAATTTTGCTTCAAAATTGCTTTCGTTTATGGACCCCATACTAGTGTAATAAACACCTTTCAAATACTAGTATACTGTCTACCAACTTGAATAAATTACTTAGTAATATATATTTTTTAATAGAAACAATCTTTCATTCATTTATGCCAATTTTTCAAGCACAAATTTTGTCCTAGAATATTTTCATTAAAAATAAATCGTATTCTCATGCGTAAATATGGTAGGACTTCTCCATGAATGTAAATCTGGCTTCACACTCTTCCAAAACAAGATGTAGTTGATCAGTGAAACTGCCGCCCCTAATGAAATCTTTTTGAACTGCAGAGAGATTAGAGAATAGTTCCTGCCTTAATATCCTTTCATATTGTTTTCGAAACAAAATGAAATGATATTATGAAGAGATCTATTCTCTGATCTCTGCAGACCTATTATTAGGGTTAAGTTATCTCTGCTACAGTGTCTCAAAAATCTCTCCCACCAAAGCGTTCTTTCTAAATAGAAATAGTGAAAGACAAAATTAGTGAAGACAGTTTGGACATTTGGGGATTAGGGTATAGAAAAGGTATATTCATATATGTCCCGAACTCTCTACCTACTATTTCTTAGGTCTACCGCCTCCAAGTCTCATGTGCAAAATGTCTCTCATAATATTTCCTTACAAGTGTTTCATATTGAGAATGGAGACCTAAAAACTGTCAGCCACTCAGTTTCCTGCAGGCAAGCTCGGTTATAGTCCGCCAAGGGATTCCTGACCACATGATCAGTACGCCTGCATGACTTAAGAATAGAATGGAACCTATGAGTGTTTTTCTGCCTACTGTAGTAGCTTATTCCCTGGTAGCATTGTATTCGCATGGCGGACCCCTTTATAGTAATTTCAGTTGCTATTTAACCAATGCAAAGCAACTGATGCCAGGGTGTTTTAATTATATTGTTACTGATGGCAAGGGTGGAGGTGTGGGGCTCCTGCTCTCCTCTCTCTGCCGTTACCGAACTCTTCCTATTCCCCCCTCTCTTGCCTTTCCCTCCTTTGAGGTTCACACTGTCCAGATCTTCTGTCCTCTCCCTGTTCATGTGGCGGTCATCTATCACCCACCTACCTCAATTCATCCCCCTTCTGCCTTTCTCTCTCACTTTGAATCCTGGCTCTCTTTCTTCCTCTCCTCAGACTCCCCTGTTCTTCTCCTTGGGGACTTCAATTGCCACATTGATGACCCCTCTCTCCCTTGGGCTTCCCGCTTTCTTTCTCTAACCTCTTCTTTTGGCCTTCAACAGTGGACTGCAGCCAGCACCCACAAGGATGGCCACTACTTAGACCTGGTTTTCACTAAAAACTTCTCTCGCTCTGATTTCTCCATTTCCCCTTTTCCTCTCTCTGACCATCACCTCATCTCATTCTCTCTATCTCGCTTCTCCCCTTCTCCACCTCCATCTACCCCCCGGTTCTGCAGAAACCTGCGCTCTATTCACTTACCTGACTTTGAGTCCACGTTACACTCCTCCCTCTCCTCTCTAAGCTCTGCTACAGACCCTGACAAACTGGTCAGGAACTACAACTCTGCTTTGTCCTCCTCTCTTGATCTACATGCCCCGCTTTCTCTCTGCCGCACTCGCCCTTTTAACCCTAGACCCTGGTTAAATTCCCACACGCGCATGCTGCGTTCCTCCACTCATTCCTCTGAACGCCTCTGGAGGAAATCTCATACTCTCGCAGACTTCCTTCACTACAAATTTATGCTATCCTGTTTCAACTCTGCCCTCTCGCAAGCTAAACAAGCCTACTTTTCTTCACTAATCAACATGCACAAGTCTAACCCACACCGACTGTTCTCTGTCTTTGATACTCTACTCAAACCACCCTCAGCTGCCTCTCCTTCCTCCATCTCCGCTCAGGACTATTTTAAGGAAAAGGTGGAATCCATACGTCAGAACATCCCCTCTGTTTCTTCCTCCCATCCTACACCTCTTCCTAACTCTCCTCCTGCCTTCCTTGACTCTTTTTCCACTGTCTCAGAGGAGGATGTGTCGCTGTTGATCGCCTCTTCTCTCTCTACCACTTGCCCTCTTGGCCCCATTCCCTCCCATCTCCTAAAACCTCTTGCTCCTACTATAATCCCTACGCTCACGCACATTTTTAACTCCTCCCTCTGCTCTGGAACCTTTCCATCCTCCTTCAAACATGCAACAGTCATACCATTACTCAAAAACAGCAAGCTTGACCCTACCTGTTTTTCTAACTATCGGCCTGTCTCCCTCCTGCCTTTTGCCTCTAAACTCCTTGAACGTCTTGTATTCGCTCGCTTGCTCCATTTTCTCAACACCTATTCTCTCCTAGCCCCTCTACAATCTGGCTTCCGTACTGCTCACTCCACGGAAACAGCCCTCACTAAAATAACTGACGACCTCCATGCTGCCAAAGACAGAGGTCATTACACTCTGCTCATATTACTCGACCTCTCTGCAGCATTTGACACCGTGGACCACCCTCTTCTCCTTCACATTCTCCATACTCTTGGCATTCAGAACAAAGCTCTATCCTGGATCTCATCCTACCTCTCCCATCGTACTTTCAGTGTCTCTTCTGCTAATACCTCCTCCTCCTCTATTGATCTCTCTGTGGGGGTACCCCAGGGCTCTGTCCTGGGACCTCTTCTCTTTTCTCTGTATACACGCTCTCTAGGTGACCTAATAACATCTTTTGGGTTTAATTATCACCTCTATGCTGACGACACACAAATATATTTCTCAACACCCGACCTTACACCTGCTGTACAAACCAAAGTTTCTGAATGTCTCTCTGCTATATCATCCTGGATGGCCCTCCTCCGCCTTAAACTCAACATGGCTAAAACAGAGCTCCTCATACTTCCTCCCAAACCTGGCCCTACTACCTCCTTCCACATTACTGTTGGAACTACGATCATCCACCCAGTAGCCCAAGCACGCTGCCTTGGGGTCACACTCGACTCCTCTCTCACATTTGCCCCTCACATTCAAAACATTTCTAAAACCTGTCGCTTTTCCCTCCGCAATATAACAAAGATACGCCCTTTCCTCTGTTGCTCGACTGCTAAAACTCTGACTCAGGCCCTCATTCTCTCCCGTCTTGATTACTGTAACTTCCTGCTGTCAGGCCTTCCTGCCTCTCACCTGTCTCCCCTACAATCTATCCTTAACGCTGCTGCCAGAATCACTCTACTCTTTCCTAGATCTGTCTCAGCATCTCCCCTCATGAAATCACTCTCCTGGCTTCCGATCAAATCCCGCATCTCACACTCCATTCTTCTCCTCACTTTTAAAGCTTTACACTCTTCTGCCCCTCCTTACATCTCAGCCCTAATTTCTCGTTATGCACCATCCAGACTCTTGCGTTCTTCTCAAGGATGTCTTCTTTCTACCCCCTTTGTATCTAAAGCCCTCTCCCGCCTTAAACCTTTTTCATTGACTGCCCCTCACCTCTGGAATTCCCTTCCCCTCAGTACCCGACTAGCACCCTCTCTATCCACCTTTAAGACCCACCTTAAGACACACTTGCTTAAAGAAGCATATGAATAGCACTGTGGCTATTCTGAACACATGGCACATAAAGCTTGGCCCCCTGCAGATGCACTTACCAGAACTCCCTCCTACAGTCTCTGTACGTTCTCCCTACCTACCAATTAGACTGTAAGCTCATCGGAGCAGGGACTCCTCTTCCTTAATGTCTAAAGCACTTATTCCCATGATCTGTTATTTATATTATCTGTTATTTATTGGATTACCACATGTATTACTGCTGTGAAGCGCTATGTACATTAATGGCGCTATATAAATAAAGACATACAATACAATTGTTGCCTTAGGGCAATTGAGATTAAGGTTTACTGGATTCTGTATGTCTACAAAGAGAAAGACAGGTGTAAATTACAAAAAAAAAGAAAATTAAGCGAATATTCAAATTGAAATATATAAAGTACTATACATTTCCAATAGTTGTTATTTTATTTAGCTGTGTATTGTTGGTTAATTTATTTGTATTATTATTTACATTTTTTTCTCACACAAAAAATATTTTTGTACTGATCTGTTTTTGCAACATATGAGTGTGTGCCATTGTATACCTGATATTTGTTTTAAAAAGAGGGATAACAAATACATGCTTTGAAAATGCCACAAGTTATTGCATAAATGGTGTGCAGTATATACTGTACAAACCCTTCATTGATTCCATCAGGGGAAAGATTGTGAAGAGTGTAGATCCATTTAGACTCCCTTCTCAAGAGTCTCATCCCAATTTCCTCCACTTACATTGGGAGGAATGTGTTATTCCTGTGATGTTCTACTGATACAGCCACCAATATTAGAACCCTTACCTGGGAAATTCTGAATGGGACTGCAGGGACCCCTGCTGTGTTCATCCGATGGGCCATTAAGAATCTCACAGAAATGTTGAGGCAATGTTCAGACAATTTTACAGCAATGTTGCGGCATTTACTGTGAGACTGCCCCAGATTTCTCCTAGGCAAGAGTTCTAATACTCGTGGCTGCATCTGTAGTACGTGGCTTCAAATGGATGTTTCTTAGCCATTTCCTATGCAACCCACATGTTCCAAAATGCATCTTCTATACTGTCTACAAGTCTTGCCAACATATTTCAGACTGCATATGCAGGTGACCAAATAAATGACCAACTTGGTCTTTCAGGTATTCAAAAAAATGTATTGACAGGATTGTGAGTCATTGGTGATACAGTATATTAAAAGTTATGCTTTATGGTGGTGCAAGATTGCTATTGTGTTTTGATCAAACAATAATGAAGTTACCTCCTAGAGTTCACCTTCCACAATACTGTTAGACTGAAAGCTCTGTCATTCCTAGTTTAATGCAATATGAACAGGAATATAGGGCAATTAAAGTAATTATCTATGCTGTAATGCAAAGATTGTGGATTCAGGCAATAACTTGCACACTCTGAGTCAGTAAGCAATCTTAGAGATGCAATCAAAAGGGGTTTTTACTTAGCTTCAGTCATGTTCTCAGTTACAGTGTGCACAGCTTAACAGCATACAACAGAAACATTCTCCAAACACCCAGGGAAGTCCCAATCAGTCTAGTCTGATCCTGTGAGAGCCAGGGCAGTTCTTGGCCTGGCACCTGCATGGTCCACAGAGACGCTTCTGTCACTATCTCAGTGCTCTTATTTATAGCATATTGTGTTAGTCTTCCTCCAATCAATGCTGAGTGTTGTCGCAAAAAAAACATACTTAAACTGATAACGTTTCCTTTGTAGCAAACAACTCTATATATGGCAAACATGTGACAGAGAGGGCTCTGATCACCCAAAGCACATGCCATGGCACACTTAAGCTGATGAGTGGTACTTTCTCATACAGTCACACTTCCTTTATAGTAAACAACTCTATAAATAGTACATTTTCGCTTTACATACATGCTCCGGTCCCATTGTGTATGTTTATGCGGGGTATGCCTGTATTAACCCAAGGTAATGTAAGTACGGAACTCCCAGAGAACCTTGATGCATATTTAGGCAGACAGTGCAGAATTATAGACAGCAGATCATTTTTCTCACCATCTCTCTGCACCTGCTGTGTACCTGTTAAATATATTGATTGGCGATTTATGGAGAGAAATGTTAAGAAAAAAATTTGAAAAGAATAAAACTCCATACTAAAACTTTTACAGTCAGCAACAGATGGCAAGAGCATTAGTGGTTTTATTTTGTAGTCTACATTTGCTTTAAGTTAAAGTTTACTACATACAATGGGTGGTAAAATACATGTAATAAATTGCTTACTATGCCCTGCATGTTGTATCCATTAATACAGTTCTATAATATAAAATAACTTTGAAAGAAAATTAAGACTACTGAGGTTCATACTGTAATTGCTGAAGCTTAAAACCTTTCCACTGTAAGCGGATATATATATATATATATATATATATATATATATATATATATATATATATATATATATATAAAAAGAATGTAGCACCAAAGTATTGATAGTAATATACTTAATAGTGACTAAAGTGTTAATTGATTAAATAAACTAAGCTGTGTAATAAGTGCAGGTGTAAATGTTTCTAAAAAAAAAAAAATATATATATATATATATATATATATATATAAAAATATAAATTGTCAACAAAAATACATTTAAAACCAGAGACAGAACATAAAACACAGACAAAGCTCAGTTTTAGCACATCTAGTGAAACTCATACACGGTACAGTGCCTAAATATATATGTATAAATATCTATTAAGTAAAATGGTCTTTTAGTTTGACATTTTTGGCCAAAATTATTGTAAGCCCCTGAGCCAACTTCACGGCAGACCACAATTCAGGGGTCCCTAACGCTAATATAAATTCTTAATAACCTGTGTAATAACCTGTTAACTGCTAAACGAGACAGATAGTCCCATAGTGAAATAGATTTAAATAATATTAACTAGCGCAAAAATGAACAATAAAGATGGGGAAATTAACAATAAAGATAGGAAAAAGGGGGAGCACATAGGGAAAAATAATGAAAATAATCATGAACATACAACCTTAAAAGGGCCATAAATATAAAATTAAATACAAACAAGGAAAACACTAAAACTGACAAAAATAGGACCATCAATAAACATGACTGATAATACCTATGTCATCAGACATATAGAGATATGTGGTAAGGAAACATATTCATGATAAGTTTCCTTACCACATATCTCTATATGTCTGATGACATAGGTATTATCAGTCATGTTTATTGATGGTCCTATTTTTGTCAGTTTTAGTGTTTTCCTTTTGTGCTAGTTAATATTATTTAAATCTATTTCCCTATTGGACTATCTGTCTCGTTTAACAGTTAACAGGTTAAAAGAATTATGTCAATCCTATTACGGGTTGCCAAGCAACCACTGGTGTTATATATATGAGGAGCTTTGTCCACTCAGTATCAGCCCTTTGAGAAAGTCGCCCTCTGGTGACGAAACGCGTCAGGGAATCCTATTGCGCAATTGCGTCATTACAACGTTGCGCATGCGCACGAGGCAGCACGGAAGCGCGAGATTCACTCTGTAGCCATCCAAGTGGAAGAGGCGATCCACGGCGATTCACGGAATCATAAAGACTGCAATTCTCGGCGAATTACACCACTGGCCTACTGTGAACATTACCATCTCCACGCATCCCTGAGGGAGCCAAGATCTGTGAACGTTTGCAGTGTAAAGACTGGATGGTGGTGAATTATTCACACAAAGTTTTAATTGAATTTTACTCTTGTGAGTTTATTTCTTTCCCCCCTCTCCCAATATTAAATCAACAGTATTATGTTATGGGGCGTGCGCTCTCTCGTGTGTGTGTGTGTGTGTGTGTGTGTGTGCGTGTGCGTGTGAATATAGCTGTATGCTCATCTGCATGTCTTAGGCAGGTCTGCAACCCCACCTTTCCCCATTATCACCCAGCATACAGCACTTCCACTGCAGCAAGGGATTCTGGGAAATTACATGCAAATGAGCACACAGTGTCACTTTTTGCCTCAATAACCATTTTTAACATGGTTCCCTATAGGCTTAAGCTTGCTGCATGGTCACAGCTTTGAGCACAGCCAGGGTTAAGGTGCATACCCAGAAAACCACCCACAGACAGCTGTTTCGACATTGATGGGTCTCATCAGTGTGGGGTTGATTTTACTGGGAATGCAAGAGAGGCTTATGGGATAGGCTAAACCATAATACTGAGTTAAGTTATGGTGAGTAAAAAAAGTGACAAAAACCCTCCACAGGAAAGCAAATATGCAAATATAGCTATGTGCTCATCTGCGTGTCTTAGGCAGGTCTGCAACCCCACCTTTCCCCATTATCATCCAGCATACAGCACTTCCACTGCAGCAAGGGATTCTGGGAAATGACATGCAAATGAGCACACAGTGTCACTTTTTGCCTCAATAACCATTTTTAACATGGTTCCCTATAGGCTTAAGCTTGCTGCATGGTCACAGCTTTGAGCACAGCCAGGGTTAAGGTGCATACCCAGAAGTGTGTGTGTGTGTGTGTGTGTGTGTGTGTGTGTGTGTGTGTGTGTGTGTGTGTGTGTGTGTGTGTGTGTGTGTGTGTGTGTGTGTGTGTGTGTGTGTGTGTGTGTGTGTGTGTGTGTGTGTGTGTGTGTGTGTGTGTGTGTGTGTGTGTGTGTGTGTGTGTGTGTGTGTGTGTGTGTGTGTATAAATATATACCACACTTATTAAGGTTATGGTGGGTAAAAAATAGTGACCAAAACCCTCCACAGTAAAGCATATAGCAAATGGAAATATTACTGTATGTTCATTTGCATGTCTTAGACAGGTCTGCAACCCTGTCTTTCACCATTATCACCCAGCACACAGCACTTTCACTGCAGCATGGGATTCTGGGAAATGACATGCAAAAGAGCACACAGTGCCACCTTTTGTCTCATATTACACGAGCAACCCTTAAGCCAATGCATGCTGCTTTAAACACAGCTTTTAAGCATAGGCTGGGGTGAGATGCATAGCCAGTAAACCCACTCACAGACATGTTTCAACCAACCTCACACTGATGATACTCATCAAGGTTGAAATATATATTGAAAAGAAATAGGAAGTGCATAATCTTCAGCACTTGTTTATCCACTGCTGGATAAAGGCATCCTCAATTATATTCTAGGTACTAACAAATGCCCTAATCCCATGCTCTCATCCAAAATAAAGAAGATGGGGTTGCAATTATTATAAACAACTTATATTGAAGGCCATTTTTCTACTGGAGCTCACATTCTGTCAGGTTTTTGCAATACAATTCTCAGAGATCCTCATCAGATTAAATAAAGAAGAGGAGGCACACGGGCTTATGTGCAAACACTTGATAGTGAATTAATTGTACATGTACAGTAGCAAAGGATAATTCTCATTAACATTGTGGGTATTTATTCTGATGAAAGGTCTGCTCTCTTGAAAAGTTAATAGAAATGTTCTTTTTTTACATGTGAATAAACACTACTAGCATTTCTGCACATAACCCGATGCGCCCCTACTTCATTCTGAAGATATCCTTGCATCTAACTTTTGGTCATTATGTTGTCCTTTTGATACTGTATCTTTTAGAATCCAGTCAAATACCATCTTCGTCCAGTAATAGTAATTTCTTTTCACGACATGACCGGCGCACAGCTATTTAAATTTTTCACCCATGTCATAAATTTACACTGGCGACACACTTTATTCGAGCTCGGCTAGTCCCACGATTTCGGGTATACCCGGGTGTATTGAGGTTTGTGACTGTTTTCTGCCCGAGTGCATTGAGGTATTTTCCAAGCAGGGATTGAAGCATTTTATTCCCGCTGGCTGCAATACTGCACAGTATATATATATATACTGCATTACAATTCATGAATTTATGCCATCTGGTAGACACGCGAAGCATTGCAGCCTATTAAATCCTAATCATTATCATTTAACAGATCAGCCGCCCGTCAGCCAGGCATGAACCCAGGCTGGGAAGGCAAACACAACGGGGCTTGTCAGAGGTGAGGAGCGGCGCATTCCAGGTATCTGCCAGGTACATACTGGGTATTTGCTCGAATAAAGTGTGTCAGTGCAGTAGCATTCAAATGTAATTTGCAGTGGACTACATGGTGAGGAAGGCGAGCACTGGAGACTGTCCCCTGCATGTGTTAGAGCAGGGGAGCACAATCTTTTTCCCCTGTGCCCCCCTGCCGGCTGTCCTCCTCTCCGCGCGCCCCCCTCCCTTCCTCCTCCTTATCTTGGTTCTCGGCGTCTGGGCGTCATGACATCACGTTGCCATAGCAATGCGACGTCACATGAACCCGCGGTGTAATTTGACGCACAGTTGCCATGGCGATGCGTCTCCAGATGCCGGCTGAACCACGGTAAGTAAGGTTTACAGAGGCCTTCGCCGCTTCCAGAGCACTTAATTTAAGTGCCTTTGGGAAGCGCACGGGGCCTCTGTAAACCCCGCACCCCCGCAGTTAATCTCGCACCCACCCCCGCACCCCCCCAATTTGCACACCGCTGTGTTAGAGGCTACCCTAAGATCTCTACCCTCTCGGAAGCCAACTATTACTTCCCTGCCAGATATTGAAGTTAGGGATCCAGTGTGTGGGCATATAAGGGGTTAAATGTAAGAGTAGTGTGTACATCCTTTGACACTTTATGATATACAAAAGCATACAGTATCTGATTTTGGACTGTGGGACTTCTAAACGGATAAGTAAAGTGTTAGTGTGCAAATATATTCCCAAGAGATTTTCCATACAAATGAAAGGCTCTTCATAATTTATTTTAGGAGTAGACCATGTCCAATCTTTTAGGTGTGATGCTGCCCTTATCGTGATCAAATCCTTGCTTAAATAATGCCTTGTGCATTACCACACGTTATAACCATTTACACTTACATTTTACTTTGAAAAATAATATTTAGCCCCTACTGTACATTTTTTCTATTTTTATCCTCAGGGTAATTTTTGTGGAGGAACACAGTGGAACTGATTTGTGATACATTTCTTAGAGATTAACTACTGTACATATAGTGATTATAAAAAATAAGATTTGGGTTGAAATAGTAACTGGGAGTATAGCCATAAATTTTCTGACACATTTGTTTATTTAACTCTGAATTATTGACTGTAGTTTAAGGCAAACCATTCTTTGTTTCTTACAAAAAAACACTTTTTATTCTTATGCAATAGGCTTTTTAAATAGCTAATTTCCACTGTGCGTTTGTGTTTGTTTGCAACAGTCCAAACGTTGACTCAAAATTCTGCAGGAGATTGCACGTTTAGGTGAGCTCAAATTCATACCACAATATTTTGAACATTTAGCAATATTGACATTTGCACTATTTTAGCACCACAAGTCTACTTGGGACTTGGAAAGTGTTGATTGTATGAGTTAGAGAGCAAACAAACATTATAATGGGAAATATACAATTCTGAATTAAAAAAGGTTCCTCATCTTTTTCCATTTGTTAATGTAGCTTTATAAAATCCCTCTAAATCTGTAATGAGGGCTTGGCAAATGGATTCTAAATAATTAGTATACTTAACAAAGACATAATATTTGTATATACTGTATTATATACCTTAACACAGGGGTGCACAAACTTTTTTCTTTGTACCCCCCTGCCTGCTCTCCCCCCCTGCTCGCTCCCCCCCACTTTTCTTTGGTGTCATTTGACTCCGCGTTGTCATGGCGTTGCATCGCCAGAAGCTTCCAGATACATGGTAAGGGATACACAGAGGCTTTGCGCGTTCCCCCGGCATTTAATTTAAATGTTGTGGGTAAGAGCGCATGGCCCCCACACAGAGAATCTTGCACCCCCCAGTTTGCACACCCCTGCCTTAACATATTGTATCATATCAGCATGGTGTAGGACACTGGTGCTCAACTGCAGGTTTTAAGGATATCCCAGCTTTAGCACATGCAGCTCAATCAGTGGCTCAGTCTTCCACTGATTGAGCTACCTGTGCTGAAGCTGATATATCATTAATACCTGACCTGTTGGGGGGCCTTGGGGACTGGAGTTGAGAACCCCTAATGTAGGCAATCTGTCTATATCTATATTTTTGAAACCGTTGTATGTCCCTGTGTCTTCCCTGTGTCTAGGGGCAATCTGATTGGTCTGTCACTCAGCCTCTGGCCAATCAGATTGCTCCGTGGCCCGCCCCCCTCTCATTGGCTTGCTTCTGTGGCCACGACCGGCCCTCCTCCTCCTCGCACCACCGCCTGGCCACTCTCTTCTTCTCCCTCTCCCTCCTGTTCTGTCTCCTGCTGAGTCCCCCTGTCCCCGGGTATCACCCCCACCGGATATTGCCCCCCCTGCCCCCAGGTGTCACTCCCCCCCCACTGTCTCCCGCTGAGTCCCCCTGCCCCAGGGTATCACCCCCACTGGATATTGCCCCCCCCCTGCCCCCGGGTGTCACTCCCCCCCCACTGCCCCCTGTGTCTGTCCCCCCTCCCTTTCCCCGGTGCCCCCCTGTAACCTGCATGTTGCATGTGTGCTCCGAGCCGTCCAGCGGCCTGGCAGTGCACGCACGCTGCGGCTGCTCCTGCTCCTCGGGCGTCTCACTGTCCCCCTGACGCCGGCTCGTGCACGCCCGGGACCGACTGGAGAGAGGCGCCTTCTGGACCGGTGGAAGCTCGGAGAATGGATGGAGGGGGCTGGTGTCCCCCGGTGGGGGGGCGAGGCTGCGGCATCCTCACTGCAGTAGTTGTTGGTGCCCGAGGACACAGTGTGTGTGTGCGTGTCTCACTGTATGTGTGTGTCTCACTGTATGTGTGTGTGTCACTGTGTGTGTCACTGTGTGTGTGTCACTGTGTGCGTGTGTCTCAGTATGTGTCACTGTGTGCGTGTGTCTCAGTATGTGTGTCACTGTGTACGTGTCTCAGTATGTGTGTCACTGTGTGCGTGTGTCTCACTGTGTGTGTGTGTGTGCGTGTGTCTTACTGTGTGTGTGTGTGCGTGTGTCTCGCTGTGTGTGTGTCTCACTGTGTGCTGCGCAGGGGGGGAACAGAGCTGCTCAGGGGGGGTACTGGAGTGGTGCAGGGGTGGGGCACGGCCAGAGCTGTGTAGGGGGGGGGGAATGGCCGGCGCTGTGCAGGGGGGGAGGACTGGAGCTGCGCAGGGGGGGAGGCGGAGAGGGACATGGAGAGAGGAGGGAGCAGGAGGTTTTGGTCCCAGGCAGCGCCGGGTCTCTCAGCTAGTTACTAAATAAAAATGATACCTTAGCTTATCTATTGTTGTAATATTAACTTTTTTCTTCTTCTTGACAAATAATTGAAATGTAATTGATTTATGTTTTGATTTATCACTGCAATGTGTTTCACAGTATGAAGCAATTTTGATTTACAATGATAAGGTGGTGTAAGATTTATATCGAAATAAAAATAACATTAAGAAACTTTCATCTGTTTTAAATTAATCATTTTTCTATTAAGCACCATATATATGGAGGGCCGAGCCTCCGCTGCTGGGAGCCTGGTGTTTGTCTGATCTGTCTGGTGACAGCGCCTCCACCTGCCTAGTATCCTAACTAGTGGGATAACCCCCCCACAGGACCAAAGTAATAATATACACATAATGATAGATAACAGTTTTACTATAGGCAACCGAAAAGAATAACAGTACCACACCAATGTAGGCTACGCATGGCTGTATCCCCACAGTGCCGTCTATCCAGCACCCACAACCAGGTGGAATGTCCCCCCAAAGTACTGAGTTGCTCTTGGGCACCTAACCTCCCTGGTGTCCACAAGTGCTAGCCCGCCGAAATTTGTGAGACAGTGCTGCCCACTAGAACTGAAGGTATACAGTTGGTGCATTTGGTGAGGTGAGGTACCTGCCAGGTGTGCCAACACCCAGTAGTACTGATACAGTAAGGTAGGATCCACTGATCCAGCGATGTCATCCGCGAAGCATCCGCCTCTACGTTGGGTAGTGTCCCGTGTGGACGGTTCCACCGTGAAGAATGTCTCTGTACATCATGTACATCTGTTATGATGATCTGGACCCAGATCACCAAGAGCCCAGGTCGCAGCTGCATCATGGCCTTTCCTCGCACTAGTACTACAGGACAGGGTCCCTATCTATGGGAGTCCCTGCAGCAGCAACAAGCTATCACAGTGAGTTGGGGCCTAGCTGGGGCCTAGGGTGTCTCTGGCCTGCACCTAGAGTACAAAACCTACCCTAACCTTGTCCCAGCTCCGACTCGTGCACTCCTCTGCATGTGAAATGTATCCTTTCTCCGAGCAGGTAATCCAGGCAGCCCTATTGGCTACTCTCTGCGCATGCACGACTGCACTGTGCAGGCACGTCCATACTCAAGATGGCAGCGTCCTGCAAAGGGAGCCGCTGGGAGTCTCCGGTGACCCGATCGCCTCTTCTAGCTGCCTGATTCTGCCGGCACCTACCCCCTGTCTCTGCTGCCTTGCTCACCCGCGCAGGGAGGTAAGGGGTTTACGGGGACCAGGGGGACCCCTGCTGGCTACATATGTATATATATCGCCAAATACATAATGGCATGGTACACACATTCTGAGCTTAAAAAGTGAGATTGATTGTACCTATTTATATTAAATAAATTGTGATGAGTAAAACAGCAAATACAAATATCCCTTATGAGTACATTCACATGTCTCAGACACGTCTGCAAACATTCTTTTCACCAAGCAGGTCTGAACACCTGTACAGTACCGGTATGTGTTTTTCACTTGAAGAAGGGATTTCCACAAAACGTTGAGCAATCTGTCAGGATCGTTGAAAAGACTTTAAGGGGCCTATTCTAGTAGCTTAAATAAGTGAGCACTTCTTGAACGAATTTGCATAGTTAGCTATTCAGAAAGTTCGATAACATGCCAAACTCGTTCGAGAAGTGGTTCTTCCCGATCGGTAGCGCTCACACTCAGACACGCGGTGCGGGAGCTAAAAAAAATGCTCAAACTTGCATTTTTTTAAATGTAGATCTTTTCTAGAAGCTTCGAGATGCACATCGCGGCTGCTACTCACAAGCAACTCACAGGTTCTCATCTCGCCACTTGAAGGGTGGCGAGATGGGATCCGCGATGTGATTTAGAATAAAAAAAATATTTTTACTGCATCGGATTGAAGCCGGGAGTCTCCGGAGCTGGCCCGCATTAATATCAGCTCCAGAGACCCCTTGCTTCAAAAATACATTTACGCGCAGCTTCATTATCTTAGCGGCTAACCGCTAAGGTAATGAAAGGATTAAATACCAGTGCTCGGTTTATTGTGGGTAGAAGGTGTGGCTGGAGGTGGTATTTGGCCCGTGATGGGTGTTTATGCATTCCAGGAGGTTTGCAAGAGAAGTTAACCCCTTCATTACATTAGCGGTTATGAAGGGGTTAGCGGCTACTACCGCTAAGGTAATGAGGGGTTTAATCTCTCCCGCTACCCACCCGGTAAACATAAACTTGGCACTATGGGCCAAATATCACCTTCACCCACCCCCTCTACCCCCAATAAACATTAAAATACAATACAAAAAGCAATAATAGCCAATACACCCATTGAATGCAAGTGTGATTACCTATAGTATTCCCTCAATTGGAGCACAGATAACCCCAATAGCAATGAATGAGCACCCTACTACCCAGACCCTCTATCCCCAACAACTCGCTCCCTCCTCACCCTAACACATAAAGTACAGTAATGGGCAAAATCCCTATTATCCAGATCTGAAAAATAGCTCATTTTCCCATTAAAAATAAAACATTACCCAGTCAGCATATAGTAAATTAAAGTTGTACTTACTCCTGCCAGGATGAAGACTACCCTCATCTTCATCACCATCCTTCAAGTCCTCCTCATCCTCCGTGGGCAGCAACATTCAAATAATGGCATGGTTTACCACAGTCACAATCAATTGGTTTATTATCCAATGCTTGTTTTTATTTAAATGTAATCTGTTTCATTTTGTAGTTCTTTTTTTTTAGGTTGCCCATTTATTGCCATTGTGGCAATCCAAGCCATATTGTGGGAAAGATTGACCACAGTGACTTTATCCTGGCTGGGTACTGATTTATTTTTATTGAGCAAGTGTGCTATTATCCAGATCTGGCGATGTTCCGGGTGCTTGTGCGCTCTCGTATCCGGACAGAGTACACATACTCTGGGTCCACTGGGTTTGTTCCAGAGTTTGCCTCCCAGTGGGCGTCTGGTGGGGTGCTCTGCTAAGCATCCTCCCTTATGGATTTCTTTATATTAACCCTCCCTTTTTAGTGCACTTTTTCCTTTTACAGTGCATTTGCTATTGGTTTATTTTAATATTTGGTGCTCTGTTTTTTTTTGTTCTACGATATTTGGTTCTGGAAACCAAGTAGGATTGCTGTTCTTTGGTAAACCAGAACAAAATAGGCCTCATCCTTCTCCAAAGAAAGCCTTTTACAGGCATTTTGTAATGTTACCACAGCTTACATACAAAATCGCTTGCAAAGGGCATTTTACGGGTTTCCCCATGTTTTCTCCATGTAGAAGAAGCACATCCCATGACCCATCTCCTGAAGGAACTGGAGGTAGAAATGCATGCACGCCCTTTGAGCTTGCCGATCTTCCAGGTCTCGGAGAGCGCCCTTCCTCTTGATGTATGCACTCTGCAGGTATTGGTTCCTGTAATGGATGTGCTTGTCACAAACCAGGATGGGACTGCAGGGCTGAGGTGGGGATATAGAAGCACTGACTTGGAGCCATGAGGCTGAGTCCAGATTGTGGGTTCCGTAGTCGAGGGTAGCCATGTCAGAATAGGAGAGAGCAACGTAGTAGTGATTCAGGCAGAAGTCAGGAAGTGATTCAGGCAGAAGCCATGGTTGGGGTCACAGGGAAGTCCTCAGCAAACAGGAAAGGCAGGAAAGAGAAAGCTGCACAGGGAAGGCCTCAGGAACAGAGGCCACAGGCCAGGCAAAACAGATGTGCTTGTGACATGCACCGGTTACAATGATTATGTTCAGCCCCTTCCTGGTGGAAGAGGCTGACCCTAAATGGCAAGGAGAGCCAATAGGTGCAGAGCTGCACAGCAAGTAGCAACAAGGCAAGCTGCAAATCAAGTCCAGGAACAGCTGCAGCCAATCACTCAGTCCAAGGAGAAGTTTGCCAAGAACCTTTACAGCCATGTAAGGGCAAGTTCCAGCCAAACCCTGGACTGGAACCCTTACAGTACCCTAATGCAGAGTCGCTTCTCGAGAACGAGCACTTCCCCCCCCAAGGGCCTCGATCCCAAAAATGCGCTGTCTGCTAGCACCTTTGGCGTACTCCTGACACACGATGTGCAGGCGAACTTTGCCCATCTCCCAAAACTGCTCTAAAAAGGCAAAAAAACCCTGAAACCTATCTATGCAATCCAAACTCCTGGACCGACATCGCAAACCCCTTGTCCTCTAACAATGTATTGTTAAAGTGCCAATAGGTGGCCGAGGGTGCTGCTGTTGGTAGTGCCACATCACGGATGCACAATTGTGGTCCGATAACGATCCCAGCCTAATGGCACTGGACTGGGCTCGTGAAAGGCACTGGTTGGATAGTTACAGCCTGTCGATCCAGGACCAGGACATCCGTTCACCCCATATCAAACATAGCTAAAGTCAGTGGATGCCGAGGGATGTTGTTCTCACCAGATGTCTACCAGGGCATTGTGGGCGATAATCTCCCGCAGGCTCGATGCAGAGTACGGGTGTGACTGTATCATTCCAGTCCAGAGCCTTGAGGGTGCAGTTGAAATCACCCCTGAGCACCACACACTCGTCCGCGTCTACTGTGTCCAGGTATTCAGATAGTCTGGTGAAGAACTGCATTCTAAAGGGTCCATTGGCAGGAGCATATACGTTCAAGAAATTGAACATGCAGTCCTCGTGCCAGACCCTGATATGCAATAGGCGCCCTGGAACAAAAGCTTTGGTAAGTTCTGCCTGAAATTACTCTGAGAACCGGGTTCCCACCCCACTAGATGATGCTTGTGGTTGAAGAAGACCGTGCCTCACCACTGCAGATGCCAGCTGGCTTTAGCCTCTAGATTGGTATGGGTTTCTTGCAGGAAACTCACAGAATTCCATCCCATCCACAAAATGGAGAGAATCTGGGACCTGCGAAACCCATCCCTACAACCATTAACATTGGATGTACCTATGAGCAAAGCCATTGATAGTCAGGAATTTATCTTGTGCTGAACCCCGAGTAGCCTTGTGGGCTCGCAACAAGTGGTAAAACTTCTGGGCTCAAGGCTCCCACAGTTTTTGGTCCTGTGGTTGGCCCTCATATATTCCGTGAGAGCATGGAGAATGAGCGAGACATCCTTCCACCTCTCGAGGGTAAACTGTACCTTCATATTATTTTGCCCGTAGAGGGTACTTTTCAGGAACACAGCTAGTTCCTGCATGGGGATAATGGTGGTGTTGGGTTCCACCAACTCTGCAATGTGAGAGGACTCCAATAACTGAACCCCCACTCCCCTTGGCTGAGGATCTCAAAACTTCCGCCATTTCCAGCAGGAGTTAATCTTCTCAGCCATATGATTACCCCCCTTTTGTGTTTACAGGGAGGGCTCCATTGCACCCTCTACTTGTGACCCTGGGGTAGAATGTTAAAGTAATCGAGGACTCCTGACAAAGCACGTAGCGAAACGCATTGAGTCATCCAAGAGCAGTCACCAATCAGATGCGAGATACGTCATCACGCCAACCAACATGGGAAGGGAGGAGATACAGGCACTGTGATCGAACACCGGCACACTGGCTCATCGGCGGCGATGGTTGGGGTGAAATCCTGCATCAGGAATACCATCCTCCATTACACCTCGTATTTACACACTGCTCAAAAAAGATTTTCATGATTGTGAGTTTCATGTGCTTCTTCCAAATTCACCTGGGCAGATGGGATATCACAAGTGTCTGCAGCATTCTTCGGAGGGTGCTCCTCAGTGAGCACTCAATGGAGAGGGTCAGTACCAGCAGTTGCCTCCAGCAGAGCCCAACTGTGACTTCCCAAAAGAGAGAGTCCACCTCAGACACCTTCCCGATATAATTTGGGGTGCTTGCCATAACACCCCCCTTCATATCCACTTCCCCCTCTCCATCCCACATACCCCCAACCACCCCCTTAATCCCACTCCCAGATTCATCCATTGAAGTCAACTCTATTTCAGACTGGTGACACGAGCTGGGTAATTTCCCCCAGGTCTGCCATCTATAGGTACTGCAGTCAAAGGGGATCTTGACAGATGCTCGAGTCCCTGAGGACAGCTGCATCTGGTGTGGTAAAAGCACCAAAACCCAAGTCACCAGGGACATTTTCCAATTGAGAGTGGTAGTGAAGGAAACCCCAACATCCATATCATGGGGCAGGGCGTCATGCTGTATAGCACTCTGGAACCCCACCCCTGAAACCCATTGCTACCTCCTTTACCCTCACACAACTGTACATCCAGATCCCCCGATCCTATGGAATCATTGGGGATCTGGAGTGGGGTCCAGGCCAGGCTGGCTGATCTTAACCAGTGGGATGGACAAGACCATGCTGTGTGGAACAGACACCAACAGACACCTTGTTCTGCTTAGGAGTCTTTAGAGTGTGAAAATAGTAATGTTCACCCTCCATGTCCTTAGCCACCTTCTTATGGGTTTTAAACTTCCTCTTCCAGGGGGGCAATAACCTCCTCCATGCCATAGTACACCCAGTATACAATGCCCTCGTAGGGGATTCAAAAGCACCCCTCTACACACTCCATGCACCCTGGCAGCAGTAGTTGTACCAGTACCTGCTGCCTAAATGAGAGCACTTGCCTCAGTGCCCTATCCCTGCAGCCTAAATGTATTTTTGTTATGGAAGACTTGATATCTCACAGGGATTGCAGGTGTGGTCGCATGAGGCAGTCTGGGAGTATGATTCTTGTGCCCAACCCTTCCAGGTATTCGATGGGGATGCCCCTCTGCAACAGGATATGGGTGGTAGCCAGCGTATGGAGGAAGAATACACCCTTCTCGAACATCTTGCTGACTGCCACCACTGAAAAGGGACCCACTACATCAGCTACAGCCCTCACATAAGCCTAAATGCCCTGGCTAGGGGCTATAAGGCACCTCACCCCATGCTTCCTGCTTAGGTTAGGTGGGATCCCAGGGTTGTTGCTGGGGTTAGTGCCTGCAACTGCCACCTGCACCCACGATGTAGCTGGGACTGCAGGGGTTAAGCTACCAGCAGGAGCTGAGGGATGTGCAGCCAGGGCACTGGATGTGCTAGGATTAAGTCTGTGGCCATGGTTAGTTCTGGAGCATGTG
Organism: Ascaphus truei; assembly: GCF_040206685.1. Taxonomy (NCBI): domain Eukaryota; kingdom Metazoa; phylum Chordata; class Amphibia; order Anura; family Ascaphidae; genus Ascaphus; species Ascaphus truei. The sequence continues at coordinate 88,835,560 of NC_134485.1, forward strand.
GGTTTGTGGGCCAGGGTCCTGGGTGCAGTCCCCCGTTCCCTACTATCCCTTCTCCCCTTAGGCATGATAAAAGCCTTAATGTCAGGGAGGAGGTAGTGCCTGAAGAGAGGTGCAGAGAGGATCTGTCCCTTTTTTTTGTTTCAAATTTTTTTATTAGGCAGTTATATCATTACAAAGTATTGGTAATACAAACAGTATATAAGCCTAATGCACATTTTTATTTTTTAACTGGGAAGAAAAGAAAAGAGTCTCAACGTCCCCCTGACCCTACGTGGTCTACCGGGGCGGCGTGAGTATGGAAACAGAAAGGGAGTTGGGAGGGGAGGGAAGGTGGGGGAGGGGGGAAAGGGGGTGTAGTGGGGGGAGGCCTTACTCCCCTTCTCCTTGACAACTCTGGCTTAGGCCTTGGTTCTATTTGTTCCCCTACACTGCTATGGGGCGTTTCGACGTAGGAGCGCCATTCGGGTTTGCCAGGGGTCCCATATATTATTGAATGAGGTAGTGGACCTTTTCAGAAAGGAGGACAGTCTCTCCATATCCATCACTTCTTGCACCCTTTTTATTATTGTTTGTTTAGAGGGGGGAGACACTTTCTTCCAGGCAGCAGCCACCGCACATCTAGCCGCCGTAAGAATGAAGGAGACTAATTTTCCTGTTGGACGGTCCAGTAAATCTAAGGGCCTGGCCAACAGGTAGGTCAGCGGGTCAATGGGTATTGTGAGGTCTGTGACCTCTTCTATTAATTTTTGTGTCATTTCCCAGTATTTCTGAATTTCCGGACATGTACAGTACACCAGATGTGGGCCATGTCCCCCTTTTGACTGCATCCTCTCCAACATAGGTCAGATGCCAGGGGGTAAATTTGATTTATTCTAACTGGAGTAAGATACCAGCGGAACAGTATCTTGTATATATTTTCTTTGATTGTGGTACATATGGAAGTTCCTGAGGCATTTTCCCAAATACTTTCCCAGTCCTCTCGGTCTATAACTATATCCAATTCTGCTGCCCAATGTAGCATATATTCGTGTGTGGGGGCTTCTGTAGCCCTCTCCAGCTCTGCGTAAATTTGCGTTATAAGACCTCGTTGGTGGCCTGTTTCTCTACAAAGCCGCTCGAAACCGGTGAGAGGGGGAAATTCCAACGTTGGGGATAATGTTTGAATAAAGTGCCGAATTTGTAGGTACTTGAAAACATTTAGTCCTACTATTTCATATTTGGTTTGAAGATTTTGATAACTCAGGAACTCCCCGAAGCTCAGGAGGTCGGCTACCGCTCTGATATTTTTTGTTTTGAACTGGTCGAATTGTCTGGGCTCACAGCCAGGAGGGAATTTCGGATTTTTGTGAATTGGTATTAGTAGGGATTGGGGTGTGGTGAGCTTAAATTTGAGTTTGCACTTCGCCCAGGTCTCCCATGTGTGTCTCATCGGGCCTAATTTGAATTTGCTATTCTGCATGTCCTCCCTGCTCAGGGACCAAAGGCAGGCCGGCAGTGAAAGCGTTCCGGCATATTGTGTTTCTATATCTAGCCAGCAGTATTGGTTTGGGTTCGCGTTCCAGACTACTACCTGTCGCAATTGGGCGGCTAGGTAGTACCTTATGATGTCCGGGACACCCATTCCTCCTCTCCTCCTTGGAGCCAAGAGAACCGTTCTGGTGACTCTGGGTTTTTTCCCTTGCCAAATAAATTGGAAGATTAATTTTTGGATGTTTTTCAATTCCGAGCCAGGGATGTGGACCAGGAGAGTCTGAAAGTAGTATAACAATCTAGGGAGTATGTTCATTTTAACTGAGATCATTCTCCCGATCCATGATATCTGGTATCCTCCCCATTTCTCTAGATCTTGTTTAATTTTTTGGAACAGTGCCGGATAGTTATGTTGATATAAAGTTTGGTAGGTCCTCGATATCTTGACTCCCAAGTATTTGATACAAGAGGAGCTCCAACGATAGTTAAAGTTTAGTTTGAGGAGTTGCACCTCTGGCTCTGGCAGGCTTAGGTTCAGGGCTTCTGATTTATCGGTATTTATTTTATATCCTGAGATTTTTCCAAAATCTCGGAGTTCCTTTTGCAGGTTGGGTAGGGAGATTTGGGGTTTGGTGAGGGTTAGGATGACATCATCTGCGAATAGGGATATTTTATGCTGCCTGTTTCCAATTTCTATTCCCTTGATGTCTCTATTGAGTCGTATTGCCGATGCCAGCGGCTCTATAGTAAGTGCAAAAAGGAGAGGAGATAGGGGGCATCCCTGTCGAGTTCCATTGGTAATCTCGAATCTCTGGTTATTTCCCCCTGGTAGTTTTATTGATGCTGACGGGTTTTGGTATAGTCTACGGACCCCCTCTAGATATGCGTCGTTAAAGCCAAATTTGCGCATAGTATGGTCCAGGAATTGCCAGTTTATTCTATCGAACGCCTTCTCTGCGTCTAGGCTTAACAGTAGTGCTTTGGTCCCTGTGAGGTGGACATGGTCAATAATGTTGACTATCTTCCGAGTATTGTCTGAGGCTTGTCTGCCCGCGACAAATCCTACTTGATCAATATTGATTAATCTCGGTAAGATGGGGTTCAATCTGTTTGCAAGTATTTTACTATATAATTTGAGATTGCTGTTGAGAAGGGAGATTGGGCGATAGCTTCCACATTGCATCGGGTCTCTGCCCTCTTTATGTATTATGGCCAGGTTGGCAAGAGACATTGATTGGGGGATTTGGTTCCCTTCCATAAAGTGGTTAAATGTTTTTAAGAGATGCGTGGATAGTGTGGGCAAGAATCTCTTGTAGAAGACATTGGTGAAACCGTCAGGGCCAGGAGACTTAGTAATCTTTAATGATTTGACCGCCTCTTCCAGTTCCTCTTTTGAGATCTCAGCATTGAGGACTGTGTTTTCCTCCTCCGTTAATGTGGGGAGTTGGCATTTGTCTAAGTATTGTGTTATGAGTTCTGATGCTATTGGTTCCGGTCGGCAATTTTTGGATCTTAAGTTATAAAGTTCAGTATAATATTTTCTAAATTCCGCTGCAATTTTGCTATCGCTATATTGAATCTCGCCACACCTACTCTTGATCGCCGTTATTTGTGATCTTTTTTGTACCCCTCTTAGTTTACTTGCCAAGAGCCTGTCGGCCTTGTTACCCTTATCATAGTATTGTAGATTGGTCCATTTGAGGGCCTTTTCAACATCCTCCAGCTGAGTTTGCTTAAGTTTTGTTCTAGCTGTTAATAATGTTTTGTATATTTTTTTTGAGGGGTTAGCTTTATGGGCTTGTTTAATCGTTCTGATATTATCTGTGAGTTCCTTGATTAGCGCTTGGCGGGCTTTTTTCCTATGGGACGCGATGGAAATAAATTTCCCTCTGATGGCTGCCTTATGGGCTTCCCATAGGATTGCTGGAGAGGAGACTGTTCCCGTGTTGAAAAGGAAATAGTCCTTAAGTGAGGTTCTTATTTCCCTTTCTATTTCAGGATGATTTAGTAGTGAATCATTCAGTTTCCAAGAGTAGTTTATTGTTTTTTCAAAGGGGATTGATAGTGCCAGGGTGATCGGGGCGTGGTCGGACCAAGTGATTGAGCCAATGTCTGATTCAATGGCTGCCGCCATCACATTTTTGGTGACCAGGAAATAGTCTATTCGAGAGTAGGTCTGGTGAGGTGCTGAGTAAAAGGTATAGTCTCGCTGACCCTGATGTTGGGATCTCCAGACATCCACTAGTGAGAACTCGCTCAGGATTCCCCTGAACATTTTCCCCTTGATTTGGGAGTGGGTTGTATGGGGGGGACCCACTGTGGTCGATCTGTCCTCGGTGGGGTTTAAAACCAGGTTTAGGTCACCTCCCACTATCATCGATGACAGATATCCCGGGTCTACGCCCTCGAGGACAGTTTGTAGGAATTCTGTTTGGTTCTCGTTCGGGGCGTACACATTGATCAGAGCAATTGCCAAGCCCGCTAAGGAGCCATATACCACTAAAAATCTACCCCCTGGGTCCTCTGTTGTTTTAATATGATTAAATGGGGTGCCTTGTCTGATTAGGATAGCCACAACCCTCTTTTTACTACTAAATGATGCAAAAAAGCACATTGGGAACATTTTTTGGAATAAATTTGGGGGGTCTTGTGATGTGAAGTGGGTCTCCTGTAAGAATATGATGTCCCCCCCTGATTTTTTCATGTCCTATAGGGCTAGTCTACGCTTCCTATTATTTTGTAGGCCTTTGACATTTAAGGAACGGACCTTAATTGGGGCTGTGGACATCATTGTGGTTTTTTTTGTAGTTCGGGGTCTCGGGACCTCCCCCTTCCCACTAAGAGAGATCTTGCGTTTATTTTTCGGGGATTTGTCATATCTTGGTTTTTTTGTTCTTTAGGAGCGGAATGTGAACTCTCTAGGTGTTCTTTGGAGGGTGTGTGTGGTCTGCCAAGGAGGGGGGAGGGGTGGGGGGAGTGAGAAGGGGGGGGAGAAAGATCTGCTGGGACAGGGTCAGCAGATAGAGAGTAGATAGAATTAGGGCCTTGTCAGGTCCTAAAGTGTTGTTGCCAGGTCTAGGAGTGACCGGCATTTGGGCAAACTTGCCCTACTGGGGTGGGTCCGGCGCCAATGGCCAATATGCAACAGGGGGGTCCAGACCTTCTGTTGCTGACATGATGCACCTTTCCCCTCTCAACCCTTGTGTTCTGGGCCTAACATTTGTCTTATGTTACTTAGGCGGGATCAGGGGAAAGAGGGGAGGGAAGGGTGGGGGGGAGAGGGGGGGAGTGGTATGAGGGGGAAGGGTAGTGAAGGGATGGGGAAACATAATCAGAAGCGTTGTAACATTGGTTTCCTGCATTAGATTCTGTAGAAACAACAGTGGTGAACCATTTTGTTCCCCTGAACACGTGGAGTGAGTCTTCCACTAATGAGAGTGGGAGGGGGGGGGACGGGTGCGAGCGGAATGGGGAGGGGGAACAGATTTATATTTCTTTTTGTAACATTTGTGTTCAACCTTGGGTTCTGTAACAGCCAACAATATTTAACAGTTTCGTTCCCTCAACTAACAGTGTTGAGCCATTTTGTTTCTGCAAGCACGTGGGATGGGTCCTCCGCTAGGGAGGTTTGTTTGGTATCATCCTTATAAGCTGACCAGGGCAATCCTTCTTGCCTCCTTCTTTATGCTCTACTACCGGGCCTTGTGGTTTCAGTTTGGGGCTTGCACGCTGCCCTGGGGGGTTACTTTGTGTTAGGGAGGGGGGGCATGGGGTGGGGGGTAGGAGGGGAGAGGTTGGGGAGGGGAGGGTAAGAGGAGGGGTGGGAGGGGGGGGAGAGGAGGGGGGAGGAAGAGACTGGAGGGAGAGGGGGAGGGGTGGGGTCAGGCCGGAGGGAGAGGGGGGGATAGGGGGGAGGGGGGGTAGTGCGGAGGGTGGGGGAAGGGGAGGGAGGGGGGAGGGTGTATGAGGGGGGGGAGGGAAGGGGGATCTGTCCCAGGTCCTTTTAATATTGACTTTTAACTTTGGGTTCTAATTACTAACAGCAACATTGGACGGCTTTGTTCCATCCTCGCTGTTGCGTTGGGGGTCATTTCCCGCCTTTTAGATTTTATATCGTATGGGACAACATGTTTAACAGTCTAAGTATTGAGTTTAAAAAGACCTGTGGTATCAACAATCATTTGCAATATTTCGGATAACCTCTTCAAGTAAAATACAACAGTATATATTGATATTGAACATTACATGTGCCCCTCAGTGGGGATACTTCAAGGTAGCCTGGGGGGGGGTATACGGGGGTGGGGGGGGGGAGAGGGGACATGGGTACACAGGGGGTGTCATCATTGGCCCCTTTGATTGTTTTTGTTGAATCAACTATGAGGCTTGGGTCCCCGTCCCGGTATTAGTGCAAAGTTTAGTTGTGTGTATGGCTCGGGTGACCCAGAGTGTTGATTCTACCGTCTTAAGGAGTGCTTTGTCGTTTAGCGGGTCCACGGCCTCTCTCATTACAGGCCTTCCGCCTTTCGAGTATACGGGGCACTGTACTCACGGTTAAGGTGGGGTGTCTGTCCGAGGTCTCCACCCTTTCGTCCCGCGCTTTGGTAAGCGCTTAGGTCTAGGCCTCTGCTCCTGGGCCGCTCGAAAGGATATTCCTCAGCGGGTGCAGGGGGGAAGAGGGAAGGGAGGAAGAGAGGGGGCAAATGACGGCTCTTTCACAGCCGCTCCTTTCTCTCGCATGTCAAGGGATTTTCCCCCCTCTTCCCCCTGTCTCCTCCTATGGGTAGATCTTGGTTAGCAGCTCCTGCGCTCCGGGGGAATCCCGGGTGAGTCGGCGGCCATTTTAACTCCATGCTCCCTTGGACAAAGAACTGAAGGCGGTGTAGGTCGGGCCTCTTGCAGACGACTGTGGGGCTTGCTTCTTGGGTGTCCTTCTCGCGGGTCCGATGTGTTCTTGATTCGCGTCCGTTGCAGCTGTATTTTCCTGGTTATCTGTGGCTTCTTCTGTCAACATGAAGGGGTAGAGCTGTGCTGTGGAACAACTTTGAACTGGGATCGGGGCAATGCAGGTGATTGTGTCTTTATCTTCTTGCTTGTTGTTGCTTCTGTCCGGCCAATCTTTGTGAAGCCCTGACCGGTGGCTCTTCAGTATCTCGGCTGTGGGCCCCGGGTGTGTCCGAGTCCCACGTTGGAGGGGGGTTAAGGCCTACTGCTTTGGCCAGACTGGTCATCTCTGCGGGTTGCCTTATGGTGTGGAATTTTCCGTTCCGGTTCACCATTAACTTGAATGGAAATCCCCATTTATATTTTATTCCGTGCTCCCTCATCATTTTGGTCAGCGGCTGTAGTTCCATTCGCTTGTCGACGTTGATTTTTGCTAGGTCGTTGTAGACCTGGAGATGGTCGTCTTGGAACGTGATAGGCTCCTTTATCCTGCAGGCCCTCATTACGGAGCCTGAGGAAGCCCAAAAGGGCGAAACACTTAGCTCAAAATCCCCCAGTTGTTTTGAACCTATGCAGCCACCGTCGGGAGTGGGACACGGGAAGCGCAGCGCTACATCCGGACGTGGAGGGAGGTTGCTGCAATACCACGAGTCCTGCATTATATTCCCCAAAGACTGGCTTTTTACTTTCTCCACAGCGCAGCTCACTGGTTGAGTTAGCGGTGGTGTTTTTATGTTCTTTTGATGGGTTTGAAATAATTTTTTTTGACTTTGACCATCTGGGTTTAAAACCTTCTTGTATAACCCTGGAGTGAGAAATCACCATCCCACCCCTCTTTGGTCTCCGATCCGGGGACTACAGGAGGAGCAACAAAGATACCATTCCAAGTGTGTACTCACACTTGGCCGTGTGAGTAGCAATACCCTGTTATTTATTTCCCTTCACTTGACACTGAATTGTGTTTTGACCTTAGACCTTTAATAACTCTATTGGAAAAGCGGGACTGACCCCTGGAGTCCAAAGAAGCCACCCCAAAGAGTGCACCCACACATGCCCGTGTGAGTGTTTGTAGTATATTATAACCCCGTTTTTTTCCCTTGAAACATCATAATTATTGTTGATTGCTTTCTGCTCATAGGTGTATTCATTTATCCCGAGGGTGATACCACACCAAGGAAGAAAGAGAAGAAAAGCGCAGACGCAAAGCGGAGAACGAACTTACAAGATAGAGAAGAGAAGACCCAAAGATACCTTGATGCGACAGCATTTGCACAAGGCCGTGTGAGTGTTAAGATTTATTGTATACTTTAAAACCCCACCTTTATTTGCTTCAGAGTCCAACAAACCTGTACAACACTGTTATTCCATTTCACCCTCCCACCTGTGCTCCCCCATCTCTTTCTCTTATTTTTCTCCACTCATAAGGATCCCGGGTAGATCCTTGTTTGGGGTTTGAGTCACAGGAGGAGAAAAAGAAGCAGAGGGCCACCTTACCTACTTCTAAGGTTGCTATTTTACATCTATCCCGCACTTATTATATACACAGGTAGCGCCCGGGTATTTTGTTTTCCTCATTATTTTGTCCTTGACCGTGTATCGGTGGAGGCGGGCTATGACGTCCCTTGTTCTATTTGGGTCGTCCGAGCGCGGAACGAGGGTGCGATGGGCCCTATCCATCTCCAGGTCTTTCACGTCCAGGTCTTCACACAGCATGGCAAAGATGTCTGTAAGGTAGGCTTGCAGCTGGTCGGGGAGGACAGATTCAGGGATGCCTCTTAGCCTGATATTCTGTCGCCTGTCACGGTTTTCGTGATCCTCTAAAGTATCCTTCAGGCTACTGATCTCTAGGCCCAGCCTGAATATCTCGTCCTCCGCTGCTGTTTGGGCCTGGTGTGTCTCCACCATTTTGGTCTCGAGAGCTGTCGTGCGCTCAGTCAGGCCATTAATATCCTGCCGGAGCTCCGTTACCACCGCCCGTAGATCACTCTGAATGGATATGTGTAGGTTGTCGAGCATGCTTTTCATCATTCTTCCCTGGTAAGGGTAGTCTCTGGGCTCTGCGGGTCGTCTCCCCGCTCTCGTTCCGGGGCCTGCTGCCTTGCACCTCGTGCACTCGTGGGGCCGTCGCCATCTTGGATTTTGCTGGCCGCTTCGGTGCTTTTTTGTGAAGGGGAAAATAATTTTGTTACCCCTTGTGTAGGCTGTGGTTTTTGTTTGGTAGCCATGTCTGCCTGCTCAGGCAGCTGTTGTTAGTAGTGTAGATGAAGTTCCAGGGGAGCGTCGCCGTATGCCAAAAAAGAGAAAACAGTGGATAGTGTGATATTGCAAAAAACAATAAATAAAATGTGATTTTTACAAGTTCCTACTCACAAAAGTAGCAGGAACACAAGCATGTGAGTCAATAATACTCTGTGATGCAGCCCGTTCCGGAGGTTTGGTATATGGGTCAGCACATCTTGAAAAAGCAGAAAACAGCCATAGTGTAGATAGAAATAAACTTTATCTAGCATAAAAGACAATTGGAGGCTTACGGCTTTAGGTGGTTAAACAGCATTTGGGATAGAATCTTTGCTAGAGCGTGGATCGTCTCGTGTAGTGGTTCCTACAGGCGGCGTCCGCGAACGTCACTTCCGGATTGTGTCGTCACTTCTCGCCGGAACGGAGGACCATGAGAGTTCCCTTGCTTGTTTCCTCTACCAAAGCTGTTGTTAGTACTCTGGGGTCTGGGGGTTGGGGGGAAAGGCGCTTTTAGACAGGTTTAGTTGTTAGGGTCTGTGGAGCTCCTGTCTCACACAGCCATTCCTGTTGATGTCCTGGACACGCCTCAAGGATCTGTCCCTTTAAGAACTAATTAACTGCCTCTCTGATAAATGACAAAATTAGGAAGTTTTTAAAACCAGCCATTTTTTTTAAAGTTTCCTCCCTTTTTTATTCTTTTTTTCCTAGCAGGTAGCTATACCACCACAACTTTTTTTTTTTTAAATAGAGCTCTCAAATCACATAAAGAAAAACAACTCAACTTAAAATAATTGCGTAAGAAAGAAAAATAACCAACCAGTGGCGGGGGAGGGGATAGGGGATTAAAGCTACAGTTACCAGCCCAGTCAGAGTAGGACTGTGCTGGGTTGAATCACTGAAGGCTCTGGGAGAAAACTAAAAGCGGTGTTAAAGCACCAAAATAAATACCAAACTCCCTACAAAACACAGATTATATTCTCCTATTATTTTCACAACAAAATATAGCAAATAAAATGATATTATAAAACAATAAATAGTTTTTATAAGCAAATGTTTGGGATCTTTTTAGGGGGAGGACCCTTGTGATTAAGGGGGCACCAGTGTGAGACTGAATGGGATTTGAGCCCCCCACACTGCCACAGGGCAGCAGCTCTAGCATTGAACTAACCCAGATGCTGGGAAATGCTATTTTGATTTTGAGCTCCACTATTCACACCTGTAGTCCCCTCGCTTCCTTTAAAGCAGCAAAACATCAGGAATCGTATATGTTTTTTTCATTACATAAATCAGTTCTGTAGTATTAGATAATAGTCACTTTTTTAAATTTAGTTAACTCTTAATGTCATTTTAATGAGTTCCTTCTCCACCACCAACATGCGCAACCCCTATTTCAGACTCTGGAGGGAAATCGCATGTTCAGGTCTTTTCGCTTGTAAGCGCAAACTCGTGAAACTCCAGAAATGATAAAAGATGATAAAAAACACAATATTAGTGCATAAATAGGTGTTGATGCAAAAAGGGGAAAAGGTGATCGGGAGGGGGAGGGTAAAGGGGAACCTAACGAAGCATTACTGTGAAACGCGTAGTTCCCTGCCGGAGCTCATTGAGAGAGGGACCTAGGCAGCCGCCAGACATCCGGTTCAGATCCTCCCTCCTGGTCCCGCTGTCGGACGCGTTAGCGGGAGTACAAGCGGAAGAAGAGGTCTTTCCGGATAGCCTCGCGGCTGACGCTGGGCAGTTTTACCTGTGTGTGAGTGTATTTAATGTTTTTATCTTTGAATACTGTTATCAATAAACTTTATCAGCGACTAATCCAGACTTTGCCCATCCTTTTGGCATATGGGCATCTGGGAGAGGAGCCACTCATACACTACACCTATTGGGACAGAATACTAAGACGCATCTGCTCCATCGGAGACTGATGACAACACCCACTGAGGGAACGAAGCCACATATGGCCGTGTGAGTTTTTATTACTATTCCTCCGTTTTTGGTGGTTTCATTCACCCACTACATTCTCCGCTGAGGGTGAAGTCTCACACAGGCCCGTGTGAGTCGTTGAAACTTATGTTTTATGTTTCACAAACTGTTTTTTTTTAGTGTCATTCATTACAACAATACCCCCTTTACCCTCCCCCTCCCCCATCACCTTTTCCCCTTTTTGCATCAACACCTATTTATGCACTAATATTGTGTTTTTTATCATCTTTTATCATTTCTGGAGTTTCACGAGTTTGCGCTGACCATCACCATACTTCCATTGCCGTCATAAGAAGATCCTGGGATTTGTCTTCTTCAAGGTCAAGCTGCAGCAAAATCAACAAGGGCCAGTATACATTTTATAAAAAAAATTTAAATTATTTTAGGCACAGTCATTTATGTCCACAGGCGTTTAACATCCACAAGCCATATACAACAGGGAGCGCCCCAGTTCCACACTCTGCTTTTCGCTTGTAAAGCAACTTAAACTTGTGCGCATTTTTTTTTAACAAACAGTATTTAAAATGCGTTATACACTATCTAACTGAATACAGATTTATCTCAAATTTCATACTGTGAGATAGTAACATGCAAACAACATTCGATTTTGCAGCAATAACATCGAAGCTATCTGAATAGGCCCATAAGTCTTGCTACATCTGTATGTTAAAGTACTTTATTTTATTTATTTTTTTCAATATTTTTTTTATATTGATTTTGCAAGGATTTTACAATACTTCTTTTTCACATTACATTTCTCGTCATTTTTTCACAGCAAGATATTTCTTACATTATACAAAAAACTTGTATTGGATAAAGATCGCCTAACATATTACGATTCTGCATTCTTACATATAAATAATATCCTACTTATCTTGAGGTATTATGTGGTTGACAACCACATTTTTTTTTTTTACCTGTAAGTCCCTTTGATAGATTTAGAAAGGAGAGAAAGGCAAGAAATAGTAGGGGGATAAAGATGGGGTGAGGAAGGATCGGGGTAGATAAGGAATAAGGACAGGGGGGTGGAAATAGGGCAGCTCGTGTTTGTTGAGGCAGGGAGGAGGACAGGCGAGGGTGAAGGGAGGCGGTGAGCCAGGTCATCCCCCCCACGGAGCTACCCCTCCCCAACCCGTCAGCACAGCCCGGACTCCTGGGGTCCGAATCTCCTGTTCTTACACCAGGATTCTCTCATCTTCTTTTTCCTTCCAGACTTTTCTAGATCAGGAGCCGTGGTTCACAAATGTTATAAAATTGTTCCATGGTTTGTTTTAGCTGGGCTGACTGTTTCTCCATGACCATACCCTCGTTTACACTTTTGATAACAGTGCGCCTAGATGGGGTGTTTATTTTCTTCCAAGCCGCTGCTATAGAGCAGCGCGCCATGGTTAAGATAAAGGAGACCAGCCGTCCCATGGGAGCCCGCAGGTTTTCTATAGGTTTAGATAGCAAAAAGATCAGCGTGTCCAGCGGGACTCTCAGTTCCGAAACCTCTTGGATCATGTTTTGGACCATGGTCCAGAAATTCTGAATCTGTAGGCAAGTCCACCATATATGGGCCATATCTCCTCTCAGGCCACACCTTCTCCAGCATAGATCGGGTGTCCCTGGAAAGATCTGGCTCAGTATACTGGGAGATAAGTACCATTGAAAAAGAATTTGATATATTGTTTCCTTTATTGTCATACAAATTGAAGTTGTACAGTAGCTGCCGATTCCCAGATATCTTCCAAGTCGTCTCTATCTATCTCTACGTTGAAATTCTCCACCAAATTTCAACATACAGTATAGTTGTAGTTTTGGGGAGCCGCTGATGATGCTATTCCCGTATATATTCCCGATATCAGGCCCCTTTGGTAGGTTAATTCTTGCACAATGTTTCGTATTTTGTTAGATTAGGGAAATTTGCTCTGTGATATTGCGCATAGAAAGTGTCTAACCTGGAGATAGTTAAACAGCTGTAAGTCCTGGGTTTGGTATTTCCTGGAAAGATAAGATCTTCCCCTTCTTCACCAGGTTGGCTGCTATTTTAATATTCAAATTCTTAAATTGTGTGAAATATTTTTGTGAGCATCTAGGGGGAAACTCTGAGTTTTTAAATATAGGGGTAAACAGAGACGGAGATGTGGCTAATGAGTATTTCCTCTTGTTTTTAGACCATATATTCCACGTGCACTCATCGATGCCAGGTCAAATCTTCTTGTTAGTGTCTCCCTGTCTCTTTGAGACCATAGAGCCGCTGTGAGAGATTGAGGACTCGCATAGAAAGTTTTGATCTCCAACCAGCAGCAAGTTTCTGGATCATTGTTCCAAATCACTAATTGTTTTAGTTGGGCCGCTTGATAATATTTAATGATATCTGGAACCCCCATGCCCCCTGCTTGCTCTTGGGACTAACATTACCGATCTCGCAACTCTCTGTCTTTTATCATTCCATATGAATTGGAAAACCCAATTTTGGATATTTTTAAGCTCAGGAAGGGGGATGATTATCAGGAGGGTTTGGAAATGATATAGAAGTCTTGGTAGGATATTCATTTTGACAGAGGCAATTCTTCCCTACCATGATATCTGGTATTTTTCCAAGTCTGCATATCTTTTTTGATCTTCTCAAAGAGAGATGGATAGTCACTCTAGTATATGGACTTATATGAGCTCGCTATCTTAATTCCCAGGTATTTAATAATTGTAGAGCTCCATTTGTAGTTAAAATTCGCTTGTAAAAGCTTAATTTCTGGGGCTGGAAGAGATACATTTAAAGCTTCCGATTTATCGTTGTTAATTTTATATCCTTAGACTTTGCCAAATTGGTGTAGTTTAGATTGCAGATTAGGAAGGGGTCAGTGGTTTAGTTAGCGTTAATATTATGTCATCCGCAAACAAGGAAATTGTATAATTTGTCCCCCCAATTTTAATTCCCTGTATATTGAGTTCTCTAATTGTTGCCACCAGGGGTTCGATTGACAATGCGAAGAGGTGCGGGGACAGGGGACAGCCCTGCCTGGTTCCATTTTTAATTTTTATGGGATTCGAGTCACCTCCAGGAAGTTTAACATACGCTGTGGGTGTCCAGTAGAGGGCTCTAACGCCCTCCAGGAACGGGCCCGAAAATCCAAATTTTAAAATAGTTTGATCCAAGAATGCCCACTTTATTCTATCAAACACTTTTTCGGCGTCTAAGCTCAAAAGAATAGGATTCAGACCGGTAAGGTGCCCATGGTCAATAATATTTATGATCGTTCGGGTGTTGTCTGAGACTTGTCTGCCTGAGACAAAGCGTACTTGATCTATATGAATCAGCTTTGAGAGAATCAGGTTCAACCTGTTCGCCAGGTTCTTACTATACATTTTTAGGTCCGAATTGAGCAGAGATTTTGGCCTGTAATTTCCACACTGGAGAGGGTCTCTACTCTCTTTGTGGATGTTGACCAAGTTGGTCATGAATATTGAGGTAGGAATACTTGCGCCCTCCAGAAAAGAATTGAATGTTTTGAGAATAAACGGGGAGAGCGCCATCTTAAATTTCTTATAATACAGGTTAGAAAAAACATCCGGGCCTGTTGTTTTACTTATTTTTAGAGATTTGATCGCATCTGATAGCTCTTCTTGCGTAATTTTCTTGTTTAGTGCTTGGGAATCTTCCTCCTTTAGAACAGGCAAGTTGCAATGTTTTAGATATTCAGATATTGCTTCGGACCCTGTATGGCGACCCTTTACCGAATCTAGATGATATAATTTTGCATAGAAGTTTGGAAATTCCTGGGCTATCTCTTTCTCGTTATATGTGGTTGATCCTGATTTAGTTCGAATCGTGGGAATTTTAGATTTGGCTCTCAAACCTCTAAGTTTAGTAGCTCATAGCCGGTCTGCCTTATTGCCCTTATCATAGTAATGTTTGTCTGTCCATTTTAGCGCACTCTCCACTTCGTCAAGTTGGAGCTGTTTAAATTCAGTCCTGGTTTTGTCTAGAACTTTGAAAAGTTTTTGTTGAGGGGTTATTTTTGTGTTGTTGTTCTAGCGAGACAAGTTTGTCAGATATTTCTTTATATTGTTTTTGTTTGGCTTTTTTCCTGTAAGATGCTATGGATACAAGATCTCCTCTAATTGATGCTTTGTGAGCTTCCCACAATATTGCTGGGGAAGATACAGAGCCCTTATTTATTTTGAAATAATCTATACGTTTTTACTTGATTGTACTCTCTATTTCCAGCTAATCTAGTAGAGAGTCATTTAGTTTCCAATTGTATCTAATATTTTTGCCGAAGGGAAGAGAGAGAACCAACTCGATATGGGCATGGTCCGACCAGGATATTGGGCCTAAGTTTGACTGGGAGGATGCCTGTAGAATATCTTTGGTACCCAGAAAATAATCAATTCTCGAGTAGGTTTAATGTGGTGCTGAGAAAAAAGTATAATCTCGTTGACCTTGATGTTGTGCCCTCCATATGTCTACTAGGGAGAAGTCTTTTATTATCTCCTTGAATTTTTGGGCCGTTTTCTGGATGAGAATTGAGTGGGAAATAACCGGAATGGTGGACTTATCCTGTTCAGGGACGCTTACCATGTTCATGTCCCCCACCATGACTATAAAGGATAGGTCCTGCTGCTCAAAGGACTCCAGTACTTCCCTCAGAAAGTCTGTTTGGTTTTCATTAGGGGCATAAATATTGATAAGAGATATCGGGAGCCCTGAAAGGGACCCCTATACATTTCATAATCTACCCCCTGGGCCTGCTGTCACCTTGCTGAGGGCGAATGGAATATTATTTCTGATAAGGATAGCCACCCCTCTCTTTTTACCGAAGAAGGATGCAAAGTTTGACTGAGGGAACGTTTTCTTGAACGTGTTTGGTGGTGATGTAGAATTGAAATGGGTTTCTTGTATGAACAGTATATCCCCTTTAGTTTTTTTAAATTCCTGTAGCGCTAGTCTCCTCTTCCTAACCGAGTTCAGACCTTTAACATTCAATGATACTAATTTTATGGAGGTCATACTAGACATGGTTTTTTTCAGATAGGGGGGCATATTGCCTTTCCATTTTCCCAAGGTGGTGGTCTTTTTTCATTATATGGTTCTTTATAGAGAGATATTTCCGGTGTTTCTTCTTTCCCTTTGCGGGTGGCCCATGGGGGGGGGGGTCAGGCCGGGAGGAAGGAAGAAGAGAGGATGGGGTGGAGGGTGAAGAGCCGGGGTAGGGGGGACAGAGAGAAGAGAGAAAAAGAGTGGGCTAATTGATAGCCCTAGAGAGGTATCCTTCATCACCTTTGTGATACGGATTGCAGGCGTACTGGCCTTGGGAGACATCCCTGCATGAATGTCGCATAAGAGAGGGCAAAGAGCCCTCCTGGATTTTAAGATACATCAACCAACATCAACATACATTTTAAGATACGAGGAAGGGGAGCAAACTCGGCCTGATACCAAAACAAGCATAGTTAGAACAGGGAGACATCCCCATTCTGAGAACAAATATTTACTTTCTAGCGTTTCCTTTGTTGAGATACATGTAGAGTTATTCTCTTTATATTGTGGATAGAGGGGGCGGGGGAGGGGGGGCTGGGGAGGGAGGGGAAGGGGGGAACTGGGGGAGAAAGAAGGTAGGGAGGGGAGAGGAGGTAGAGGGGGAAGACGGTAGGGGGACTAGGGGGATGTGAATGTGTTTGTAATCAAAATAGCTAGGCAATCTTGGGTTTGAAAACAGTCGAACCTGACTTCAGTTTGAAATCACCCGGACTGTCATGTTGTTCTCTGCCATCCCCTTTGACCCAGCATTCAGAAGAATTTCTTCTACCGGAGGAGTCCTGCGTACCAATAGACGATCAATAAGGGGGACCTCCAAGGTCTTTCTCCTAATTCAAACCTATGGAGCGCGAGGCCATGAAAGTTTGTACCCCCGTCAACTCTATCCTCAGCGCCGATCCTGACTCGCATGGGCCAAGGGGGAAGAGAGCTCCGATGCAGAGGGGAAGAAGTTTTGCTATCTGAGACGCCTCAGCCTTCTTTCTTTTCTTTGCTTTTAGCTCCCGGGGCCTCCCGAGAGTTGTCAGAGGTGTTTGATGGTCTCGTTTGATTGTAGCGCCACCGCATGGATTATCTGATTTTGCCGCAACCGTCTCCAGGGAAGGCCGACTCCTCTCCAGATAATGCGTGGCTATCCTTTCTCCAGGTTTCGACGAGAGCCCTAGGGATCTCCGTCTTAGCCTGAGGGTAAGTGAGGAGGGGGGGGGGGGTCAGGAAGGGAATAATATGGAGGGGAGGTAGGGAGACAGGAGAGAAGAAACTGGGGAGGCTGGGGGAAGGAGTGAGGGGGTGTAAGAGGGGATGGGGGGTAGGGACGGAGGGAATGGAAGGAGAAAGGGACTGGGTGAAGGGGACCTGGGAATGGGAAGCAGGGCCTAGGTAGGAAGAGAACTGGGGCCAGCAAAAAAAAAAGGGGGGGGGGAGAGGTGAACAAGGGGGATCCGAGAACCATGGGGTTTGGAACACCGCTCTGAGACCATCTTTTTTCCAAGTTGGTTGGCTTTTTATTTTACCTCTCACTGTCCAGAGAGGAGGCAGGTCTTCTTCGCCTTTCCCCTGTCGGTCCGCAGTGACGGGTTGAGCTGGAGAGGCCAACCTTTCTTTGGAGCCCCTTTGAGCCCCCTCTTAGTCAGACATATCCTGGTTTCTTTTTTGTTTGTGTTTTCCCCCTGTATCTTTACTTCTGTCTCCAGCAGTGCCCCATCCAAAGGGGGCTATTGCTGTAAAAACAAGTGGACAGCCAAAACAAGGCAACTTTAAACATCAGAGATTGTCCAGGGAAAGTTCAGGATTTAATAACTTTTAAACTTTGCTCCTCGTTCTCTCTCAGAGGAGTCATTGTAATGTTAATCTCGCGCTTTGGGGTTCTTCTGGCTAGCTAGCCTTTCATATGCTCTTGGGGGTCCCGACGAGTTTGAAGGCCTTTGCCCGTCACCAGATCCCTCCTGTCTACCCAGGAGTGGCAGTTCCAGAGACCTAAGGAACCGGGGAATTTCTTCAGGATGTGAGTTATATTTCCCGTTGATCTGGACCATGAGCTTAAAGGGGAACCCCCATCTGTATCGCACTTTGTGATCACTCAGGATCTGTGTTAAAAGCTTAATTTCTCTTCTTTGGCGATAGTCACTTTTGATAGATCACTAAAAAATTTGAATCGCCTCGTTTTTAAATTTCAGGTTCTCTCTTTCTCTGCTTGCCAGCAGGATTCTTTCCTTCATCATGTATGAGTGGAACTTGATGATCGCGTCCCTCCATCTCCTGTCTTCTTCAGACCTGGTGGCCTGGTGCTCTGTGGGCGTGATCAATTTCCAGATCCTCTGGACAGAGCTCCGGTACCAGCGTGAGGAAAAAATGATTAAGGTAAGGGCGTAAGGCATCTGCTGAAATTGGCTCTGGGATATTGCAGACCCGCAGATTTTGTCTGTGTTCCCTATTCTCATGATCTTCCAAACAGTCTTTGAGCGCTATAATCTCGTGGCTCAGTCTGTTAATTTCCTCCTCAGCCGAAGATTGAAAAATGCCTGTCCTCCATTTTAGTTTCCAAAACTTCTGTCCTTTGCGAGACGGAGGTTAGTTCCGATTTAAGTCCATTTATCGCAGAAGTCAGATCCTCCTGAAAGCCTTGTCGCATTCTAGCAAATAACTGCTCCATATATTATTTGGATATTTCTTTTTTTATTATGTCTCCCTGCAACATGTGCGGCTGCTCGCGGGAGGGTTCACCCGGCGCGCATGATGCGGCGCCACCTTGGGAGTCAGCGTTGTGCTCCGTCGGGTGCTGAGTTGTTGTAAAAAACATTGAGACGCTTTGATTTTGCAGTTTTTCCTCTTTGCAGCCATCCTGATAGTTCTGTGGGATAGATCTTATATGTTGGGTCAGCTTTTGTGTTGGATTTTGCGCAAACTTGTTCTCTTCGTGCGGAGGTTCTCAAGAGCTACACTCTCAAGCGAAAATGCCTGGTGACATCACCGAAAGTCTCCCTAAAGTACTTATTTTTAACAATGTACTTTGTTACTATTAATTTAAAATATTCTTTATTTAACATTTTTGATCCAGGTTGAAATGAGATTGCCATTATTTGGAGAGGAAGGAATGTATTTTACCCTTATTAGTCATCATTGGATGATGTTTCACTGGGGTTTTTGTTTGCCTTCCTCTGGATCAAAATACTGTAAATACAAATATAGGATAAGTATCTGTTGTCAAAATGTAGCATGGGTTGAACTTGATAGACATATGTTTTTTCAACTTCATCACCTATGTAACTATGAAGCTATGTAACTATGGAGAAAGCAGGAATTCTAATTCCTGTGTATGGTAAACTAATTTCTGCCTCGCTGAGTTATATAAAAAAAAAAAAAGCTCCTTTGCATGTACTAATTGTCTGTACACGCCAATATGTATAAAATTAAATGTTTAACCAAAGCATAAAAAAGAACAAAGACAATGAGAATAATTCATGTGCACAATTCAGATTTGAGACAATAAGGTTATGACCAGTTGACTTTTGGCTGACACTTCAAGAAAGCACATTAAAATGCATGTGAAGTCATGATTGCTTGATTGCACAACATCATAGGAAAGGTAATAATCCTATTTTTTACTCTATGTTGCAGCCAGTACTCACTGTCTATCCTTTTATTGTGATAGAAATAATTGGCCACATGGAATTCTCTAAAGTCCTCATGAATGATGAAATGTTAACCAAATATAATACATGATTCTCTTTTTCAACACTTTAAAGGTACACTACATTGTGTAAGGTACAGTAGTAAAATCAGAGCAGGATGTCATTTCTCTCGAGAAGGACTTGGATAGACTGGAAACTTGGGAAGGTAAATGGCAGAGTAGATTTAATACAGACAAATGTAAGGTTATGCATTGGGAAAACAAGAATAAACAGAAGACTTACAAATGAAATGGGGCAAAATAGGTCAATTCTTAATGGAGAAGGATTTAGAAGTAGAGAGGGGTGAAATAGTCCAAATCCATTCCGTGGATTGTTTTAACCAAGTTCCTTCCCCACCTCCCAATAAAATCTGTATGCAGATTAGGTACTAAAAAGGCCAAGCAGATTCATTCAAATCTGTAAATGAATACAATTCAGACACATTTTTAAGAATCTGAACTCAGATTTCATATTAAATCAATTAAGTAGTGACTTCAGTTGTATATATATGACCTCAAACGTTCTTCCAAATAAATTAGGGAGACACGCCTGTGTGGAAAAAGGAGCACAACTGAGGTTTCTCAGCTGGGAGATATGCTAATGGCTATGCAAAGTATATTTAAGTTAATCCCATCCCACACCTCCTAAAATGATTTCCATACCAACTACAGTACAGTATATAGAGTTCATAATAAGCTTAACGCATCAACTTAATGACTGGAATGTTGTTACACTCGAGTACTAGAACCTGCATCTCTAGCTGTGTCAGATAAAACAGTTGATGTGTATGATCTCCCAAATTAATTTTGAGGGACATATAGGTGGACCATGATTTATGTCTAATTGGCCTTAATAGTTTTCACCTCATCCACAGCCTCATCATGCACCTCGTCCCTGTGAGCTGCAGTGAGCTGCAGTGAGCCGCTGCTGAGCTGCTTGAACTTTGTTTGAGGTCAGACGGAATTATTATTTGTGTTGTTACAGTTCAGTGCGTGTATGGCAGCTGACGTACTGCATATCTTTGCCTCGGGAACCCCCTGCTTGCCGAGTTACAGGCCCCAGTATGGGGTGCCGGTATCTCCCTGCATTGTTTAAATGTCCGGTCACATGGGCCGTGACTAGGGAGAATTTAAACATGCCGGGGATACCATCACCCCATACCGGGGCCTGTAACTCGGGAAGCAGGGGGGCCCCGAACCTGAAATTTATGCGATCCAGCTCCTGAGACCCCCTGCTTCAATAATATGTTATTAAAATAAATAATATCTGTGCCAACGCCTATTAGAGATGGACAGGGAGAGTGAAAATCTCACTCTTCGTGTGTGTCTCTTACAGACTGGTGCAGCCTGGTAGGATTCAGACCGCACGAGTCCCATTTAGACACAGAGACCCCCACTGTGTTAATCCCGTTGGGCCATTAAGTCTCCGTACTTGCACTACGTGCACCCAGATGTAAAAAAAATGGAGCCGCAGCGGATTTAATGGGGAGAGTGCTACCGGCCATAGGGCTTCATAGGTATCTGAGATCTATGAGTATATCATTGAAAATTATGGATACTACAGAAAATTGCAAACAAAGAAGGGTGGAGTTATTCTATAAGGCACATCTTAAACTTGAATGATGGCTTTATTAGAACACCTCCGCATCCTGTTAAGAAGGGAGGTTTCTGGGTGCTGCACCCATCTTTCATGGGTATGTTCGATCACAGCAAGGTTTGAAAGAGAAAGATATCGGTCGGGACCAAGAAATTGAATTATAGACCTTCCCGAGCCGGGATCTGCCTCCATCCAGTTATCAGCTCCAACCTGAGTGCCTGCTTCAATACCATTACCAGTATGGACCAACCAAATCTGAAAAGGTGAAGCTACATCCCAACTTCATGATCTACATAAAGCACATCCCGTGCATCAACAGTGGGTCACTGCTTCCCAATTGTCAATGTGTCTATGCAAGGTAAATATAAATGTACACAAGTTTACATACAGTATTCTACTGTACAACTTTATAGTAGAACTGTGATTCAATGACATGTATATGCGTGCAAAGCTCTCAAAGGCAAGTGCAATGTTTTAATTTAAATTTGAATACTAGTGTGCGGGAGCAGGGGTCTCCGGAAGTGACGCAACGCGACTCCAAACAGCAGGGGCTGATTGTGGACATACGAGCCACGCATCTATAGTTTTATGTGTCTATGCACATAGTGCAAATGTAAGTTTAATTCTTATTGTTTAAATATATATATTTTTTGAACATGCAATGTTGCACTGAGTGTCATCTCTGTCACACCGAGGGAATCCTGATGAGAACAGTTGCCTTCTACTAGTGGGAAGAACCTAGACCACATTGACATACCCACTGCTGATACCCAATTGGGAAAGTGTGAGTCCCCATTTCTATGAATACCTAGTTGTCATTTATGTAGAAATTACTACACTACATTATTATTATTTTTTCCATATATGGTGAAATCTGCGCTCCCCAAAAGCTACTTTCTGCAGCCCATTGGGAACCAGATTCATCCAAGATTAACATCATAACTAAGATTCGTAACAAGCTTCAAGAGTTCGTAAGAACTGTTTCCAAGTTCCAATACTACAGCGGCAGAACGAACGGTCACATGACCGCTCACGTCCAATGGGAGCGAGGGGCAAGCCTCGGCCCCCGCTCCGCCTCCTGGCACGCCTCTGCTGCGCCCCCGCCTCCGCCCTGCCCTCACTGCCTCGCCTGCAACGACAGGAAAAAGCAGCATTTTGGAGCAGGCAAGACAGAGCAGGAGCGCGGCTCAGCGCTGTTTGCTCCTCTATGTCCCAGGCCTAACAGTGATTGCAAGCTACGCCACTGACCAAGGACTGTTTCCAGCTCTATTTGCGAGCAACTCCCGATCCTGGGAAATTGCTCCTAGAGACTTTGTTTCGCAAGATTTCGTTTTGGGAACAAGATATTTTGTTTGCCCCCATCCCAGTAAGTGTATTTTAGTGTAACTGTGTAACATAGTGTGTATGTCCATTTGTGAAAATAAATGACAATTTATTTTATCTCTTCGTTTTCTTAATCAAAGGATCTGGGTATAAATGTGTTAAAAGTGCTGGTCCCCGTGACAGCTGGGTGCTGCTGAAAGTTGCAACAGTCCACCCAACAAAACTAGAGATTCTGTTGTGGCTTCCCCAAAAATGCAAAGGGGTACTGAAGGACTCTCTATCCACAATAGCCCATTCGCTATAATTATGGGAGACCTTGAAATTCAAATACAAACTAACTTCTAGAAGGCCCCTGATAAC
This sequence comes from Ascaphus truei, assembly GCF_040206685.1. Lineage (NCBI taxonomy): Eukaryota > Metazoa > Chordata > Amphibia > Anura > Ascaphidae > Ascaphus > Ascaphus truei. Next base: position 88,858,159 of record NC_134485.1, read on the forward strand.
CTCTCTGTGGGGGAACACGGAATTCATCCCAGGCTTATCCAAATATGCATTCATGTATTGGTCAGGAGCAGGAATATTTAGAATAATATACTTGAGCCAGAATCTCGACCGTAAAGTTAGACAATTTGAATACTTCATCACAGAGAAAAATATCCCCAGGAGTGAGTTATTTCACTACTTACAGCTAAGTGCATTTTTCTCACAGACAAATCCCAATGTTTCCCTCACAAGGTTTGAGAGGCTATGTCTAGAAGGAGAGGGCCAAAAAAGCTGATCTCCCATCTATATCGACACTATGCCTTCCCAGAGCCTTACCACCGTAGTGTACTAAAATACATGTCAAAATGGGAGTCAGAGTTAAAGGAAACTTTGGAAGTAGACGACTGGGTGGAAATTTTCGAGACTAAAGCGACATGATCAATAAATACATGTACAGTATTAAGGAAAATGCTTATAAAGTGTTGTTAAGATGGTATACATCACCATTATAAATTGCAAGGTTCTGCCCAGGTTACCCCCCTGACCTGCCCCAAGGGCTGCGGGGAGAATGCATCATTCTTTTACATGTGGTGGAGTCCAGGGTCTCTGGAAGAGTGTGGCTGCATGGTCCCAGCAGATCTTGGGTACGACCATCAGGCCAGATCCATGGGCTGTCTACAAATAGGCCTCTGCGGACTTTGTCTAGAGTGGAGAATAAGTTGCTCACATACATATATACATATATAAATCACTGGAATTAAAAAAGGTATACTTAAAGGTCAATTCACCAGACTGAAACGGTTGTGTTCTACGGAGGAATCGTTTGATGTTCAATCCAAAGACCTCATCTCCAGGTTTAAATCTAGGGGCTATAATATATCTCATATTACAGAGGCTTTGAATTCTGTTAAACAACTAGACAGAAGGGACTTGTTGAACTCTTCAAAAAAGAAATCCTCATCAGAATATACAGATACACCATTGTTTATTACACAACAAAGTACACAGTCAGATCGTATCCGACATATTATATACAAACATTGGGACACTTTAAAACTAGATCATGACCTGTCACAGATTGTTGACAAGAAACCTAAATTTGTCTTTAGGAAGGCCAAATCATTGGGTACATCGCTCTCCCCTAGTCTTTTTGACTCCAGTTCTAATCACAAACGGATTAGTAACATCCCCAAAGGATTTTTCTCATGCGGACACTGTAGCATCTGTAAATTTGCAAACAAAATTAAAAAAATCACTGGAATTAATCCAAAGGTTGAACACACTATACATACTTTTATCAACTGCAATTCCAGCTACACAGTGTACCTTTTGAGGTGCGGATGTGGAAAGGGTTATGTGGGCCGTACTATCAGGCCCCTTAAAACAAGAATCATGGAACATGTCCGTGCGATCAATAAGAGAGATCAATCCCACCCGGTCTCCAGACATTTTTCAGTATGTCCACAGGGGACGATTAAAAACTTTTCCTTTTCAGGAATAGACCATATACATGCTCCTATTCGGGGAGGAGACAGATTGGGTACTCTAAACAGAAAAGAAATGTACTGGATGTATAGTTTAGGCACTATGCAACCCTCAGGTATTAATATCGATTGGGAACTGAAGCATTTTTTATAAATGGTTTTTTTACAAATGGGTTTGTGTCAATCTGCTGTTTATATCAAAATATGCATTATTTCTGCTCTCTATGTATCCCATCTAATTATGTCTTCTATGCTATTTAGATATATTAGACTGTTGATTTGTATATACTTATACATATGTCCTCACTATTTGATATGCATTAATTGTATGATATATTATCTATTTCATAAGACAAGTCACCTGTAGAATGGATATTCATATTGGTTATATATATTTTATTATTACAATTATTATAGACACATATGTATATACTTATTCATTATCTATCCCATAGTCACATATAGGTGACTATACTATAATATATATACACGACTTCGTTATTAGGGTTTTTTTATCACTATTTTTAACTTATTTGTATTAATTTGTTTATTTCACATTTGAAGATTTGACTAATTTTTAACCAAATTAATTCATTATTATTTTCACATTTTTATTATTTATAGATCTAATATTTTAGGATTATCTATGTTATAAAGCACTTATACCATATAATTCTATGTCTATGCCTCAGGTATACACATGGTTTATACTACTGCTTGAATATTTACTTATACTATCACATGTATTAGTGTTCATATAGCGTCAACACACGATTTGATTATATATACACATTATTTTTATTATCTTATATTTTTCATATATTTTTCACTTTTACACACATATTTTTCATTATAATAACACACTTGACATATTGCTGCTATAACATTCACTATTGGTCTTTCTCTTCTCTTGTTTTTTTTCCATATCTATTGTTAATTGTTGTAACCATTCAGGCTCTCACAGCTCATATGATGATTGGTGTCATGTTAACATCTTATACTATTAGACCCTTTCAACAGCTTTAAATCACAGCTGTTTGCATAATCAATTAGACCATCTCTTGATTCATTGGTCTCAGATTAGGGCGTACACCCTAGAGACTGCTATATATATTCTGATACTGTGAGAGCCTCAGTACTCTTTGATAAAGCGCCTCCACGGCGGGAAACGCGTCAGAGTTTTTTTAACCCCTAGTGTGTTTGGTTTTTTTTTGGCCATTATGCCCAATAAATAATCTTTATTTCAATTTTTGCCCCAGCCTTAATTTTTTATTCCCTGGCAGTGCTCCGCTTTTTTTCTTTCCTCTCCATTTTTGCCTCATCAGTGTAGCAGCACGCTCCGGTCTTCGGTATTGCAGAGCAGCTGTTTACATCGGGGGATTCCCCCCAGGAGCTGCAGAGTGGATCCGGATCTTCGGGCCAGTGTGTGGTCTCTACGCCCAGCCCTCACCTGTTCCGGGTAGGATCACGGCTTGCGGAAACGAGCGGCTGCAGCTCTGGATTGCGCGCCGTTCCATCCACGCTGACCAGTGCCCCCCAGATCCCGTCTAGCTGAAACATCGCGGCACACCACCAGGCACCCGGTAAGGCGGCGGGAGACTCTGCTTGCAGATCTCTACTACCAACAGCCAGTCCTTTACACCGGGGAGCCAGAACCGCTTGCTGGATTGAGGAGGGTCAAATTTCTATCCTATGGGGGACTGGTGCCATTGATCTGATCGGAGGACACCCCGAGATCCTACAGGTGAGGTGGGTGTCACACAGACGCACACATTACATCAGATATCTATGTGAGACACTCTCTGCCTTTATATTATATTTTTATACCGGGTTTTACAGCACTTGCCATATTTGTAGCTTCCACGTGGGGACCCATCCCCGTTTTCCACTTGTATATGCTTTAATTGAAGACTGTATAATGTTGCTATTTTGTTGTCAAAGAAAACCTTTCTGTAATTTCTTTCGCACATTCGATAATATTATACTCAACTGACTCCTGGTCTTTCCTCCGCCCCCACCCCTTTTCTTTTGTATCCCCAATACCTTCCCTCGCCATTGAAAGTTTGAAAATGTCAATAAAAAATAAGTTAATATTTGTCAATAAAAAAAAACTTTTTCACTGTCACTTGCACTGGATATAAATTTGCATATATGTTTTAGTTACTTGTCTGATTTTCACTGTGTGTGTGTATATACAGTATATATATATATATATATATATATATATATATATATATATATATACATATATACATATATACATATACATATATATATATCACATACTGTATTGTATATGTTATTAATGATATTTAGCACCTTATTTACTTTATATTTTGTAGTTATTTGATTGCATTTGCACTTTCATGTTCACTCTAGGAGCGCCGATCCAAACACTTTTGAACTTTTGTTCAATACGCCTAAGTTTGAGACCTTACCAACGTATTCCTGCCCTACACTGAATGCTGCCCCTGTGACATCAGTGGTACTGTACATAAAAGCACAGAAATTTCATACAGATGCAGCGGCCATTATCCGAACACATCTCGATCTGGATTTTGGCAAATTCGCCATATACCACACGTGGTTGTCTGGGGAAGACTAATGGCCCATCAGATTAATACAGGAGAGTCCCTGTCTGTAAGAGCTGCGCAGTAAGAGATAGACTGAATCAGTCACTCTACCTGTGCGCCTCTAACAGGTGATCGCGGGGGTTTAATTTAATTTTAATATTATAGTATTGTAGCTTGGGGTCTCCGGAGCTGAACCACATTGATTTCAGGTCCAGGGCCTCCCTACTTCCCGAGATACAGGGGTGCCGGTATCCCCACCATGTTAAAATCCTGTGGGTCACATGGGATCTAAACAAAGCAGAGGGATACCGGCACCCTATAAAGGGGCTTGTAACTCGGGAAGTAGTGGGTCCCTATTATCTAGGCGGATTGCCGGTATCTCCTGCAATGTTAAAATCCCACGGTCACATGACCCACTAGATTTTAACATGGCGGGGATACCAGCACCCCATAACGGGGCCTCTAACTCAGGAAATAGGGGGTCCTGGACCTGAAATGCGCTTCAGCTCTGGAGACCCCTGCTTCAATACTGTAATATTAAAATTAAATTAAACCCCCGCGATCACATGTTAGAGGCTGATTCAACCTATCTCTTACTGCGCGTCTCTTACAGACAGGTACAACCCGGTAGGATTAACACAGCAGGGACCCCTGCTGTGTTAATTCGATGGGCCATTTAGTCTGCAGCGGACCATCATGGACCACCACGCACTATAGTGCGTTTCAACCTGAGAAATGGTCAGATAACGGCCGCTGCATCTCTAGCCTCACACACACTGATCTTGATCTGAAATAACTCTTGTCCTCTTGTGCTTTCAGATAATTTATCTTGTGCAATGGATCAATCCCGCTCCTACGGATGTAAGAACCTGCTTACTGCTGCCATTCCAGCCAAAACCCTGAGGCAGCAAAAGGCAGGAGCTGTACCGGAGTCCTCCAAAAACCGAAAGGCTAAAGTTGGTGGAAAAAAACAAACAGCGCTTAAACCTCCTGTCAGGAATCCTGGATAAGCATGGAGAAAGAAGATGGCCAAATGTATTTCCGTTAAAGTTTTTTGAGGCAGGGTACCTACAGTAATGCTGCACCAGCAACCACATCCCCATCACTCCCAGCTCCAGACTCTGCTCATCTCACCCTATATCCAGCACATCCCAACTGGACCCCCCTTGCTCACCTCACCCTGTATCCTGCACAGCCCAACCAGACCCCCCATACCCCCTGCTCATCTCAACCTGGATGCAGCAGTGCTTAAGCCAGTCCCAGACCACCTTGCACCAGATCAAGCTTGGTTAGACACAAATTGGAACTGTCAGGTGGATGTGGAACACCTGTCCCAATGCATCAAAACAGGGAAAGAGTGGAAGCCAAGTTGGACCTGATTTTGGAGAGGATGAAGTGCTGTATAGTCTGGCTGCTTCTGCTGTATGGACTAAAGAACCAGTTGCACCATAATCCATTGTGGTTACTCACTGGACCAGAACATAGTGTCAGTGTGGACCATCCTGCAAACACAGGACCCATGCTGACTGGAGGCGCTGACCACGAGTGAAGAACCCTGAAAGCCTGTCCTGATGATTCTCCCGACACCACCGTGGAGCAACACAGCCCTCCTGTTACCTCACAGGTATGCGCCACACCATCACTAATATGGAGTAGCAGACCTAATCTCACTTAGGGTGGGGGTCCAAGGGATACTTACTGTATTATGGTGGGCATGACATTGACCAAAGTTGTTTAAACTATTAGGTCATATTACCACATTTTTGTGTAATGCTGCTTCCCCCACCCTATGGGAAATTTGTCGGTTATTAGCTGTATAGTAGTGTGCTTTACCTGTTGGCTTGCAGGAGAGCTGAGGTTCCGCCGATGGTATTGGGGAAACAGGACAGGCTTTTGGAGGTCAATTCCTGGTTCTTTCTTTGGGTGCCAGTGCCTCCATCTTCAACAGGTGCCATTAGTGCTGGAGGCAGTGCCTGCAGAAGAACGATCATATACTCCCCCCTGATGGACTGCAGACTCAGGGCAGGAGTGTAGTAAAGCAGGAACATCTTTATTTAGTCACAGCATACAGCATGAAGGTTTATACCGGATGCATACTTATTGTCCTGGGTCCCAGACCTCTGGATGGTCCCTTGGTCAGATCTGAGGATTGATTATTCACAGCCCCCTTATAGGACTGATCATATAGTCTCACCCCATAGGGCGAGACAGCAACTCAGAGTACTTACTCCATACTGTAGCTAGAGTACTCACTAACTGACTAAATTTAGGTTTGCCTCTGCCCCTAGTACAGAAGGGGAGGGTACAAGGTCTGAGACCCTGATTGGGCAGAACACAGACCCTGTCCCACTTCCACTCCTGTCACTCAAGGAAGCTGCTAGGGTGAAGGGAAAAACCAAAATGGTGTCTGACTCTGCCTGCACTTACCAGGACTTACATGTCAGGGAGGGCAGACTGGTAGCCAGAACAGGCATGGCTATATTTGTATCAGCTATCTTGTGACATACACAAAACACAAAATCTAATTGATTTTTTTCAGTACATCTTTATAGAGTTCAAATTATATCTAACTGTAAGTCTTAGTGAACGAAATCTAAAAAATAAAACAGAAAAAACCATTGATTACACAAAATATAGGGTATATGCTTTAAGATCCTGTAAATAATTGATATATTAACACGTTATTATAATATCGGGATCAAGGTAGTATTGAAAACTATAAATTAGGCTGTTCTTGCCTAAACTACACTAAATACAGGATAGGAAAGCATACAGTATATGCAGCTCCATTTTTTGTATCTTTAAGTTTACTCATGGATTTTTTCTGAACTGTCTTGCTTGATATACGAAACCTTTGGCGTAATTAACTGTTTTTTACAAGCACATATTCCCAGTTGAGTGGGAGTAGGTCAATGACAACACTGCTTGTGGCAAAACAACAGCTGAAGTAGGGGATTCCAAAGTATTAGATCTTGGATGCTGTGGTTCATGCTGTTCTGGAGACCAAGAGAAAAGCAGGAAGAGAAGGGATTATTCTCCAGAAATGAGATTTAGTGGTTTGAAATCTTGGATCGGTATGTTCCATTGCATAAGGCAGGGTTTCAATTCTGTGATAATAAAACAAAATCAGAATAAAATATATCAAACTATTAATATAAATTAAATGAACATATGTCCATTCTAAACAAATTGACATATGGGAAGGAATGCCTGTGAACAATGGACATTACATACAGAAAATATTGAGCTTATGTATACAGTTTAATTTACTTGCAACATAAATTCTTATGCAATATACATGAATATAATTATCATCACCATCAGGCATGGCATAAGTCAGCAGTGTGCAAAGTGGGGGAGCCACCCCCCAAGGGGGGTGCGAGACTTGCTGTGGGGGGAGCGGGGTTTACAGAGACGCCTGCACGCTTCCCGAATACATTTAAATTAATGCCGGGGGAGCTGCAGGGCCTCTGTAAACTTATACTTACCTTGTTTCAGACGCTCCTGGTCACGTGTCACCATGGCAACGTCTGAAGCAAGGTAAGCAGGGGGGGGGGGACATGAGGAAAGGGGGACAGACGGCAGGGGGGTGCAGGGAAAAAAGATTGCGTTCCCCTGGCATAAGTCATGGGCATTTGTACATCCCACCCATAGTTATTGCATCTGGAGTCATCTGAATGACCTCCCCTCTACACTCTCATCTTTGCAGGACTCTTCTAAATGTCCTTCTACATTTCAAAGTTGGAGAATGTTTCTCTAAAAATCTCTGATGCCTGTGATAAAACAATATAGCATAAGTCAATCATATGATGCTGATTTGCACTGTAATATTGTCACAGTCTCCTTTTGGAGTGCACACCATTAAATAATTATGCAGAAACAAACAGTGAATTGACATTTTGTTTAACTATCAAGAAGCTTCTTGTGTAATAAGAAAAGTGGTTTCGTTTGTAGTACTGCTAGTGTACCCTAAAGGAAATGTAACAGTAGGTACAATGCATACAAAATATACCTGTAACTATACTTTTATCTCTCTCATGGGAGGAATGCCACATCAATGTTCTGTATGATCTAACTTACAGCACAAATGAACTCAAATTGTCATGAATTGTGCAGTCCTTGGAGCCTCCCGCCTCTCTTTGAATTAAAAAAAACATACATCACATCATTGGCAAAACAAAGCCACAGCTTTATTAGATTATTTCAACAACCATATCACCTTGCCTGGGTCCTCATCAGTCATTTTATGATCATGGAAAGGCTACAGCTCATGAGCTATATATATATATATATATATATATATTATATATATATATATATATATATATATATATATATATATATATATATATATATACAGTATATATTGGGCAAAAAATATCAAGTGTGCATTGACAAAGGAGATAATAGTGTCTAGTAAATGCTGCCTGAATACTGGTTTTAACACAAAAACCTAAGTAATTATGTAGAGTAATGCATTTGGCACAGAAACAGGACAGGGTCTAATAATAATAATAATAATAATAATAATAATAATAATAATAATAATAATAATAATAATAAGCACTATAAAGTATCAATTACACTGGAAGTTGGGAAAATGTATATAAAAAATGTTTAAAAATGACTAAGTGGCATATAATGATTCAGAATAACAAAGGTGTTAATAATACAGAAAAATGTCTTATTTTTTCAACCCCACTCCACTGGTCAGCCAGGCATCACACCCGGTATGACATAGACCCCCTGCTGCTCTTTCACCATGGCGTGATACCTGAACGTTGATTAGCAAATTTACAGGTATACTTGCTAAGCTCCAATATTCCACCAGGAACAAAGTTGCATCTCAGTATAAGGAAGGAGCTATCTTCACTTAGTTCAGTGAGTTGGTGATAAGACAATGGTTAATAAAAAATTCCAAACACTTAAAGTTCCTTCAAACTTATATTGTAGAGTTTGAACACAATAGGACATAAACACGAACATGCACAAAAGGGGTAAACTCAAAGCACCCTACGCGTTTCGTCTATCTCAGACTTCACCAGGGGTATAATGGGGTGATAAAGATAGAATATATTTATACCTATCTCAATAACCCCATTGGTTAATAGAAAGATTTTAAGGCCAATCAGATAAGCTTTATTTTAACCAATCACGTCACCACTGAGTTTCATGTACCAAATCGAAGGGAAACCTAACAGTTATTATCTGATTCAACCAGCTCAATTGTACCTTGAAAGTAATTTAATAAAAATGATTTTTTTACCCAAGCCTGACAACAAATAACCAATGCAAAATTAGAAAATTCATAGTTTTGTGAAGTTCCATGAGCCCTTTATAATCCCTAATAGTAAGACCCCCATAACCAAACATCATCTATGAGGATTTCAAAAGCATGATCAGGTTCCTGCCCAATATGTAAAAATGAAACTCCTACAAAATAATGTTACTGTAAAAGGCCAAAGCTACTATAACTGTCTTAGGAGTAGTTACAGGTAGTGGGGGATGCTTGCGTGATCAACTCAGCATGCTAGAAGTTTTGTACCATTTTGAAATAATGTAGGACCCTCCAAACAATTTATTTCACAGGGATTCTGAAGCACTGTGCCTCTCTTCCAAAACAGAGACCTATCTCATGCAGAGAACTGCTGAATTTGAACAGGTTATGACAAAACCCCTAGAAAACTACTTTGTATCCCTCAGTAATAATAAATTGAACACACAAAGAAGAACAGAAGACCTGAATACCATTGAGTAAAGCAAAATCCAAGTAGTGTCATAAAATATAACAAATTAAACAATTTCTAATGGGAGGGAAGAATAAAGGAATCAGAAACCAGAATTTACATAAAGGGGCACACAGTTCAGACATCTATATGATAAACCTCATGTTGATTAGGAGAGAATAAGAAAATCTGCTTGACTCAATCTTGGCACTATAATTAACAGATGCTTTCATGGACAGATAGACATACTGTAGGAATAAAGTCAGTTCTTTTCCAGGACAACTCCAAACAAGACCTACAGTTAGGTCCGGAAATAATTGGACACTGATACAAGTTTTGTTATTTCGGCTGTGTACCACAATAAATTCAAGTTACAGTTAAATAACGAATATGGGCTTAAAGTGCAGTCTATAAACTTTAATTTGAGGGTATTCACATCGAAATTGGAGGAAGGGTATAGGAATTACACCTCTTTAATATGTAGCCCCCTCTTTTTCAAGGGGCCAAAAGTAATTGGGCAATTGACTCAAAAGCTGTTTCATGGACAGGTGTGGGCTATTCCCTCATTATTTCATCATCAATTAAGCAGGTAAACGGTCTGGAGTTGATTCCAGGTGTGGCATTCGCATTTGGAAGATGTTGCTGTGAACCAACAACATGCAGTCAAAGAGCTCTCAATGCAAGTGAAAAAGGGCATCCTTAGGCTGCAAAAAAAAGAAAATCAATCAGAGAGATAGCAGGAACATTAAGAGTGGCCAAATCAACAGTTTTGTGTCATTCTGAGAAAAAAAGAATGCACTAGTGAGCTCTGCAACACAAAAAGGCTTCGACGTCCACGGAAGACAACAGTGGTGGATGATGGTAGGATCCTTTCCATGGTAAAGAAAAACCCCTTCACAACATCAAGCCAAGTGAAGAACACTCTCCAGGAGGTAGGCATATCATTATCCAAGTCTACCAGAAGGAGAAGACTTCACGAGAGCAAATACAGAGGGTTCACCACAAGGTGCAAACCATTCATAACAGTCAAGAATAGAAAGGCCAGATTAGACTTTGCCAAACAATATCTAAAAAAGCCAGCCCAGTTTTGGAACAGCATTATTTGGAAAGATGAAACTAAGATCAACCTGTACCAGAATGATGGGAAGAAAAAAGTATGGAGAAGGCTTGGAATGGCTCATGATCTGAAGCATACCACATCATCTGTAAAACACGGTGGAGGCAGTGTGATGGCATGGGCATGCATGGCTTACAATGGCACTGGGTCACTAGTGCTTATTGATGATCTGACAGAAGACAGAAGCAGCCGGATGAATTCTGAAGTGTATAGGGATATATTGTCTGCTCTGATTCAGCCAAATTCAGCGAAGTTGATTGGACAGTGCTTCACTTTACAGATGGACAATGACCCAAAACATACTGCGGAAGCAACCCAGGAGTTTTTTAAGACAAAGAAGTGGAATATTCTGCACTGGCCGAGTCAATCACCTCATCTCAACCCGATCGAGCATGCATTTCACTTGCTGAAGACAAAACTTAAGGCAGAAAGACCTACGAACAAACCACAACTGAAGACAGCTGCAGTAAAGGCATGGCAAAGCATCACAATGGAGGAAACCAAGCGTTTGGTGATGTTCATGCGTTCCAGACATCAAACAGTCATTGCATGCAAAGGATTCTCGACAAAGTATTACAAATGAACATTTTATTTATGATTGTGTTATTTTGGCCAATTACATATAAGGGGACTGTGTATGAAAATGGTTACAATTCTTAAACGTTTCATACAATATTTTTGTTCAGCCCCTTGAATTAAAGCTGAAAGTCTGCACTTCTATTGCATCTCGGTTGTTTCATTTCAAATCCATTATGGTGGCGTACAGAGCCAAAATTATGAAAATAGTGTCAGTGTCCAATTATTTCCGGACCTAACAGTATATGTTTTGTAGTGTGCTAAAAAAAGGGGCAGATTTAGTACATGTAGGGGAATTATCAATGTGATTCCACCAGATTATCACTTGTAAAAATGGCAAAGCCATTGTACGAATAATAATCAATGCACAGTGATAACTATAAGGGTGAAGCGTTATAACTTTTTTGGTATTTTCCATACTTGTACTACTGTAAAAACATGGAACGCTACATGCAAATGATGCCTGACTAAGTTATAATCCATATTCCTACCCTGCGTCTCATCAGTTGCCAAGGGATTCTTAACTCTCCTGTATAGATGGGTTAAACTGTAAAAATCCGAGCTTTCTATTCAAAATCTGATCCATGGGGTCAAATCTATCGACGGAATGTTCCAGTTTCAATCTTTGCGGGTTAATCCAATACCACATTGGTGGTGATTTTTAACAATCCAATTAATGGATTTAGCAAGCCAATGGTGGATTTTAAGAATCCAATCTGCAGATTTGCAGATTGCAGAATCTGCGGATTTGATTCCTAAAATCCACCATTGGCTTGCTAAATCCACAAAATTTGCAGATTGGATTGTCAGTGATAAAAAAAATCCAGAAAAGTTGAATCCCCTTTTTGAGACTGATTCACGAAAATCCGCAGGCCAAAGGAACCGGACGATCCGAGGCGGATCCAAATCTGCCCCCAAAATGTGCCCATCTCTACTTTCCTATAAATCAGCTTATGCACAGGGGATAACACAAATTTGCAACACCAAAACTTTGCAAAACATCCACTAAGCATTCAGGCCGAGATTGGACACTCTCCTGGATTCCTTTAAAAGCAGTCGACTTCCAGGTGTGAGCAGTAGAGATCTAAAGTGTGCGGTAACCATGGAAATATCCAGCATTTGAGATTTGTTAATGCTAAAGCTGCTTCCCTGAATAGCAGAGTGGGTTCTGATCCTTTTGGAAGTGTAACTAGTATCCCCGTAATCAAAATGGGCCTTAGGCTTGTCAGTATAGCTCTTATGGAAATCTTATAGTAGATGTGGGGTGTCAGTCATTTAAATATACTTTGCATATTTCATTAGCATATCTCTTAGGTATCTAAGGTGTGCCCATTTTTTAGCAGAGGTGTATCTCCATATGTTATTTGGAGGGAGGTGATATATATATATATATATATATATATATATATATATATATATATATATATATATGTAACGGGTTTTCAGGCCCGGCCTGACCCACCCAATCTCACATTGGCCCCTGTGGTCTAACCGGTCCCCATTACAGTGTGATAGTGTCTGGTGGTGCACCTGTTGGCAACAGGACTCCTGAGTCTCCCGCATGATGGTGTGTGGGGAGGACCCGTCCAGACAGGCAGCTGAGGTAGTGTGCTGAGTCCTACCTAGTTCCAGTGCAGCGCCTCCACCTCATCAGGGTCCCTTCGGTCACTTGGGGATGGTCCTGACGAGGAACTCCTCTGTGGTGCTCCTCTCTGTACATTCACTCCACACATGTACACGAGAGGGTTTTGGATTGAGAACATCTTTATTGCCTGAGTGGGCTAGCTGCCCCTCGCAGTAGATTTTCTAGCCACTCATATTCAGTCAGTGCTTCCCTTTGAAAGGTGTAGTTCTCCTTAAATAGGGATTCCCTATCCCCGCAGGGATCTCTGCCCTGTGCCAGGTCCCTGGACACAGTCTTCTCTTCAGTTACTATAACATAACCATCTGCTAGAACTTGTACTCGAACCAGACTGAATAGAACTCACAAGACTACTAGAACTGGACTCAGATAGAACTAACTTTTAGTCACAGTGCTGTGCCTTATGTACACTCTGGAAGCTGACACACCTCTGACATCACTAACCATGGAGTCAGAGCATGTGACCACTCCCATCCATACACAGGGCACCCCACCAGGGTGTGAGGGCAAACCTCCATAATTACTGCTGGCATGCCCACAACTTACCAGGCCTTACTGTCAGCAGGAGAGATGACTGTAGCCATTTTACATGACCGCTACATTCTCCCCCTGGTGAATCCCATCGCCCTCGCAGGGACCTAAATTTGTACGCCTTCTTCCAGAAAGCACTGTAACACATGACATAATTATGTTAACTTCACATACAAATTTTCATAATACCATAACAAAATGTCTACAGTATATTCCGCCAAGCCCGCCCCGACCAGCAGCCACGAGCCCGCAAAATGCCTTAGTACCCCCTAATAATAGTGGCTCGGGTCAGGTTCCTTAACCTCTCTACCACCCATGTCCAGGACCGTGACATGATAGTGCCTAGGCAGTCCCCTCTCGGGCCTATAGATCACCCTGTGTTTGTGTATATTCCTCCCTATACTCCACACTCGCATCAGGTGATCTATTCTGTCCTCTGCCCTCCTTCCAGTAACTTCACTCCCCTTATTGACTAGGTACATCTCGATGGTTTCCCTAAGCCACCTGTCCCTGTTCTCTTCTATCTCCTCCATGAGGGGTTCAGGGACATAAGGGTACTCCAACCCGTGGGAAGACTTGTATCGAGCCATTATGGCCCGTTCCGCCCTACTGACCCTAATTAGATCAGCCCTACCTGCCCTCCCAGGTAACACCCATGATAGGGGTTCGTCAGGATCCACAGGATCGGACAGTGTGTCGGGACCCATGGGCTCTATCTCCCTGTGTTCAAGCTTATACCACCGTTCCTGCAGCTCTCTGTCTCGCTGTTCAGGGGTGAATTCTCCCTCGGCCCACCAAAAATCGACTACCTCCTCCCTTCGGATAAGGAATCGCGTACGATCCATCCATGCCACATAACCTTCAAAGAGGGGGGCCCACCAACGGTGTTCCTTAAACCTATGTGCATCCCCTGAATCGCTTTCATCCCCTCCAGAGAATACCCCCGATGTCCGTTCCGACCGTGATACGGACCACCGTGATTATTCCAGGGCTTTTTTTACTGGTTCAGGGTTCACAGGAGGCAACCACCGGCCTACCGCGGCCTTGCCTAATTCTCCCCCTCCCCGAGAAATGCCCTCCGTAGCGCAACTGCGCTGTCGTTCCCCAGTCCGTCTCTCCTCCCCCCCCAAAGGTATGTCCACAAGTTCCAGACTAGGCGGGGATCCCGTGGAACAGGTGACAGGGGCAGGGGTTTTATCTAGGGCGTGGGATGGGACATAAGAGCAAGCGATTGGACCCCACGGGGTTACGAACCGTTCTCGGCTGTCCGTAGACTGGTCCAATGAGGATATCTCACCCTCCTCAGTCCTTGGATCGCTCATCCAACTCCTGGGCCCTTGAGGTGATCGGGGACCTTCCCCTGATCGCCGAAGCGTCGCTGCGTCTTTCCCAGCGGTTCCGCCGTCGTCTCCGGAAGTGAAGTCCTCCCCGGAACCGGAAGCGCCGCCATCTTGGGTTGGACCCCCATGCGGGATCTCTTCCTCGATGACGACATCCGGAAGCTCCCCCGTCGTCTCCACCGGAAGTGATGCCGTCTCCGCATGTGCGTCTGGGGCCTGGCACGGCCTTCCTGCCGCTACACCGTCTGCCGGGACAAGGTAAGTGATGGGGCTTTTCTTACCAGTCCGCAGGGGTGTAGGCGTCTCTTGCCCGTCGCCACCTTATCCTGGGACGGAGGGACTCCGTCTCTCGGCTCGCCGATCGGCGGGGGACGCCCTGCTTTCCAGGCTGCTACTCACACTACGGGGTGTCGTCCTCCCCGGTTCTGTCCTGGGCCTTGATTTCACCTCCAATAGCTCGCGGAGATCCTCATCCAAGTAATCCCCCTTCCCTGACTTAGGGGTCACCGATCGGGGCGATAGTCTTTTCTCAGCGCGGTCGGGGGGTGACCCGACCGTCTCGGTTGCTGCTGACCCAGCCGATTTTATCGACTCCAGTCCCCTTTCTCCGGGACTTGCACGATTGATCCACAGTGCACCAGGGGACTCGGCGGAGCGCCTAGCCGTATCCCCCAGGTGGTCAGCAGATTGAATTGGAATGAACGTTGGCATCGGCCATTAGTATAGTGTACCGCATTGTGGGCAGCGTGCCGCCGTATTAACAATGCCTCCGGGCAGCTCGCATTGTAGGCAGAGCCCGACCACCGTCTCAGTGTTAGCCACCCTGACTACTAGTACCCCGCCGGGTACCGAGTAGGGCTGGGTGGAGACCATAGTTCCCACAGTGGAGGAGAAGGCCATTCTTTTGGTAGGGACCACTTTCAGTATGGGTCTCTCCAGGTCAGTGGTTCCTCGCAACTGACCGGTAGAAGCTTCTGGGCCAGCCACTTCCTGCTTCGTCTCCTCCTTCCGCTGGCATAGCTGGAACCCGCCCCCAGGGGTTGCAATTATGGGCGGATCCCACAGGGGAATATCATGCCCCTTAATTAAGGCCGCACCTTTCTCAGTCCTGGTGGGCGCGGTCTGCTTTTTCGCGCCAATTTCCTCATCAGAGTGGGATTCTTGGGCCGCGGCTAGTTCCCGCCTTCTCCTGGCAGCTGCTTTTCGTGCAAAATATCCCTCCTTTTTGCACGTTACCTCCGCGGCCGGAACTACTTCTTGTAGTGGCGCCGTCTGGATATCAGTCCCTGGGCCCAGTGGGTGCATTCCCACAGGCCATAATTGAAAGTCACTCCCCCTGGTGGAAATCAGGGGAGGGTCCCATAGACTAAGCGGTTGACTCAGCACAGGGGCCGAGTGAGTCACTGTCCATGAAGGCGCAGCCATAGCTTTTGCGCCATACCCCCCATTAGGGCGGGGCTCTGCTGTTCGCGCCATTCCCGGCCAGCTTTTTGCAAGTTCTGAATCAGCCATTTTCTCTGCGACTGGCCCATGCGGTCTCCCTAGCAAGCGGGAACCGCCATTTTGGTTGGCTTTTAAGCCCGAAATGTCAGTTTGTTTGCTCTCCTCGCGGGGTTCCCCCCCAGTTATCACAATGTCCTCACACTCTTCAAGGGTGGCCCCTCGGTGTCCCAGACAGGACAAAAACGGGGCAGCCACGGCCTTCGCTCCACTCCAGAGCAGATTGGTTAAAGACAGCTCAGCGATAGTTTGCTCTTCAGTGGGGCGCACGCCACGGGTGCCTTCCCCATCAGCCTCTGGTTGCCATTTTGGGCTCTCCGCACCACGCGGATCCTCCATTCCTTGGATTGTCACGCTCTCGTACCAATTATCGTACATGGGGCTCCGCTCTGCGGGGCAGCCACCACACCAGTACAATAAAGTTTGCTCAGATGCACCACCACACGTGTACCTGATCTAGGCTGGACTCATGTTGCACTACCTCAGGCTAGGCTCACTCTCTCAGTGTCTGCTGTAACTCCTTCCTCCCAGTCTGTGCTCCCTATGGTAAGTGTCTGGAATGGGCTAGAATACTCTGGCTCTGCCATGCAGTACTTGGGGCGTCTACCTCTCTTGGTCAGCCTAGCGCAGACCCTCTCCAGGATTCCTGACCACGTTAACAGGCTATCCCTTCTGGCATCCTACCAACTAGCACTACCTCAAAGTGACTCGGTCAGCTATAGCCCGGCTCCAAACCCCTCACTCCTTTCAGGCCCCTAGGTCGTCCCTGCGAACTGACAATACCCTGTCAGCCCCTGACCACCCCTAGGTCCGTCCCAACGCAGCACAGAGTGGCAGCAGACACTCTCCCTGTTTCCCAGTGTGCCTAGCTAGAGCCTTTCCTGTCGACAGATCTGCTCTCAGCAGCGCCTCCAAATGTAACAGGTTTTCAGGCCCGGCCTGACCCACCCAATCTCACATTGGCCCCTGTGGTCTAACCGGTCCCCATTACAGTGTGATAGTGTCTGGTGGTGCACCTGTTGGCAACAGGACTCCTGAGTCTCCCGCATGATGGTGTGTGGGGAGGACCCGTCCAGACAGGCAGCTGAGGTAGTGTGCTGAGTCCTACCTAGTTCCAGTGCAGCGCCTCCACCTCATCAGGGTCCCTTCGGTCACTTGGGGATGGTCCTGACGAGGAACTCCTCTGTGGTGCTCCTCTCTGTACATTCACTCCACACATGTACACGAGAGGGTTTTGGATTGAGAACATCTTTATTGCCTGAGTGGGCTAGCTGCCCCTCGCAGTAGATTTTCTAGCCACTCATATTCAGTCAGTGCTTCCCTTTGAAAGGTGTAGTTCTCCTTAAATAGGGATTCCCTATCCCCGCAGGGATCTCTGCCCTGTGCCAGGTCCCTGGACACAGTCTTCTCTTCAGTTACTATAACATAACCATCTGCTAGAACTTGTACTCGAACCAGACTGAATAGAACTCACAAGACTACTAGAACTGGACTCAGATAGAACTAACTTTTAGACACAGTGCTGTGCCTTATGTACACTCTGGAAGCTGACACACCTCTGACATCACTAACCATGGAGTCAGAGCATGTGACCACTCCCATCCATACACAGGGCATCCCACCAGGGTGTGAGGGCAAACCTCCATAATTACTGCTGGCATGCCCACAACTTACCAGGCCTTACTGTCAGCAGGAGAGATGACTGTAGCCATTTTACATGACCGCTACATATATATATATTTATATATGTATATATATATATATATATATATATATATATATATATATATATATATATATATATATATATATATATATATATATATATATATATATATATATATAGGAGAAAAAAACAAAAAACAGGCGCACTCATTGTGTAGTAAGGTTAACAAATTTATATATGGGACTGGTAAAATATGAACTTTTCACTCACAAACGGAGAATAATAAAACGCATGTATGAGATAATACTCAATCGCCAGCATGTAGAGTGGGACCTCGACTGCAACTCCGGATGGAGAGCCATTTTAGTCACTGTGTTGGGGGGAATCCGTGACACCAATTCTTCCGTGTATCGAGGATAACCAGGCACCTCCTTGCTGTTCAGATGTCTCACTCGTTGTAGAGGGCTTCCGGGTCAGCGTCTTCACTCGTAGTGTTTGAGATACCCCTGACGAAGTCTGCAAAGATGAAACGCGTAGGGCGTTAATATTTGGAATATTTGGAACAAACATAGAATATAAAAAAGCATGTTATGAGATATATATATATATATATATATATACACACACACCCCTGAGGAAGCTTTTTGAAGCGCAATGAGTAGTGTTTATATGGGTTCCTTGCTGAGATTGGTACAGAAGTCATTCACTTCAAAACTTGTTGCCTAGATATATGGTACATCAAACAATCGGCTTGGCAGATGTATCATGTGTCTGCCAAATGTGATGTCACAAACCTTATATAAAGGCTAATCACGTCTCATTTGACTGGAAGAAGCTGGGTGTCAACATCTGCTGGACCTGTTCAAGAAAGAAGAGAAGAAACAAGAAAAAAAGGAAGGTAAGAAGATCTTTTAAGCGGTGACTTCTCTTCAAGCAATGGAGGATCATGGATTTCTGCGCATCATGCTGTACTTTAAGCTAAGGATCACTGCTTCATGGGTCAAGAGTGGTTGGGGCTTCATCCCGGCAATGATAAGAAACACTTTGATTGACTATAAGATGCCCATTGATTGCCAATGAGGTTATCTAGCCCTTCGTTGAGGGGATAGGTAACCACAGAGACAATCAATGCATTTCTTGGCTGTTGTTTATTTTAATTGTATTGGAATGTGTATTTTATTAAAATGTGTTTTATTTTAGGGTGAACTTTGATTGGCAACGTGGCAATTTATGCCCTTGTTGAGTGCATAGGTATCCACAGTGACAATCAATGCATTTATTGGCTTGTGTTTCTTTTTAATATATTGTTATGTGTATCTTATATAATTGTGTATTATCAGGAAGGGATTCAACTTTGGAGACCATGTAGTAAAGGATATATTGGCAGTCTCTTACATGGAATTAGTAATGCTATACCACTTGTCCAAGGGGGGCCACTTGGCATACACTTTAGGCTCCTGCTATTGTGTACTGCATACTTTATCCATACCTATTTGATCAGGAATGGGTTGGGTCGGTCCAAACATTCTCCAGAGTTACTATGCTGAGAACTTTCCAAAAGCATGCTTCCTTCTTCTCAATAACAAGAATAATTAAGGGCCTTTACTACTGATGCTTACTTAAAGGATACTTTCCTAACTGAAAACAACAAGTTGTGACAGGACACATCTTAATACAATTAGCTATACACATAAACCCATTTATAGGACTCACAGTGAAGACCCGAGTCAGAACTCTGAAGAACCTGCTTCTAGAACATAGGGTGGAGCTTTATATGCAGTATATACAATCTTTACTCCTTATAGTGACATCACAGATCAAAAGACATACAAGGCAGTGGCTAACCTGTCTGCATAATTATCCTAAATATCATGATGGGGTTGAGTAACCTGAGTAAGCCCACACAGTTAACCCATTATGGCTGTTAACCCATTAACTGAACTAGTAGTCCCTAAAGAGTGGGCTACAATAATAAAATAAAATGAAAAAAGAATAAACATGATATAATAAAACTGTAATGGCACGGGGTAGCCAGCTTTCATAATAAAGTTGAATCCCGGCTGGCTGCCCCTAAAACCGTATGTCAAGGGCTGAGAGTGTCAGCTCTTGAGTCTGGCAATGAACCCTGTTATGTTTCCCGGTACCTCTGTTCCCATTTTGCTGTCTCCTGCAGGATTAAAAGTGGTAGATGCCATGTGTGTTTAGGTTCCCTATAGGAACTAGCTTCAGGACAGAGACATTGGGAGTGGGAGGTTAAGGGTAGATATTGGTGAGCAACTAGAGCTAAAAACTGTATAAAGTGTTGCTGAGCAGAGATACCGGTACTACTGATATGTTACCCGCAAATAGTGTATGATTTGCGGGTACGCATATATAGATAAAGATGTGGTGGGGCTTGGACTCCAAGTTCCAGAGCCCAAGTTCTCAATGTTAAAGTATAGCAAAAACCTGAGCTTTTTTGGGTTTTAAATGTTCCCTGTCCCCAATCAACATGAAACTTCAGGAGTGGACGTTTTAGGTGGGATATTTGGGTGAAAATGTATTTGTCTTGTTTGCAGGATTTCGGGGACAAAGTAATCCGTAGTCCAGTAATTCTCCCCGACGTGCAGGCATGATTTGCGGGTATGCGAGGTAAATTACACCGGGGCTACACAGTGTCCCCCAGAATCCTGGTTTTTGAGCCCAAGTATACCAGACCCCTTTCCCACACAGGTATAAGTTTCCTCAGGTAATATAGTTTATTAAAACAATGTTTTAATGTTTTATACAAAATGTATGTAAACTCTATGCTGTCAGCCAGGGCATCTACATTAGAGCCGGGATGTCTGCATAGACATCGGATTTCAAAGGAGAAAGGATGACCATACAGTAGGTAAGAAAAACATTTGGTGAGCGGGAAAGGGTGATATACAAGAACATGCTATTATTATTATTACTATTACTATTATTATTATTATTATTATTATTATTATTATTATTATGCCAGGTCTGGAGAACAAAGGGACAGCTTTTGGACTGCCAGATCTGGTGGAGCCTGCCCTGCGGGTGGCAATGAGTTGGCTGGGGGAAGATGCTGCTCGTAGGCGCGTTTTCCATTGATCTATTCATATTTCCTGCTTGAAAATATTGTATTGAGCGCGCTGTCTCTCCAAACGACCCCCCTCTCTCAGCTACCCGGTGTCACCCCGCAGCTCCCAATCTCCCGTGATCAGCGGGGCATACTCAGCAATACAAAAAAACAAAAATAGGAACGTATGAAAATGAAACCAAAAGTAGCCAGAATTAATACATATATTTTTATCAAGAAAAGTAATTCATCACACAAAAATACATATAATCCAAAATATAAAATTAGCCTTGTCTATAATGACACAAATAGATTGCACCAAAGTCCTGGCCACATAGTAATGAGGGATGTAAACACCCAAATGCACAACCCCTAGTTGTAACAGGGAGGGAGAAGTGCTAGGAAAGCAAGATGTTAAACAGATAAACAGACCTTAAGCACTAAAATTCTCCTTTGTGCTCCTCGTGGTAGGCAGGGCTCCAACAGCAACTCAAACTGACCGTCGTCACGGCCGTGCGTCGCTGCGTAATGATGTCACCAACATGTTTCGTGTCTCATGACACTTCATCAGGGCTTGAATGTGGCCAGGACTCTGGTGCAATATATTTCCTGCTCGCCCGTTTTTTCGAGCCGGCTTGGCACGCCCCCTCCTCTGACATCAGAAGCCATATGAGGCCCTATTTCGATTGACTGCTGTAAAATTTCCCACACTCTGATTGGTCACCAGTACTACTTCCATGCTAGAGATAGCTTAGCGGAGGGTATGTAAGGAGGCGGCCAAGGTAGAGAACCAGACATTCTGTGACTTTGGCTGGTGATGCAAAGGCAGACTATTCAAAGTTGCTCAGTTGTGCATAGCAGAGAAGCCGGCTTCATTTTTGGAGCTAAGAAAGCCTGCCTAGCTGAGGCTAAGTCAGACGCTGTCCAAGTCCTGAAAATAGAACGTAGCGGTCGCGATTGAGTATTGTACCCGAAAAAAGTACCAGAAAGCCGGAGAGGATTTCCTGGTCAGGGTTAGCCGTCTGAAGCAGGCGCCCTGCACCTATTTGAACCTAGTTTTTATCCCCAGACCCCAGTAAGTGTGTATTTTACCTGTATTTTGTATTTCATTGTGTGTACGCGGGTTTCACCTGAATAAACTACATTTTATTCCACTACCTTGCTTTGCCTAGTGAATGATCCTGGTTAAAAGGTGTTAAAAGTCCTTGTCTCCCGTGACAAAAGCATTTAAAAAATAACAATGGTGACGAGTTTGACTACTTTATTCTACTCAAGTGAATAATTACATAAATGTCTTATTTTTAATAAAGAAGGAATCCAAATGAATTTCAACTCCAATTTGAACAACATTTGTAACTCAGGACATTAATGAAGAATTTTTCTGCACATCTCTTCCATGCAGTCATGTGTATTGTACATTCCTGGCTGTCATGAGAGAGACATTCCCCACAATAATTATGGAGAAGGTTAAGAAATAAATAATGAAGTCCAGAATGATTGTTTCTGTCAAGTAACCAGTATTTCAGTGTCTGTGTAGCATTATTGACGGCTGTCAAATAAAGCACCTTTTGTTTATAAAAGTTCTTGGCGCTCATTATGCTATATTCAAGCATTCATGCCTAGCCTGACTTTCCCACCACTTTTCAAAGGCCTCAGAGACTGAGAAATGACAATGTACGCATATAGTCAATCTGATGTGACCCCGTTTAGAGCCGTGTATGGATGGTTACATTACTGATGTAGTAAGACTTACTGCCTCCGTGACCGCGGACCAACAGGTTGAAATCTGCGGCCTGTGTATTGTTGCCCACAAAAGCAGTAAATTTTGCGACCCGGGAGGACTAAAGCGGTATTTATCGTCCAGGGTCCGACAGTCTGTAATAGCTGTATAGAGGAGTTCAAGAGAGAAAAACTCTCTCTATGTCTCCTCAGAGCAACTCTTACAGACTCTGGTCTGTCCTTTAAATTGATTTTCTATACTGTATTGAAGCAGGTAGTCCCCAGAGGTGAACCCCATTAATTTTCAACTCAGAAGACCCACTATTTCTGGAGATATAGACCCCATAGGTGGCTGCAGGTAGATGCTCTGGCTGGGGTTTAAAACTCACGCGCCACATAGGCCCACTCGAAGCAGCTACCTGCATGTACTATGGCGGTCTGTGTCTCTCGAAGCACGGGGTCCCCAAGCTGAAATTGATGGGTTCACCTACGGAGAATCCCTGATGAGTTTATCCATTCTGAAGCAGGGCCCCTCGCTAAGTTAATACTCCAGAGCTGCTTACTGCTTTCTTTGCCATGATCGAGTTCTGGTCCTCACAAACTCTCACTGTCACAGTAAGTCTTGCTACATCAATACATATTATGTTTTAGTCAATTTATAATGTCAAATGTACATTATACCATAAATTATTTACATTTTGATCAGTTTAGCCCAATTATTTTATTTTCTCCCTTACAGAAAATACAAAAATAGCAGCTCCAAATAATGATATCAAAATCTGAGGCGTTTAGTTCATAAAGTGCAAAAAAAATCTTCCTTTTACAATCTCAATTAATTTCAGTGACACAAATTAACAATACAGTACATCTGTGGTAAATTTAAAACTTATAAAATGTGTTATAAAAACAGTGGTTTAAACATATTAGGTATCGTTTGTAAAGAAAAAATTGTGTGTGCCGAGCACGCGCTTTTTAAGTGAAACTTCTTGGTCTTTTGTCACTGTTTTGTCACAGAAATTGAATTTGTGATGGTGATGTTTTTAATTAAAAATTAAAACACAAATTCAGTGCCAAAACGCAGAGAAGTTTGACTTAGAATGTGTGTTTTAGCTATTTGCACTTCTATATTTATAATAACTGTTAATTCCTTGTTTGTGTGTGTGTGTGTGTCAGTGTGTCAGTCTGTGTGTCTGTGTGCTAGTGTCAATGTGTGTCAGTCAGTGTGTGTGTCTCTGAGTGTGTGTGAGTGTGTGGGTGGTCTCTGTGTCCTGCTGCTGGTGCGCTGGTGCCCGAGTGCAGAAGGCCTCTGTGCATGCGCGCCGTGCACGCCGATTGCCGAGACCAGACATAGTGTTTTTGTGCGCGAGTGCAAGCACGATGGCAACATGCAACATCCACGAGCACGAAGGCCCGCGACGGCGCGTGCCTATTACTACCGTGACATCACTCGCGTTACAGTTTTTCATTACAACGCAAGGAATTTTCCCATGAAAACCCTGTAGGTGCTAGCAAAGAAGTTTCACTTCAAAATAGTAAAGATTGTTTGTTTCTCAAGCTTCCGCAAATCAGAACATTTAACTTTATGACATTTACTTAAGTATTGTAGTCAAAGGTTACTCAAACTTCATATGAAAGTATGACATTGTATGACATTTGGGCTTTATTTTAAGTACAACTATTATGTGATTGTAGCATTTTGTAAGCCGATGGACCTGAGCATCTGGTTGCAAATCCTCTTGAATTAAACGTCAGGTATTTAAAAGTTTGAACCATATGTTAGGGAAAGTGTAATCGAAGAGTTGAAGGAAATGTATAATTTGTTTTTCCTTAGGAAAATATGGCAACATTTTGATTCTAGTATTTTATAACCCTAAACATAATGCAACTATTAAAAAGTGCAAAGGTTCGGTTACACCTGTTGTTGAAACAGGTGATAAACCGGGGTCATTCATTTTAACATTTCAACATTCAAGTGAATAAACAAATTATCCGTGTGATAATTGATGACATGATACTTTTCCTTTGCTAATCAAAATATTTTCTTATTATGGGCTTATTCATATTCCCACTATCACTAAATGTAGAATGTGCTAATCATACTATTTTTTTTTAACTTTTAACCAAAACAATCGTCATCTCTTCTTAGATGACAATAACTGTAATCTAAAGGAAACAGACATAACAAATTGATTTGCCATTTGAAGCTAACATTATATTGTGCTGACACATATTTCCTGACATTATAATGCCATGCTACTGTACCAAAGTAGAAATATAGATATGTCAACATTTCAAAAGGCTAGGCAGCTCTTTGAAATATGATTAAATGAAGAAGAAATGGTTCTAGCTCTGACCATGTCAGATAATTTTGGCTTACAATACAATGCATAATGAATATTATTTTAGCCACCTTCAAACTAGACACCAAAAATAATGCTATTTGTCTATTAATATTATCTCTGAGTTATAACACAAGCATTTGGTGCAAATGCTAGACTAATACCACCAGATCTGGAGTGATTTTATACATATATATATATATATATATATATATATATATATATATATATATATATATATATAGTATATATATATATATATATATAAAAAGAAACTCAAGGTCGTCATTTGCCAAATTTCTTAAGCATTGCTTTTATTCTTGAAGAAATAGCTAAGGCACAAAATTGTGGATCTGTCTCCCTGCTCAGGAGCAGGCTAGCAAGGAATGAATTTCCATTCCCAATTTTTTCTATATGTCTCACCTTATGTGAAATTTTAATGAAGTTAGAACCTTGCTCTACAGTATATAGGTAAGGTTTAACTATCCTGATAAATGTTTTTTTAGGAAAGCGTGGAAACCTTTATGAGAGACAGAAAGTACAGAGCTATACATAAAAAATTGGACATCCACACTAAATGTAGAACGGACATATTTAGGACTTCCATGCTAGTAATCAATTATTTCTGAATTACTCTTGACCATTAGGTCAACAACTATTGTTTAAAGTGTTCAAAACTGTTAATGTTTGCTCCCTCAATACTTTAATGCAGTTCTTGTTGATGCACGCTGATACTGCTCTGAAAACGTTGTAGATTTTCAAGAGAAAGGTTGTTAATTCCTCTGGTATTGTGGAAATAAAGGCTGCTAATACCTTCGGGATTCATGAAAGAAATGTTGGATCACTGACAAGTCAATTTCCTAGCAATGCTTAAGGCGTGTTTAAAGTCTTGGGGATAATGAAGGTCTACAGTGGATTAAAGTATTGATTATAATGTTGAACAGCAAGTACCAGTTCATTATGACTATAGGGAGCGGCATGAAAAGAACACCCTCTTGCATCCACTTTGGCTCAAAGCAGCAGTACCCACCTCTTGATTTTAAAATCGGAAGTTTGATTGAGACAATCAAACGCTTGACTTATTTGATTCTGCCGTTCCTTTTCCTCTTTTGCATCCTGCAGATATCTGCTTGTGTTTGAATTTTTAATATGATTAGAACAACTTGCATGCATTTAATCTGTGCTGGAACCAAAGGGAAATATGCTGGATAATGTATGATCAGACTGGTTAACTAGTTTCCGTTTACAAGCACCACTAGTTCTATAAGTTTTCTTCACTTTATTGAAAAGCAGCAGATCACAGATATACTTGTAGATGGTGTAGTGAGAGAGAGTTTTTCTGCAATAATAGTGCTTGATAGTAAGGACAAAAAGTAAAAACGATGCTTCTTACCAGGAACTGGGGGCATAGGTAGTGCCTGCTGGCCTGCTGAGGTGAAAAGAAAGCAAAACGGAGGGTCCTCACAGGAACAGAGCCTGGGCTAAGGAAACTGTGAATACAGGCAGGGGGTAGTGGAACAGTCCACTATGCCACGGAAATAACAGGGGTAGTCATAGCAACCACTGCAGGAGGCTAGGAGAAAAAGAAACTAATGTATCCAAATCGCCTGCACTGGGAATAATAACTGCAGGGAAAGTACTACAACATAAAGGGCCAGCAGGCAGACCTGCAAAAAGGGAACATAACTATGATCCTAGTTCCAGGACATAATCAATGGTGCTCCTCTTGACTAAAGTAAGTTAAAGTACCTATTGTATTACTTGTAATTAAATGTATGTATGTATCTTTCTTTATATAGCTCCATTAATGTACATAGTGCACAGCAGTAATACATGTGACATCATAATATAACACACAGTGGGAATAAGCGCTTCAGATATGACATTAAAAATAGGAATGAGAGTCCCTGCCACAAAGAGCTTACAATCTAAGTGGAAATAGGGAGAATTTACAGAGACAGTAAGAGGGTGTTATGGAGGTACATCAACAAGGGGTAAAGGTCAGTGCATCTGAGATGTATAGCACTAGTCTGCTGAGATACCCATATGCTTTGTTAAAGAGGTGTGTATTTAGATAGGTCTTAAGGGTGGATAGAGGGGGTGCCAGTCATATATTGAGGGGAAGGACATTCCAGAAGTATGGGACAGTGAGTAAGAAAGGATTGCGGTGAGAGAAGCTGAGACAGATTTAAAAGCAAGTAAAGTGATTCTAGTAGCAGCGTAAAGGATAATTATAGGGGAAACAATTGAGAGGCAGGAGAGTAGAAGGTTACAATAGTCGAGATGGGAGAGAATGAGGGCATGCAGTAGAGTTTTTGCAGTAGAGGGACAGTGGAAAGGGCGTATCTTTGCAATGTTACAGAGGTAAAAATGACAGGTTTTAGCTACTATATGAATGTGAGAGGAGAATGTGAGGGAGTCGAGTGTGACCCATAGGCAGAGTGGCTGTGATACTGGGTGTATGATAGTACAGCCAACATTAATGTAGAAGAGGCAATAGGGTCAGCTTGGGAGGAAGTATGAGGAGCTCCGTCTTTGACATGTTAAGTTTAAGTCGACGAAGGGTCATCCAGGTTGATACAGCAGAAAGACATTCTGAGACTTTGGTCTGTACAGCATGTGTAAGGTCAGGGATTGAAATGGGAATTTGTGTGTCATAGGCATAGATGTGATATTGAACCCTAGAGATGTGATAAGTTAACCTAGATAGAGTGTGTAAATAGAAAAGAGAAGAGGTCATAGGACAGAGCCCTGGCGAAAACCCACAGAGAGATCGATAGAGGAGGATGTGTTAGCAAATAGGACACTGAAAGTATGATGGGAGAGGTAAGAGAAAATTCAAGATAGAGCTTTGTGATGGATACCAAGAGTATGGAGAATGTGAAGTAGAAGAGGGTGGTCCACAGAATCAAAGGATGCAGAGAGGTCGAGTAATATAAACTAAGTGTAATGATTTTTGTAGCAGCACAAAGATTAGTTATTTTGGTGTGGACTGTTTCAGTGGAGTGAGGAGGGTGGAAGACAGATTGAAGAGGGTCTCAGAGAGAGTAGGTGGTGAGAAAATAAATCAAGCGAGAAACAACACAAGGCATTGAAGCAGTTTAGAGGCAAAAGTCAGGAGGGAGAAAGAGCGTTAATTAGAGAGACAGGTAGGGTCAAGCTTATTTTTGAGTAAGGGCATGACTTTTGCATGCTTGAAGGAGGCAGGAAAAGTACCAGAGTAGAGGGAGGAGTTGAACATGTGTGTTAGTGTAGGCAATAGGCTGGGGACATGGTACTGCAGACTGTGCGGACGCGTCCGCACGCTGAGCGAACAGACTGCTTTAAGGCAGTGTGCGCGTACATGTGGTGTGCGGGCGAATGCGGGAAGGGGCGCGCTTTGCGCAAGAAATCAGTTGAAACTGATTACTTGGCGCGACAGGCCGGTCACGTGAGTGGTTCCCCTAATGAGGGCAAACCAGCTCTGTGACACCATAGGAACACCCCCAGAGCACCCCCCTCCCCCCCACTGCCCGGCACAGCCTGTCGACCATGCCAAGGGAATGCACTTACTTTCCCACAGCCTCCTCACGCCTCCGCGAGGGTGAAGGCATCATGGCTCGGGCCTTAGAATAGGAGCAAGAGGTTTGAAAAGATGGGTGGGAATGGGGTTAAGAGGGCAGGTGGTAGAGGGAGAAGAGGAGATCAGTAGCAACACATCCTCCTCGGTGACAGAGAAAAAGAAGTCGAGGAAGGCAGGAGGAGAGTTAGGAAGAGGTGTTGCATGTGAGGCAGATACAGAAGGGATGTCTTGTCGCCTTTGTCTTGAAATAGTCAGCATATTCCTGAGGTGAAAAGAAGAAGAAAGACCTGTAACAGATGGTGGTCTGAGTAGAGAGTCAAAGACAGAGAAGAGTCTGCGTGGATTATACTTGTGAGTGTTGATTATTGATGAAAAGTATGTTTTCATATATGAAAGAGGGCGGAATTGAAACAGGAATACATAAATAAAAACAAAGACCTGTGCCTCAAAGTACTTTTACATTTTATTCAAAAAAATAGGAAATAACTTCCATATACAGGTAAACCCCGTTATAGCGTGACCCGTTATAATGCGAAATCGGTTATAACGCGGTTTTCACGTGGCTCCCGTTTTTTTAAAATTATTTTTAATTTAAATTTTTTTATTTATTTTTATTTTTTGGGGGTGGGCATAAATTGGGACAAAACATCCCCCCCCCCCTCTCACAGTATCCCCCCCGCTCACAGCCCCCCCTTGCTCAAAGTACACACCAGCTCACAAAATACTCCCCCTGCTCAAACAGTAACCCCCCTCCCTACTCACTGTAATCCCCATCTCAAATCCACTACTTCTCGCCGGCTTCATACAGTTCCTTTGCGTCCTGCTTAGCGAGTGAATCTTCCACACTGCTCCCCTGGTCTCTCCCGGCAGTTGACAAAGACACCAGAGAGCGTGAAGCCAGAATCTCGATCAGACACCCCTGACGTGCGCGTGCGCCGTGCGCGTGCGCCGTGTGTGCGGCTCGTGAGATGTGGATGTGGGATGCCTGTCTCTCCCTGAAGGGACTTGCCCCCCACGATCCAGCAAGCATCCTCTGCTGAACTCCATACCAGGACCATGGCAAAGGCCCCTATCGCCTCTCGCAGCTCTGGAGCTGGCAGTTCTCACGCCAAGGGCTAGTATACAGACCCCTGTCAGCACGCACTGTTCCATCAGATTTGGCCAGCTTTAATTGCTCTCATTCACAAAATGGGACCAGCAGGTGTGGCCATGTTTGCAGTCCGTCCTCTCGAGCTATTTGAGTAGCATAATGCCTTAAGCTTTGTGTGGTTGCCGCTGCCCCACCGGCTCTGGGAACGCTGGGAGAGTTCCCAGCTTTCCCTCCGGTGGACGCGGTAGCACTTAAGCGGCGGCCATTTTTTTTAATTTTAATTTTTTTGCGCGCCCATTTTGTTTTTTCGTGACCCCGTTACTAATGCGGTGGTCTCGGGTGGACCCCGAGAACCGCGCTATAACAGGGTTAACCTGTATTAACTATAGTTTCCAGGAAATAAGGACTATAACTGTTTATTCTTCATAAAGGACATATAATATGTTTTAATGCAAAATTCAGTTCTAATGAATGTTGACTATATTTTCCCAAATACAGAACCTATGTACGGTACCTCCTGTGATTCATAAAAATGTGCAAATGTCCATAGTTTAATTATGTAAAGGACTTGGAAATGCTAAAATGGCAGTAAACAAAATGTTGGGGTATTAAAACAAACTATTCTGTCTGCATCATGGCTGTGATTTTTTAAAGTAAAGTTCCGATTTATCTTTCCAATCAAGTACTTGTAACCGTTCATTGAAAAATAGAAATCATTGTTATATTTCTTCTGATGCTTTGTGCCACTTGAAAGAAGTGAGAGGTTAATTGGAAACTTCCTGGCTGTCATTCCATCACATGTCTGTTCCTCAATTACATTATTAACTTGCATACGGTAACACTTTTCTTAAAATAAATATTGACTTGCTCCACACCAGTGAAAAGAAAAATGGTTTCTTGATTGTCAGACACTATTTAAGTATAGGGTTGGGATTTCAATCAAGTCACAAGCTTTATTCACCTGATTTAGGGGAATTCAAATGACTTTCAATTACTATAATTATCTCTAATGGTTAAACAAAAATACCTTTTAGATATGGTTTAAGATTTCAGTTTTGTATCATGATTGAAAGATGCTGAATGCTTTAACCTGTATACTTTCTTCTTACAATAAGGTTTGGTATGGAGTTTTAATTGTAACTAATAGTTATAGACTGTGTGATTTCTACTGTATTTAACAGAGGAATCATTTGCCTCTTTTTTTTTTTTTTAAGAATCTAATAGTACCTTTTGTTTTTTCAATTGTTTCCAATTAGTTTTGATAATGCTTGATTTAACATGCTGATTGTGTTTATTTTATTCAGGGCTATCTGTCTGAACTGCTATATAAACACTTTTACTGTCAAAATTATTAGTTACTGTCACACACATTTTGGCTTTTTAGCATGTCATCATAACTATTATACTGGAGTAATCACACAACCCTGTGACCCTCAACACCTCCCACCTCAATACAATGATAGCCGAAAAAGTATCTTTTTTCATTCAGAGCGCTCCAGTTACTTCCCAGCAATTGGGGTCTGTAATAGCACAAATGACACACTGTTCTGAGAATGGTACAAGGGCGTTTTACAGTTCTTCCATGCTATTCTCAGAATCACACAAGTCACTAAAAATACTACAAGCAAACAAATCCCTGCCCTCTTGCCCTTTATCGTAATACGATGTGGTGCACTATAAATCTGCATAAGATATACTGTATCACTTTTTGTCACTTGATGTGAATACATTGTTTAATGTGTATACTGTATAGTATACTATGTTTTCTAGAAATAACAGGATTACTGAATTTTGTTGGATAAACCCAAGATTTCACGAATTTGCCTGATTTTTGTCATTTGCACTCCTTTTTGTAACATTTCCCAAACCTCCTTAATGAACATTTCAGATACACTGTTAACATAAGGAAATGCATGTCCTGAATTGAATACTCGCCGAGATCTATTTGACCACCTACAGTGTTATTCTCTAAAAGCAATACAATAATTAAATGAGGCCTATTTTTCCCCTCAACTGGATATCTTCAAAAAGTAACCAACATCTTTTATGTTCACCTATCCTGAGAGAATGTTTGACGGTTAAATATAGTAAACTTCTGTTGAGTATCTGTATCTGTTTAGTAAGATACTACAGAAAGGCTCTGTTTAATTTAGAATTATTTTTGTAGATTAATTTGTTTTATATATGACACCCCAGAACAGCTAGGTTTTGGAAAATTTGTCAACATACAGTACAGTATCGTGAATTTTGTTATGGAAATGAAAGAGACTTGATATCTATTTGTATGATTTCTTAAAACATTTCTTAAAACATTTTGGAAAATGTATATCTATTGCACATGAGGTATTTGTTTTATTAATACTGTAGGTGTCATGTATAAATGTACAGCAGAGTATGTCAGATATTTATGCTAACTATTCTAGTTAGCACCATCAACATCCTAAGAATGTAATATTTACATTGTCAACTTATTTAATTATAATATTATAATAGCAATCTTTTGATAAGCTCTTTGTGTGAAGGATAGGTACAGTATGGATGCTGGAAACAATATCGCTTATAGAAAATTAATTTGCATGCATTTTTTTTCTTCGCATATGTAGCACTGACAATTTATGTCATGCTGTACATTGAATCTTTGCCGGCACAGTGAGCCTCGGACTAGTAAGTCTTACAATCCAATTTTTATGCCTGAAGCACAAGGAGACTGAGTGACTTGACCATGATCACAAGTAGAGCTATTACTGGTATCCAAACCAGGATCACCACCTCATTGACAGTGGGATTATCACTGATACATACAGATATAGCAAGACTTACTGTCTTTGTGACCGTGAAACAGTGCGAGTTTATAGCCGCGTGAACACTTTGTCAGTGGCTCATCTGCAGCTAGGCAACAGTCAGTCTATATAATTATTTGCGCTGTTATTTATGTTAGTGCAGTCCAGCATGTGTGTCTGGTAGGTGGCACACTGAATATCTTCACCAATTATATTCAGTAGGTATAAGGGTACCACAAGGGAGGAGCAAATTGCAAATTAATGCCAAGGATTTACACTTGCCGTTTTGCGGCACTGAGAACAGTGAGTCTTGCAACAGCAGTACTTCAGCACTATGTTTTTGTGACAGAATTGTTATATTAATGAGATATGACATGATTTGTCATGGTTCTTGCCAAAAAAAAAGGATAGCAAACACACAGATACCCAGCAAGCTCTCAAAATCCCCCCAAAAGTACCACAATATATACTGCTGCGGCAGCTTTTATTTAAAATTCTCGGGGGCATAGCGGTTGCATTTTCTGAATTCCACTTGCTTCACCGCATTCATGCCGCAGTCGTGCAGCCTAGCACCCGCGGCTGATCCGCGGTTGACCTGTTTAATTACAATGGATCAGATTTAATTGGGGGAAATTCTTCGCATATCCGCCAGGTGGCAGATATTCATGAATTTATTGAATTCTAATGTGTACACTACAGTACTGTACATGTGCTACAGTAATGTCTCCATTGTGAATTGACCTTGGTACTGAAGAAGTTATAATACTGTATCAATTTAGGCATGTTATATTAATAACTCAATGCACAGTGTCTGATTTTCTATTGTTCAGAGAGTTACGAGATGAGTACACTGCCGCAGTACGTGTTCAAAAAGCCTGACATAACGTACGCTTATTTAATATGGTCCGCAATTAATGCAGTAGATGATAAGATGGCCACAGTTTATCAATATTATATCGAAAATTATGACTTTTACAAATTTTCACCATCTGCTCGTGTGTGGAAGAGTCCAATAAAGAAAAAGTTATATATCGATCCGTGTTTTTTTCGTATTGCTCCTGCAAAGCAGTTAGAGGAGGGTATTGGTGTGTTGCATCAGATTTTTCCAGTATTTTTGATCATGGAGACTTCAAAAGGCGAAAGGTCATGGTAAAACCAACTAAGATTCGTCAGTCCCAGGCCAGCAATTGAACAGCGCCAGTGCCAGCACCAGCTTCAAATAACGGTCCGACCGTCAGTGAAAACCTGGTGACTGGCAACCCTTGCTATCTGTCCCCACCTGGATACCTGCAGCCTGAGCAAGATTTCATGTACAGAGCTTGCATGTACCAAAAAGATTTCCAGCTTCATCAGCTCTCAACTACAGGTGTAGCAGGCCCGCTGTCACCGCTGTCACCAGTCAACTACGTGTATAATCAAGAATACGGGACTGGTGGCAGTGGCAGTGGCTCGGCGCCAACCGATTTGATTCTTTTTTATAATATCAATACATTATGCACACAGTCAAGCGATTAGTTGCTGCAGTGTATAAGTATCAAAAAGAGTGCTACTTGGTGTGGCTAATTGTATAAAACAAGAAACAAAGAAGTCCAGAGCAACATCCAATGTGACAAAAATACACAGTGAAATACCTACAGTATATATCTCTTGAAAAAAAAGGTCAATTAGGGGAAGGATGGTCCTGGCATTGAACCTGTCGCAACCAACTGCATGAAAAGAAAACATGCTTACCTGGACAGTGGGGAGGGGTGAGCTTTAAACCCTGGGTGGGAGGAGCCACTAACCTCCAAAACAGCTGAGACCAGCTGGACAAAGTTAACAAACACACAGATACCCAGCAAGCTCTCAGAAACCACCCAAAATACCACTATATATATATATGTATATGTATATGTATATATGTGTACATACAGTTGTATTTGCATATTTGCTTTCCTGTGGAGGGTTTTTGTCACTT